>NC_060149.1:145128798-145840673 GCF_021461385.2 Schistocerca piceifrons
TTTGAGTTAAGAAGATCTTTCATTCGGCGAGCGACCTGAGATGTTACCCCATCTTCCATGAAAACAGTGGTTTCCACACAGCTGCTCTCTTCCACAGCAGGAATCACATCCTGTACAAGGAGGTCTCTGTAACACGCAGACGTCACGTTACACCTGGCAGGTCCTCTGGGTGTATTCTCTTCAAAGAAAAACTGACCAGGAGTAAAGGTGCTTGTGAATCCGCAAAACACAATAACATAAGGCGAGTGCAATGGCTCTTCGTGCACAAAACGTGGTTTAACACTATCCCACATTCGGCAGTTCTGTGTATTCGCTGCACCCTGTAGTGTAAGATGTGCTTCATGCCTACCGAGAATGTTTCCCAGCCACACGTCATCAACTTCGTTCCATGCCGGAAACCGAAGAGCAAAATCAGGGCGTTTCTTCAGATCATGAGGTTTCAGCTGCACCGTCTGGAACTTGTACGGGTACCACTGTGAAATAGACGCAAAACTTTCCGTGCTGTTGACCAGGGGATGGATAACTCACGTGACACTGCACGAGCACTGGCAATACCGTTCACTTACAGCAGCAACAACCTCGACAATAACTTCCACTGGGATAGGACGCCTCCCTCTTTCAGGTACCACACGAAGCTGACACGTGCTTTCGAATTTCATTATTATCTTCCTTCAACCATTAAATGACATCGGGCTTTTGCTCAGGCATTTCAGTCGGCGATATTCTCTCACTGTAGCACTGTAATTGCTGTCGTTCACAAAAAACAGTCTCTCTTCTCTATAGCTATACTGTACACTCACTCTATGGTCTGTCAAATGACAGCCTGGATATCACACCGTCGTACAGATAGTATGCAGCTCAAGATTTGTACCTGGAGCCATAATTGGAATTAATTTGTTTTCCAGTGGAATCGGTTCCGCATTAACGCGTTATCATATCTACCAAGTTCCGCTGCCATACGATAATTACAGCCCACAACTATCTCCGAGAGTAGCTTCACCTCAATTATAACCACCCGGTAGTTTGGTCTCAAATATAATGGACTATAGACCTCCATGTTGACCTGCAGCAGAAACAATCAGAGTTAATATATTAGGCCTAGTGAGAATAAAAATTGGCCGGCCGTTGTGGCCGAGCGGTTCTAGGCGCTACAGTCTGAAACCGCGCGACCGCTACGGTCGCAGGTTCGAATCCTGCCTCGAGCATGGATGTGTGTGATGTCCTTAGGTTAGTTAGGTTTAAGTAGTTCTAAGTTCTAGGGGACTGATGACCTCAGCAGTTAAGTCCCATAGTGCTCAGAGCCATTTGAACCATTTTGAGAATAAAATTATGAATAGAATCGAACCTCTATGCGCTCCAGAAACATTAATTTTGAAGAGGAAAGCAGATATCGATACCATTAACCAAAGAACGAAAAATTACAGGAAAAATCCTGGCCCAAAACTCCATAAATGATCAGTTCAGCCTAAGGAGTAACCAAGGCATCAGGCAGTTCACTAACATTGTAGCATTAGAAACCACAAATAAAAAATTTACTGACAAATCAAGAGAATTAAAAGAGGAGAACTTACAAGACAAAAAATTAAATTCCACATTTAAGAATTTATTCACCCTTGAGCATAAAGCCATACCAATGTTTGACTGCCGCAGACACGCACAGATAATAGATACTGAAACTAGCAACCATAATCATAGAAAAACAGCTAAGATTTTTCAAAAGAATAAAGCAACTGGCCCGAGTGTAATTTCTATAACTTTTTAAGCTGAAAATACTGTGGAATTAGCCCGTTTCATACCCAATATTTATCGGGAATCTCCCGTGCAGAAAACATCCCTACGTGACTGGGAAAGAACCTTTCACGAAAGCAGGAAAGCGAACGGATGCACAGCATTACCGAGCAGTTGTGTCCAACATGGTATTTGCAAGATTCTTAAGCACGTTTTAAGCTCTGACATTATGACATTCATGAAAGAACAGAAGCTTCTCTAAAACAATCACCACTAAAGTTGTAAAACTACGTTAAGCTACTGTAGACTACGAAAGTTTTACTAGTAGCTTTGCTCAGTCACTGTCGTACACGCGTTACCTGTAAGTTGGATGTGTTGTATACCTATGATAAGTTACCTCATAAAGATCGCTTTCTTTACATATGTGATCAGTGTCTTACTGCACTCCCCTGAAAACCGAAAGCGGTGAGCCGTCCACAAACTAAGGATATATAAAGGGCTGTGTAACCTATAAAACATTTTTGTTCTACGCAGTTATCCTCCTGTCTGTTACTTAAGAATAAACAGTATTTAAAGCAAGACTGAAATTCTCGATGTTTAAGTCAGTTTTTATTCTAAAATTGTTAATTTTTAACGAGAGACACAGGAATGTTGTAGTAAAAATAAAGAAAACAATACAGTTTTCTCATACACCGCTAGAAAATTCGGTTTCTCAACATAAATGTAAAAAAAAAAAAAAAAAAAAAAAGTGAAATCAAAATGTATCAAACATAGCATCAATAATTCATCGAACTTATATGAAACATGTTTCTGTTATTCATAAACAACATTAGATTTTGTCAATAACAACTATTGCCTTTGACCATGATGAAGAACGTTCTATTGAGCACAAGATAACAATATATATGTTTGTGCATGTAAACTGAATTTGCATCAAAAGTAATTGCTTTGCTTACATAAAAGCGGAGAAGCTATGCGATCAACTAATTTTTATTAATTATAAAATGCAGTTTATATTCCACAGGGATATAAAATACACGATGGACTAAGACTGAATTGTGTAAGATTCCAGTTACGTGAAAAATAGACAACCAAACAAGCAAAAAAACAAAGAAAAGTCGCCGGCTCACTTTTTCTCTCTTACACATTCATTTATGTTTCTTTCCCTACTAATTCGACCAGTACTACCGGTAATTCTACCATTTACTACGTCATTTATGTAGTGTACCAAAACTACAGAATCGTAGTTTTGGTTGAACGTAACTCTAGTCAACACGGATTTGGAAAAAAAAACAGTCGTATGAAAAACAGTCTGCTTCATTCACCCACGATATGTTGTGAATGCTAGATACAGATAAACAGGTGCAACGTCTTCTTTGATGTTCGAAAGGCGTTTTACACAGTACCATATTATCCACTAATGAGAAAGAGAGGAGCATACTGAGCATCCTGACAGTTATGTGATTGTCTCGATTAGTTTTGGATAGTAGAACCCGGTACGCTATACTGGGCGGCGAATGTTTATCTGAAACGAAAGGACGCGTAATGAAACCGCTAAAGTTCTCGGTATACCCTACATAAACCATTTATCAGATATACTAGCTGATAATAACCGCATCGATGGGATTTTAGTTTTCTGTTAGTAGTTCTATAAATGTAATAATGGACAAAAATTATTGCTGTTACTCCAAATGATGCCATTTGTGTTATAGCGTCTTTTTTTCCAAGAAGTCCTTTGATGTCAGTGTTTCATCTTTCATGTATTTAAAGAATTCAGGTGGAGTCAATGTAATTTTACCATTTGATCAGCAGATACTTGGTGCTTCTCCTTTCAAATTTTTCGCCTTACAAAGTTTATCCATTTCCCGATTGCTGTACTTAGCTATGCTTTATGTTTTATAGTTGTATCGTAATGAAATGTCTCCTTTTTAAGACAGTGACGTCCTTGCTTCCTTGCGATCGAGCATTTAAAGATGTCTTCTATGATTGCGTCGCGACCTGATTTCCTAAGCGAAGATTATTTCTTACTTCTGTATTCTGTTCATCGCTTTTATTGCTATCCGATCTTTTTACGTTTTGCTATATGACTGCTTTCTTCTCCCAACTGTCTCCCTAATATTTTCACGTTGCTCTTCTTCGTTGAGAATTTTTTCGTAACACTGTTAAACGTTATCTTGATGAATTTCGTTGTTCCGCGCCATCTTTTGTCTTTTCCACACTATACGGGGACGCGAAAAGTTGCTTTCACGTTTGGACATTTTGGGGTATTTTGCTCCAATATTCACATTCTTTATTATTACACACGGATATTAATTACTCGTCCTTGAAATGTCTAACTGTAAATGAATCACAGTTCTCGCTAGCAGATTCCAATTTTTTTATTTTTTTCCCTGCGTTTGTTATAAATAATACTGAGAAGCGCTAGGCAGAGATTACACCACGCTATTTGTGTTGGCAATGCCGAGTCGTAATTACGTTAGCATTACAATTTTTGGCACTCACACCCGCCCACTTCCACTCACAGCGACCAAAACATCTTAGGGCGCAATGCGAGACATACGGCTACCCCCATGCATAAACGCGATTGGTCTGCAGTGAATAGTTTTGGCTGCAAAGTGAAATATACGGACACACGTCCCATTTTTAAGCAGCACTATATGACTGTACACTGAGAATACTGTTTTCGTCGTTGGGCTAGCCTAAGGAAATGCATACACACGTGGAAAAAATTTCCACTTGTTGCAGTAAATGGCAGTTCTCTTTAAATCATGATAAGTGCAAGATAATGCCCGTAAACGACAGAAATAGTCGGCTAAAAGATTAGTGCTGAACATCTGGAGTGCATTAAATTTTTAGCATTTAGTAGTAATACTGTCAAGCGATATGAAATGGGGATAACACAAAGTATGTAGTAGGAAATGCGAGTGGTAGACTTAGATTTGTAAGGGTTCTGGGGAACACCGGCCAAATTGAAAGACGCATTGCTGTGCTTGTAACAGGTCGGTGTAGCTCATATGAACATGTGGCATAGGTAGTCGGCTAAGTTATAAGGTTTGTAGTACGCACGACGCTGTTCTCGAAAAACCCAACCGGTAATATTCAGGGAACCAGTATGCGAGAACGACAGTGAGCTAGTTCTACTGCCTGCATTGTATTTCTTGCGTATGGTCCATGAAATTTTGGCAAAATAGATTAAGGTGCTTACAGAGACCTCTGGACCTTTTTACAATGACTCAGTACGTGAACGACATATAGCAGAAAATTGTTGATATTCGTACGAAGTACTCTTTGTGACGCGTTGTACAGAGGTTCCAGGAGTAAATACGTAGCTGCAGATGTATATCAAAATTTCTCCGCGTTTAGGATTTCAAGTAAACGTAAATGCGTATACCTACTTGTACCTGCCACTAATAAGAAAGTAAGTGTAAACTGTGTCCGTGCCTGGCTTGTCTAATCCACAAAGGCGGATACCGGAAATGGCTAGCTCTGCTAAACAAATGCCTGCGACTTTTATTAATTTAAGTAACTTACGTAGCAATAGAAAATGAACCTCTACTCCACGACTGCCAGTTGTGTGATAGTAATTCGAGTTTCCAGACAATAAGAAAGACACTCACAAGAGAGTGTGACGCAAGAGGTCGTAACGTGTCAAAGAACCCTCCGACTGAGGCGACGCGTAGGCCGCTTCACTTCACACAGTCAACGAGCGGACCAATCTGTTGTGTAGAATTCCTGCAGCGAGTGGGGTACGTCAGTACGCGAGCGACCAATGGGGACGCGGCCAGGTCGAGTAGGTGGCCGGCGAGATTCACGGAAGCTGCTCGTCAGCAGCACAGCCTCCTGCCCATTCACTCCTAATCTGTATCTGTCTTCTCTCCGTCCCACTTCTCCACATTCTCCGGGCCTGCGCGCGACCCCGGCTTTCGACGTACGGCGGGCACACTGCAGGACCACGCGAGAATGCTCGTTGCCGACGCGAATCAGCGCAGGTGCACGCAAAGTACACAGCCTGAAATAAGGCGTATCACTAGAAAGCTGACAAGGTAATGCAGTACGTGTACCACGTTTGAATCAAGTTCACACAGCAGTCTGTCCACTATTATTTCTTTTTCCTGTGTTAATCGGTCCAGCTTGCCGCTTAAAGCTCCGAAAAGTAAATGCAAAGCTTTCAGCATCATATTTGCATACATATGCAACAGCAAAAAACCGTTCGTCGAAAAGTATTGACTTGCAGTTCAGCACTGTGGAAGCTACCGTTCCCCAGGTGTGATACCCATGATTTCAGGAAAATATTTCTTTCCATTGTTTATCGCTTTTGCTGATAGCCTGCACGCATTTGTCATTTTTTTACAAGCACCATCTATGACAAGTTCAGAGCTATCCTAGAATGCGACGTGACGCTATAAACATCTTCTCAATCGAAACTGGCTCCATATGTGTTTCAATTCCTTTTAAATACGAGTATGTGCCGTATGAACTAATATTCTGTTGCTATAATGTTCTGTAGGTCTCCAATTAACAATTATGTCGCATACTCATTAATTTGAATAAAAAACTCGAAATACAAGAAACAAAACAAAGGCTGCATCACAAGCCCATGCAGAGTATTAAAAACTCATTAGGAATTATATGTTCAATGTTTTTTTTATTTCACGTTCTTTAAAGCTAAATCTGTAGCAAATTATTTATTGCTTAAGCCAAAAAAATAGAGCTTAATGCGTCGTCATCATCAGAAATGAACTACTCCTTGAACTGTACAGCATTTGCTTCATAAACAATTCGACGGTTTTTAAACCCACGTCCATTGCATTAAATTCAGGAGAAGACGATGTCCGTGTTCTTAAAATTGATAACTTTAATCTACGTGTTTACCGTACTTGTCTGGGGTGCAGTTTTATAGAATAATCTGAAAACCAATTCGTAAGTCGCAGACTTATGTGTAAAAATATATATCATTGCAGAACAAGACGTAATCATAAAGTTTTTCCCTGATTACACAAATTTACAAATCACTTGGTGAGTGGGGCAGCTACAATCGTAGAAATCTATTTGAATAAATAAATAACCGCAACAGCCGCTGCCAGAAGACTTATCGTTACGTGCCAAACATATGACTTCTTTAGACATGGGAGCCTCCTTTCAATAAAACGTAGATAGCCCTAATCCTCATGCAGATCATAGCGTAAAAGCACAACTGTCAGAAAACTTGACCGTGGACTACATGAAGATGTAACACAAGCAGCGGTGAGAGAACGTGTGCAGAGCTTTGCTAGGTGCAAGGAAGGTCGGGGTACGTCCTCTCACCGCTGCTTCTGTTACATCTTCATGTAGACCACTGTCAAGTTTTCTGACAGTTGCGCTTTCACGCTGTGATCTGTATGAGGATTGGGGATATCTACGTTTTATTGAGAGACGACTTCCATGTCTATAAGGGTCAGCTGCTTGGCACCCGAGGATGTGACTTTATAGTGACGAAACGAGTTGTGAACCGACAGAAGATCAATAGATCTTTTTACGGCAGCTGTTGAGGGTCCAACAATTTATTTCTAAATTACTATGCCAGATACAGATACGCGGTTTGTTGCAAACTGTAGCGTAGCTCATAAAGTTTGTTGTACATAAACTTCCACATGCGCTCCCTTTGTTTCCCGTAGAACGTCCATCGTCTAGGCGATGCTGATTTTCTCTCCATGTATTTATCATCATTTTTCCTTCATCGTCTCTACAGCATCTCGTATTCGTGCCGTAAGAGTCTGCCCATCAGGAACTTGCGTACTGAACGCCTTATCCTTAGAGTAACCTCACAAAAAAGAAGTCAAAAGTAGTTTTGTCTGGTGAATGTGGTGGTCATGATGTTGGAGCGTGTCTACCGATCCACCTGCTGGGAAATGTTTCATCCAAGAGCTGTAGACCAAATAACCGCCAGCGTGTTGATGGAACACCTTGTTGAAACACTACCAGCTATTGAAATTCGTGTAACTGATGTTCTCAAAGCACACGTAGAAGTGCATGCATAAAAATTTCATGTGTTAAGCTACCGTTTGCAACACACCGCTTAGCTGTATCTACTATAGTTCCTTAGAAGTATATTTCTGCAATAAGTGGAATATTGTATGCTCACCCCCCGTATTTGTTTACATATTGGCCACCAATACAAAGCATTACATCTATAGTTATGTCATCCTGCCACTTGAACACTGCGATACTGATATATCTATCGAAAATGAAAGAAACTAAAAAATGAAATTTTAGTTTAAAAAATAGAAAAGAACATAAAGTCTCTGCAGATGATCAGTTATTACAGTTAAAGCATATGCAGTGTCCGTAACAGCTGTTTTTGTCCGAAAGTGAAATCATACTGCTGAAAGAGTCTGCTTCTGTTACTTCTGCCACAAATAATATAACATTATTACTCGTAGTTGTTCATGTGTGTGTGTGTGACTACTGTCACTGAGCTACTACTATTTCCACCACCACTGATACTTGTGCTCATTGAGAAAAGATTGTAGAAAAACTTAGTCTTGTGCTTTTGCACTTCTTTGTATTCTTTGTGCGTTCCGCACGACCCGTATATGGTGTTTTGGGGTGCCACTCGCCTCGGTCTGTTACAGACGTCCGCAAATGCAGGTTAATGGCATAACATGCTATTGGCGTACTCTGCGTCTACAGCTATTCTACGTACGCCATCTTGTGATGTGTGGCAGAGGGTACTTCTGGTCGCACCAAATATTTCCCAAATTTCCTGTTCCCTTCTTGAATGGTGCACTGGAGAAACTACTTTCAGGAGCCCTTAGTATGAGATATGATATCACTGATTTTACCATCGTCCTCATTTGCCGAAATGTAAAGTGGAGGTAGTAATCTGTGGCCTGATTGTTACTGGAAATACGTTCTCGAAATTTTTAAAGTAAGTCTCGTATCTAGTAGAGTCTGCCACTGGAATTTGTTGAACATCTCCGTGAAGCTCTCGCATTTACCAAACTTATTCACGACGAAACGCGCTGTTCTCCTTTGGGCGTTTGAATCCTTCTTCGCATCTATTGAAGTTACCTGGTAATGGCTCCGGGTTGATCAACACTCCAGAGTATGACTAATGAACAATATGCCATCCCCCTCTTTCGGGTGTAAATTAAATTTCCTTAGCATTGTTTCAAAAAAGTTCAGTCTGGCATCTGCTTTTCCTCTGATCAGTGTTACGTGGTCGTTTCACTTTAAATCGCTTAGAATGGTTTAGATATACCTTTCCTTCCAGGAGATTAATTGTGAGGAGATCCTCCAGGATACAGGGACAGGGAATCGTGTTAGATTGTTTCAATTGCCTTAATCGAAAATTAGCTTCAGCAATTAATCAGAGAACCGACTCGTGAAGGTAACATATTAGATCTGCTGGTGACAAACAGACCCGGACTTATCGCCGAGTTAGCATAGAACAGGGAATCTGTGATTACGGGGCCGTTACATCATCACTAAATACGATAGTAAATATGACTACAGAGAAAAGGTTAGAAGAGCTTTCTACTTAGCAAGAGCGACAAGCAACAGGTTTCATATACGTGAGAGCTCAGTACGAAAATTTCATCTCCTGCAGTAACAACGCTGAGTATCAATGCACAAAGTTCAAGAGAGCTGTACAGAACACTTTAGACAGGTATTTGCCGAGCAAAGTTATGATGGATGGAAAAGACCCGCCGTGATTTGACAGCCACGTTACAAAGCTACTACGAAAGCAGTGAGAGATTCACTGCAAATTTAAACGTAGCCAAAGCCTCAGAAACAAACAAAAACTAAACGAAGCTAAAATTAGCGAAAGGATGTCTGATGCGTTCAGCAACTGACTTGACAAAACATCCTAAGAAGTTTTGCTCTTATGTTAAATCAGTAAACGAATCCAAACCATCTGCCCCAGAAATCTGTGACCATAATAGCGTAGAAATGGAGGGCAACAGAGAAAAGGCCGAATTACTAAAAGTCTTTTCCCAAAATAATTTTTACGTAGGAAGACCGCACTTCAGTGCCTCCTTTAAGTCGTTGCACGAACTACAAAATGGCTGGTATCGAAATAAGTGACCATGGGATAGAAAAGCAACTGAAATAGCTCCACAGAAGGATGTCACTGAACCAGGCAGGACACCGATACGATTCTACAAAGATTACGCAAAAAAAACTTGCCCCTCCTCTAAAAGCAGTTTACGGTAGTTCTTTGGAGGAACGAAGTGTTTCTGATGACTGGAAAAAAGGTCAAGACATTCGCGTTTCCGAGAAGGGTCGCCAAACAGACGAACAAAACATTAGACGTATATCTCCAGCGTCGGTCAGTTATAGAGTTTTGGAACATGTTTTATGCTCGCGTACTATGACGATGCTGGAGATCAAAAATCGGCTGTGTACGAGTCAATATGGGATCTGAAAACAGCTATCGTATGTAAACCGGGTTGCTCTGTTCGGCTACGAGACCGAGAAAGCAGCAGATAACGGCGCCGAGATAGATGCCGCGTTCCTTAACTTCGGCGAGGCATTCGATACAGCTCCGCACTGCCCACTAATGAACAAAATATGATCGTGCGGAATATTAGACCAATCGTGTGATTGGATTGAAGAGTATCTAACAAACGCAACACAGCATGTCATTAGCAATGGGGAGAAGTCTTTGGACGTAAAAGTGACTTTGAGCGTATCCCAAGGGAATGTTTTAGGTCAATTACTTTACGCAATATATGTGTAAATGACATAGTAGTGAAATGCAGGAAGACCTGCAGAGAACAGACATTTCTAGCACGAAATAGCAAGTGAACCTCAACATAAACAAAAGTACCATATTACGTACACATATGTAAGGTGTCAGGCAAATCCAACACCTTCCATGAAAACCCTGACATGATAAGCAAATCCAGTAGTATGTCACATAGCTCCGAATAAATCGTGACATTAAATTAACCAAAGTAATACGAATAACGAGTGAGTAAATGGAATACCACAGACTAACACAAGAATGCCTAAATGCATGTCATACCTTCCCACCGTGAGACAGACTCAGTTCCGAGGGGAGAAACGAGAAGCCGAGAACAGAACCGTGTTAAGCGAGTAGGCCCTACGATAAGGGACGGACACCCACGTCGCCAGCTAACCGCTACGACCACACCACCCGCAAGTTTTTAGCGTGAGACTTTTTCGCGTCTCTGTTACTTTGCAAACTTTAAAAACATTGCCCCACCACGAAAAGTATAACGTTTCTCATTAGATAGACAGAATTTTTGTAGGCGGAGCTTAAGGTTAACATTGAGACCCTTATTGGTCAGATGAAAACACAGCCAGATAGTTTTTTTAAACCAACTTCGGTAAATTGTAGTAAGGAGAAGTTAGAACAGAGTTGCTTCCGAGACGGCGAGGTGAGCGGAGCTGTGCTGTCCGCCGCCCCCTGACGAACACCGACAAGGTAATGAACGCACGTGATGCCGCATTTTTGAGCGCATAAGGTTTCACTCAGAACTGCAGAAGTCTCACCTGTTACATCCCCTTTTTGCGTAATACTAGTGTCGATCGTCAATTAAAGCTCATGGTGTTCACATTTGCCACTTGAAGTAAAAATCTGAAACGCGATGATTTTTCTGTTGTATAGTTATTGAGAAGCCATATTAGCCACTGTAGTTTACGACAAGTTAGATAAGTAATTAAAGATAATTGAGGGTCACTGTAGACCATTTTGATAGTTTTCTCTTTTGTGAAACTTAAATTAAACCTAGATTATAGATGTGATATGGCATAGGTCATCCTTCGATCCACTGTAGAACTTGGAAACCCATTCAGGGAATATTCGTTCACATTTTTGTTGAACGCAGTCGATTTTTACCATCCTATATTAAAACATTTCCTTTTGTCAATAGTGCAATTTATAAACAATGTTTTGTGAGTAGAATAAAATTTCCAATGATAAACTTAACTGCTTTTTCGACGTTATTTTACCAGCTAACTAAAAATAGGAAAGCCTTGAACCCCTTCCATTAAATTTAGTTAGTATTAAGATTCTTTTACAGGGAGTGCAGTGGAGCTGATGCTGAATTCATTAAGTATTTGGTTATATCATCGCTAGTCTCACTGAACTCTTCTGAATTCTACATGTCATGTGTGGTCTGGCGTCTCCTTACCAGCAACAGGTCCCAGGTTCGAACTAGTCAATTCCCCAAAAAACACGCTCAGAGCGTCGTTGCGCGAGAGTGGTAGGGAGACACGATATAGAACAAACAGACACCACACAGCATGTTTAGACATAGACTAACAGACTCTGTGATCCGCCAAGTTAGACGAGAGCGCTAATGCGCTGCTTCCTGGACTCGGGTAGGCGAGCCGCCCGCCGCATTAACGACTGCTGGCCAGCCTGGATGTGGTTTTTAGGCGGTTTTCCACATCCCTCTAGGTGAATACCTGGTTGGTCCCCACGTCCCGCCTCAGTTACACGACTCACTGATATTTGAAACACATCCGCACTTTTCCATGGTTTACACTAGACGCAGACAGATGGGATACTCTGATTCCGTCCCAGGGAGGTATGGGGTGGCGGCAGGAAAGGCATCCAGCCACCCCTTCCAATTAACATGCCAAATCCGATTTAACCAGGCCAACCCCACGTGAAATGCGGGACAACGGCCGAAGCGATAGCGATAGACAAAAAGACTCTGTATTGTATGATTTCAGGATTACAGAACAGTCACCGGAAGAAGTTACTTCTATAAAATTTTTGGGCGTGTACGCACGGATCGGTTTAAAGTGGAACGATCGCATAAAATCAGTCGCAGGAATGTCCTGCCTCGGGCATGGATGTGTGTGATGTCCTCAGGTTAGTTAGGTTTAAGTAGTTCTAAGTCTAGGGGACTGATGACCTCAGATGTTAAGTCCCATAGTGCTCAGAGCCATTTGAAACATTTGAAAGGCTGATGCCAGACTGAGATCCATTGGAAGAAGCTTCAGGAAATGCAGCCCATCATTAAAGGAGGTAGCTTACAAAATCCTCGTTCGACGAATACTTGAATATTACTCGTCAGTGTGGGATCGGTAACAGCTGGTACTGATAGAGGGAATAGAGAAGATCCATTGACGAGCATAGCATTTCTTTACAGGTTCATTCAGTAAGCACGAAAACGTGACAGCGATGATCAAGCACTTTCAGTGACAGACGCTGTAGGAGAGGCGTTCTGCGTCACGGTGTGGTCTACTGTTAAAGTTCCGAGAGCGTACGTTCCTAGAAGAGTCAACAAATATATTGCTTCCTCCTCCGCGGAAAGACCGTGAAGATAAAATCAGAAAAATTGGAGTTCACTCGAATGCTTAGCCGCTGTCGGTCGTCCCGCTAACTATTCGCGACTGGAACAAGAAAGGGGGGAAGTACTCTCCACCACACACTGCAAATATATACAAATATGCAAATGTAATTTCCACGGATCAGATATGGAAAGTTCCTTGTGGAAATGGAGCACGTCAAAAACTGGTTAACACATTTTTATTTAAAATGCAATAGCAAACGTGTCGCAAAACACGTAAATATTCAATACACTGAGATATATGTGATGGAAATGAGCGTTTGGTGTCATTGGCCGGGAGGCCCCTTACGGGGCAGGACCGGCCGCTTTGGTGCAGGTCTTACTACATTCGACGCCACACCAAGCGACCTGCTTGAAATAATGATGAAGACAACACAACATCCAGTCCCTGAGCGGAGAAAATCCCCGACCCAGCCGGGAATCGAACCCGGGCCCGTAGGACGGCAATCCGTCACGCTGACCACTCATCTATCGGGGCGGAGAGGTACACTTGATAATTTTTAGGCCATTGTAGCTATGCTTCATCAAATAGAAAAATCATTTTACAACACTTATTTACAATTATCGTATTTCTGTCAGCTTCAGTTTTGATAAATCCATACAGCGTCTGCGGCACGGCTCTTTAGGGATAGGCGACTGGTTTGTAGACGAGATCAAGGTTGCTACAAATTCAAATGGCTCTGAGCACTATGGGACTTAACATCTGTGGTCATCAGGCCCCTAGAACTTAGAACTACTTAAACCTAACTAACCTAAGGACATCACACACATCCATGCCCGAGGCAGGATTCGAACCTGCGACCGTAGTGGTCACGCGGTTCCAGACTGAAGCTCCTAGAACCGCAAGGCCACACCGGCCGGCAAGGTTGCTACAGATCAAGTGCATACTGCGTACTTTGTGTCGGGATTATATGTGTTTTGGTTGACAGGATATTATTACGACACGGTACTCAGATCCTCTTTATTCATCGTGATGGTTCCACTAGCATGGCTCTTTTGGCGAATGCAGAACTGGTCTTTTCAAATATTCGGGTTTTTAATCCTCCGCCCGTTCTGAGGGCTGTCCTGTTCCCTTATGGGGATATACGTCATATCCGAAGGGAACGCTGGTGTATTCAGCACCACTTACGTCTATGGTGGTGTTTGGTCGCTACAAATGATGATTAAAAAATATTCGCTCTCACTCGTAAGCATGTGGTTATAGAGTTCATATTATTTTTAATCAGAGCGACCACCTCCGTATCAATTGTCCGTGTCGTCTGCTGGTATTGTTCAAATGTGTGTGAAATCTTATGGGACTTAACTATTAAGGTCATCAGTCCCTAAGCCTACACACTACTTAACCCAAATTATCATAAGGACAAACACACACACCCATGCCCGAGGGAGGACTCGAACCTCCGCCGCGATCAGCCGCATAGTCCATGACTGCAGCGCCCCAGACCGCTCGGCTAATCCCGCGCGGCGTCTGCTGGTATTAAAGCCCGCTTGCGAACAGAGTAAAAAATTGACTTTAGCGGATCTTTTCGCAAAGGATTCTGCAGCTGAACCAACGCCGATCAAAGCGGTTATTTGAGGGCTAATGCTCGCGATTTTCCCCTGCTGCCCACGCTTAGGAACATCAGCACTGTGACTCAAGCGGTGCCGATCCCGATTAATCAAAACAAGCGTCGCAGAACGCAGGACGGTGATGCATTTGAGAAACCTTTGGCTCGCCCTTCAAATAACCTTCCATTGAAGGACTCTCTTCTCCAGCCTGAGTTTGTCAACGAGGAAGCTATGGGTGCTTCTGCACCAGTCCAGATGGTTATTGAAAAGTTATCCTGCGATTCTCCCGTTATCCAGGCCGTGTCGTTGGTGCCACCTGTTAAGGAATCTGTTTCAGGATCCCACGTGTCTCCCCTTCGTTTTATTCACTTTTTTCGTGCTCACAAATAAAAAATCAGAAAAGAACACAAAATAAAAAATTAAGACACATGATTGGTTCTGAGATAGTTTCCTGATTACTTTGAATATTTTTCTCTTGTTTTGTTACTAATAATTATTTGTTTTCTCAGTTTAAAAAAATTAGTCAACGCGTCTGCCTGCCATGCAACTGGTCGGGGTTCGATTCCCGGCCGGGTAGGAGATTTTCTCCGCCCGAGGACTGGATTTTGTGTTTCCTGATTTCATCATCATCGACAAGCAACTCGCCCATTCTGGCGTCAACCAAAAAGACTTGCAACTCGGTGGCCCAACTTCTCCAGGTGGCAACTCACGGCCATCAATGCCATTCGATCATTTCATTTTTCATTTCACGAGGGGAAACTAAAACAAACTTCTAAAATGCTCCTTTTTATAAACTGCAGGGAACAGTAGAGCCCAAATGTGAATGATGATAAAAAAATTAATAAACTTAAACATATATGAACTAATTAATGCACAGAGTTCTGGCGTGAAATAACATTAAAAAATATTTATTTCGGGCTGTACAAGGAAAAGCTGTTCGCTTAGGGAGTGAATAAAAATTACAATAACTGAATACAATTTGCTATTTCGTAGAAAATTTCCATGGTGAGACCATGGCTGTATAAAAATACAGTTTCTTTCGGACATAAAAGTAAAAACAGCAACCCGCCACGGTTTTACAATCGGTAATTTTTTTTTCCTTTTTGTTAAAATTAACCTGAAATGAAATTTCTTACTCCGACAAAGGGTTCAGACGTCGATAAATAATGTATATGTAAGTAAGGAACTTATGACTTAGAAAAGATAACTGTATAATATAAAGTTATTTTGCGAAATTATCAGGCAAGAATGAAATGCCGACCGCTGTGTCGTAGTGGTTCTAGGCGCTTCAGTCCGGAACCGCGCTGCTGCTACAGTCGCAGGTTCGAATCCTGCCTCGGGCATCGATGTGTGTGATGTCCTTAGGTTAGTTAGGTTTAAGTAGTTCTAAGTCTAGGGGACTGATGACCTCAGATGTTAAGTCTCATAGTAGTTAGAGTCATTTGAACCATTTTTTTTTTTTTAAGAATGAAATAAGACCACCTGCCCCATATCAATATGAATTTCAAGCTCTGAAGCTATCACAGTGTGGGGCGTGCGACTACAAAAAGTTCATGGGAGAGTGCATTTCGAATAGCTGTTTTTGGCTTCCTTTCCTGTTCCACTCCCAAATGGAGCACGAGGAATGTGACTGCACGCTTCTGTACACGCCTTAAACTCTCCTTCTTCTTATAGCTCTTATGCGACATGAGCGACAGAAGCAGTGTGCTACTCCAAACTCGCCGAACAGTGTTTTGTGTCTGTTTCTTAAAATATTCTCACGGACCTTCCCCGAGGTCCACCGAAAACGTGTCACACTGACTGAACTGGTCAGTTACAAAACTAGCATCACACTTCGATGTGCCCCTTAATCGAACCTAGTGAAATAAGTCTCGAGCAGTACTCGAAAGTACATCGCAACAGACTCTCGAATGCGTCTCCTTTAAAAGCATACTACAGTTTCCTAAATGCATCCAGCGAAATAAAGTAGTCCGCATAGAAACAGTATCTATACTTTAAGAGACTAGTGGTAAACCAATACTATTCAGCTCAGAAACTACCTGAAATGATTCCCTTACTTGTCTTCATTATCTTACAATTGTTCATATGTAAGGCAAGCTGTCATTCACTGCGCCAACAGGATCTCTTGTCTCAGGCTTCTTGATTTCTGTGTACACCGAGCGAAATGGTTAAGAAAGAGTACTTGCGTTCTGGAAAACGACGTTTCAAAAACCTGTCTGATAATCCGGATTTAGTTTTTCCGTTGCCTGCCTAAACCGTTTAAGGCATATACCAGGCTGGTTCCTTTCAGCGCACGATCAGTTTGCTACGATACCCTTTTCCAGTCCTAGATCCATTTCTTTCTTTAGTGACCTAGACGTTTGCGTGGTGTTAAACCTAATAGTCCTTCAATTTCACAATAGTTACTGGAGTATGTTATCTTCCTGTACGAAAGTTCAAACAAGCGCCGGCCGAAGTGGCCGTGCGGTTAAAGGCGCTGCAGTCTGGAACCGCAAGACCGCTACAGTCGCAGGTTCGAATCCTGCCTCGGGCATGGATGTTTGTGATGTCCTTAGGTTAGTTAGGTTTAACTAGTTCTAAGTTCTAGGGGACTAATGACCTCAACAGTTGAGTCCCATAGTGCTCAGAGGCATTTTTTTTTTTTTTTTCAAACAAGCTACGTGTTCTGCTTTTACGTGTATCAAGAACACGAGCGCCCTTAATCGTATTTCCTTCGGGCGCTGCCGTTACTATGTTTCTTCACGAGCACTCGCAGTGTGAGATAACGTACTCGGTTCTTTCTCTCAAACATTCCTCGGATCGACCACATATTTATGCAGATACTCCGTACCCACACATGTTTTTTGTCAACCGATCGAATGGCACGGCAGCATAGCATTTCGGAAGTTGTTAAAGGACAGATGAGATGAACATGTTGGAAACAAGCTGCGACAGAAGTTCGGATTCATATCTTTGAGGAGTAACGGAAATATAGGCGTGGAGCCAGCGGCTGCGCGGCCGTAACGTGAGACGCGTTCCGCTTCACGGTTCATCGAACCCTCCCACAACGTTTCTGTCCCAGAACCTCGTCTCCGACTTACAGCGGCGAGTCTACAGCTGTCTCCGTATAGGGAATTGTTAATCTCGTATGTAGCACTCTGATCTCTGGACCCAATTAATCGCTTGTTTGTGAGGTCCTCGCCGTTTTCTGTAAGGCTTTGGCTTATCTTTGTGCTGTAGCTTCAATTCTTTGTCTTAGTCACATGATCTGCTAAGAAAGAGTTATCCAGTACATCAGTGCGTTCTGGCCTCCTCTACAAGCTGATTCGAGAATTGAATGACTGTTGCAGCAGCATACCTGCACGAGATGAAATGCCACACTCATATACGGGGAGGGGAGAAGCAGTCATTTAGCCCATTCTCAGTCAGTCACAAGCTGATTTTTCTCGCTTTGACGTTAACGAGGAATACTGGAGCTAATATCATGATTACACTTCGTTGGACAATTCGCCACTGTCTGAGCCTGGAGCAGCACTGACATCCCTGGTCGCTGTGGATGTACTCGTGCATGTGCGAAGAGTGATTTGCAGGCTTCTCCTGTTTGATAAAACTGTTGCATTCAGCAAATACTTTTGGCCTTAAACACAAATGTGGTAGAAGAGAAACCCCTACCATCAAAAATAGTTGCTGTTATTGAGGTGGTTTGCTTGCGCGCAGCAGCTAAACAGTCTCGTCACGGGGCCAAATAGCGTTATGCAAATTGCGGCAGAACTGAAATACAGATTAGCAACAATTAACAATAATTTGTTAAAATAAATTTTACACGGTGTCCCAGAAGGAATGGTCAATATTCACGGGTCTGACAGGCGCGACCATTCGAAGCAAAAATATCTAGTAAACATAGGCTTTATAATGCATTCTTTAAGATCTATGAGCAAAACTTCATCTCTGGTACTCTGGAACAAATCTCTTCTGCTGCAAGCTCTTTACTTTTCATAATTTGAGAGATGGTTGTATGAACCAAAACAAGAAAAAAATGTGTAGTGAACATGGGCTGTAAAGTGTATACCTTCAGAGCTCTGAGCATTTGTTCATCTTCGCTACTGCAAAATATATCCTTTCCAATGAACAAGTGCTCACAGCTCTGAAAGTATTCATTTTAGAACTCATATTTACTAGACTTTTTTGATTGAATGATTGTTCCTGCCATACCCCTGAATACTGACCAACCGTCCTGTAGCTCCCTGTATGTTACGTAGCTTGAGTGTGTTGATGGTATGTGGGAATGTAATTCAAAGTTCACTTTCACTGACCAATTTTCTAACATTCGTCTATTCCTGAATCCAGTGAACGATGAGTAATATAACTTGTGGAATATCCAGTTGGGCCCTTTTTGGCGGTGAATATAGGCCTGGTCCGAATGCCGTCTTGAGATAGTGTTGATACTGTCGTTTATACTGAGTAATACTGTTGAGCTAACTGTTGATACACTCTGAGTGAAGCCGTGCGTCCGCTTATATCTCAGTTTGCCGGATACATCTCCACTTCCGAAGTATTTTAGTGGCGTACGGAAAAATGGTTCAAATGGCTCTAAGCACAATGGGACTTAACATCTGACGTCATCAGTCCCCTAGACTTAGAACTACTTAAACCTAACTAACCTAAGGACATCGCACACATCCATGCCCGAGGCAGGATTCGAACCTGCGACCGTAGCAATCATGCGGTTCCGGACTGAAGCGCCTAGAACCGCTCGGCCACAGCTGCCGGCTATGGCAAAAGCATGACATAGTCAGCGTTGTGTGTGCCCTTTATGGCGTCTCATCATAAACGAAATTTTACAATTTTTTTATTTATTTATTTATTGTTCCGTGGGACCAAATTAAGGAGAAGTCTCCATGGTCATGGAACCAGTCAATACATGAAATTATAACACGATATTAGAAACAGATAAAATGAAATATAAAAAAACATATCCAGGTGACAAGTCGTAAGTTTAAATGAAGAAAATCAACAATGTAACACTGGAATTTGCTTAATTTGTTAGCTCTTCCAAGAGCTCCTCGACAGAATAGAAGGAGTGAGCCATGAGGAAACTCTTCAGTTTAGACTTAAAAGAGTTTGGGTTACTGCTAAGATTTTTGAGTTCTTGTGGTAGCTTATTGAAAATGGATGCAGCAGAATACTGCACTCCTTTCTGCACAAGAGTCAAGGAAGTGCATTCTACATGCAGATTTGATTTCTGCCTAGTATTAACTGAGGGAAAGCTGCTAACTCTTGGTTGGCTCTGAGCACTATGCGACTTAACTTCTGAGGTCATCAGTCCCCTAGAACTTAGAACTAATTAAACCTAACTAACCTAAGGACATCACACACATCCATGCCCGAGACAGGATTCGAACCTGCGACCGCAGCGGTCACGCGGTTCCAGACTGAAGCGCCTTTAACCGCACGGCCACACCGGCCGGCCTAACTCTTGGGAATAGGCTAATATTGCTAACAACAAACGACATTAAAGAAAATATATACTGTGAGGGTAATGTCAGAATTCCCAGATTTTTGAATAGGGGTCGACAAGAGGTTCTGGAACTTACACCACATATAGCTCGAACAGCCTGTTTTTGAGCCAAAAATACCCTTTTTGAATCAGAAGAATTACCCCAAAAAATAATACCATACGACATAAGCGTATGAAAATTGCGAAGTAGACTACTTTTCGTGTTGAAATGTCACTTATTTCAGATACTGTTCTAATGGTAAATAAAGCAGCATTTAGCTTCTGAACAAGATCCTGGACATGGGCTTTCCACAACAACTTACTATCTATCCGAACGCCTAGGAACTTGAACTGTTCCGTCTCGCTTATAATATGCCTATTCTGTCTGATCAAAATATCGGTTCTTGTTGAATTGTGAGTTAGAAACTGTAAAAACTGAGTCTTACTGTGATTTAGCATCAAATTATTTTCCACAAGGAACGAACTCATTTCATGAACTACATCATTTGTTGCTGTTTCAATATTACGCACAAGATCCTTCACTGTCAAGCTGGTGTCATCAGCAAACAGAAATATTTTTGAATCACCTGTAATGCTAGAAGGCATATCATTTATATAAATAAGAAATAGCAGTGGCCCCAGCACCGACCCTTGGGGAACGCCCCACTTAACAGTGCCCCATTGGGACTGAACATCACTACCACTCTCAATAATGTGGAGAATTACCCTCTGCTTTCTGTTTCTAATTTAAATGCCTCCTCCTGATTGCTTTTATTTACGATATGAGTATTTTATAATACAATATTCTAAGACACTTCATAAATTTTCAACGTGATTTTTTTTTAAAAAAAGACTGTGGAGATGTCTTCGTTTATTTTGGAACGTTATCCACGAACCACATCTTGGTATTACGGTCAGGATACTCTTCCTATGAGATTGAAACACGGAAGTTTTCCCGAAGAACCTTCACCGCACTGGAATGAATACAATTCCGTTCTGTGACTGCACTAAGAAAAAAAATGTTCAAGTGTGTGAAATCTTATGGGACTTAACTGATAAAGTCATCAGTCCCTAAGCTTACACACCACTTAACCTAAATTATCCTAAGCACAAACACACACACCCATGCCCGAGGGAGGACTCGAACTTCCGCCGGGATCAGCCGATTGTACTAACACTACAGAAGGTGACATCAGTGACATCGTCTTTGTGTGTCCAAAACAGGAGAGGCACAACCATTTTTGCAAAAATTACGCACATCTGAAAATAAAGCTCCCAGCGGCAGCCACTATTCTACTTTCTTTGAATAATTTCATATATAATAAAAAGGTTTTCATATTTTTACACGTTGTCGAGATACCTTTGTAGTAATAACGTGGCACTGACAGGCTATGGTAACAGTCTTTTTCCGATTACAGTAATATGTATTTTATATTTCAACTTAGGAATTGAATATTTATATCTCTGCTTTTTTATTCTTTTAGTTTTATTTCTTAAATATGCGGTGCCAGAAGGATAAACTCTGTTAAACTACCTTGTAAAATTTTACACTGCATGTAAGGCATCTTTGTTAAGCGCGTGCCTGTATATTTATATTTGTGGCATATTACGATTGTTAATCGTTAAAATTGTCGTATTATTCCTCCGTCTTTTCCTTTAATTAACCAAAACCTATTGTTCAATATTTTACATGTATGTCAATCAGAAGCGGGCTTCTAAATCCCAGGGTTAAACTCGTATCTGCATGCTCTCTTATTATGTCAACAGTATATGCTTTGTACTGTGTGTCAGTTATTTACCTTATAGCTGGTTAAATGATCGTTAGATGCCGAAGGCCAATAAATAAACAAATAATAAAGCGTCCTATTGATAGAGGAAATTGGTTTACAGCTCTAGTGTTTTCCCACTTGACTGCATTTTTGCGTTTCTTTTATCGGTATAAGCGTATTATTTATTCAGAAAGATGTTACTTTCCAACTCCGGCTGAACCTGCAAATCCCTCACAAGCATTTACCCACCTCCGTGTTTTATGGCTGGGTCTAGTTGTTAATGTTGCAGTTGTGTATTCTGCTAGCGACTCGTAGTGTCCAACTTACTTTCCTCTGTCAATGTTGACCGAAAATTATGTTCATGAAGCCTTTAATGCGATTTCGATATTTAGCGTCGAATGCCTGCCTTTCCTCCAGTAGGCATCAGTAAGGTATGCTTTCTTCCAAGCTATCGCTGGTCATGGCCATCTAATTTCACACAGACCTAACTGTACTAACCGGTATTTTCATTACTCTTTCAAGTAATTCAGTAGCTACTTCCCGGGTACTGAAACTGGCTGTTGATCTGCAGAATCAACCACTAGTCTGTTTATCCGGAAAAGACAAAAGCCGCTCGCTCTCGGCTGTAGTACAGAGTTAAGAGAGGCCTTCCGACAACCTGTGAAATTGCTCTATGGGTATGCATTCATTACGAACGAGGATAAACACTTTCTCTATACTCCAATTCCTATTGAACTCCTAAGAGTCCGGAACAGAGCGACTGCTACGGTCGCACGTTCGAATCCTGCCTCGGGCATGGATGTGTGTGATGTCCTTAGGTTAGTTTCGTTTAAGTATTTCTAAGTTCTAGGGGACTGATGACCACAGATGTTAAGTCCCATAGTACTCAGAGCCATTTGAACCATTTTTTTCCTAAGAGTCATTTTTCCGTTAATGCAGCTCCCACTGACAGGTCTATCAAATTGTCTGCGTATTTTGTTGTGTGTCCAGATGCTGTTTCGCATGTGAAACAAAGAATTACACATATTTTTGTTAGTAAATATTGTAAGTGAGCTGCTTCTATGTTGGCAGCGCTGTGTAGCGCTTTGCATTGGATCTCTGACTGCGCTTTCTTTGTAAGAGACTCTGTGGTTGCTCGGACTCGTTGTTGGAAGTTAATTGCCAGTACTGTTGGGCAGTTGGAAGTTAGTCGCCAGCAGTAACGGAAATACTGTAGGGCAGTTGGAGGTGAACAGCCAGCAGTGACGGATGTTAAATGTGAGAAGTTAGCATTGATGGAGGGTAGAGGTCTGAAGTGTTAGCGTAGGCTAACGATCTGGAAGTATCCAACTTGGAGATTGAAATTTATTCATGATTATATACCTTTGTACTAGATGTCAATGACGATTTATATTCGTGTTTGAACTGGATGTCACATTGTAATGGTAAAAAATCCATTATTTGGTTTGCAACAAAATCTTTCCTTTGCTAACCACATGCCTATTAGTAGTTAGTGGTTTTAGTAGTTAGAATCTTTTTTTAGCTGGCAGTATTGACGCTCGATGTATTACAGTAGTTCGGGTAATGAAGATTTTTGTGAGGTAAGTGATTCATGAAATGTATAGCTTATTGTTAAAATTTATTTTTAGTCAGGGCCATTCTTTTGAATTGATTATTTGAAGTCAGGTTGCAATTTTTTTGAGCAGTCAGATTGCGTTGGGCTAGAATATTGTGGGCCAGTGTTGATATGATAAGAAAAAGTAAACATAAAGTAGGCTGAGTACGTTCAGTTTTACTCAGCTGTTTCAGAATCAAATAACGTAGAAGTTTCATCTTTTCACTCATTCAGCAATTTAACTACAATTTCACACATTTAAAAAAAAGAAGTTTCAATATCATCATAATCTTCTTCTTTCCGTTAGCGTTAATCCCGTCTAGCGCGGGTTCCGCTGTACCCAAATTAGCAAATTTATTTTATTTGACTTTGCAGCTTGATGCGCTCCCTGTATTCATAGTCGTCAGTTAGCTAAGGGAGGAGGTGGTGTGCTCTACCTGTCAGTGTAAACTTCGTTCTGTGTGTGATCGTCTCTTAACTGTCCTCCTCCTTCTTCCTCTTCTCTTCTTCTTCTTCTTCTTCTTCTTCTTCACTTCATGTATTAGGTAAATTGCCTGTTACGGTACTCAATTTCTTGCATGGTCTTCCTACATTTCTTTTTCCAGTGCACTGATAATCTTTCCCCACTCATACTGCCTATGTGTTCCTTCCATTTTCTCCTATTTTCTTTTATTCTTTTCGTTTAGGTTGTATATTCCTAAATATTTCTTTATATCTTCATTTATTTTTCGATCTTCCCTTGTACATCCTTCAACACTTCATAGAAATCTCATTTTTCGTTCCTGTATTCTACTTTCTTGGTGTCTTAGTGTTAACCATGCTTCAGTTCCGTAAGTAAGGGTTGGTACTGCTATTCTTTTACACAAATTTAGCTGCGTGTCTTTTCTGGTTTTTCTCTGTAAACGTTTACGATCGTGCGAGATATGCAAGTAAATTTATTTAATTTTTAGTCTACGTCATGGCCATATTCGTAAGTGATGTCGCATCCTAGATATTTAAATGTTTTACTTGATCCAGGATGATGGCGCGAATATGCAGCCTCTCTCATCCAACTCTCATCCAACTGCCAAGCAGTCGAGTCTCTGACGACCGAGTACTGGCGGTATAGCAATAACATCGAGTATAGAGGAAATGCTGTACAGTACTCATTCATGTGAATTACGAGCTGTGGCTGGTAAAGCTCGGAGGTGGCAGTCTCTTCACTAGTCTTACCAACAATAGGCCAGCATCCTATTTACGGACTTGCAGTACTCAATCTAGCCTCGGATTTTTACTGTTTGTATCTCGTATTATCTTAGGCGGAAAATGGGACCAGTCAGAATTTTGCTAAACAAGCGTGGGAAACCGCCTAAAAAGCACGCACTGGCTGGCCGGTTCACGAGCCCGGTCGTTAATCCGCGCGCAGATTCGACCCGGGTCTGGGTTACGTTCCTGTGTCACAAGCTAGCGCGCTGCGTGTTACTTTATACGTGTTGCTTGTTAATAAGTATGATACCAACACAAATTTTCATTCCTTCTTCTCTGTCTACTGATACTGGCTTAGTTGTACATCCCTGCGCACTCCTTAAAAACTGCCATTGATGTGTGTGTGGGTCGGATGTATAGGACAGTACGTCACATCTACTAAATTTTACAGGAGAGCAGTTTGAAGGTGTTTTACTGTGTTCTCCCTCAAATATCTTGCCTACTAATAGCATTACCGTAACGAAATTTGGTCAGTTTACACTCTGAACAATACGTATCATGTTGCTTCGTATGTAATAGCCTTTTTTTTCGTTTTGTACCAGTTTTGTAGATATATAATGTACATGGTGTTGTATACCTCTTATAAACAACTTGCACTGTGTGTCATCGTGCTATTGGTATTCAACGAATAACATTACTCAATCACATTAATTTCATATTAAGAATATATTAAATGAACGGAACATTACTCACATTGTGGTACAACTTGCTGTACGAACATAAATGTCACATTTGGTCCTAAATCACATCTATGTCTTCTTCTGGATAGTCTGTTATGTTTGTATTACGTGTATGTTCTAGGTTCTTATAAAATGCATTACAAACTGAAGGGATATATGGCAACAGTGCCGTTAAATCATATTTTTGTAGTGGAATAGGTCCTGGGATATCTGAGAGTTGGTTCAAACCTGCTGGAAATGTAAGTCCATTCTGCGTAACCTAACGAAGTCGTCCTGTTTGTTGTCACCATCAAAAGATGTTTCGAAAAACAGAATTTCCATGTTTTCCTGGTTCACTTGTAATTGCACACACTTTGATAACAAAAAGGCCGCTTCTCCATATCTGATTTCCTCTGAACAAGGGGAGGCCTTTCACAGTCTTTTGTGGAATACCGTGAATTAAAACTTTTGAAATCTTGAAGTTCCATTTTATGAACAATGTACTTGGTGGAAGTGTGTCTTACCAATTGTTGCCAGTCCCAGGGTGTTAAAATGTTCATATTATTCAATTTCTTCCGTTTCCTCTCTATCGACGCATGAACACTGTCAGCCTCCATATGGGTATGGCCTTTTACTAGGAACTACTGAGTTATGGTCTTCATTTGTGGATACTTATGCAGTAACCAGAAAAAACACATTATAATATTCACATTCTTATTTTGTCCATAGCAGTTGCCTGTCCAAAAGAGTGATTTCTTCCACGTCACTGTCAGATATGACACTATCTCCCCACTTCAAAACTGCTGATGCAATTTCGTTTCCGCCTCGCCCTCCTTTTGACTCATCCCACATCACACAGTGAACTGAGGAATCTGATGCATCATACAAGGTAAAATATGAGTGAGGATGGCAAACATTTCTGCAGGTCTCTGGTTAACACTTTGTGTGTTAGTGTTCCTCTTGTCTTGTTAGTGTCATTACTTTTTAGAAGATACCTGTTTTTTGATTCATTCAGATGAGCAATGCATATTCCTTCCCACCAGCTTCCCGTCGTTCTTTTCAGTTCTGAGCACACAGTGAGCACGTGAAGGTGCCTACAAAATAATGTCTCCCGCCAAATATGAGGGCCTAGTGAGAGTTCTCCTGATTTCATGAGCCCACATAACATGTCATGCGTTTCCTTCTTCATGACAATTCTCGGCTAAACTCTGCTAGGGCAGTGGAGATACACCTGCAGCGTTTTCGATAAGAAATGTCTGATGACCCACAATATAGCCGATAATTAGCTGCAAAGAAACGGCTCTGAGCACTATGGGACTTAAAATCTGTGGTCATCAGTCCCCTAGAACTTAGAACTACTTAAACCTAACTAACCTAAGGACATCACACACATCCATGCCTGAGGCAGGATTCGAACCTGCGGCCGTAGCAGTCGCACGGTTCCGGACTGAAGCGCCTAGAACCGCGAGACCACCACGGCCGCCTAATTAGCTGCACCTGAGTTTCATCTCCGCTCACCTGCACCACTGGCTATGAAGACCTTATTTTGGCTCAGCTAACGAGATGTAGACCGGCGTAGAAAATTAGCAGCAAGCACTGGCGGCTCCATTCTATGATGAGAGTATTGAAAAGTTGGTACAACGCTGCGACAAATGTCTAAATCTGAGGGCTGACTATGTAGAGAAGCAGCTGGATGATGTATAGCTGCTGCAAATAAAACATTTTTTTTTAATTTTCTCGTTGTTCCCATTTTGCGTCCGACTGGACCTTACTTTCCGAATAGCCCTCGAAAGTCCATTTTTAATTTTCTCGTCGCTCTAAGTCATTTAAGTAATTCGTTTACAGTAGCCGCGTTTTATTAACGCACGAGCGGTATTAACGACGCTGAACGCACCATTACCCGATAGCGTCGCAATGATTGCAGTCATCTCCAACTGCGTGACGCTCGAGGCGCACGGCGAAAATGTGGCTCCCCTTCACGCGATCGCCCCCCCCCCTCCCCCCCGCTGGCAGACGAAGCAACCGAGCATTCGTCGAGCACTACGTACAGTGACGCCATGCGCGAAACGAGAAATTTCGCTTCAGTTCCCGACGGCCGGGCCCGTGTGACGGCGGATTAACGAAGAGAGCGTTCCAGCGCGTGCGGCCAGAGTGGGGACGTGGGAGCGAGCCGAGCTGACCGCAGCGGCGACAGACGGCCAACAGCCGCGCCGCCACCCACCCTCGGCCACAAAGCGCCCCTTCTCCGCTAAAACAAACACGCGCCCGCCTGTCAAAATAACTCAACCAATTTTATTAACACTTGACAGATACTACTTGCCTGTGTGAGTCGACATACGAAACACCGAGCGATTCTTCGCCTATCTGGAAGATAGGAAGACCGTCGGGGTGTCACAACGAAACGCGCTTCGCTGGCGTACTGAACCCCCGGAGCATACAACCACAATAAAAACCACATACGAGGGTGAGTCAAATGAAAACATTTTTTTAAATATTATTTATAATACAGAAGTGGTACAAACCTGTATCACTTTTCAACATAATCTCCCCCACGCTCAATGCAAGTCCTCCAGCGCTTACGAAGTGCATAAATTCCTTCAGAAAAAAATTCTTTTGGTGGTCCGCCCAACTACTCATGCACCGCGTGGCGTACCTCTTCATTAGAACGGAACTTCTTTCCTCCCATTGCGTCTCTGAGTGGGCCAACATATGAAAATCACTTCGGGCAAGGTCTGGTAAGTATGGTGGATGAAAAAGACACTAAAAACGCAAGTTTTGTGATTGATGCAACTGTTGTATGAGCAGTGTGGGGCCTTGCATTGCCATGTTGCATGACAGCAATCCACGTCGCTTTGATTTGATTGCAGGCCGCAGATGATTTTGTAGGACATCTGTGTATGATTCACGGGTGACAGTGGTCTATCTAGGCATGTAATGCTCCAAAATGACGCCTTTTTCGTACCAAAAGAGAGTCAGCATAACCTTCCCTACTGATGATTCTGTTCGAAACTTCCTTGGTTTTGGAGATGAGGAATGGCGCCATTCCTTGCTCGCTCTCTTCTTTTCCGGTTGCTGGAAATGAACTCAGGTTTCGTAGCCAGTAACGATTCTTGCAAGGAAGCCATCACCTTCTCGTTCAGAGCGCCGAAGAAGTTCTTCACAAGCATCAACACGTCGTTCTCTCATTTCAAGAGTCAGCTGTCGTGGCACCCATCTTGCAGACACTTTGTGAAACTGGAGCACATCACGAACAATGTGGTGTGCTGACCCATGACTAATCTGTCAACACACTGCATTGTCATTCAGTGTCACTCACTATGGCTTCAACTGCTGCAATGTTCTGTGGAGTCACAACTCGTTGTGCCTGATCTGGACGAGGAGCATCTTCCACTGAAGTCATACAATTTGCGAACTTTGTACTCCATTCGTAGACTTGCAGCTCTGACAAACATGCATCACCGTACTGAACCTTCACTCGTCGATGTATTTTAATAGGTTTCACACCTTCACTACGTGAAATCCGAATAACAGAACGCTGTTATTCCCTGGTGCATCCCTCAAGTGGGCGGGCATCTTTGTACTGATACTGCGACGGTGTGTGTACATCTGCACAGGCCATTCTGTACGCTGTTTGTAGCACGCTTACCAACTTACAGCATAACGCTGTGAAATTTCGATTTGTTATTACAAGTTTGTTTTCATTTGACTCACCCTCGTATGTTAAAGGCACAGTGTCCCTACAGCTAGTGTTTGTGCGAGGAGACACAAACGGTAAGAGTTTTGCGTCCAGTCCATATGACGGTAAATAGGGACGAAGTGCAAGATTGGGCGCAGAATGATGTCGTGGGTAGCCCGTCGAGATCATTTTGAAAGAATCTCATTCTCATTGCCTGAAAATGATTTGAGGAGGAAACTGAGAGAGCAAATGTCTTCCAGATTTGCACTGAAACACAAAAGAAACAGGTATAGCCATGCCAAATATAGAGATATTTAAACATGCAGAACACCGCGTTGCGGTCGATAAAGTCTATATAAGACTTCAAGTGTTACTGTTGCTACAATGGCAGGTTATCAAGATTTACGTGAGTTTGGTGTTACAACCGGCGCACGAGCGATGGGACACAGCATTACGAGGTAGCAATGAAGTGGGAATTTTCCCATTCGAACACTTCACCACTGTACCGTGAATCTCAGGAAATCTCCGATATCGCTTTGGCCGGAAAAAGATCCTGCAAGTACGGGGCCAACGACGACTGAAGAGAATAGTTCAACGTGACAGAAGTGCAACCCATCCGCAAACTGCTGCAGATTTAAATGCAGGCCCTTCAACAAGTGTCAACGTGCGATCCATTCAACGAAACATCATCGATATGACTTTTCAGGGCAGAAGCCCCGCTCGTGTACCCTTCATGTCTACACGACACAAAGCTTTACGCCTCGCCTGGGCCCGTCAACACCGACATTGGACTGTTGATGGCTGGAAAGTAGTTGCCTGGTAGGACGAGTCTCGTTTCAAATTGTATCTAGCAGATGGACCAGTACGGGTATGACGACAACTGCATGATTCCATGGACCCTTCATGTCCGCAGGGGACTGTTGAAACTGGTGGAGGCTCCGTAATGGTGTGGGGCGTGTGCAGTTGGAGTGATATGTGACTCCCGATACGTCCAGATACGACTGTGACAGGTAACACGTACGTAAGCATCCTGTCTGAACACCTGCATCCATTCATGTCCATTGTGGTTCCGACGGACTTGGGCAATTCCAGCAGGGCAATGCGACACCCCACACGTCCAGAATTGCTGCAGAGTGGCTCCAGGAACACTCTTCTGAGTTTAAACACTTCCACTGGCCACCAAATTCCACATACATGAATATTATTGAGCATATCTGATATGCCTTGTAACGTGCTGTTCAGAAGAGATCTCCACCTCCTCGTACTCTTATGGATTTATGGACAGGACTGCAGGACTCGTGGTGTCAATTCCCTCCAGCACTAATTCGTTGAGTAGTCGAGTCCATGCCACGTCGCGCTGCGGCACTTTCGCTTCCTGGCGGGATCCTTAGCTGATATTAGGCTGGTGTACCAGTTTCTTTGGCTCTTCAGTGAACTGTAGAAAATACCAGAAACCATGTGTCTACACTATAAAGTAAGAACCTGTATCATAAATTCCACCTAATTCATCATTGGGATGGATTGGCAGGATGGTGCTCAGGTTTTCCTCCAAGCATACTCATTTAATTATATATGAATGTATGGTGTGTGTTCTTCCGGACTGCTCGCAAAGAACACGCACCACGCATTCATATGTAATCGATTCGCCTCGATGTGCCCCAAGGTACCCCTAGGCATCTACACTGAACATCCCACTAAAGCTCTACAAGAACGACCTAGACAGAGAAATACATACATACTTACTGGAAAATTATGTATAAACAAACAGAAAAAAATCAAAGGTATTAACATACCTATAGCAGCCGTACTCACCTCATTCGCCATCACATCCGTGTACACGAATATCTCCACTACTGAAACCATCAACATCATCAAGCAACAATTAGAACAACAGAATGTCATTCCCAAACCCTACGTAAAGGAAATACCTAGCATTCTAAAACTGATACAGAGCAAAATTATTTCTCGTTTGAAAACTAATTCTTCTCACGACAGGGTGGACTTCCCATGGGGTCTCCATTCAGTGGACTCCTACCCAACATCTTCCACAGCCACATTGAAAACAAAGTATTTGAGACACCAGTAAGATCCAAACAATACAATACTAGTATCGCTATGTAAATGACATCATACGTCTTTCAGATGAAACAATCAGTCACATCCAACAACTCCACAATGATATGAACACAGTACGCCCCAAAATAAAATTCACCATAGAAACAGAAAATGACAAAACGTTAAATTTCCTTGAGCTCACAGAGACAACAACCAACACCAGTTCTCCATACTGCAGAAAGTCAGTACCACCAGTATGGCCTTACAGAAATTCTCTAATAATCCGACTGCACACAAACTAGCCTGTTTGCAGTACATGATGCAGAGACTGAACATACCTCCACTCAGTGAAGACAATTACAAATATGAATTACAATCAGACAAACAGCTCTAGAGAATGGATATGATACAAGCATTATAGAGAAACTGAATCACAACATTAAAATAAAAATAAAGGGTACACTCAGCATACAATACCAAACAACCTGGTACCAACTTACAATCACACACATACACACTGGACATAAACACACATAACACAAACACACAAGTGGACATGGACAAGAAACATCCCTAACAACAAGCAAATGGTACACTCTCACTTACAACAACACTATCTCCCCTACTTCGTGATAATACTAAACGAGCTACCCTTCTTTGTACTTTTTCGATGTCATCCGTCAGTCCCACCTGATGCGGATCCCACACCGCACACCAGTACTCCAGAATCGGGAGGACAAGCGTGGTGTAAGCAGTCTCTTTAGTAGACCTGTTGCACCTTCTAAGTGTTTTGCCAAAGAATCGCAGTCTTTGGTTTTCTGTACCCACAACACTATCTGCGTGATCGTTCCAGTTTAGGTTATTTGTAATCGTAATCCCTAAGTATTTAATTGAATTTACAGCCTTCAGGTTTGAGTGACTTACCGTGTAATAGAAATTTAGCGGGTTTCTTTTAGTGCTCATGTGAATAACTTCACACTTTTCTTTATTCAGCGTCAATTACCACTTTTCGCACCATACATGTATCTTACCTAAATCATTTTGCAATTCGTTTTGGTCATCTGATGACTTTACAAGATGGTAAATGACAGAATCATGGGCAAACAATCTAAGATGGCTACTGAGATTGTCTCCTATATCGTTAATATAGATCAGGAACCATAGAGGGCCTATAACACTTCCTTGTGGAACTCTGGCTATTATTTCTGTTTAGTCGATGACTTTCCGTCTATTACTACAAACCGTGACCTTTCTGACAGGAAATCACGAATCCAGTCGCACAACTGAGGCGATATTCCATAGGCACGCAGTTTGGTTAGAAGACGCTTGTGAGGAACAGTGTCGAAAGTCTTCTGGAAATCTAAAAATATGGAATCAATTTGACATCCCCTGTCGATAGATTACTTCATGAGTATAAAGAGCTAGTTGTGTTGCGCAGGAAAGGTTTTTTCTGAATCCGTGCTGACTACGTGTCAATAAATCGTTTTCTTCGAGGTAATTCATAATGTTCGAATACAGTATATGTTCCAAAACCCTACTGCAAATCGACGTTAGTGATATGGTCCTGTCATACTCTCAGAAGAACAATCTGGATGGGAAGCCTTGCTTTTATTAAGTGATTTAAGCTGCTTTGCGACACCAAGAATATCTATTTCTACGTTTCTCATCTTGGCAGTTGTTCTTGATTGGAATTCAGGAATATTCACTTCTTCTTCTTTGGTGAAGGAGTTTCGGAAGATCTTGTTTAATAACTCTGCTTTAGTGGCATTGTCATCAGTGACTTCACCGTCGTTACCACGCAGTGGAGCTATTGATTGCGTCTTGCCACTGGTGTGCTTTATGTATGACTAGAATCTCTTTGGGTTTTCTGCCAGATTTCGAGACAGAGTTTCGTTTTGGAAATTACTGAAAGCATTTCGCATTAAAGTGCGCACTATATTTCGAACTTCTGCAAAACTTTGCCAGACTTGGGGATTTTATCAGCGTATCTTACCTTTTTTCGTTTCATATTTTCTGAGATGAAAACGGGAGATGAGCGCAGCATATGCCTAAATGGGCGTAGATAACACCTGAAATCCACTCCTAGGTTGATCGGTGTACCTGACCAACGGTCGTTAAACCGCCACTGGGTCACATCCCTGTTTCGGGAGCTAGGATGCTGTGCGTTTAAGCTATACACGAAGGCTTGTTGAACTTAAGAAATGTCCTTGAACTTTTTATGGAGAGACATCGAATATGGCGAATTAATTAGTCCGAGATACAGGGTAGCAATTATTGAACTATATGGAAAAACACTTTATTCAATATGTAAACGTCAATAGAGATATTCGGATTTCGGTTATGACAGGTTCCTATGACTGCCATCATTGGTGATGATGTGACGCAGACGAATAGCGAAATTATGCATAACCAGCTGAAGTGTCGGAACATCAATGCTGTCGATGACCTGCTAAATGGCTGTTTTCAGCTCAGCAATGGCTTTAGAGTTATTGATGTCCACCTTGTCTTTAATACAGGCCCACAAAAAGGTGTCGCATGTGTTCAGATCCGAAGAATATGGCGCCTACCCAAGAGCCAGAATGTGGTCCCCAAAGTGCACCTCCAGGACATCCAACACTCTCCTGCTTTGATGGTGTCGAGCTCCGTCTTGCATGAACCACACCTTGTCGTAGTGAGAGCCACTTTGGATAATGGGGATGAAATCATCTTCCAAAACTTCATGTGCCGTTCGGTAATCACAGTGCCACTAAGGAATATAACACCGATTATTCCATGACTGGACATTGCACGCGACACAGTCACCTGTTGAGGGTGAAGAGACTTCTCAGACCGGCCGCTGTGGCCGAGCGGTTCTAGGCGCTTCAGTCAGAAACCGCGCGATCGTTACGGTCGCAGGTTCGAATCCTGCCTCGGGCATGGATGTGTGTGATGTCCTTAGGTTAGTTAGGTTTAAGCAGTTCTAAGTCTAGGAGACTGATGACCTCAGATGTTGAGTCCCATAGTGCGCAAAGCCATTTGAACTACTTTTGAGACTTCTCGATAGCGAAATCCGGATTCTTAGTCCCCAAAATGCGCCAATTTTGCTTATTGACGAACCCATCCAAATGAAAGTTGGCTTCGTCGCTAAACCAAACCATGTTCACGTCAAAGTCCTGTTCGTCAGTTCTGTTGACAATAGCGTTGGCGAAACACAACCGCTCTTCCGTGGCCCTGTGACTTAATGGCTGATGGGTTCGAATTTTGTATGCGAAGAGATGCAGATCTACAACAACAATTTGTCGCGGTGTTCAAATGGCTCAAATGGCTCTGAGCAGTATGGGACTTAACTTCTGAGGCCATCAGTCCCATAGAACTCAGAACTACTTAAACCTAACTAACCTAAGGACATCACACAAATCCATGCCCGAGGCAGGACTCGAACCTCCGACCGCAGCGGTCGCGCGGTTCCATACTGTAGCGCCTAGAACCGCTCGGCCACTGCGGCCGGCAGTCGCGGTGTCTCCCGGTTGATTCCCCCTGTTGTAAAGCTCGTCTGATCAATTTCCTGGGGCTGGTTTGAAACACAGCGCGTGTTTTCTCTATGTTTTCAGGCGTTTTCACCCTTTTTGGACGACAGACATTGCCAACACTGTCATCACGAACACTACCCGTTCTCTCATACTTGCGAATCAAATTCTTTATTGTTAGCGCACTTGGACCGGTTGTCTTCAACTTGAACTCGGTCGCAAACTTCCTGTGAGCCGCAGTTGGGCTGTTATTGCTCCCATTGTAGGTCTTCGCTAGCGCTGTACGCTCGGGCACGCTGTATCGTGACGTTTTCACGTGCAAATGACCGACAACCACAAGCCACGTGCGCATGCGCATATTAATTCCTATCATGCACCGCGGCAACCGTGCAGTTTGAACGTCCTAACGCAAACTGTTCGGAAGTTATGACGATTTTATTTCATACAGTCAAGAACTGTTACACTGCACGTACTCGTTGTAAATTCCGAATGAGAAGGTATGCTTAAAAAAAGTAGGAAATGAGTGTTACGTGTTATCTTCGTTTCTCTCACTTTTGTTCTAATAGCGTTTCTTTCCCCAGAGTGCGGTGAAACGTGGAGTGTTGTTCATACCTCAGGAGTACGGCGCAGTAGAGACGCAGCCGATTGACCGATGGATGAGTGAGCGTATGGATACGCTTGTAGGCTCGTGCTGCACACCAAGAAAGGAGGCATGAAACGCAGGAAGAGCGTACGACAGCTGCATGTTTTATGCATCCTGCGCCGTTGGAACACAGCACAGGCCTCTGGTCGTGACGTCGCGCGCGGGATTCGCCAGCGTCTGGCTGCCCCTCTTCCTGCCCACTGGCACCATTTCTTTTTTCTTCGATACTCCCGTGCGTAGCCTCTGCTGTTTACGAATAACGGCACCGTAGATGAACGGACATTGTGAGTTACGCCCGGCACGACAAACCGGTTCCGCAAGTCGCACTTGAGATACTTAATAATTTCTTGCAGCGCAGGACTGCATTTAAACGCAGGCGCTGTGGCACAAGTTGGGTGAATCTGATTTCGCGGCGGCGCATTCTGTATAAGAAAACCGTTGTTTAGAAGCAGGTCTTACATAAAATAACTTAATTTCTGTAGCCACCCACAGCAGTTAGTCCTTCGAATGGCGAGGTTGGGAAAATCATCTGCAAGATACAAGAAGAGATCAAAAATTAAATTACACCGTATTATAGCAGGCCAAGTAACTTTCATTGAACTCTGCAGTACACTTCAAAGTAACACAGATACATGGCGCTATTTTTCAACATCTGTATTACAAAGGGACTAACCATAACTAATTGCAATTCTCTAGCTGACGGGTCGCAGTAGAAACAAAAATTTGATTTTCAATATTTCGCGTAATCATTCACCGAATTTAAAAATTTAAATTGCTATCATAATCTACTCATTGACAGATATAATCTTGTGTTGAAATTTTAACACAATGAGACAAGTATTACAGATAAAAATTGTGTGTTTGTCTTGAGGCAGCGTAAATGAGGGCTCGCAAATACCGGCATCTTTTATTCATGCAGTATTTAAGAATGAGAGCAGTTAGAGACTTCCAACAAACTTTATATATAACTTTAAATTTTTATAAAACTTTTTCTCCCTGACAACCCCCACAAAACGATGGAACACTTACTACACTTTCACTGTTCATGTACTCACACTTCAGCTTCAGGCCTAACGTTTTAATTTATTACGTCTTTACTACAGGCTCTGTTCGCAACACAGCTTGCCGACAGTACCAATGTATTCCACTGAATGTAATGCGAAATTATATCATTTTGCGACACATAATTCAGGAGATATGACGTCAGAAACATTGAAGAGCGTGAGAAAGTAGCTTTTGCTTAAACTGGAGCGCGAATTACCATTATATTCATCCAGTGTTTTATAAAGAGAGCACTTAGCAAGTTCCAACAAACTTTAAATTTTCTAAGCTTTTCCTCAGATGTTTGGAGCTGTTTTGTTCATGGGAATTCGATTCTCTAAAGCAGTGATCGACAAACTGCGGCCAGCGGACCGATTCAGGTATTCATGTGGCACTCTGTTCTTAGTCGTATTTTATAATGATATACGTACATCTTGCAACTAACAGTCGAATCCAAAAAAGTCAAGAAAATTTAAGACATAGTTTTCCTGCCCAGAAACAAACAAATACTAAAAGAGACACTCATATTTTAAGGTGTGCTTAACATTAATTGAGACTGGCCAATTCGGCTGTGAGCAGAGTGAAGTTGATCTCATACCTCACAGGCAGAGCGTTAAGTAGCGCGTCTACTGTGGAGTTAAAGGATGTGAAACAGGGCATGTTGTACTGTTCGTATTCCAGTACTGACGACGCATGGGCGTCAGCCCTCTTATCTATCAGCTGATGTGGTATAAATTTCAAGCAACAAATATGGATTCGTGAATGCACATTATAGAGACGGTCATCTTAAAATGCGGTTCTTTTTTGTAGCAAGATATATGAAATTAAATTAATGCCGTTGTAATACAACACGATGAGTAGAAGAAAAATTACATTCAAAACATTTAGTAAACATTTCTGATCTTGTCCCATAAAGTGTAACGCATTTACGAAAATAGTGCAATTACTGCTATTAATCAATTATCCGTCCACACAAACAACCCAATAACACTTCGTCGGCTAATTACAGTGTCGCAACTACGGGGTCTCTGAGGGTGGCAGCAATCTGAAACAGTAAACAGTCGACAAGAAGATTTCCGAATGGTGCCGACTTTTAACGATCAGTACCTAGGAGTCAGAGGTCAACTTTTCGCATCCTTACTATGGCTAGTCTACGGGGGACTCAAAACATACTAATTTATGTAGGTTGTTAATTAATAAAAATATCAAACTTATTTCTGTAGGTTACCAATTAATAATCTGTTCGCTACATATTCGGCGCAAGGTGCCGTGCCACAGCGTCAGTATTGGCTCTTGAGCAAAAACGTTTCACGACCACTGCTCTAAAGAATCCAGGGTTAACTGGTAGTCACTAAGTCCTTGTAAACAACGATCGAACGCTGATGAAATCTTCTCGGACTTCCCTCCGGGTAGCTGCGTCGAAAGTCCGCAACGTTTCGATGAGTGTCATTCTCATCATCTTCTGGCGAAGTGGCGCGGATTTTAGACGCAGCTACCCGGATGGAAAAAAATGGTTCAAATGGCTCTGAGCACTATGGGACTAAACATCTGTGGTCATCAGTCCCCTAGAACTTAGAATTAATTAAACCTAACTAACCTAAGGACATCACACACATCCATGCCCGAGGCAGGATTCGAACCTGCGACCGTAGCAGTCGCGCGGTTCCGGACTGAGCGCCTAGAACCGCTAGCCCGGATGGAATCCCGAGAAGGTTTCATCAGCAGTATACACCCGGATATTCTACATTCACAAACGATCGAACATTCTACCAATTGTTGAGTTCCTTAAGGATATAAATCCGCTCCTTCATCAAGAAGGAATTCGAGAATCGCTATGTGAACGTCCACACCGTTGCAAGATTTCTTTCCCCCAGATGTCTTTGAGCTTGCCGAAAAGATGGAAATGAAATGGTAGAATGGAAATCGAATGGACTTCCCAGTCAGCAACCCAACGAGGTGGCGCAGTGGTTTACCACTGCACTCTCTCTGCAGGACGAACGTTCAAATCAGCGTCCGACCTTCCAGATTTAGGTTTTCAGTGATTTCCTTGAATCACTGAGGGCAAATGTCGGCACGGTTCCTTTCAGAGGGCACTGCCGATTTTCTACTTCATTCGTGGTACAGTCCGAGCTTGTGATCCGCCTCAATATCGGCGGAACGCTACAGCCTATTCATTCTTCCTTCTTTCCGGTCAGCATCACCCACGGCTCTGCGGCGCTGGTCAAATTTTTGGCACCATTTCACTAAGGCTGGACGAGACATTGCATTTGGGCCATATGACCAGAATTTCACGATGAATCTCTGTGAAATTCCGCCATTTTGCCCGCTAGAATTGTACTATCCCACGTTCTTCAGTTTTGTAATAGGTTTCCAGTTGCCGAATCATTGCATCTACATCTACATCTAGATCTACATGATTACTCTGCAATTCACATTTAAGTGCTTGGCAGAGGGTTCATCGAACCACTATCATACTATCTCCCTATCATTCCACTCCCGAACAGCGCGCGGGAAAAACGAACACCTAAACCTTTCTGTTCGAGCTCTGATTTCTCTTATTTTATTTTGATGATCATTCCTACCTATGTAGGTTGGGCTCAACAAAATATTTTCGCATTCGGAAGAGAAAGTTGGTGACTGAAATTTCGTAAATAGATCTCGCCGCGACGAAAAACGTCTTTGCTTTAATGACTTCCATCCCAACTCGCGTATCATATCTGCCACACTCTCTTCCCTATTACGTGATAATACAAAACGAGCTACCCTTTTTTGCACCCTTTCGATGTCCTCCGTCAATCCCACCTGGTAAGGATCCCACACCGCGCAGCAATATTCTAACAGAGGACGAACGAGTGTAGTGCAAGCTGTCTCTTTAGTGGACTTGTTGCATCTTCTAAGTGTCCTGCCAATGAAACGCAACCTTTGGCTCGCCTTCCCCACAATATTATCTATGTGGTCTTTCCAACTGAAGTTGTTCGTAATTTTAACACCCAGGTACTTAGTTGAATTGACAGCCTTGAGAATTGTACTATTTATCGAGTAATCGAATTCCAACGGATTTCTTTTGGAACTCATGTGGATCACCTCACACTTTTCGTTATTTAGCGTCAACTGCCACCTGCCACAACATACAGCAATCTTTTCTAAATCGCTTTGCAACTGATATTGGTCTTCGGATGACCTTACTAGACGGTAAATTACAGCATCATCTGCGAACAACCTATGAGAACTGCTCAGATTGTCACCCAGGTCATTTATATAGATCAGGAACAGCAGAGGTCCCAGGACGCTTCCCTGGGGAACGTATGCTGTACCTGTTATCTGTACCGCAGTAGAAAAGTGTCTGCAGCAAAACCGGAAAATGTTCTGTCTTCTGATTATGCACCACTCTTGTTACTCTGTAGTCTTAGCGTGTGACACTTCGCCGGGTAGGGTGGCCGAGCGGTTCTAAGCGCTACAATCTGGAACCGCGCTACCACTGCGGTCGCAGGTTCGAATCCAGCCTCGGGCATGGATGTGTGTGATGTCCTTAGGTTAGTTAGTTTTAAGTAGTTCTAAGTTCTAGGGGACTGATGACCTCAGAAGTTAAGTCCCATAGTGCTCAGAGCCATTTGAACCATTTTCGTGTGACACTTCTGAGTATTTAGGTATAAGGGACCCACAGTCTCCGGTGGCTCGTTATGGAGTTATTGCATTTATCTTGGATATTAATAACCTCATCTCACTAGGGGTAAGATAGATACCGCCTACAGGAAAATTAAAGAGACCTTTGGAGATAAGAGAACGACTTGTATGAATATCAAGAGCTCAGATGGAAACCCAGTTCTAAGCAAAGAAGGGAAAGCAGAAAGGTGGAAGGAGTATATAGAGGGTCTATACAAGGGCGATGTACTTGAGGACAATATTATGGAAATGGAAGAGGATGTAGATGAAGATGAAATGGGAGATATGATACTGCGTGAAGAGTTTGACAGAGCACTGAAAGACCTGAGTCGAAACAAGGCCCCCGGAGTAGACAATATTCCATTGGAACTACTGACGGCCGTGGGAGAGCCAGTCCTGACAAAACTCTACCATCTGGTGAGCAAGATGTATGAAACAGGCGAAATACCCTCAGACTTCAAGAAGAATATAATAATTCCAATCCCAAAGAAAGCAGGTGTTGACAGATGTGAAAATTACCGAACTATCAGCTTAATAAGTCACAGCTGCAAAATACTAACACGAATTCTTTACAGACGAATGGAAAAACTAGTAGAAGCCAACCTCGGGGAAGATCAGTTTGGATTCCGTAGAAACACTGGAACACGTGAGGCAATACTGACCTTACGACTTATCTTAGAAGAAAGATTAAGGAAAGGCAAACCTACGTTTCTAGCATTTGTAGACTTAGAGAAAGCTTTTGACAATGTTGACTGGAATACTCTCTTTCAAATTCTAAAGGTGTCAGGGGTAAAATACAGGGAGCGAAAGGCTATTTACAATTTGTACAGAAACCAAATGGCAGTTATAAGAGTCGAGGGACATGAAAGGGAAGCAGTGGTTGGGAAGGGAGTAAGACAGGGTTGTAGCCTCTCCCCGATGTTGTTCAATCTGTATATTGAGCAAGCAGTAAAGGAAACAAAATAAAAATTCGGAGTAGGTATTAAAATTCATGGAGAAGAAATAAAAACTTTGAGGTTCGCCGATGACATTGTAATTCTGTCCGAGACAGCAAAGGACTTGGAAGAGCAGTTGAATGGAATGGACAGTGTCTTGAAAGGAGGATATAAGATGAACATCAACAAAAGCAAAACAAGGATAATGGAATGTAGCCTAATTAAGTCGGGTGATGCTGAGGGAATTAGATTAGGAAATGAGGCACTTAAAGTAGTAAAGGAGTTTTGCTATTTGGGGAGCAAAATAACTGATAATGGTCGAAGTAGAGAGGATATAAAATGTAGGCTGGCAATGGCAAGGAAAGCGTTTCTGAAGAAGAGAAATTTGTTAACATCCAGTATTGATTTAAGTGTCAGGAAGTCATTTCTGAAAGTATTCGTATGGAGTGTAGCCATGTATGGAAGTGAAACATGGACGATAAATAGTTTGGACAAGAAGAGAATAGAAGCTTTCGAAATGTGGTGCTACAGAAGAATGCTGAAGATTAGATGGGTAGATCACATAACTAATGAGGAAGTATTGAATAGGATTGGGGAGAAGAGAAGTTTGTGGCACAACTTGACCAGAAGAAGGGATCGGTTGGTAGGACATGTTCTGAGGCATCAAGGGATCACCAATTTAGTATTGGAGGGCAGCGTGGAGGGTAAAAATCGTAGAGGGAGACCAAGAGATGAATACACTAAGCAGATTCAGAAGGATGTAGGTTGCAGTAGGTACTGGGAGATGAAAAAGCTTGCACAGGATAGAGTAGCATGGAGAGCTGCATCAAACCAGTCTCAGGACTGAAGACCACAACAACAACATTAATAACCGCTTCGGCTGTATTTTTGTCCTTTATTACTGTACCACTACTGGTTTCGTGGCGTTAAAGCCACATCTTCACCTGACATATGATTAAAACATTAGAGTGGAAAAGCTCGGAATCTTTTTTCCCAAGATTCGTTGTCCGTCAAATATAAAACACCGCTAAAATGCGGTATGTCATGGATTAAAAACAGCCAAATTCCAATATAGTGGATGAGTCCAAAACAAATCGTATCATAGTGATCGCTTCTCCAATCCATATGGAGTCGCGTACAGGGGACGCGGCCGCGTGCTCTGTCATACTGCATTATTGCATGTAGTTTAGTTTCTTTCCTAAGGTAGCTTTGTATCTGCATTGCACCGAGAGTAGTGAAGAACCGTGTGCTCTGTGTGTCTTCTTTTCACTCGCCCACAGCAGCTGGTATTGACAGTAGTAGAACCCGTTTTACTCTTCAAAAAAAATTGTTCAAATGGCTCTGAGCACTATGGGACTTAACATCTATGGTCATCAGTCCCCTAGAACTTAGAACTACTTAAACCTAACTAACCTAAGGACATCACACAACACCCAGCCATCACGAGGCAGAGAAAATCCCTGACCCCGCCGGGAATCGAACCCGGGAACCAGGGCGTGGGAAGCGAGAACGCCACGAGATGCGGGCTTTTACTCTTCGCCTTCAAGCTTGCGTTCGGTAGGGCTCGGTTCTGTCTTGAGTCTTTTTCCGTCAGTGTTAGCTGTCAGTTAACAGTAATATACAGCTGCATGGATAAATTTGCTGATGAAAAGTTGGTCGATATGCATCACGTGTATGACTTCACAGTACTTTTAAACTGCAAATTGCACATGGGCGCCTATTAGAAATCCAGTCTTCCCGTGTTACAATGAGAGGTATTGGCTGTATGAGGCGTGCTAGAAAACCTAATACGGAAGAGAATCTCTTACACGTGATTTGTGAAAATCCCGTATCTAGTGGTCGGCGCGTTGCACGAGCTCTGAACATAAGGCAGTAAACTGTTCTGAGAGTTATGCAGAAAACTGGTAAACTGTATGATGCTTGATATTTTATTTTAGTATATAAGCTTATTTCGGCTTTATTGCCTTCATCAATACATTTCCTGACGTTGTAGATGGACATACGGCAACATTGAGTATTGCTGTCTGTAGTTATAGGTTGTAACATTACTTTCAAATGGCTCTGAGCACTACGGGACGTTACTTCTGAGTTCATCAGTCCCCGAGAACTTAGAACTGCTTAAACCTAACTAACCCAAGGCCATCACACACATCCATGCCCGAGGCAGGATTCGAACCTGCGACCGTAGCAGCAGTGCGGTTCCGGACTGAAGCGCTTTTATTTTTTATGTATTTTTTTAACCTCACTTTGTTCACTTATGTTTGTTGCATCTGCTCGGGGCCGACGTCGTAAGACACCCGTTCCGTTTAAGTTCGTCGTTGATCGATTAACAGGTTTTTTTTTTTTTTTTTTTTTTTTTTTTTTTTTTTTTTTTTTACCTCAGAATTCATCAACCGACCACGGCATAACAGCCCGGATAATTATAATGGACATGACATGATATTTCCGGCCGTGAAAGTTTACATTTTAGTATTAACTTCTCAGGTCACCAGTCGCCTAGAACTTAGAACTAATTAAACCTAATTAACCTAAGGACATCACACACTTCCATGCCCGAGGCAGGATTCGAACCTGCGACCTTAGCGGTCGCTCGGTTCCAGACTGTAGCGCCTTGAACCGCACGGCCACTCCGGATGCTCGTGTCCGGATACGCCGTCATAAAGGCGAACGGCTGCTAAAAACATTTACGTGCGCAAGCAGGTAGGGTCAGTATTACACTACGAGGGACCCTTACCTCGTCTTCCATGATACCTGCAGTAGTAATCTAAGGCACCACGACAACTGTAGAATACGTGAAAATTACTGCAAACTACCAGAATCCCTTCGATTTCTACCCGAAGAAATGTTATCTTCCAGCAGGATAACTCTTATTGTGATACATTGGTATGTGAAACATGTCAGCGAAGTTACGTTGACATCTCGGCCACCAGATTTCCCTGATGGGAACCCGATGGAACGCATGTGGAGCGATATCGGCTGCCAGTTTGGTGCCCACAAACCACCGACCCGCAGTTTACGGCAACTGCGCGACCTGTGCGTAGACAGTTGCCAAGGGCTTCTTGAACCAATTGCACGCGTGATCGCTGCGGTACTTGGCTCCAAAAGGTGGTCTAAGGCGCTGTTTAGCAGGTAGTCATAATGCTCTGCCTCATCACTCCTATCTCACAAATGTTTTGAGACACAGAAAGAGCACGAAGCTAACAAACTCAAATGACAGAGTAAAGTATTAATTACCAAGAGAGGTGTTGCAGTGATTAGCTCACAGGCTTTGCATTCAGGAGGATCGGGGCTCAATCCAGCGTCCGCTCATCTTAATTTACGCTTCCTGCGGTTCCCTAAATCACTTAACTTAAATGCTAGTACGTCCCCTCTCTAAAGGACACGCCCGATTTCCTTCTCCATCATTCACTTACTCGAACCTACGTTCCGTCTCTAATGACCTCGTCGTCGACGTGCCATAAACCTCACAATTCCCGAAAGTATTAATTATCAATGGAAACGGAACTGGATTTGGCAGACATTGCAAGTGTGTGGCGCGGGGAACCGGTTGGGAAGGCGCCGTCGGCTTTGGGGACGGCTTGCAGTCGCGGCCAGTCACCGCCGCCCACGCAGCGCCGGGATCCTTAGTGAAGGTCACGACGGGCCGGCGTTTGCTTCCTACTGTCAATCCCCGGCCTGCCTCAGAGGCAAGTGACAATTCGTGGCCCGCAGCTGGCCTCGTAGTGACGCTGCCATCCTCAAGTAAAAACTCGAATATGTACATGAAATAAAGCGTGGGGAGGGAAAGGGAAAGGATGGGTGGGAAACTCGTGCCTTCCAGCTGCGCAGTACATAGTGGTAATGCAATGGCGAAAGCTGAAAATGTTTCTCTTGACCGGGACTCGACCCCGCATGCTCCGCTTCTGTGGAGCGCTTCCCTTGACCACCTTTTCTTTTGCGCTAGCAGTTGGTTTAATCGCTTTCTTTTTAAACAGATCATGTTTGAAGTTTATTCCACACTTCTCACAAACAATCACATAAATCATTACAAAATGTAGTATAAGGCAGAAAATTGTAACAAAATATTCAGGTACACACTCCAGCAATAAATGAAAATAATTGACTTACGACATTATGCCAAATAAAAAAGACATTCCAATCTCCAGCAGAGGAGGACCACAGTCCGTAACGGTTCGTTCGTGTATCCAATCGAAATTAATTATGCTGTAAAACTTCTCAGAGCTGGGAAGATCCATGAATACTCTTCTGAATGAACTGCGTAATGTGTTCCACACTTTGGTCGGCGCTTATCCGGACCCGCTTGCCGTACTACCCAAGTCCATAACTTATAGCGTCCCTCGTCCATTATCCACTCACTCGCAAATTATTGATTCCCCGTAGGATTTCGGACGATACTAGTGTATCCGCAGTGAAACAAACAAATGGTTCAAATGTCTCTGAGCACTATGGGACTTATCATCTGAGGTCATCAGTCCCCTAGAACTTAGAACTACTTAAACCTACCTAACTTAAGGACATCACACACATCCATGCCCGAGGCAAGATTCGAACCTGTGACCGTAGCAGTCGCGCGGTTGCGGACTGAACCGCCTAGAACCGCTCGGCCACGGCGGCCGGTGTGAAATAAGAAGCCCTTGCGCTCATACAGATATATAAAAAATAGAATTTTAAATGTTCGAGGTGTAAAAGTGAAGATTTGTATTTTGAAACGAGTGCTGTCCAACCGTGCTTCTCAAATTTTTGCCGGCCGGGGTGGCCGAGCGGTTCTAGGCACTACAGTCTGGAACTGCGCGACCGCTACGATCGCAGGTTCGAATCCTGCCTCGGGCATGGGTGTGTGTGATGTCCGTAGGTTAGTTAGGTTTAAGTAGTTCTAAGTTCTAGGGGACTGATGACCTCAGAAGTTAAGTCCCATAGTGCTCAGAGCCATTTGAACCATTTTCTCAAATTTTCGGGAAATTTGTGGTAAGGTCTTATGGGACTAAACTGCTGAAGTCATCTGTCGCTGAGCTTACACACTACGTAATCTAACTTCAACTAACTTACACTAACGACAACACACACACTCATGCCCGAGGGAGGACTCGAACCTCTGACGGAGGGAACCGCGTGAACCGTGACAAGGCGCCCACGACCGCTCGGCTACTCCGCGCGACTTGCTTCTCAGCGGACCGTAGCTTACTGCTTTTGAATCTAATATTTACTGACGTATGGTATGACTGACAACTGCCGGATGATCGAGGGCATAGGGAAAACATTCTCCTTGCTAGCGTACCTGAACACATATGTCTAAAATTTAGCCACTCGCGGGAGATACTACGTCAATGTTGTGCAACACAGCCTATCGAACTCATAATGGCCTCAGTTCAGCGAGGAAGAGAGTTCGTAAGTTTATTCAGGTATGCCACAACCAGATGAAACCGCTCACTGACAGTTAGATCTCGTAGAGTTACCAACTTGCGTGGATGTATATTGCTGCGTTTCATTCGCTGTGCCGAACAGCCTAGGGTGCTTTCTGTGAGATTAAGGTCTGGTGATTTAGTGGGACATTCTAGGTGCGATAGGGTGCCTGAGTGTTGGTCAAACCAGAAAAGTATGTACGCTGCCTTGGGAACACAGTTGTTACCATCTTCAAAGACGGGAGTGTTCGCAGCGCGAAGATGTACAAGGAAAGGAAACACTTGGCCACCGAGAATGTTGAAATAACCATCCTGGTGGTTATTCCCGGTAATATGAATGGGTGGGACCAGGCATTGTGTAAGGGGCGATCATAAAGTTTCCGTTTGAGGGCGCTGCTGCCACGTATATGCAAAGTAGCGCGACTCCGATGCGGGTACATAAGCACCGACATTAAGCAAGGGATAAATGTGGCATTCGAGTCTTTCCAAAGTGCGTGCGATAAATGAGGTGACGTAAACTATAGCGACGTCTTTACCAATGAGTCCAAACAGGACCAACGTACTGTTATTCTTTTCCTGGGTGCCGAAAGACAAATACTTGCAGACATGCATCGCTGAACGAAGAATGTGTATGGGGCAACCTGTCTATCGAAAACAATCGTCGTGGAATGGTGCACGACAAGGTTTGCTGCTGCTTCATGATAACGTGAGTCCCCACGTCACAAATGTCGTAAGGCAGAAGTTAGGTCAGCTCAAGCGGGACACACTCGAGCGCCCGCCCTATGGTACTCATCTCTCCTCATCCGATTAGCACACCTTCTGTCCCTTAAAAGAGGCTTCAAGTGTCCACAATTCCTGTCGGACGAGAATGTCCAGCAGGCAGTTACGGACTCCTTCACGCAGTAGGACACGTTGTTTTACCAAACGGATATCTTCAGCCTGGTGTGTCGGTGAGATGATTGTCTCCTGATTTGCACATAGATTCTGGACCGTACGGCCTCCGAACGGAAACGTTTTGATCGCCGCTTGAATGAAAACGCCCTGGAAACATCACAGAACTACCTCCAGCCCGAACTACGACCTCCATATAGGCCTACTGCGAATTAAACCCCTCTATGAGTCGTCGGTGTACTGAACGACTCGCATCATTCGCAAAAGAGGTAAAATTCTGACTCACTGGATAACGCACGTAACTCCATGGTGTAGCCACTTTGCTCGCTCATCCATTACCCAGTGTCACTCTGGTCGAAATGCCGATAACACAGCAACAAAAGCTATTTTTGTGTTCTCCGTTTCTATAAGTCCACCTAGATATAATAGCATTTCATAACAAGGATCTACCTCAACGATGGATCAGTCGTAAGAGGCGTACGTACAAGGGCAGTCTGAAAAGTTGTCGGAATTGAATAGAAAATGACGACTTATATCAGTGAATTTTTTTTATTTTACAGTGTTGTCGCCCTGTACAAGAATATACTTGGTCCAGCTATGTTCTAGTGGCTTGACCACAACTCGAAAATTAGATTCCTCCAGGCCTGCAAAATACTAATCAACTTCGGATGTTATTTCACGTTTGAATAGAATCTCCGTCCATCGACGAAAATTTTGAGATTTGGGAAGAGTCTGAAGTCTGATGGAGCTAAATTACGCAAATAAAGCGGATATGGCAACAACTTGTATCTTCGCTCATGTATTTTTGCAATGGCGACAACACATGTGTGTGGGAGCTAATTGTATTGATGAAAGATGACTTTCTTCCTTGTCAAAACCACGCCTTTTTCAACTATCTTTTGCTGTAGTTCGTTCAAGAGGCTAGAGTAGTACTGTCCCGTAAGTCATCGACCAGTGGGAAGGTAATAGTCAATACCGTCACTGCGCGATAGCGATGGAAATGTTACCGATGATGGTGCCACTAAAGCGGAATTACTAAATACAGTTTTCCGTAATTCCTTCACGAAAGAAGACGAAATAAATATTCCAGAATTCGAAACCAGAACAGCTGTTAGCATGATTGACATAAAAGTTGATACCTTAGGTGTTGTGAAACAACTCAAATCACTTAAGAAAGGCAAGTCTTCCGGTTCAGATGGTATACCAATCAGGTTACTTTCAGAGTACGCAGACACAATAGCGCCTTTCTTAGCAATCATATACAATCGCTCACTTGACGAAAGGTCTGTTCCTGAAGACTGGAAAGAAGCACAGGTCACACCAATATTCAAGAAAGCAAATAGGATTAACCCATTGAATTACAGACCCATATCACTGCCCTCAATTTGCAGTAGGATTTTGAAGCATATACTGTAATCGAACATTATGAATGACCTTGAAGAAAATGACATATTGATACATAACCAACACGGATTCAGAAAATATCGTTCTTGTGCAACACAGCTAGCTCCTTATTCCCATGAAGTAATAAGTGCTGTCGACAAGGGATCTCAGATCGATTCCATATTCCTAGATTTCCAGAAGGCTTTTGATACCGTACCTCACAAGCGACTATTAATCAAATTGCGTGCATATGGAGTATCGTCTCAGTTGTGTGACTGGATTCGTGATTTCCTCTCAGAGAGGTCACAGTTCATAGTGATAGACGGTAAATCATCGAGTAGAACAGAAGTGAAATCTGGCGTTCCGCAAGGTAACGTCATAGGCCCTCTACTGTTCCTGATTTATAAAAATGGTCTAGGTGATAACCTGAGCATCCCCCTTAGATTGTTTGCAGATGACGCTGTAATTTACAGTCTAGTAAAATCATCAGACGATCAATTCCAATTACAAAATGATCTAGAGAGAATTTCTTTATGGTGCGAAAAGTAGCAATTGGCACTAAACAAAGAAAAGTGCGAGGTCATTCACAAGGGTACTAAAAGAAATCCGACAAATTTTGGAAATACGATAAATCGCACAAATCTAAGGGCTGTCAATTCGACTAAATACCTAGGAATTACAATTACGAGCAACTTAAATTGGAAAGACCACATAGATAATATTGTGGGGAAGGCGAAACAAAGACTGCGCTTTGTTCGCAAAACACCAGTCTACCAGCAGAATCGCTTTATCATTCCAGGAAACTGACGCCATGCCTTGCCAGCTATCCGTGTTGCCTTTGCTTTCGTTGATGGAGGTGGAAGTGGTGGTGCTAGTGGTGAATTGACATGTTTCGACTGCTTTGACTGTTGTTTTGTTTCTGGGGTATAATAGTGGATCCAAGTTTCACCTGAGGTCACAAACGAATGCAAAAGATCTTGTTGGTTGCTCTGAAAACGGATCGCACGTTGTTCGGATATTTCATTCTGATGTCTTTCTGATCCTGCGCTAAGAGTTGTGGCTCCCATCTAGCAGATAAATTTCCCCTGTCCAATTCCAGTGTTAAACTGTGATATCTCGTCAGATGACATCACTACAGCTTTTCTTCGCACTTATGGTCGGCGATCCTCCACTACCATTTTATGCATTTTTTCAATAATTTCTGTGGCACATCTTGGCCGACCAATACGCAGATCATCATCCAAGCTGTCTCGACAAAATTTAAGTTCCATTTCCTCTAGGCAACAGCTGAATATGAAGGAGCAGAGTCCCACAGTGTGTTCTGAACATAAGCATGACTTTCCTTTGCTATTCATACCTTTCAGTACGGTGTACTTAAACATTACTGGAATCTCGATTTTTTCCATCTCCACAGAAACAACAACTGAGAGATGTCTCCACCAGAGATCTATACCCAGAGCACTGACGCATCACGTGTTTACTCATAAAGGGTGACGTATTACCTCGCGCTTCCATTGACAGCTAGTAGTAATTCAGTGAACTTTTCAAACTATCCTCGTATCTCGCATTGACCATTGGTCTCCAAGGCGTTTGGTGTCAATTTGATTTTTCACAATGATTGAGAAGGAATCCGTCGATGTACCTCGCTTCCCAACGACTTTGGATGAACTGCAAAGCCGCACAGAAACATTAGAGAATGCAGTGAGTCAGAAATTGCTATCAAAAGTGAGAGACGGATTTGAGTATCGTCTAGATGTCTGTCTTGCGTCATGTGGAGTTCACACTGAATATTTGTGGAAAGTAAATGTGAACTTTGATCTGTAAAAAGTACCTCAAGTTTGTATGTACGTGCATGTAATAGACGCACCCTTATAATATCAGATGGTACTTTCGAAAATAAAACGTCTGCAGTCCTACTGCGTAAGTTAAAATCCGCCCTAAGTTTCTGTCATCAAGCATGTAGCAGATACTGTCTTGTGAAATCGGATGATTCTTTTTGAAAAGCCCCGAACATTAAATGTGTGTTGATGTAGGTGTAGCGAATAGTATTCGATCTCAGACATCCAGTTGTGAGCTGTGAACGGTGGTAAACTCCAGCGCTCACACGTCACTGACGATTGTGTATTGTTTGTCAAGGTAGCGCAATCAATATCGACCTCGTACCACCAAAGATACGGATTTCCGACGTTGGGTCCTGACCCTAAGCAGTGAGTATAGGATCGGGTAGCGGGCATATAATTTTAGGAGTCACTGTATGAGAAGCAGCGCAGGTGCACGGGCTGTCGGCTCGGCGACGGGCAGTCGCCTGTGAGATACGCTGGCGGGGTTTTTTGCGGCAGCGCGGGTCACCTGGTCAGTGTCGCGCGGCTCGTATTGCTGCCAGCGCACTACTCACACACTAACCGTGTTATTCGAGCTGCCGGCCTCCCAGGCTGTGGGCCTCCTTGTACTTTACGCCAATGTTTCTGTCAACGCCTCACGATAGGCTAGCAGTGGGTACGGACTCACTCCACATCTGACTTCTGCCTCTGCCTCACACCCGAAAGAAAAAAAAGCTACGATTAATTACAAAAATACGCTAACATATGGTGTGGAGGCACTTACGTCTGACCCTTGCCTACAAAAGAAAGAGGATCATCAGAGCTTAACGTCCCCTCCCGAAGAAGTCACCAGAGACAGTGCAAGTTCGGACACGAGAAGGAAATGAGACGCGTCATTTTAACTTTTATTTTGACGCTGACGGAAATTGGAAGTGTTACACAATAAACACTTTGAACGAATACTAGCCGGCCAGGGTGGCCGAGCTGTTCTAGGCGCTTCAGTCTGGAACCGCGTGGCCGCTACGGTCGCAGGTTCGAATCCTGCCTTGGGCATGAATGTGTGTGATGTCCTTAAGTTAGTTAGTTCTAGGGGACTGATGACCTTCGAAGTTAAGTCCCATAGTGCTCAGAGCCATTTGAACCATTTTATTAACGAATACTATCATATTGATACTATAACGTTTCCATGCCTGTAGGATATGTTATTAAAATTTTATACTTGCTGTTGTTCTGGTCTTCAGTCCGAAGACTTGTTTGATGCAGCTCTTCAACCTACTCTATCCTGTGCAAGCTCTTCATTCCCGAATAACTATTTGCAACCTACATCCTTCTCAATATGCTTACTGTATTCATCTCTTTGTCTCACTCTACAGTCTTTAACCCCCCTACTTCTCTCCAATCCTAAACTGGTCACCCGTTGATGTCTCAGAATGTGTCATATCAACCGATCTCTTCTTTTAGTCAAGTTATGCCACACACTTCTTTTCTCTCCAGTTATGTACAGTGCCTCCACATTGGCTGCATAATCTAACCAACTAATCTTCAGCATTCTTCTGTAGCACCACATTTCAAAGCTTCTGTTCTCTTCTTGTCTGTACTGGCCGAGCGGTTCTAGGCGCTACAATCTGGAGCCACGCGACCGCTACGGTCGCAGGTTCGAATCCTGCCTCGCGAATGGATGTATGTGATGTCCTTAGGTTAGTTAGGTTTAAGTAGTTCTAATTCTAGGGGACTGATGACCTCAGAAGTTGTCCCATAGTGCTCAGAGCCATTTGAACCATTTTTGTCTGTACTATTTATCGAGCTGGCCGTTGTGGCCGAGAGGTTCTAGGCGCTTCAGTCCGGAACCGCGCTGCTGCTCCGGCCGCAGGTTTGAATACTGCCTCGGCCATGGATGTGTGTGATGTCCTTAGGTTAGTTAGCTTTAAGTAGTTCTAAGTCTAGGGGACTGATGACCTCAGATGTTAAGTCCCATAGTGCTCGGAGCCATTTGAACTATTTATCGGACACTTATCTCTTCCATACAAGGCTACAAATAACTTCGGAAAAGACTTCCTAACACTTATATCTATATTCGATGTTAACAAATTTCTCTTCTTCATAAACGAATTTCCTACCATTACCAGTCTCTGCTTTTCATCAGCTATTTTACTGCTCAAATATTCAAACTCATCTGCTTCTACTTCCAGTGTCTATTTTCCTAATCTAATTCCTTCTGCACCGCCTGATTTAATTCGACTACAGTCTAGACCCCTTCATCAGTTTTTGTTGATGTTCCTCTTATATCCTCCTTTCAAGATACTGTCCATTCCCTTCAACTGATCTTCTAAGTCCTTTGCTGTCTCTGATCTCCAAGTTTTTATTTCTTCTGCTAGAATTTTAAGTCCCCCTCCCAACTTTTCTTTGGTTTCCTTTACTGCTTGCTCAGTGTACACACTGAATAACATCGGGAATGGATTACAACCCTGTCTCACTCTTTCCTCAACCACTGATTCCCTTTCATGCCTCTCGACTATTATAACTGCCGTCTGACTTCTGCACAATTTATAAATAACCTCTCCCTTCCTGTATTTTACCAATGTTATCTTTAGAATTTCAGAAAGTATATCCCAGTCGATACTGTCTAAAGCTTCCTCCAAATCTAAAAAAGCTGGTAGGTTTACCTTTCCTTAACCTGTATTCTAAGGTAAGTTGTAGGGTCAGTATTGCTTCACTTATTTCAACATTTCTTCGAAATCCAAAGCGATCTCTCCCACGATCGGCTTCTACCAGTTTTTCCGTTCTTCTGTAAACAATTCGTGTCAGTATTTCGCAACAGTGACTTATTAAACTGATGGTTTGATAATATTCGCTCCTGTCAGCACCTGCTTTCATTGGAAGTGGAGTTATTACATTCTTCTCTGTAACGTGAAGAGTATGTAGGCGAGTAATTCGTCCACCTCGGGCTGGTAGTAAGGAGAGCTGAATTCGCTCGCTTGGCTGGGTGCGAGTCAGCGGGACGAGGCCTTCACGTGGCCGCCCCAGGCGAGCTCAGGTACGAGGACGAGAAGCGCATCGCCGGAAATGGCTAAACCCGAATGCTGGGAGTTTGGATGGCTATCACTCGCATGGCCTATGTACAATAGATGCGCTAGAAATGGTTGAGTGTCAGACAAGGTGAAAGATGGCTTCTCACAGCTCCTAAAGAATCTATAATAATTCATACTCAAATGTTAAAGCAAATCCGAATACACCCGCGATCTCGGAAAAACGAGGTGTAGCCAATAACACAACAATATTTCAATATATTTAAAACTACAGAAGTTAATATTTCACAGCGAATAAGTATTTTCACAATGAATCTCCGAATTAACAAGTTTCAAACGCTTCGTGCGATTTTAACAGACAGTATTTCAGATGATAGGATTGCACAACAGCTCTCATCCCAGAAAGCCACTCATCTATATCTACTTTATCTATTGACTTACGTCCTTTATACCTTTTTATACGCAAATGTTTGTTAGAACATTGTATTCTCCACAATTACTCTCCAAATGAATACAACATGAACGCCTCACATATTGCGATACTTGTGTAGTTCTTTAATAGTTTACTATTTTGCCGGCAACTTTATTTAAATGTTGATTGAAAGTGCTATTAAAACTGTGGTAATTTGAAAGTGGCCAATTGCATGTATTAGCAGACACCACAATTGAAAAGAAAACCAAAAGACATTTCTGTCAAGAAGGTATAAATAGTTGTTTAAATAATATTTAACAAAAATTCGTTGTCTTTTATTGTGGGCGCACTTGTGCAAGAATGCTAGCTTATTTATTTACGAACAAACCTTTATTTGTACTTATTATGAATGATGTGAGGGTGGCCAAATATTTATAACATTTCTTCATATAAATATTGTTGCAATATATTAGTTTAGTCTGGGAAGTGATCACATTGAGTCAAATGATGTCTGTAGACTGTAAGAACGATGTAATTTTGGTGGGAACGGCCTTCAACCAATGGAAAAACAGACAGTAGCACAACACTATGGGAGTCAAGTGGAGACTTGGGCTTTCCGAGTGAAGAGCTCAAGGGAGCGATTGTGGACACTTTTACGTATGTGCTTGAAGGAAGCAGATCCGCCTGTGGTAACGAGTGGTATTCGATTGTGAAGGAGATTGGTTCTGGGCAGTGAATGGCTGCTACCATACCTTAACTTCTAAAGGGACTTTATATTTTGAGAGGTCTGAAAGTGATCCAGTGTGGGACTCTAAATTTTTTCGGTTGCATTACAGTACTGAGGATAGACAGAGTATGAGTTTCAACTCATCATTCTCGCATGTGTTGATTTGTGAATCTTCATGTTGAACTCTCAACTGTTTTGAGCTGGTGAATAATTCGTGTATTGTGATTACGAGATGGACTTAGTTTTCGAGCATGTTTGATTATAATTTAATTTGGGGATATTTCTGTCGTTTCTGTAACACTCTCAAGGTAACTTAACTGCATTTGATAAGGATTTTTTTGTGTCTATATTTTAACAGAATATCACAGAACCACTTCCTGTTTATTTGAGATGTCTTGTTTTGAATAATCATTATTCGTCATAATTCTGTCGTCTGCTTCAATTACAGACGTTAGAATAGAAATCCTAGTTATCAAATTATTCATTTAACTTCTATTTCTGGTATATTTTATTAACTCGCAATTCTAGCCAATGCACAGACTATCTGAATGCAGGATCACAGCTACAGATTATTATTTGCAGCGAATTAGCTGCAGGGCACGAAAGCAGATGTACGCAGCTCGACCCCATGACTACATGGAGCCATTCTTTTTAAACATAGCCGTGCATAGCCCAAGTATCTAAAGTACGAGTAACCACAGGCAAAAACGCAACTGGGTTGCTCATACGGTATGCTGCTTAGAAGAGTAGCTACACTAGCAGTAACTGTTAGGTACTGTCACATCTTGAAGTCTGAGAGTATTTCGCCTGTTTCATACGTCTTGCATACCAAGTGGAATGGAAGGATATCAGAAGTTGTGACGGAATGTCGTCTACTCCAGGGGACTTGTTTCGACTTAGATCTGCCAGTGCTCTATCAAATTCTTCTCGGAGTATCGTATCTCCTACCCCATCTTCATCTATATCCTCCATCCTTTGTATAATACTGTCTTCAAGTACTTTTCCTTTGTACTGCCCTTCTATGCACTCCTTCCACTTTTCAGCTTTCCCTTCTTTGCTTAGGGCTGGTTTCCCACGTACGCTCTTGATACCCGTACAGCCGCTTTTCTTTTCTCCAAAGTGTCTTTAGTTTTCCTATGGGCGGTATCTATCTCATTTATGACTCTGTATCCTTACATCTGTCCTATAGCCGTTCCTTCTTAGCCATTTTGCATTTGCTGTCAGTCTCATTTTTTAGACGTTTCGCTTACTTCGTTAGCTGCGTTTCTATATTTTCGCCTTTCCTCAGTTAAATTAAATGTAGCCTGTTATAGTCAAGGATTCCTGCTAGGCTCTGTCTTTTTACCTATTTGATCCGTGCTGTCTTCACTATTTTATCTCTCAAAGCTACCCATTCATATTCCTTTCCCCTGTTTAACAATACTTCTACGAGCTTGTTTTCAGTACAGAAACAAGTCATTCCCACAGACGAAAAATGGCGAGAGTATTTGCGTAAATCGCAGTATTGCATGCCCAGTTGACGTGCGCGTCCAGCTCATCAGAATCATTCGGAATTAGAAAAAGATCTAAGCATTAGTATGATGGACATTGGAGCAGCTGGCAGAAGTTTAATGAGCGCATATACAGTGCTAACGAGATGGACTCGGGACAATAGTGTGGAAGGAGGACTAGCACAGGTCCTTCAAGAAGGCGTATCCACGATAAAATCCTAGAGTTATTGGCCGGCCGTGGTGGCCAAGCGGTTAAAGGCGCTACAGTCTGGAACCGCGCGACCGCTACGGTCGCAGGTTCGAATCCTGCCTCGGGCATGGATGTGTGTGATGTCCTTAGGTTAGTTAGGTTTAAGTAGTTCTAAGTTCTAGGGGACTGATGACCTTAGAAGTTAAGTCCCATAGTGCTCAGAGCCATTTGAACCATTTTTGAACCTAGAGTTATTCGACTAGCTCTGAGTAATAGATGAATGACAAGAAATGCGGAAAGTGGAATAGCACAGATCCTTCCAGACGGAGCAGACTACGAGAGAATCATGGAGTTATTGGAATAGCTCTGAGTAATAGATGGATGACAACAGCTGAAATCCGGGCAAAGGTTACAGGCAGAATGTCACCAAGAACCGCCAGGAACTAATTACTGGAAACTGGATTGATATCTCGAGTTTCCACGCCACTTTTGGAGCTGACACCAAGCCACAGACTTGCAAAATGTGGACCCAGGATCTACTGGGGCATTGCGTGTCTCCTGTGACATTCAACGTTGAATCTCGCTTCTGTTTGTGGCGGTCGTATCTACGCCAACGATCCTCGAGACTCCTACCTCTTCAGCTCCTGCAGCCATGGTGTGGGGAGCCATCAGATATAGGAAAGGACTGATTTGGCTGTTGATGAAGAGAGGTTGAATGCTAGCCAGTATATGGCAAGAATAGTAAAACATTTTGACATATCTTTCATGATCAGGGTACCAAATGACATGTTCCAGCACTTCGCATCACAAATGCCTTGAGAAGTGTGCGGATTCTTGACTGACCTGCCCAATCCTCTGATTCATCATCCACAGAGTGCGTCTGCAATTTTATCACCCACAGAGCATGTCTCGGATGTCATGGGAAGACGTGTAGTCACGTACCAGTCTCCAGCCAGCATCTTCATGAAATGACAGACCATGTGTTTCAGACATGGCAAGAAATTTCTCAGGAAAATGTTCGATGACACAACTAATACAAGATTGTATTCCTACCCGTGGAGGGGAGGGCGTGGAACACACCACATACTGATATTTATGATAGCTACCAGTACCTAATGGAATAAAAGTTAATCATTTAATATCCGTTATGTGATGAACATCTCCAAATAGCTTGACAAATATCGGACTGGTGCTTGATGGGGCAACACTTTCCATTTGTGTCAGTGTAATTTTTATTCTTTTTTATTTTGTGAAAGCTACTCCTTCATTAGCGCCTCCCGCCTGCCAGCACGATGCTATAGATAGTATTTTTAGAAGTTTTTTACTAAAATACATTTTAAACAAAATGCCTATCATTTCCCTTGGTTGACAGAAGTTAAAACTAAGAGCGGAAGTCGGCAGCCGCCATAGTAAGACATTTTAATTAGGTTAGGAGAGCCTGGCAGTTATAATTGGAAAGATAACCTCCAACGTCGCATTCTTTTGGATGAACGCCATAACGATTGCCTGAAACGCATGCTCTGTCAATTCATACAGATTGATGGCTGGAGAATGGTATGCAACTGTACGTCTTCCTATCGAATCCCAGACGTGCTCAATGGGTGCTGAAATCCCAGATGCGTTACATTGGTGATAAATGATAGGAATGGGCATGTCACTCAAGGATCCGTACACTCCTCAACGCGTTTGTCGTCCGAACTGCTGGAATATGTTATTTGGTACAGTGGTCATGAAGGTTACGAGAAAGAGTTCCACCATTCTTGCCACACACTGAAAGGTGTCGAACTGCAATTGTGCTACCTATCCAGGCATGCCGTCGAAAAAATACTGGGCTCATCCTCTTGGGAATAGGTAAGATGTATGGGGTAACTATGAAAGATAGAACATCGAAAGCAATTTTTTTTTGTAATCCATTTATACTGATCCAATAAATACAAGTTCAAATCTTACACATTAGCGGTAGTGGTAGGTAGCACGTAGCCTCCAGCTACACTCCTGGAAATTGAAATAAGAACACCGTGAATTCATTGTCCCAGGAAGGGGAAACTTTATTGACACATTCCTGGGGTCAGATACATCACATGATCACACTGACAGAACCACAGGCACATAGACACAGGCAACAGAGCATGCACAATGTCGGCACTAGTACAGTGTATATCCACCTTTCGCAGCAATGCAGGCTGCTATTCTCCCATGGAGACGATCGTAGAGATGCTGGATGTAGTCCTGTGGAACGGCTTGCCATGCCATTTCCACCTGGCGCCTCAGTTGGACCAGCGTTCGTGCTGGACGTGCAGACCGCGTGAGACAACATCGATGTACTGTGGAGACCTCACGCCCCACGTGTTGAGCAATTCGGCGGTACGTCCACCCGGCCTCCCGCATGCCCACTATACGCCCTCGCTCAAAGTCCGTCAACTGCACATACGGTTCACGTCCACGCTGTCGCGGCATGCTACCAGTGTTAAAGACTGCGATTGAGCTCCGTATTCCACGGCAAATTGGCTGACACTGACGGCGGCGGTGCACAAATGCTGCGCAGCTAGCGCCATTCGACGGCCAACACCGCGGTTCCTGGTGTGTCCGCTGTGCCGTGCGTGTGATCATTGCTTGTACAGCCCTCTCGCAGTGTCCGGAGCAAGTACGGTGGGTCTGACACACCGGTGTCAATGTGTTCTTTTTTCCATTTCCAGGAGTGTATTTACGGAATGCACAATAAACCTGTAGCTGGGTGACTGGATGGGGAATTGAATTCTGCTTCTCCCCAATGCGATTTCAGTGTATTGACGATAATGTCACCTCGTATCGGTCCGATGTCCAGATATACGGACCATGTTCTGCACAGCCGGCCGGTGTGGCCGAGCGTTTCTAGGCGCCTCAGTCTGGAACCGCGCGATCGTTACGGTCGCAGGTTCGAATCCTGCCTCGGGCATGGATGTGTGTGATGTCCTTAGGTTAGTTAGGTTTAAGTAGTTCTAAGTTCTAGGGGACTGATGACCTCAGATGTTTAGTCCCATAGTGTTCAGAGCCGTTTGAACCATTTTTTTGTTGCCCACATCTCGTGCTCGTGTGGTAGCGTTCTCGCTTCCCACGCCCGGATTCCCGGGTTCGATTCCCGGCGGGGTCAGGGATTTTCTCTGCCTCGTGATGGCTGGGTGTTGTATGCTGTCCTTAGGTTAGTTAAGTTTAAGTAGTTATAAGTTCTAGGGGACTGATGACCATAGATGTTAAGTCCCATAGTGCTCAGAGCCATTTGAACCATTTGAGCCATTTTTTTGTTCTGCTACAGGAAGTGACATGGAAGTTTCCATATCCCACTTCCTCGCTGATTATATGCGTAATTGAAGATACACTCCTGGAAATGGAAAAAAGAACACATTGACACCGGTGTGTCAGACCCACCATACTTGCTCCGGACACTGCGAGAGGGCTGTACAAGCAATGATCACACGCACGGCACAGCAGACACACCAGGATCCGCGGTGTTGGCCGTCGAATGGCGCTAGCTGCGCAGCCTTTGTGCACCGCCGCCGTCAGTGTCAGCCAGTTTGCCGTGGCATACGGAGCTCCATCGCAGTCTTTAACACTGGTAGCATGCCGCGACAGCGTGGACGTGAATCGTATGTGCAGTTGACGGACTTTGAGCGAGGGCGTATAGTGGGCATGCGGGAGGCCGGGTGGACGTACCGCCGAATTGCTCAACACGTGGGGCGTGAGGTCTCCACAGTACATCGATGTTGTCGCCAGTGGTCGGCGGAAGGTGCACGTGCCCATCGACCTTCGACCCGACCGCAGCGACGCACGGATGCACGCCAAGACCGTAGGATCCCACGCAGTGCCGTAGGGGACTGCACCTCCACTTCCCAGCAAATTAGGGACACTGTTGCTCCTGGGGTATCGGCGAGGACCATTCGCAACCGTCTCCATGAAGCTGGGCTACGGTCCCGCACACCGTTAGGCCGTCTTCCGCTCACGCCCCAACATCGTGCAGCCCGCCTGCAGTGGTGTCGCGACAGGCGTGAATGGAGGGACGAATGGAGACGTGTCATCTTCAGCGATGAGAGTCGCTTCTGCCTTGGTGCCAATGATGGTCGTATGCGTGTTTGGCGCCGTGCAGGTGAGCGCCACAATCAGGACTGCATACGACCGAGGCACACAGGGCCAACACCCGGCATCATGGTGTGGGGAGCGATCTCCTACACTGGCCGTACACCACTGGTGATCGTCGAGGGGACACTGAATAGTGCATGGTACATCCAAACCGTCATCGAACCCATCGTTCTACCATTCCTAGACCGGCAAGGGAACTTGCTGTTCCAACAGGACAATGCACGTCCGCATGTATCTCGTGCCAACCAACGTGCGCTAGAAGGTGTAAGTCAACTACCCTGGCCAGCAAGATCTCCGGATCTGTCCCCCATTGAGCATGTTTGGGACTGGATGAAGCGTCGTCTCACGCGGTCTGCACGTCCAGCACGAACGCTGGTCCAACTGAGGCGCCAGGTGGAAATGGCATGGCAAGCCGTTCCACAGGACTACATCCAGCATCTCTACGATCGTCTCCATGGGAGAATAGCAGCCTGCATTGCTGCGAAACGTGGATATACACTGTACTAGTGCCGACATTGTGCATGCTCTGTTGCCTGTGTCCATGTGCCTGTGGTTCTGTCAGTGTGATCATGTGATGTATCTGACCCCAGGAATGTCTCAATAAAGTTTCCCCTTCCTGGGACAATGAATTCACGGTGTTCTTATTTCAATTTCCAGGAGTGTATATGGATCCGTCGCGTTGCAGACACTGGTTTCTATCCTCAAACTAATTCCGGCGATAATTCTGCATCATCAGAGAGCTTTTTAATTCTAGAAACACATTAAATACATGTTGCTACACTGAGAAATTAAGTTCAGTCTAAATATTGTTCTGACTACTCACTTCTTGCTGTGTTTCAGTAGGACTCCTTTTTCTCATTTTACCCCTCACATATCACATTGTTGACATGTTTTGTTTCCTCGTGCAAGACATCATCTGCAACATGAGCAACTGCTTTTGTTGTAATTTATTTTTGACTTAAATAAAGTATATTACGAAACTACGAATTTACTGCAGTGATTTGATGATTAGGCTAACCTTAGGAGAGCATAATGTACGTTAATCATATGGTGACCTCGATTTACTAAGAGACGGCTCTGAAAACTCCACATTGTGCTCAAAAACTTAGTTAATCAACGCACTGTGTTTAATAACCTGTTGTGTCACACAGTTCACAGATACAAATATGACGCCCTGCGCTAAGAGAAGCGGAGGGCCCCACCTCAGTATTCGAGTATGTTTCAGGAACAGCTACGTACACCAGACGCAAAATTCGGGAACGAAGGCATCGAACTAATAAACGCTCACTAAAACATCGCAATCGCTGCGGCTGCCACGAGAATGTAGCTGTTTATCGCCGCCATCAAAAGCGTCTAATTTGTCCGGCTGGCAACATTTGTTAAATTTAAAATTTGAGAAATGTCTTCCTACTTTGGGCCAACATTCTAGTAGTGGCAGTTTTCCGCTAATTATGTCCGACGTATTGCGTGTAGGCAAAACGAATGTCTCACCTCGTGAGGGGGCCGCACTCACAGCTGCTTCCTCCAGCGTCAAACAATTAAAATTCTTCGCAAGAAGTACAAATGGGCGCAGTAAAGTAAGACACACGCCTTCAAATGCCTACGCTAAAAGCTCCTTGTGTAATAGTTTAATTAGAGAGATAAAGCGCTGTGGGACCCGGGGCCAGGAATTTCAGGTCCGCGGCCGTGTCAATAAAACGCTCGCCTGGAACGCATCTCAAAATCCCGTCTTCAATTACATGCACGGAAATAGTGAGAATCCCCTTAGAAACCAGTCTCCCTATTCGTGCCCCAGACGGTGTTAATTACTTCATAACGGATGCCTCGCGAGCCGCCACGCCGCTAACGTGTAAGACAGCAACGCAGCCTATATAACAGCGCTTTGGGCAATATTTCGGCCACCCACGTGGTAGACGAATAAACCTGGGTCACCTTCTCTGAGATTCAGTGGCATTTGCTTGTTTAGCGCGTCTCGCAAAATACGTGCCACCGGGCTCCACCCACTAGGTCGCATGAACGGAAGACATCGGAACAATTCAGAAGCAGGCTGCTAGGTTTGTTGCCGGCAGATTCAGTCAACATGGATGTGTTACGGAGATGCTTCGTGAACTCAAGCGGCACTCTCTCTCTGCAGAAAAGACAACATTCTTCTCGCAGAAAAGCATTGAGAAAATTAAAAAAAACTGATATTTGAAATTGACAGCAGAAAGATTCTACTGCCGCCGAAGTATATTTTGTGTAAGGATCAAGAAGATAAGATAAGAGATACTAGGAGGGCTTGTACGGAGGCATATAGATAGTCGTTTTTTCCACGCTCCGTTTGCGAGTGGAGCCGAAAAAGGAATGACTAGTAGTGGTATAAGGTACCCTCCGCTACGCACCGTACAGGGACTTGCCGAATCTACGCACCGTACAGGGACTTGCCGAATGTGTATGTATATGTAGAACAGTGAAATATGGAGTCATATTGCATTTCTGTTTGTTTCGGTCACTTTCTAATATCTTAATACTCACTACAAATAACTTCCTGTAAGCTGTTGATGCAACTGCTTATTTAATTGCACTTGAGTGCATTAGCCTTACAGCTGCAGTACAAGTAAAGTCACATGACACTGTTGGCTGGGTCACCCAGATGGGTAGGCTCAGCCACCTTACTGGAAACATCTCTTCTTTCATCATACACAATGGAACCTTTCCTTCGCGAAGTATGAGAGATGTGACTTACATGTATCTGTTAAACGTGTGTGAATGATGAGGATTCGTGAAGTTTATGCCGTCTTTATACAGGGTGTTACAAAAAGGTACGGCCAAACTTTCAGGAAACATTCCTCACACACAAATAAAGAAAATATGTTATGTGGACATGTATCCGGAAACCCTTACTTTCCATGTTAGAGCTCATTTTATTACTTCTCTTCAAATCACATTAATCATGGAATAGAAACACACAGCAACAAAACGTACCAGCGTGACTTCAAACACTTTGTTACAGGAAATGTTCAAAATGTCCTCCGTTAGCGAGGATACATGCATCCACCCTCCGTCGCATGGAAGCCTTGATGCGGTGATGCAGCCGTGGAGAATGGCGTATTGTATCACAGCCGTCCACAATACGAGCACGAAGAGTCTCTACATTTGGTACTGGGGTTGCGTAGACAAGAGCTTTCAAATGCCCACATAAATGTAAGTCAAGAGGGTTGAGGTCAGGAGAGCGTGGAGGCCATGGAATTGGTCCGCCTCTACCAATCCATCGGTCACCGAATCTGTTGTTGAGAAGCGTACGAACACTTCGACTGAAATGTGCAGGAGCTCCATCGTGCATGAACCAGATGTAGTGTCGTACTTGTAAAGGCACATGTTCTAGCAGCACAGGTAGAGTATCCCGTATGAAATCATGATAACGTGCTCGATTGAGCGTAGGTGGAAGAACATGGGGCCCAATCAAGACATCACCAGCAATGCCTGCCCAAACGTTCACAGAAAATCTGTGTTGATGACGTGATTGCACAATTGCGTGCGGATTCTCGTGAGCCCACACATGTTGATTGTGAAAATTTACAATTTGATCACGTTGGAATGAAGCCTCATCCGTAAAGAGAACATTTGCACTGATATGAGGATTGACACATTGTTGGATGAACCAGTCGCAGAAGTGTACCCGTGGAGGCCAATCAGCTGTTGATAGTGCCTGCACACGCTGTACATGGTACGGAAACAACTGGTTCTCCCGTAGCACTCTCCATACAGTGACGTGGTCAACGTTACCTTGTACAGCAGCAACTTCTCTTACGCTGACATTAGTGTTATCGTCAACTGCACGGAGAATTGCCTCGTCCATTGCAGGTGTCCTCGTCGTTCTAGGTCTTCCCCAGTCGCGTGTCATAGGCTGGAATGTTCCGTGCTCCCTAAGACGCCGATCAATTGCTTCGAACGTCTTCCTGTCGGGACACCTTCGTTCTGGAAATCTGTCTCGATACAAACGCACCGCGCCACGGCTATTGCCCCGTGCTAATCCATACATCAAATGGGCATCTGCCAACTCCGCATTGGTAAACATTGCACTGACTGCAAAACCACGTTCGCCATGAACACTAACCTGTTGATGCTACGTACTGATGTGCTTGATGCTAGTGCTGTAGAGCAATGAGTCGCATGTCAACACAAGCACCGAAGTCAACATTACCTTCCTTCAATTGGGCCAACTGGCGGTGAATCGAGGAGGTACAGTACATACTGACGAAACTAAAATAAGCTCTAACATGGAAATTAAGCATTTCCGGACGCATGTCCAAATAACATCTTTTCTTTATTTGTGTGTGAGGAATGTTTCCTGAAAGTTTGGCCGTACCTTTTTGTAACACCCTGTATTGTTGCGATGATTAAAGAGAGAGAGAAGGGGTAATGTGAAACACTGTGCCATCGCATACCCAGCCCCTCGATAAACACCTAGATGGGCGACGAGCTTAAAATCACCCTCCGACGGACGGATTTCCATCAACAGAGTCACATGGCCTCACTAAAACACTGCAGAGCCGTTTGAAATTTAACCCATGGTATTGCGGCAAAATCTGATGATCATGGTGCGCCCCTTTGTGACCAAATACTGACGGAGAAAATTTCTTCCTCCGCCAGGATCTGAGCCGGGTAACACCAGGTCGAACACCATCAGACATGAGTACGCTGAGAACCTCGCCTACGGAAAAAAACTCTAAAGAATTAACGATTAATTTACTCAAGATCAACAGTTGCTTTACAGGACAAGGAGATCTCCAAAGCGACAGACGTAAATGCTGAGCTCATCTAACTGATCAGTCATCAAATCTAGTTTTATCGAATAAAGAATTTATCACAATACAAATAAATATTGCAAAATGAAAATGTATAATGCTACACTGCAACTTTCTACTTTGTGGCCCTGTTAACAACTGAAGCTACGTGATTCAAAATTAACAACGTGGCAATTATTAAACGAGACAAGTTAATTTTACTGATGTTCCTATCAGCAGTGGCACTGACATAGTTGGTCGGAATAAACTGGCGCACTTTGAGGGAATCGATGAAATTCGCTTGTTACTATGTCGGCTGCCTCGCTTCGTGTTCAGTAAACCAAGCTCTCAGGCGCAAGCTTAAGCGTCTGGTATACGACGAATGAACGTGTCTATGTTCGCCACGACCGCGGCTGAGTAATATAGCTGGCGTGTAAACTGGCCAATAAGTACACAGGCGCAGAAGGGTGTGCGTGGCTATTGGCCAGTTTACATGTCAAGAGTACAGCACAGTTGCAGTATACACGATCGTTCACCCGTTCGTGCTTCGTATAACATGGGCTTAAAGCCAACAGGAACCTTTCCTGCCGCTGCCTGGGGCACACTGGAAATTCCACAAGGAGTGTGTTACTCCTCTAACACGCGAGGAAGCACATGGGATGTTCTAAACTTTCAGAGCCAGACGTGAATACTCAATAGAGGATCCTACACCGAGTACATTGAGATCAGCAAGTGAAGGTCGGCAGGGAATACTAATCTTTTATAGACGTGAATTACTTACATGTTATAGCAATAACTTACGGCCACAACAACCTTCAAAGTGGCGACTGACAATCTAAATGCATGCATTACAATGACACGTAATATTTTGCTACGTTCTCCCAAATGTCACCGGTACCAGTTTTCCAATGAGGCAGGCAGATAGCAGCCAAACTACCAGTTCCTCTTTAGTTTCTCCAGGAGTTTCACGCCCTGACGATTTCATGACACCGCGTAAATAAAAAGACATATGAGAGAGATCCGGTCATCGCGCTTCCCACGGAATGGAACTTCAACCTTAAATCAGATAGAAGGCTGCCTGTCTGTTCATGCGATCACGGAAATTAATAATGAAATGGGATGGTGCACCGTCGTGTCAAAGCTACATCCTCTCACGTACAGCCAAAGATACATTTTCCAAGATCTATGGCAGCTCATCAGGCATGAACATCAGGCAACACTTGCCACGAAGTATGTTCCGCGCCGCGCGGAGTGGACGCGCGGTTTAAGGCGCCATGTCACGGATTGCGCCGCCCCTCCGGACGGAGGTCTGAGTCCTCCCTCGTGCATGGGTGTGTGTGTTGTCATTAGCCTAAGTTAGTGTAAGTAGTGTGTAAGTCTAGGGACCGATGACCTCAGCAGTTTGGTCGCTTAGGAATTCACACACATTTATGTTCCGCGCACACTGATAAGTGATTTTTTATGAGTCTTTTCTAACGCGACCCAATTTTATCATGCGATCAGTTCTTAGTCAAGAACGACTGTCAGCGTTCCGTAGCTCGAAAGACCAAAGTTCTCGTTAGTTTCCACTCACAGCGATTATTTCTTTTCATTAAGAAGACACCAACTACGAAAATTTAGTGTGTATATTCATTTGGTATTTTGTGCACTATATCTTGATGTACAACTCATTAAAAGCACGTCTGCAAGTCTGAATACGAATAGTGCTCCATCCGCTACAGTCGTTCACGAAATGTGAGCAATGGCTAACTCCGTCCTGGACACAACACACAAGACTGTGAATTATTTTTTACCAATGAGTGCAGGCAGTTCTCTGCTATGAAACACAAACAGATTACAAATATGTGTCTAACAGGTCCCATTGGAAGAGCCAGCCATGACAGAAGTATTCCACCAGGCGTGCAAGATGTATAAGACAGGCGAAGACCCTCAGACTCAGAAATAATGTAATAGTTATAATTCCTAAGAAAGCAAGTGCTGACAGGTCTGAAAATTACCGTACTATGTGTTTAATAAGTCATGATTGCAAACTAATGAGACGAATTCTTTACAGGAGAGCGGAGAAACTGGTAGAAATGACCTCGGGAAAGATTAGCTTGGGTTCCGGGGAAATGGAGGAACACGCGAGGAAATATTGACACTACGACGTATTTTAGAAGATAGGACAAAGAACTGCAAACATACTCTACGTTTAAGGCATTTGTAAGCTTAGAGTAAGCGGTTGATAGTGTCGAATGGAATACACCGTTTGAAATTCTGAAGATGGCACGAAGATAATTTACCCCGGTATTATTCAGTCGGTAAACTAAGCAAGAAGGAAAGTAAACCAAAGAAAAACTTGGAGAAGGAACTAAAGTCTATGGAGAAGAAATAAAAACCTTAGATATTACGATGACATTGTAATTGTCAGAGACTGCAAAGTACTTGGAAGTGCAGATCAATGGAATTGACAGTGACTTGAAAGCAGGACATAATATGAACATCGAGAAAGCTAAGCGAGCGTAATGGAATGCAAACGAATGGGACCAGAGGAGGGGAATTAGATTAGCAATTCAGACACTAAAAGTAGTAGAAGAGTTTGCTATTTGGGCAGCAAAAAACAGGTGATGACGGAAATAGAGAAAGTGTAAAGTATAGACTGACAGTGGCAAAAAAGCGTTTCTGAACAAGATAAATTTGTTAACACTGAATATAATTCTAAGTTTTAGGAAGTCTTTTCTGAAGATATTTGTCTGGAGTGTAGCCCTGTACGGAAGTTAAAATGGGTGATAAGCGGTTCAGACAAGAAGAAAACAGAAGCCTTTGAAATGCGGTTCTACAGAAGAGTGCTGAAGATTAGATAGGTAGATCAAGTAACTAATAAGGAAGTACTGAACAGAATTGAAAAAAAAAAAGAAATTAGTAGAATAAGTTGACTAAAAGAAGGTATCGGTTAATACGACACATTCTGACACTCGAAGGAATCATCAATTCAGTACTGGAGGGACGTTTGTGGGACGAAAATTGCATGTGGAGACCAAGAGACGAATATAGTAAGCTCGTTCAATTGGATGTAGGCTGCAGTGGTCATTCGGAGAGCGTGGAGAGCTGTATCGAAGACCACAAGAACAAAAACGTCTCACACGCATTGCTCACTAACTGAAGACTTCATGCAACCTGACATTTTAATATCTGACTATTGGATACTTATCTCAAAATAATCAGTTTACTATCCCGTACTGTATGTGCAAACAAGATCCCATATGTCTGGGATATTCTGTGTACTTTAAACCCTGCCAACGTACTCCTAAATGCACCATTAATGTCACAGTCTTCATTTCACACGACTTACGCCATTTAGCGTCACGAGGAGCAGGGAGGCGATGGACGAACTTTGCGTGTTAGTAGGAGAGTTGAAGGTACACGTGCAACGCATACAGCCGTCTTACAGAGGGTACGGCAGCTAGGACACACTACCCAAAGTATATCCACAACATGCACATATACCGAGCTACAGTTTCCTCTAAGTTACAGAGGCAATATGGAAACATTTCTTACGTACTCAAGTAATTTTAAACGCATATAGGGACCGAATTAACACACCGACCTTGACTTTTTTACAAATTGCATATTGGTAACTGGAAGTATGCTACCTTTGTATATGTTTCCATAATAATTTATTACATCTCAATAGCTTAGATATATAAAAAATATTCAAATTACCGTGCGCTACAAGTAGTCATCATCTTCAGATGTGCTTATTCCACTAAAAAGCTTTTTGGTGGATCATCACTTCTGATAATACAACTACTTGCCGAAACTGGTAATGAGAATATCTTTATATAATTAAATATTACTTCTCGTGTCGGTATATTTGGTCCCACCACGTTCAACAAGTAAATGCCGTGGACCTTAACTTGTGTCCTCTACCGCACATGTCTTGCTGTTTGAGAACGCCCGTTGCCCTGATCGCACGCGACAGCAGGGATGGAGTAGTTTGGGGGTTTTATGGGCAAGAACCGTGTGGTCTGCCAAGGGGCTACATTGTATCCCTCAAAGGAACTGGGGAACAGACCAAACGTGACCCAACACTTGAAATGACTTCCCCAGTAGTTGTCATATGTTTCCCTTGACGGACAGGTACTCGTATGGGTAAGTTTCTTCTCACCATACCGACGAATCTCTGTCGAGGGCGATTACGCGGGTCTCTGCCGCACCTCTCATTACGTACCATGAAACGTCCGTAGTCCACTCACCGGATTATTATACAAGGCTTTGCCATTTTTAATGGAACTATAGTTCATTCTACGACGTTGAAAAGAGCCATCAAGGACATAACTTGTATAGCAAGTAGTAACACGATAGCAACGCCACCACCAGGAGAGAAGATCCCAGAAACTTCTGCCCTACTTTGCCGAATGTAAGCAGACATTTAACTCAGATACACTTCGTGATTTTATTATTATGACTGTCGTATAAATTGCTCGAAATATTGACCCTGAAAATTGACAACTATACCAATTATGATTTAAAATCTATCTGCATTTGAAGGCTGATCTCAGGAACTGCTCTAGGGATATTGAAAGGAGTTCTACTAATAGACATAGTGATTCACGAGGAAGATTTTTGTGTATAATTTATAACCGCTACGCCGGCCAAGCCGACCTACCGAAGATACCCGAGTAAAAGCGGCGGATCGCTAGTCTACTGTGAAGCGACTCGAGACAGACAATGCAGCAAGCTGAATTTGATCTGGACTTACCGCAGTTCAGGCACGTCTTCTTTAGGATTTCATGTTTTCGGGAAACCTTGGTGCTCTCTTATAGATTTCTATTTTCAATTTCCCGAGAGATAAAAGTCAAGAAGTGTTAAGTCTCGCGAGCTTACAAGTAATTTTGCGTTTCCCGAATGACTGAGCCTACGATCTCCAAATTACGACTTCAGAATATCTACACACATCAAAAAAAGTTTTGGATCATCCCGGTTCCCCGAACTCCTGAAGATAGACGTTGACTGTGGATATTGTGTCACAGACACAGTCCCTCTGACTGTTCACAGATGTCACTAAACCCGCCCAAAGATGTAAACAACCATGCATGAGCAGCGCCTATTAGACGGAGGGGGTCCGACAGCATATCAGTTCCAGTAATTCCACCGGGAAGGAGATACACGGCTCCTGTTGTCTTTAGTTCCACCATGCTTAGACGGTCAATACCGCCGTTCGATCGCGTCCGCATATTTACTTTGTGCCAGGAAGGGCTCTCAACAATGGAAGTCTCCAGGCGTCTAGGAGTGAACCAAAGCGATGTTGCTCGGACATGGAGGAGATACAGAGAGACTGGAACTGTCTATGACATGCCTCGCTCACGCCGCCCAAGTGCTACTACTGCAGTGGATGACCACTACCTACGGATTATGGCTCGGAGGAACCCTGACAGCAACGCCATAATGTTGAATAATGCTTTTCGTGCAGCCACAGGACGTCGTCTTACGACTCAAACTGTGCGCAATAGGCTGCATGATGCGCAACTTCACTCCCGACGTCCATGGCGAGGTCCATCGTTGCAACCACCATACCATGCAACGCGGTACAGATAGGCCCAACAACATGCCGAATGGACCGCTCAGGATTGGCATCACGTTCTCTTCACCGATGAGTGTCGCATATGCTTTCAACCAGACAATCGTCGGAGACGCGTTTGGAGGCAGGCCGGTCAGGCTGAACGCCTTAGACACACTGGCCAGCAAGTGCAGCAAGGTGGAGGTCCCCTGCTGTTTCGGGGTGGCATTATGTGGGGCCGACGTACGGCGCTGGTACTCATGCAAGGCGCCGTAACGGCTGTACGATACGTGAATGCCATCCTCCGACCGATAGTACAACCACATCGGCAGCATATTGGCGAGGCATTCGTCTTCATGGACGACAATTCACACCATCATCGTGCACATCTTGTGAATGACTTCCTTCAGGGGAACGACATCGCTCGACTAGAGTGGCCAGCACGTTCTCCAGACATGAACCCTGTCAAACATAGATAGATTGAAAAGGGCTGTTTAGGGACGACGTGACCCACTAACCACTCTGAGGGATCTACGCCGAATCGCCGTTGAGGAGTGGGACAATCTGAACCAACAGTGCCTTGATGAACTCATGGATAGTATACCACGGCGAATACAGGCATACACCAATGCAAGAGGACGTGCTTGTAAGGTACCTCTTACGTGAGGGAGACATTTTTACCAGTTTTAATAAATTATTGTCTCTTATTGATGTATTCACGATAGTGAGGAAGTGCTGTAGTCCGTAGCCGGCCATGAGTCGGAGAGCATTTCCCACGCTGGCTGGCTAGGTGACGAAGCGACCATACGTCGCGCGAAGTGGGTGGGGCTCGGCGCTGGTCCGTAGCAACAAGCGTTAGCCTGGGAAATATACATGACGGGGAGTACCGCCATCTTGGCGCCAAAGTCACCAATTTTGTTTATTTATATTTAATAATTAAAGTCATTTATGACAACATGAATACTAGGAGGAGCCTCTGGGTGTTTAAAACTATTTATGATAATTTTGCCTCGTTAAAATTCACACCCGTTCATTAACAAATGCATAACTTAGTAAGTACGAACTTGATCGGAAATCCACGAACTATGACGAAACTAGTAAGAGATACGGACTGCGCGCCAAAGTAGTCAGTCGGCGTTAAGAGCTCTTTCTGTCTTGTTCTATGGTAGCCATGCTCTCGGTTACGAGTAGTTTGTGGCATGAGTGTTTCATTATTGACCTAATAGGAAAAAAAGTGATATTACGGTATTCTGAATGTTAATTTCGAGTAAATAGATACCCCAAAGTTGACCGACAGCAATTTCAGATAATTAGCTTCCACCGACAGAGACATCCAATGCGCCAATGGAGAATCTGCACGGGACGACATTTACGAGAGCAGCACCGCGCACAGGTAGAAGGAAATCCAACGACACGACCCACCAAGGCGGATCAAGGGAGGTCAGACTTACACTCGCAAATTCCGGGTGGAAATGCTGACCAGTCATACTGTACGTCGCATATACAGGGTGTTTCAAAAATGACCGGTATATTTGAAACGGCAATAAAAACTAAACGAGCAGCGATAGAAATACACCGTTTGTTGCAATATGCTTGGGACAACAGTACATTTTCAGGCGGACAAACTTTCGAAAGTACAGTAGTTACAATTTTCAACAACAGATGGCGCTGCAAGTGATGTGAAAGATATAGAAGACAACGTAGTCTGTGGGTCGTGTTTCTGCTGTAACCGTATGCTGTTCACAATGTGCAAGTGTGCTGTAGACAACATGGTTTATTCCTTAGAACAGAGGATTTTTCTGGTGTTGGAATTCCACCGCCTAGAACACAGTGTTGTTGCAACAAGACGAAGTTTTCAACGGAGGTTTAATGTAACCAAAGGACCGAAAAGCGATACAATAAAGGATCTGTTTGAAAAATTTCAACGGACTGGGAACGTGACGGGTGAACGTGCTGGAAAGTTAGGGCGACCGCGTACGGCAACCACAGAGGGCAACGCGCAGCTAGTGCAGCAGGTGATCCGACAGCGGCCTCGGGTTTCCGTTCGCCGTGTTGCAGCTGCGGTCCAAATGACACCAACGTCCACGTATCGTCTCATGCGCCAGAGTTTACACCTCTATCCATACAAAATTCAAACGCGGCAACCCCTCAGCGCCGCTACCATTGCTGCACGAGAGACATCCGCTAACGATATAGTGCACAGGATTGATGACGGCGATATGCATGTGGGCAGCATTTGGTTTACTGACGAAGCTTATTTTTACCTGGATGGCTTCGTCAATAAACAGAACTGGCGCATATGGGGAACCGAAAAGCCCCATGTTGCAGTCCCATCGTCCCTGCATCCTCAAAAAGTACTGGTCTGGGCCGCCATTTCTTCCAAAGGAATCATTGGCCCATTTTTCAGATCCGAAACGATTACTGCATCACGCTATCTGGACATTCTTCGTGAATTTGTGGCGGTACAAGCTGCCTTAGACGACACTGCGAACACCTCGTGGTTTATGCAAGATGGTGCCCGGCCACATCGCACGGCCGACGTCTTTAATTTCCCGAATGAATATTTCGATGATCGTGTGATTGCTTTGGGCTATCCGAAACATACAGGAGGCGGCGTGGATTGGCCTCCCTATTCGCCAGACATGAACCCCTGTGACTTCTTTCTGTGGGGACACTTGAAAGACCAGGTGTACCGCCAGAATCCAGAAACAATTGAACAGCTGAAGCAGTACATCTCATCTGCATGTGAAGCCATTCCGCCAGACACGTTGTCAAAGGTTTCGGGTAATTTCATTCAGAGACTACGCCATATTATTGCTACGCATGGTGGATATGTGGAAAATATCGTACTATAGAGTTTCCCAGACCGCAGCGCAATCTGTTGTTGAAAATTGTAACTACTGTAATTTCGAAAGTTTGTCTGCCTGAAAATGTACTGTTGTCCCAAGCATATTGCAACAAACGGTGTATTTCTATCGCTGCTCGTTTAGTTTTTATTGCCGTTTCAAATATACCGGTCATTTTTGAAACACCCTGTACCACCCTCTACGGACTCGCGGCTAAGCTGAGTAATAACAGTATGCTACTGGGTATTAGAGGTACCGGTGTGTACAGCAATCTGGGCCACCACCTCTGAAGGTCTCGCTGTATGGTGGTACAAACGCAATGTGTGGTTTTCATGAGCAATAAAAAGGACGGAAATTATGTTTATCTTGATCTCTATTCCAATTTTCTGTACAGGTGCAGGATCTCTTGGAACAGAGGTGAAGCAAAACTTTTTATGATGTGTGTATAATTCTCTGTGCAGAACCCGTGGGACATCCAGAACTGTGGTATCTTACAGACTGCTAATGTTCCATGGAATGTCCTTAAGTAACTGTAGCAGCACATCTATTGGGAACTGTACGCAGTTCTGCCTACTTAGATTCCCATAAACAAAGAAAGAGCCAATGATGCGGTTTTTGAAACGCCTGTACCACACGCTGGCTGACCAAAGTTGTTTTTATCGACTTCTTTCAGCCATCGTACATTTTGAGCTGACAAGACAGTTTGTTCGAAATGGCTCTGAGCACTATGCGACTTAACTTCTGAGGTCATTAGTCGCCTAGAACTTAGAACTAATTAAACCTAACTAACCTAAGGACATCACACACATCCATGCCCGAGGCAGGATTCGAACCTGCGACCGTAGCGGTCGCTCGGCTCCAGACTGTAGCGCCTAGAACCGCACGGCCACTCTAGCCGGCCAAGGTCGTTTGTGATCGAAGCTTCATCTGTAAATAAAATCTTCAACAGAAATGGCGCAACACTTTGTAGTTTTTATAGACACCTTTCGGAGAACTATGTTTTACAGCTATTGTTATGTAGCTATTGATGGAGCGAAATGTAGACAGGGTGTAATGTAGTATTCGCAGAACAGAACACTTCTTTGACTGACCCTACTAGCATATTCGAGCTGCGTCGTCGTGACAGGTAGAGAGTGTGTTGGAGCTGCTAAAATATTAACTACATTTATGTCATTAAGTGCTATTCGCTTTCTTTGGCATAGTTTATTCTTCACATATTCAGTTTCTTGAATTTGTTTCTTATAATGTTTGTGAAGTCAGATGGAGAAGGTTTCATCATACACACGCACCGCTGCTCGAACATCTTGGCAACATTCGTCGTAAACGAATCCATATACTCTTTTTCGACTGTTGTATGCATTGTCAGATTCTGAATAGCTTCCCGAGCAAATCGTTTGATAGTTACAACTGCAAGGCACACACTGGTGGGGCTTCAAGCGCACAGGTAAACACACAAACCGTACCTGCGTTACATGTTTACTTACATTCGCTACACTAGGCTAGACGTCTGTGGAACGTCGTGTTTGGACTGCAGGACAGTGGTTTGTGGCGCTGTTACCTTTTTACTGTTTATTCAAGTTCCCACATATGTTTCGTCGTTGAAGTCCTCTTCCAAACATCATTCCAGCTCCAAAGAAAAATTATGGCTGTGGGCACGCTGAAATATAATGCCTCCGAATTTTTTATGTGAAAACTGTTACAGCTTTTGAAATAAGACAAACGTTATTACCATTCTACGTCTTTATTCTTTATGTCTGCATAGGTATTTCTCAGCGTAGTCACCTTGGCGATGAATACATTTGTCTCAACGAGAGACAAGTTTGTTGATACCGTCACTGTAGAATGTTTGACTGTTGACGGAACCACAGCCTCAACTCTGCTTGCACCGCTTAATCACTATCAAAGTGAAATCACCGAAGGTATTCTTTAAGCTTTGGAAACAGAGGCCTGCCGCTGTGGCCGAGCGGCTCTAGGCGCTTCAGTGCGGAACCGCGCCACCGCTACGGTCGCAGGTTCGAATCCTGGCTCCGATGTGTGTTATGTTCTTAGGTTGTTTAGGTTTAAGTAGTTCTAAGTTCTAGGGGACTGATGACCTCAGATGTTTAAGTCCCATAGTGCTCAGAGCCATTTGAACCATTTGTAAACTGATGAAAATCGGTTGAGGTCAAGTCGGGCCTGTATGGAGGATAATCGGTGACAGCGAACCCAAAGTATCGGATTGTTGCAGATGTCGCAACGCTCTTGTGTTGTCTGGCATTGTCATCCAAAAGGTGCTCCATAAATTGACAATTTCTTCCAATTCGAAACTCTATTACAACACGCTGTTTGTCATGCACTAACATGGTTACGTTATGCACCGCCATGTTACACGCTACAATTCGAAGCCCTCTAGCTGCAGAGGGTTGCAAAAATGTAGGCATGAAGAATAAATGTGTAGAATGCAAAAAACGTTTATTTTATTTAGAATGCTTCACGAGTTTTCACATAAAGAAGTGGGAAGCATTACTTTTCATGACGCCCTCGTGGTTCAATAGAAGACAAAGTCGATGTCATCATTCGGCATCTGTAAACGTTAAAAATTACTTGAGTACGTCAAAATGTTCACTACAATGTCCGCTATAACTTAGCAGTTGCTAACTTACATTCATTTGTTTTTGGCTTACTTTTGGTGGGCCGTCTAAGATCCCTCACCCTGTGTATTTAATGGTAATAGGTATGTGCAGTGGTCTATAGAAACATTGATGCTAAGTCCTCAGCCGATAAACGAAGCAGTCAAAAGAGAACTATTTATTACATAAAAGCTATATTTTCAGAGAAGTAGACAGTTTTCATGGGACTGCAGGTGCCAACAGTTAGGTGGACACTGTTACAGTTACGTGCAGTTTCTATATAGCATCGCCGTTATTTAGACATTCTAGAAGAGCTTACGTATTTGATACGCACCACGTAAGAGCTGCAACTGCCAGTCTGTAGTTTAGCCTGTGACAGAGAAACGAGGTCTGCTGTGACAGCATATGAAAGCGGAATTATAACTGCCTATTGCGATTAGAGGTGCTCAGTCCCGTACCAAACAGTTTAATGCTGATGCAAGTACCAAAAATGAACTATGACTGACGATCATTTCGGCCAAGGAGAGAATTCATGGTTGCAGTGTAAACCAGAACGTCACTATGAGTGGCTTCAATGTCATCACATTGGTTAGATATTCCGCACATTGATCGGACGATCAAAACTTTCTCAGCAACAACTTTTGACCTTAAATCAGCTGAGTGGAGTCATCTGTCTCAACTAATACATGACTTTACACTGCAGCAGCATGACTGTGTCGATTACAGAGCATACCTACTGAAAGAGTACGTGTAGTAACTGAAAGAGATCGCTAGATATGGTAAAAATGCAACAGAATGAAGAACTGGCCAGATTAAGGAAAATATTAGGTAAGTCTGCGAGTTTACCAGCCAACAGTGAAAAGAGGAAAACGTCAGTTAAGCTACAACAATCACCACCTGCTGGAGGGAGAGCACAAGGCAAAAATTATTAATCTTAAAATAAGCGCATTGTGAAAATTACCTTAGCAGCAAATTAGAGTTCAACAGATGGGGCAGCATACAGACCGCTTTTGGTAAATTAAAATCATAGGTGTTAATCAACTCTACGAAGTGCTGAAGGAAGCATTATTACAAAAAAAATGGCTCTGAGCACTATGGGACTTAAAATCTGAGGTCATCAGTCCCCTAGAACTTAGAACTACTTAAACCTAACTAACCTAAGGACATCACACACATCCATGCCCGAGGCAGGATTCGAACCTGCGACCGTAGCAGTCGCGCGGTTCCGGACTGAAGCGCATAGAACCGCTCGGCAAGCACTATTACAGTTTGGACAGTGTCAGTTACTTCTTCCATACGACGTCTCTGCTACAGACAATGAAAATCACACTTGCCTTCGACATCACATGCATATTTAATACTATAATAACAGTATTATACTTCTTCTTGAGGCAGAAGAAGCTACTTCAATTATCTGTAGGAAGAAGGTTAAATCTATAGGTCCCCGACAATACATATGTAACATGTAGCTCCGGAGATTCTGCTTCCTTTGACATCTGTTCTTAATAGCTCACGAATTTTACTCCTGATTCCGCAGATCTAGAAGAGACGAAACCGTTGTAAAACGTGTGTGTTACTAACAGCTATAAACATTTACACATCAGAATACTTTGGCCAAAGTTCAGTAGAGGTTGCTGTGTTACTGCCTCTAGGCACACAGGAAGCTTCATATGCTGCACCAGAGTCACTTTGAATTCAGAAAAGGAAAATCTATGGATGGTAAAATAAACAGGATTATAAGCGTGGTGGACGGAATTTCTAGGAAGTATTCGATTCGCATAATGGAGGACATGGCAGGCGCCTTTGACAAGGACCTATCTTTAATTCAATTTCTTGGGGTACCATTATGAGGCATTTGTTATACATCGCTGAATAAATGCCTCCCCTAGAATATTCTCTGCATTAATGTCTTCAATTGTACGCATCTATATTCGTGGTTCAAATTTTCTAATGCCTTTTACAAACCTTCGATGAGCTTGTCGTCTCGATCTCTAGGGGTCCAGTAAAGAATTGCCTCCGACCGTCCACCATCCATTGACCTGGCTACTGTTCCACACACTTCCACTTGTTTATCATTAAGTCGTAATTACGTCTCCCATTAAAATTTGCTCCTTGATTCGAATATGTTTTCCTATCCCTACTTGCAGTTACCCTCATGCATTTTTGCATTGTTCCCTGAGAAACATTAATTTTTGAAATATTTTTTCAATTGTTTTCACATTAAAAGTCTATGTCTCCGATTTTAAACTTTACATTTAAAAACATCTGACTCTTCGTTCTTAAAACTATATTTAATTTACTGAGACCAGTCCTGACCATTTTTAATCCTCTGTTTATTTATTTTGTTGTCCAGCCCCTCGTTGCCTTCATCAGTACTAAATACAAAGCCAGCAAATGGTTCTATGACTCCATTTTTAACTGGCACAATTTTCATACCGATACATTAGTTTCGCATTATTTCAGCCGTACTGTAATTGGTTTTCAAGCTGCATGACGACGAGTTAGTGTCGGCTGTGTAAAAATTTATTATACTGTGAAGCACTACCCTCAGTTATCTTCTAATATGGAACAATATATTTCAATGGCTTTAATAATAGTGTAGAATAAACAGTCTAATATAGCGTTGCAAATGATGTTTAAACATCACAGTTGTGATCAAGAAGTTTCATACTAAAATCCCAAGATTAGCTTTACTCACCCCTCTCGATCAAATATTCAAACTAATTCTGTCAATTTTTCAAAGGATGAATCTTCACTCTAATATAACGCAGACAAATGAGTTAATAGTAACGATCTAGTCCGAATTACAACTCTCCTTCATGTAAAAACTTATTACAAACGTTGCCAGGAAGATACTATCTAAGCAGCTTGAAAGGTGAATGAAGCCTCTGCTACTGCTGCAAGCGTTTAAAATATTTAAAGAATTCATTTGATTTGCTAGCGACAGCGGAGCTCGCGGTATTTTACCTAAATTTTGTAAACAATTATTGTTCATATCCGTATCACTAAACACTGCTGGATGTGCTACTTAAGAAAATGTGATGAAATTGTGCAATGCTAGAAAAATAACCAAACGAACACATTTAGAGTAAGCTGAAAACATGAAAAAGTACACATAACTCCTGTTACAGTCGTAGTAATAATACACTTTGTAGTAGGAAATAAATTTATACGTTGTCGCTTAGAATTACTAGATAAAGGTTAGACTAGCAGAAATAATAATACACTTTGTAGTAGGAAATAAATTTATACGTTGTCACTTAGAATTACTAGATAAAGGTTAGACTATCAAAACTGTAAATATCACCTCACCTTTGTGCGACGAGATAAGTATAAAGTGGTAAACGATAAACTTCATCATTCATGTTCCGAACAATATTTTACCTGAGCTTTGAAGTCAACTATTCGCCACAGATTACTGAATTCAAAAGATACTGTAATAATGTTTACTTATTTTAAAAATGCCTTTGATTCCATTCACAGACAAACTATAGGTAAAACAAGCCAAGAAAGTGCCGAAAAGTCTATATTACGAAGTCTGTAATTCGTGAAACGGTTACAGACACAATACTTAAAGTGAAATGAATGAGGAAAATACCTCAGCCCTTCGAAATAAACACAAGTGTATGGAAACGTGATGGCCTGTCCCCAATTCTTTTTAATTGTGTACTAGAAAAAAATTGAGAATTTGGAACGAAAAACTGAATGAATGTAAGATTTCACCAATAAGGCTGTGAAGAGGAGAAAAAAACATAGGAATGAACTGTCTCGCATTTGCAGATGACTGAGCTATACTTTCTGAAAGCGTGACATCTACTGTAATATAATTAATATTTTAGAAGAAATAGCCAATAGGAACGGTTTAAGACTTCCTACAGAAAAAATTACAAACATTAAAAACATGGCGAAATTTCTGAAAACAGATATTGACCAAATTGAAAAGACTGAAAAATTTAAATATTTTGATGGGATAATTCAAGGAAATCGTTTGGAAAAATCTGCTGCAGAGGAAAGGATACATAAAATGGGAAGAGCATAAGGTATAACTAAAAATTTCAGCAACAAAAATTCCTGTCTAAAGATGCAAAAATAAGGGAATGAAAAACAGTAGTGAAATCAGAATGTCTACATGCAAGGGAACGTCTACCATTAAATTGCAATTTAGATCAATAACATATACTAGAAAGGCGAATTATTAGAAAAATACTAGGCCTAAGAAAAACTATGGAAGGATGGTAATTATGTAGTCAGTATGACGTTTACCTCAACATAGAAATAATATTAGAAGTAATGACAAAAGAAATCTGATACTTTTTGGACATTTATATCGAATACAAAAGAGTAGACTAACCAAAAGATTTTAAAATCAACAAGTTAGATCCATGAAGTAAAAAAAAAGGTTTAGAAAAAAATTACATAAAAGCTGAAAGAACGGTTGACAGAGAATGTACGGGTGAAAAGTATTGGAAATGGATGGGTTCTAAGGCATAAAAGTGAAAGAAACTGGTGAAGAGGTCAGAAGACATGAAGAATAAACACAAGTGAAAGAGCACTGGAAGAAAAGAATACAACGAATAAGGAAATGAAATTCACTCGTGGTCCTTAGATCGCCTTTCCGAGAAGAAGTGAAAAAGTTTCATTGTTACGTAAATTTTGGGTACGTGGTACCCATTTCAAAAACACAAAATACATACTTCTAAGTTTCGTAATAGTTCCCACGTTTATGAGACGCAGTTGCTATGTGAAAGAAGTGTATTCAAAGCTTTTACTGTTAAATGCAAGGAACAGGAATGAAAATTACTTACATGTGTAGCAGTTACTGCAGTTCACTACATCCTCTTTCTTGAGACTCTCAGTCATATACAATTATTGACAACCGAGAGCATTTTTGACACTATGTACGAGTATAACAACCTGAAATTGTCACAAAAATTTCTCACGATGTTGATTGCTGCAGTTCACTACTGACTTTCTAGCAAGATCTAGTCGGTGCCGTAACTGGTAAGCTGAGAAAGTGCCGATAATGGATCGATTGCCTTGATCCGTATACAGAAGGCAAATGACCAGCTTGACTGTTTCCCGTCGCCAGAGTTGGAAGTTCACACAGCAGGATGGCTGATGTAAGGGCGTGCAGCATCAACAAACATGTAGACAAAGCGCGAGTACAGTGAAAACCGTTCAGTTCCGCCGCTGTATATACATCTCTTAGCATACGCAACATTCCACAATTATTAAAACTTTGTTTGTATACACTGCGTCGCATTTACACTAACGAGTAAAATGTCATTATATTCCCGCGCGACAAAGTAGGTAACCTGTCCCGTCACGCCCTAAGCTTCACTTACTCTGTCCATCGACAATCGATATTCACATAGATTTATAGTCTATGACGTATGTTATTCAGTCTGCACAAGGAAGCAGTAAATGAAAAAGCATTCATTTATAATGGAATTTAAAGTTCACAGAGAAACAACAAAAATTTTAAGATTTGCCGAAGGCATTGTAATTGTATGAGAGATGGTAAAGATAGTGGAAAAGTAACTAAATACAGCCGCACTACATCATGAATGGATGGACAGCGTCTTGAAAATATACACTGATGAGCCGAAGCATTATTAACACTTCCATAATAACTTGTTTACCCGTCTTTGGATCGAAGTAAATCAACGATTCTCAGTATCAGGTATCTGACAGTTTGTTGGCAAGTGTGTGGAGGTATGTGGCATCAGATGTCTACGCACAGGTCATGTAATTGGCGTAAATAACCATCCGCTGATTTGCTTACACGGTGATGGCGACCAGACTGAATAACATACGTCATAGACTATAAATCTATGTGAATATCGATTGTCGATGGACAGAGTAAGTGAAGCTTAGGGCGTGACGGGACAGGTTACCTACTTTGTCGCGCGGGAATATAATGACATTTTACTCGTTAGTGTAAATGCGACGCAGTGTATACAAACAAAGTTTTAATAATTGTGGAATGTTGCGTATACTAAGAGATGTATATACAGCGGCGGAACGGAACGGTTTTCACTGTACTCGCGCTTTGTCTACATATTTGTTGACATTATGGAGTAAGGGGAGTAGCTTACAATTGGTTCGCCTCTTACTTTAAGAACAGAAAGCAGAAGGTAATTCCCCGCAATATTGAGAGTGGTAATGATGTTCAGTCCCAATGGGGCACTGTTAAATGGGGCGTTCCCCAAGGATCGGTGCTGGGGCCACTGCTGTTTCTTATTTATATAAATGATATGCCTTCTAGTATTACAGGTGATTCAAAAATATTTCTGTTTGCTGATGACACCAGCTTGGTAGTGAAGGATCTTGTGTGTAATATTGAAACATTATCAAATAATGTAGTTCATGAAATAAGTTCGTGGCTTGTGGAAAATAATTTGATGTAAATCACAGTAAGACTCAGTTTTTACGGTTTCTAACTCACAATTCAACAAGAACTGATATTTTAATCAGACAGAATGGGCATGTTACAAGCGAGACGGAACAGTTCAAGTTCCTAGGCGTACGGATAGATAGTAAGCTGTTGTGGAAAGCCCATGTTGAGGATCTTGTTCAGAAACTAAATGCCGCTTTATTTACCATTAGAACAGTATCTGAAATAAGTGACATTTCAACACGAAAAGAAGTCTACTTCGCACATTTTCATACGCTTATGTCATATGGTATTATTTTTTGGGGTAATTCTTCTGATTCAAAAAGGGTATTTTTGGCTCAAAAACGGGCTGTTCGAGCTATGTGTGGTGTAAGTTCGAAAACCTCTTGTCGACCCCTATTCAATAGTCTGGGAATTTTGACACTGCCCTCACAGTATATATTTTCTTTAATGTCGTTTGTTGTTAGCAATATTAGCTTATTCCCAAGAGTTAGCAGCTTTCACTCAGTTAATACTATGCAGAAATCAAATCTGCATGTGGAATCCACTTCCTTGACTCTTGTGCAGAAAGGAGTGCAGTATTCTGCTGCATCCATTTTCAATAAGCTACCACAAGAACTCAAAAATCTTAGCAGTAGCCCAAACGCTTTTAAGTCTAAACTGAAGAGTTTCCTCATGGCTCACTCCTTCTATTCTGTCGAGGAGCTCCTGGAAGAGCTAAAAAATTAAGCAAATTCCAGTGTTACATTCTTGATTTTCTTTATTTAAACTAACGACGTGTCAGCTGAATATGTTTCTTATATTTCATTTTATCTGTTTCTACAATCTACAACTGAATATGTTTCTTATATTTCATTTTATCTGTTTCTACAATCGTGTTATAATTTCATGTATTGACTCGTTCCATGACCATGGAGACTTCTCCTCAATGTGGTCCCACGGAACAATAAATAAATAAATAAAAAATAGCGACCAAAATGTGTTCTATAGGATTTACATCACGCGAATCCGGTAGCCGAGACATCAACGTGAGTTCACTATAATGCTCCTCAAACCACCGTGTCACGGTTCTAGCTCCGAGACACGAACAACTATACTGCTGAAATATGACATCACCATTGGGGAAGACATCAAGTATGAAGGGATGGAGGGTGTTCGCAGCTGTCAGTGTGTCTTTGATTGTTATCACAGGCCTCACGCAAGCGCAGATGAATGTCTCCCACAGCATAATACTGCTCCCACCAGCCTGCGTCCATGGCACGCTGCACGTTTCGATCCGCCCTTCATCTCGATGACGAAGTTTGTGGAGATGACCATCGGCCTAGTGCAGCAAGAATGTGATTCACCAGAAGAGCCGAGACGTTTCCATTGATCGACGACGGAATCCCGATGATCCCGTGCCCAAATCAAAACTAGTGATGTCGTTGGGTCAACATGTTAACACGTAGGGATGGTCTGCTGTGGAGCTCCATGTTCAACAACATATGATGAAAAATGGCTCTGAGCACTATGGGACGTAACAGCTGAGGTCATCAGTCCCCTAGAACTTAAAACTACTTACACCTAACTAACCTAAAAGCATCACACACATCCATGCCCGAGGCAGGATTCGAACCTGCGACCGTAGCGGTCGCGCGGTTCCAGATTGAAGCGCCTAGAACCTCTCGGCCACCACGGCCGGCCAACATATGTTGAACTGTGTGCTCCGAAGCACTTGTGCGTACACCAGCATTGTGCTCTTTTGGCAGAGATGCCACAGATTTCCATCTGACGTACTTTTCAGAGCAGACAAGCCTCCGAACCCCACGTACTGTCAAGAGACGTGGACGTCCAACCATTTAGCGCCTATTGGTAGTTTCCTGTAAATACTCACGACAGTAGGACATTTTCGAGATACTCTTTCACAGACTACGTAATAATAATCTGGCGTATGTCAAAGTCGCTTCCCTCAGTGGATTTCTCCATTAGCACGCCGTATGTTTGCTAGGGCGATGCCCCATCTGTCTCTGCTCCGCTTACATACTTTTGTTACCGCATCGCGTGTCCGCAACGCCACCAAGTGGCATCCAAAATCGCGGTGGGCAGTGGTCATAATTTTTTTGCTTATCAGTGTATATATTCGTTGGACACGGCGAAGACAATAACACGTCAAAAAGTAACGACACTTTACACTAATACATCACAAAGTAAAGAACACAGATCATAATAAACCAGACAATATATGAGAAAAAAATACTAAGAAAATATGAAAATACACTATGCACACTGCAGATAGCACGTCTGAACTGTAAAGCACAGAATCTCATGAATCTAAAAGAAGTATTTAAATGAAAAAGAGACAAGGTAAGATGTGTAATATACAGGCTGAAGTCAAATGCCACAATGAAAATTATTCAGACACTGCTGGGCTTTAATTTACTCATGGTGAGCTCGAAGGGGGCGATCTGTAGTGATTACTCAGGAGAAGAAGAACTTCTTAGCCGAGATCACTATAGAAAAGTAGAGAACCGGTTTCAGTAAAACTAAGTTACCATCTTCAGATCTTCATGAAGGTTATTGCAAACATCTTGTGCCAGCCACATACAAAATCTTTCCATTGAATTTCCAGGTACATAAATATGAAATGAGTGATGACATGCCAACGCATTGCTCATTTCATGTTTATGTACCTGAAAATTCAATATTCAATGGAAAGAGTTTGTGTGTAACAGGCACAAAATGTTTGTAATAACCTTTATGAAAATCTGAAAATGGTAACTTAGTTTTACCGAAACTGGTTATCTACAATTAAGATTTTTATGCAATCTTTGCTAAGGTCTTCTTCTCCTAAGTATCTGGTGGGCTTCTCCGGAGACACTGTGGATGTGTTTATTACTTCCTCCTTTGAAACTAAAAATGTCACAATTTAAAATATGATGTATTGTTTGATGTCCACCGCACTCACAAAAAGGATCGATCCCAAGAAACCACTTTGTTATCAAGCTTTTACAGCGAGGCGTTCCAGTTCTTATTCTTATTTTCGGATGAAAATGAGCCTCGTCAGAAAGCGAGATGTTAAATGAAGAGCACTAAGACACATCTTTCACCAGCTGCTGCCTATGCCTGGCATCCTGAGATTTTAATTCTTCCAACATTTGAATTTTGGAAGGGTGCAGTGTAGGTTATTTTTGCTAAATTCAGTGCAGTGATGATTTATGCACATTTAAAGAACTCGGACGCTTACGAATGGAGAGGTTAGGACCGTCACCAACAGACCAATTTACACTCTCCACGTATTCTTAATGACCTTGATCGCCCAGACTTCGGTTTGACCAGTGTTGAATCGGTCTCCTCAAACTTTTTTGATCCATTTCCGGATAAGGGCAATACTTTGAGCGTCATTTACACTATGCAATCCAAAATCATGCAAAATTTCCTCCGAGCTATAGTCGCCGAATTACCGTTTTTGTAAACTCCTCGCACACAGAACGGCCAGTCCGCTCCCGAGAAGCGCCCCATATCGACTAATTGGTAAAGGCCAACCCAGCGATGAACGTACACCCCCTTCCCACTCTCCTCTGATTTGTTGCGTGTGCGCAGAGAGTTCTTCAGATATAAACTTTATATCGAGACACTTCGGGCAACGGCCTTGCAGCAGTGGCTACACCGGTTCCCATGAGATCACCGAAGTTCAGCGCTGTCGGGCGTGGTCGGCACTTGGATGGGTGACCATCTAGGCCGCCATGCTCCGTTGCCTTTTTTCGGTGTGCACTCAGCCTCGTGATGCCAATTGAGGCGTTACTCGACCGAATAGTAGCGGCTTCGGTCAAGAATACCATCATAACGACCGGGAGAGCGGTGTGCTGACCCCACGCCCCTCCTATCCGCATCCTCCACTAAGGATGACACGGCGGTCGGTCGGTCCCGGTAGGCCACTCGTGGCCTGAAGACGGAGTGCTTTTTTATTATTGAGACATCTAGTCTAACACTACAAATACTCTCGGCTGAGATCAGAAACGTTGTGACGATGTTCGGTTTCCTCTTCGTGCACCGCAAATTCCTGTTTGTTAGCCTGTAAAACTGCATCAGCGTCCTTTCATAATGAGTCAGATTTTGAGCTCATGAAGAGGGTGAGATCTTAGTATTATCCAGGAGTTTAGGGTTAACGTTTTCAAGAACGGGGAAAAAAATAACAGATGTAGATGTAGGACTATCGAAATGAAGAAAGGCAGGGTGGCGTGACAGTCTGGCAAGGGCAGTACGCGCCGCCGACAGTGGGTCAGAACCAGCAGGTAGGTCTGTGACGGGCAGGGGCTACGTCTTCATCGGCAGATGCCAAAAAGGAGGATCGCCGTCGGACAGTTGTGGCTCCGGCCGCTGGGCTGTCGCCGCGCGCGGCGCAGCCTGCGGTGGACACGCACGCCGGTAATTGCTCGGGCCGTTTCAATCAATTAAGCGCCCGAACCGGTAGCAGCTGGCGGCGCTCTTCTGGGAAAAAACAAGCAGCGCTTTTAATAGTGCAAGCATCTGGCCGCGCCGAGCCGCACCGCCCGCCGTCTTAATACGGTTTTGCGTTGCTAATTTCGTGTAATATGATACGGGCTAATGTAGCGAGAGTTTCAGCCGATATCCCAGGCGCTTCCGTTCATTTTATTACTCCTTCGCAGATGCGATTGATGCTCTCGAGGACCATTACGGCAGGGACAACTACCGGGCTTCACTACTCCTAACGTCGTGGACCTTTTCTGTTTACTGCCTTCTCTCCAGAACTATCGACAATTGTAGCATTCTAACTTTTATGGTAGCCCGACTTTGGTCATTGGTATCAGAAGAGAGCGTTCGATTCTCTTATCCGTGCCGTGAAAGGAACTGCGGCATTCTAATATCGAAAGACGATTGCCTTAAGAAAGGGAAGTTAGATTTTGACTACCCATACACCGTCGACTACGAGGTCGTTACGCACGTACTAAAAGGTGGATTATTAGGGTACTAAGTCCTTTCGACACTGAGATCACTAGAGAATTAGACACCTAGTACAGTAATGCATCCGAAATTTTTTTGTAAGAAATCTTCAGGCTTTTTAATTAAACAAACGTTACTAACATTCTTCGTCTTTATTCTTTGTGTCTACATTTTTATTTCTCAACATAGTCACCCCGTTGACCAATACATTTCTCCCAACGACAGAACAGGTTGTTGACACAATACAAATGTATGTGATCAAAAGTATCTAGACACCTGGCTGAAAATGACGTAGAAGTTCGTGGCGCGCTCCATCGGTAATGCTGGAATTCAATACAGTGTTGGCCCACCCCTTGCCTTGATGACAGATTTCATTCTCGCAGGCATTCGTTCAATCAGGTGCTGGAAGGTTTCTTGGGGAATGGCAGCTCATTCTTCACGGAGTGCTGCATTGAGGAGAGGTATCGATGTCGGTCGGTGAGGCCTGGCACGAAGTTGGAGTTCGAAAACATCCCAAAGGTGTTCTGTATGATTCAGGTCAGGACTCTGTGCAGGTCAGTATATTGCAGGGAAGTTACTGTCATGCAACCACTTCGCCACAGGCCGTGGATTATGAACAGGTGCTCGATCGTGTTGAAAGATCCAGTCGCCATCGTCGAATTGCTCTTTAACAGTGCGAAGCAAGAAAATGATTAAAACATCAATGTAGGCCTGTGTTCTGATAGTGCCACGCAAAAGAACAAGGGGTGCAAGCAAAAATGGTTCAAAAAATGGATCTGAGCACTATGGGACTTAACTTCTAAAGTCGTCAGTCCCCTAGAACTTAGTACTACTTAAACCTAACTAACCTAAGGACATCACAAACATCAATGCCCGAGGCAGGAATCGAACCTGCAACCATAGCAGCAGTGCGGTTCTGGACTGAAGCGCCTAGAGCCACTCGGCCACAGCGGCCGGTAGGGGTGCAAGCTACCTCCATTAAAAACACGACCACACCATAACACCACCGCCTCCGAATTTTACTATTAGCACTACACACGCTGGCAGATGACGTTCACCAGGCATTCACCATACCCACACCCTGCCATCGGATCGCCACATTGTGTGCCGTGATTCGTCACTCCACACAACGTTTTTCCGTTGTTCAATCGCCCAATGTTTACGCTCCTTACACCAAGCGAGGAGTCGCTTGGTATTTACCGGCGTGATACATGGCTTATGAACAAATGCTCGACCACGAAATCCGAGTTTTCTCACCTCCCGCCTAACTGTCATAGTACCTGCAGTGGATCTTGATGCAGTTCGGAATTCCTGTGTGATGGTCTGGATAGATGTCTGTCAATTACACATTACGACCCTCTTCAACTGTCGGCGGTCTCTGTCAGTCAACAGACGAGGTCGGCCTGTACGCTTTTACGCTTTTGTGCTGTACGTGTCTCTTCACGTTTCGTCCGCAGCTCGTGGTCGTGCGGTAGCGTTCTCGCTTCCCACTCCCGGGTTCGATTCGCGGCGGGGTCTGGGATTTTCTCTGCCTCGTGATGACTGGGTGTTGTGTGATGTCCTTAGGTTAGTTAGGTTTAAGTAGTTCTAAGTTCTAGGGGACTGATGACCATAGATGTTAAGTCCCATAGTGCTCAGAGCCAGAGCCTTCACGTTTCCACTTCACTATCACATCGGAAACAGTGGACCTAGGGATGTTTAGGAGTGTGGAAATCTCACGTGCAGACGTATGACACAAGTGGCACCCAATCACCTGACCACGTTCGAAGTCCGCGAGTTCCGCGGAGCACCCCATTTTGCTCTCTCACGATGTCTAATGACTACCGAGGTCGCTGATATGGAGTACCTGGCAGTAGGTGGCAACACAAGCACCTAATGTGAAAAACGTATGCTTTTGGGGGTGTCACTATAGAATGTTTGACTTCGTTAACGGATCTACAATCTCTCATCTGCCTGCACCGCTTCATCACTATCAAACTGAAATCGTCGAGGGTGATCTTCATTTTTTGGGATGAGATGAAAATCGGATTGCGCCAAGTCGGGACTGTATGGAGGATGATCCATGACGGTGAACCCAACCCGTCGGATTGTTGGAAATGTCGCAGCTCTCGTGTGCGGTCTGTCATACTGAAGGAGAGGGCGTTCCATGTGTGGACGAACGCTTCGAATTCCAAACTCGACTACAGAGCGTTGGTTCTCACGCACCAACATAGTTGCGTTACACACCGCCATATTACACGCCTCTAGCAGCAGAGGGCTGCAAATATGTAAACACGAAGAATAAAGATGTTGTAACTCTTCAGGCTTTCCCGGCGAGATGTTGACATGTGGAATAATCGGGTCTACTGCCGGATGTTTGTGTCGCTCTGGCACATTATTTCGGCCACGTAACTCGTTGCCTTCTTCAGGTGCTACCTGAGACTGCCGTATACTGGACAAGATCCTCCAATACGGCAGTCTCAGGTAGCACCTGAAGAAGTCAACGAGTTACGTGGCCGAAATAATGTGCCAGAGTGACACAAACATCCGGCAGTAGACCCGATTATTCCACATGTCAATAAAGATGTTGGTTGTTAATAATGTTTGTTTAATTTAAAAATTTTTAAGAGTTTTCACATAAAAAAATCGGAAGCTTTACTTTGCAGCATGCCCTCGTAGTTCGGCGGGTATTCATGGCGGAAGTCTTCAAGAGCGCCCTTATCGAAGGTACTATCGTGGAATTCACTTGTGACTGAAATAGTTCCTCTCCCTTCTCGAGAAGTTACGAATTAAACGTCCTCGCTCCCGTCAGCCACGTGGTCTACGGCAAGTGTGGTGTACTTTATTTCGACAAGCTCGATGAAGCAAACCTTTTTCGGTGTACTCGGATCAACTGCCTACAATCCTTTTTAAGCGAAATTGATCAGATAAGCTTCGCCGAATTCGTTTTGAATTGCGAGTGGTAATTATCTACAGCTTCTGCATCACTCGTAGTGGCCTAGTGTACATCTTCATTCAGAAAGACTCTTAAGATCTGAGAGGTGGGCAGGAAACTTTACGTCACTAACTCTCAATGGCTAAACTCCCAATTGATTTGTTTGAAAATTCAGAAAAATTATCAGGATGGTCGCACAAGGGTATACGAGTCAAACAATTACTTGAAGCGAAACCACACTGGTATACATATGAAACATTTTTTCACTAAAATACAACGTGCCTCAGCCTGTTCCTTCAGTCGAAATCTTCTCATGCTGTTAATCATCTAAGCAACCTAACACAAGGCTGCTACCAAATACACTACTGGCCATTAAAATTGCTACACTACGAAGATTACGTGCTACAGACGCGAAATTTAACCGACAGGAAGAAGATGCTGTGATATGCAAATGATTAGCTTTTCAGAGCATTCACGCAAGGCTGGCGCCTGTGGCGACCCCTACAATGTGCTGACATGAGGAAAGTTTCCAACCGATTTCTCATACACAAACAGCAGTTGACCGGCGTTGCCTGGTGAAACGTTGTTGATGCCTCGTGTAAGGAGGGGAAATGCGTACCATCACCTTTGCCGACTTTGATAAAGGTCAGATTGTAGCCTATCGCGATTGCGGTTTATCGTATCGCGACATTGCTGCTCGTGTTGGTCGAGATACAATGACTGTTAGCAGAATATGGAATCGGTGGGTTCAGGAGGGTAATACGGAACGCCGTGATGGATACCAACGGCCTCGTATCACTAGCATTCGAGATGACAGGCATCTTATCCGCATGGCTATAACGGATCGTGCAGCCACGTCTCGGTCCCTGAGTCAACAGATGGGGACGTTTGCAAGACAACAACCATCTGCACGAACAGTTCAACGACGTTTGCAGCAGCATGGACAGTCAGCTCGGAGACCGTGGCTGCGATTACCCTTGACGCTGCATCACAGACAGGAGAGCCTGCGATGGTGTACTCAACGACGAACCTGGGCGCACGACTGGCAAAACGTCATTTTTTCGGATGAATCCAGGTTCTGTTTACAGAATCATGATGGTCGCATCCGTGTTTGGCGACATCGCGCTGAATGCACACTGGAAGCGTGTATTCGTCATCGCCATACTGGCGTATCACCCGGCGTGATGGTATGGGGTGCCATTGGTCACCTCTTGTTTGCATTAACGGCACTTTGAACAGTGGACGTTACATTTCAGATATGTTACGACCCGTCGCTCTATCCTTCATTCGATCCCTGCGGAACCCTACAATTCAGTAGGATAATCCACGACCGCATGCTGCAGGTCCTGTTCGGGCCTTTCTGGATACAGAAAATGTTCGACTGCTGCCTTGGCCAGCACATTCTCCAGATCTCTCACCAACTGAAAACGTCTGGTCAGTGGTGGCAGAGCAACTGGCTCGTCACAATACGCCAGTCACTACTCTTGATGAACTGTGGTATCGTGTTGAAGCTGCATGGGCAGCTGTACCTTTAAACGCCATCCAAGCTTTGTTTGACTCAATGCCCAGGCGTATCAAGGCCGTTATTACGGCCAGAGGTGGTTGTTCTGGGTACTGATTTCTCTGGATCTATGGACCCAAATTGCGTGAAAATGTAATCACATGTCAGTTCTAGTATTGTAACGTCCCCTTAGAAAAATTATACATGACTGTGCTTAAACTGACACACAATATTTTTAGCGCAACGCAATCTGACTTTCAAAAATCGCTACAAAAGAATGGCCCTGACTAACAATAACCTATACCTTTCGTCAATCACTTACCTCACAAAAATCGTCGTTACTCGAACTACTGCAATACAGCGAGCGCCAATACTGCCAGCTAAATAAAAGATTCTAACTACTGAAGTCACTAACTACTGATAGGCATAGTTAGCAAATGAAAGATTTTGATAAAGAACAAACAATGTAGTTACCTTAATAGTGTTCAAAAGTCATAATATATATAGCAGTTCATGACATCCAGTCTTACAAATTTACTGTCTCTGTCCAGATCATCCGCTCTCAAAGCTCCGCGATCTCACTCCCCACATCCACCACTGCTGGCGACTCATAACCAACTGCGCAACACTACGCGCTGTTAACAGCCAACTGCCCAACACTACAATAGCAAATTCCAACAATGCCACCCAGCCACAGAATGCACACAGCACAGCCAGTGATGTTCATACAGAGCGCTACGTGACGGTGGCGTTACCAATATAAGAACCTAAACAGCCTACTTACAGTATAATATATTTGTCGAATGTATACCCGTTTATTATCTGCATTTCTTCTTGGTGTAGCAATTTTAATGGCCAGTAGTGTAATAACACTGCCTATATTATATCAACTAGTGTTAAGCAGCTCAAAACTACCCAAATACGTACATTTACGTTGCCACGAACCTACAATCCACAGTCCACGAGAATCCACAAATAACTCCGCAAATTTTCGAGTAACCTCACAAACTTTTTGATCATTAGGTCTCTTTCCCAATCAGTACTCTGGTTACGCAATCAATGATTCTCTTCTCATAAATGCCAATTTCCATTGGTTATGTCCCTTATTACACTAGTTGGTTTTTCCTGTTGACTGTTACCCCCTTACAACACACATCACGCAACCCCTTTGCGTTCTAGTGGTCAGAAACGCTCGTCATGGAAAACCATATGGGAAATTAGATAAGCCGTAAAATTCTTGCCTGACTACAGTGTAAGCAAATAAAACCGTTCTCAAGGCTCAAACAGTACTTAGACTAGTAAGATGCAGCAATGAATCATAAAGTCAACTAGGAAACTAAATCGGATGTCTCTCATTCGAAAATCTGCCGAACGCCTGCTGCTCGTCTCAGACGATATGAAAATAGTAAACACCAACACACCTTTTTTTTTAAATTCATATCGAAATAGAAATGTTTGGGTGACATGTGCTCACAAATGCCGAAAATCTGACATCCTGGTGTACGCAGGACAACAAGGTTACAATTCCATTGCGACGCAAGTGGTAACAGGAGCCAAAACACTCCATCACAGGTGCTTCAGAAATGCAAGGATGCGAAACGGATATGGCATAGAAACAAACAATCTTCAATTTAGTTACATAAACGGATCAAAAAACGGTTCAAATGGCTCTGAGCACTATGGGACTTAACTGCTGTGGTCATCAGTCCCCTAGAACTTAGAACTACTTAAACCTAACTAACCTAAGGACATCACACACATCCATGCCCGAGGCAGGATTCGAACCTGCGACCGTAGCTGTCAAGCGGCTCCAGACTGTAGCGCCTAGAACCGCACGGGCACTCCGGCCGGCAACGGTTCACATCTCCAACATGATAATGATGATAATAATGTTAATGATGAAAATAGTAATAATAATAACACTGATAAGAGTAATAATAATAATAATAATAATATTGATAATAGTTATGTACTTCATTTTAAGTTGGAGCTGTAGTACAATCTCGCACCACACTCAGTATACCTGTAACCACACCAACTAAACCCTCAGTCATATGTTTTACTTACTTAAAAGCACTTTGGAAATTATACGTTATAAAGTGATGCGGAGAGACCCCGCAGGGTCCAAAAGAGGATGACTACAAGCGCATCCCCCCTCCCCCCCCCCCCCCCCCCCCCCCCCGTCTCATACACGGCCCCATCATTCCACCACCTCACCTTGTTGCTATAGGACTAGTTGCATCAGCCACAAGCACATCATTCAATAAATTCTAAAACGAGCCAGACGGCGGAATGGTTGAAACACGAAGATTCGCATATGGGACGAGCGGAGTTCAAATGTCTGTTCGGCCATTGTGATTTAGGTCCTCTGGAAACGATATTTTGTTGAAACAGTACTTCTGGCAGAAAGACTTCTGCAGAGAAATGGCTTAGATTCAGCCTAGGAGTTGTTTTCCGACAGAATGCAACATTCTGCAGTGGACGGCGCGCTGTTTTGAAACAATCTGGCAGATTACATCTGTGAGCCGGGTAGGGACTCGAAACCAGGCCCTTGCTTTTTCTCTACCTACAACTAAATATGTACTCCACAAATCACCATTCGGAGGGTATTTGTGACGTCACTGTCGTTTCCCTCGCTTGTTGTTCCATACGTGAATGTTTCGGGGGAAGAACGACTGCTGGTAGGCCATCTTATGAGTTCTAATTTCTCTGACTTTTCCGTTTTAATCATTTCGCGGGATGTACATGAGACGAAATGATATGTTGTCTGACTTTTCTTGGAATTTATAGACTCGGAATGTCAACACGAATTCTCACCAGGAAGGCTATTCCTCACTTATACGGAGGACTAATGGAGTTTGAGGATCATCTCTGTAACAAAAATATACATCCTTTAACTAAGGACAAAATTTTAAGCTCCACAGATGTTAAACAACTGCAGACCAGAACTTGTTTTAGCCTACTATGAGTGCACTTGAGGTATGGATCTCTCATTCCGCAATGGAGTGTGCGCTATATCGGTACTTCCGGACATTAAAACTGTGTGCCAGACCAGAAATCGAGCCCAAATCCTTGGTTTTCGCAGGCTCGCTGGGTAGCTCAGTTGGTAAGAGCACTGCCTGCGAAAGGAAAGGTTCCGGGTTCGAGTCCCAGTTAAGCAACAGTTTTATTCTGTCAGCAAGCTAAGAGTTGCGTAGTTCTCCATGTTGCACAAGACTAGGCGTGCGCAACACTAAAAGAAGTGGTCTGAGGTCAGCTCAACCCCAGATTCACAAAACAGACTTCATACTGAGATCCCATCTCTGGAGATCAGATTTGTTCCTTGTCACAACAGAATGGACTCGTTTAAGCAATTTCCAGGTAGTCTGTTCATCTATGTGGCACTGAGTGAGTCTTTCTTAAGATGTTATCTATCATTAAACATGTGTAGTTGTAGCATAGCATGGCTTTAGTCTATTTTGCTGTTGTGCTGATGAGACTGCGTTAGTTGTCATAGGGAAACGCTTTCTAAGTCTTCGAAGGCGAACATGTATGTTGGTAACCAAACAGATGATGAACTTCAGATGTTATTACTATTTTCGAGTTTTTTATGGTTCAAATGGCTCTGAGCACTATGGGACTTAACTTCTGAGGTCATCAGTCCCCTGGAACTTAGAACTACTTAAACCTAACTAACCTAACGACATCACACACATCCATGCCCGAGGCAGGATTCGAACCTGCGACAGTAGCGGTCGCGCGGTTCCAGACTGTAGAGCCTAGAACCGCTCGGCCACTCAGGCCGGCGAGTCTTTTATGGCCAGTACTTCTCGTCGAACGTCAGGAAGAGTAATTCCAGCGAGACAATACAGTTTCTTCAGAGGGATGGGCCATACTCACCCCGTAATGATGCGGCGTGTCTCATTGATAGCTACTTGCATATAACAGATGTGGTGTAATCTGCGCCAGGCAACGCATGCGTGCTTAGCTTTAAATTAGTATAAAGTTAGTACACAAGTCCTCCGTTTCTAGTGTGGTCCGTAAGTTGTTCCCGTTCAATTTGTGCATAACATTATTTCTGTCAGTTACTTTCAGGGGCCGTTCAGGTGACCCACATTTGTTTTTCTGTTACCGATGGTTTCTGTATGAACTGATTCCTTTCGTAGTATGTAGAGTGGGCGTTAAGAATTTCCGCTCTAGTCTTTCAAATTTCTTACCTTGCACAGTGACAACGGTGGTCGTCAGTATGGGTGGAACTTCTAGTCGCTTCACAAAGAGGTTAATTATTTGTGTTAACGTTAAATAAAAGTACCGGTACATATTTAGCGAACTGGGAAATTGTAGTTTGGCTACCAACGAGTAACCTTGTAAAACACTTGTACGGTCCGTATCAGACTGATCTAACACAGGACTTAAACGGCACACAACGAAGGGCATCATGAATTGACGCATGCTAGTCTGATTAGCAGAACGGTATAATAGAAACGCCTCCCAACTGGAAAAGGCGACACTGACGAAAGGTATCTAATATCGTGTGTAAATGTAATTGGGAAATTTCAAGATCCAGTTTTGAAGGGGGAATCAACAACTATTCTTAAGCCCCTTCTTACTGCTTTCACAGGGAACATCAAGATAAAACTAAATCAATATTAGCACACATACTTTTCCCTCTATCCGCAAATGGAACGGCAAGAAGCCATAATACATATGGAGCAGAAAGAAGTAACTTCTCCCACGCTCTTTTCGTTGCTATGTGTAGTGTAGGTGAAGCTGACGTACTCTTCGTAACTCCAAAGAATGGCTGCTGCAACCTTCCTAGACTAGTCCTACCAGGAGGAAGGTAGTAGCGATGTTTGGTTTGTGGGGCGAGCAACTGCGCGGTCAGCAGCGCCCGTACATAGTCCCAATTTTTACACAATCCAAATTAGCCACGATCACGAATGATGATGATGATGAAATGGCGAGGACAGCACATACACCGAGTCCCTGGGCAGAGAAAAATCCCCAACCCGGCCGGGAATCGAACCCGGGAACCCGTGATCCAGAGGCAGCTGCTGACGAAGAAAGTAGCAAGGAATGTTTTCGGCAGAGCTTAGGACCTGCAGCTAGAACGAATCCTTCACTCCACAACTGTAAATAAACTTCCTAACACGTTAAATCTGTGAGCAAGTCGGGGTTCAAGTCCCGGTCCATCATATGATTTTCATCCACAAGATACATTCAGTTACGGCTTACACTCGGCCGCGAAGTGAACGATTCATTCTGAAAAAAAAAGACGCTCTCTCAATTCTACCAATCGGTTCTGACTGATGTTCAATGTGAATAAACAGTTATCACAACTTGTTCTAAATGTACTGACCCAATTTAGGAGACTTTCGGGTCGGTATCAATGCGCAGAACAAAAATAGATATAATGCATTCGAAATAATCGCGTAAATATTCGCAGGAAATGATTTATGGAGAGTGCAGGACACGTTAATAAGTGCGCCCCCCGCAGGAAATGAGAGCTGGCCCGGCCGGTTGCGGGCGTAGAGCGGCGATGCTGCCTCGGCTCGCTACATGTAGTCATTAGAAATCGGAGCGAAATAGCCGCCGGTCTCCGTTTCGGCAATCACGCGGAATGACTGTCGAAAACTTGGTAGCGGTATTGAATCACGCGCAGCTTGTAACCGAAGATGGCCGAAGACCGCTTTCCAGACGCCGCCAATGGCGGGCGCGTAGCGAGCACAGTTTTTTGTGTAATTAACAGAGTGTGGTGGTAACAGCGTGAGATTCTCGCCGGGCGACAGCGGCGCTTCCACACGCGCGGAAGTGTTTAGCCGAGCTAATTATAGGCTTATCTGATAACCTTCCCGGTGTGGAGACCCGCGGTTGTAGTGCACTGGCTTTCTAAATCTGGAAAGTGTTGCTCGGTAATCGATCGAATCCAGGACGTAGTCTGATGGACAGCGTTAATCCGGTTTCTCGACCATTTTTTTGTATTTATTTAGGTAAATGCCAGTCTGGGTCACCCAGCTTACGTCACTAAGCAGGCTCGGTGTGATGGTCGTAGGCCGTAAATTCCCGGATTCCGTATCGTGGAAACCAGTCTCCGCGGCTGAGGTGTCTAGCGCACGCCACATTCGGAGATTATCTGCTCGTATCTCGCTGGTGGAATACATTTTTACCTTTGGAAAGCCAGTAGAACTATTGGAGTTTAGTTACTGAACACCAGAGCGTGTGCCAGCGTCCATGGCTAAATCCCCGCTGTCTTCATTACCTCCTGCAGTGAGGGAGTGTCATATTGTTTGAAGTGATTACTTAGCCGGAACGGAGCCCGAAAGCTCGGTGCTGCCTTTGGGGCTATTCCAGAGGAGTTGTACTCTCTGCCTTCGTTTACAAAACTTCTTAAGCAATAGAACCCAGTACGTTGTCCTCGATGGTGAATGTTCATCGGAGTTGAGCGTATCATCTGGAGTGCCCCAGGGAAGTGTGGTAGGTCCGCTGTTGTTTTCTATCTACATAAATGATCTTTTGGATAGGGTGGATAGCAATGTGTGGCTGTTTGCTGATGATGCTGTGGTGTACGGGAAGGTGTCGTCGTTGAGTGACTGTAGGAGGATACAAGATGACTTGGACAGGATTTGTGATTGGTGTAAAGAATGGCAGCTAACTCTAAAATATAGATGAATGTAAATTAATGCAGATGAATAGGTAAAAGAATCCTGTAATGTTTGAATATTCCATTAGTAGTGTAGCGCTTGACACAGTCACGTCGATTAAATATTTGGGCGTAACATTGCAGAGCGATATGAAGTGGGATAAGCACGTAATGGCAGTTGTGGGGAAGGCGGATAGTCGTCTTCGGTTCATTGGTACAATTTTGGGAAGATGTGCTTCATCTGTAAAGGAGACCGCTTATAAAACACTAATACGACCTATTCTTGAGTACTGCTCGAGCGTTTGGGATCCCTATCAGGTCGGATTGACGGAGGACATAGAAGCAATTCAGAGGCGGGTTGCTAGATTTGTTACTGGTAGGTTTGATCATCACGCGTGTGTTACGGAAATGCTTCAGGAACTCGGGTGGGAGTCTCTAGAGGAAAGGAGGCGTTCTTTTCGTGAATCGCTACTGAGGAAATTTAGAGAACCAGCATTTGAGGCTGATTGCAGTACAATGTTACTGCCGCCAACTTACATTTCGCGGAAAGACCACAAAGATAAGATAGGAGAGATTAGGACTCGTACAGAGGCATGTAGGAAGTCATTTTTCCCTCGTTCTGTTTGGCTTTTCAAATGGCTCTGAGCACTATGGGACTTAACATCTATGGTCATCAGTCCCCTAGAACTTAGAACTACTTAAACCTAACTAACCTAAGGACAGCACATAACACCCAGTCATCACGAGGCAGAGAAAATCCCTGACCCCGCCGGGAATCGAACCCGGGAACCCGGGCGTGGGAAGCGAGAACGCTACCGCACGACCACGAGCTGCGGACGTTCTGTTTGGGAGTGGAACAGGGAGAGAAGATGCTAGTTGTGGTACGAGGTACCCTCCGCCACGCACCGTATGGTGGATTTCGGAGTATGTATGTAGATGTAGATGTAAACACAAAGAAACTACCGTCTAGTATCCTCGACATCCACGACATCCATTTGTTGCACACTGAAGCGCCACAGAAACTGTTATAGGTATGCGTATTAAAATACAGAGATATGTAAACAGGCAGAATATTGCGCTGCTGTCGGGAACGCCTATTTAAGACAACAAGTGTTTCGTGCAGTTGTTAGATCGATTACTGCTGCTACAATGCAGATTATCAAGATGTAAGTGAGTTTGAACGTGGTGCTATAATCAGCGCACGAGCGATGGGACACAGCATCTCCGAGGTAGCGATGAAGTGGGGATCCGTACGACCATTTCGCGAGTGTACCGTGAATATCAGGAATCTGGTAAAACATTAAATCTCCAACATCGCTGGTGCCAGAAAAAGATCCTGCATGAACAGGACCAAGGACGACTGAAGAGAATCGTTCACCGTGACAGATGTGCAACTCTTCCGCAAATTGCTGCAGATTTCAATGCTGTGTCATCAAAAGTTGTCAGTGTGGAAACCATTCGACGAAACATCATCGATATGGGCTTTCGGAGCCGAATGTCAACTAGTGTACCCTTGATGACTGCATGGCAGAAAGCTTTATGCCTCGCCTGAACCCGTCAACACCGACATTGGACTGTTGATAACTGGAAACACTTTGCCAGGTCGAACGAGTCTCGTTTCAAATTGTATCGGGTGGATGGACGAGTACGGGTATGGAGACAACCCCTATAGAACCTGCATGTCAGCAGGGCGCTGTTCAAGCTGGTGGAGACTATGTAATGGTGGGGGGCTTGTGCAGTTGGAGTGATATGAGACCCCAGATATGGCTACATACGATTCTGACAGGTGACACGTGCGTACGCATCCTGTTTGATCACCTGCATCCATTCATGTCCATTGTGCATTCCGACGAACTTGGGCAATTCCAGCAGGACAATACGACACGTCCAGAATTGTTACAGAGCGGCTGCAGGAACACTCTTCTGAGTTTGAACACTTCTGCTGACCAACAATCTTCCAAGATATCAACTTCATTGAGCGTATCTGGGATGCCTTGCAACGTGCTGTTCAGAAGAGATCTACACCCCCTCGTACTCTTACGGATTTATGGATACTCCTGCAGGATTCATGGTGTCAGTTCAATACAGCACTACTTCAGACATTAGTTGAGTTCATCGCACGTCGTGTTGCGACACTTCTGAATACAAGCGGTGGCCCTACACGATATTAGACATGTGTACCAGTTTCTTTGGCTCTTCAGTGTATATTGCGTCTCGGGGTGTAAGAGGGAGGTAACAGGAAAAGCATCAGGCCACCCCATAAATTAACCATGCCAGATCCGTTAATAACCATGCCGACACTGCTCCTGATAGACAAAGACACAAGAAAAAGAAGAAGAAATCTGAGAGCGATGTTGCTTTGTCACCCTTTCCTTGTTGAGTTTGAACTGCATTCCTGTTGTGGTGATTATGAGCAGGAGTTGCGAGTAAACGATTGGAGGCGGTGTTGTGAATTATTAGCTGTGACCATATTCCAGTCCGCAGGTCCACTCGTGTATCCTTGATGTCTGCATAACACAATGATTTACCCCTCACCTGTGCCCGTCAACATCGACATTGGATTGATGATGACTGGAAACACGTTGCCTGGTCGGATGAGTCTAGTTTCAAACTGTATCGAGCGGATGGGTGTGCACGGATATGGAGACAACCTCATGAATCCATGGACCCTGCATGTCAGCAGGGGATTGTTCAAGCTGTGGAGGCTCTGTAATGGTGTGAGGCGCGTGCAGCTGGAGTGATATGGGACCCCTTATACTTCTAGATACGACTCTGACAGGTGACACGTACGTAAGTATCCTGTCTGTTCACCTGCATCCATTCGTGTCCACTGTGTATTCCGACGGACTTGGGCAATTCCAGCACTACAGTTTGACGCCCAACACGTCCAGAATTGCTGTACAGTGGCTCCAGGGCCGCTCTTCTGAATTTAAACACTTCTGCTGGCCACCAAACTCCCCAGACATGAACATCGTTGAGAATATCTGGGATGCCTTGCAACGTGCTGTTCAGAAGTGACCTCCAGCCTCTCGTTTATGGACAGTCCTGTAGGATTCATGGTGTCACTTCCCTCCAGCACTACTTCAGACATTAGTCGAGTCCATGCACTTCTGCGTGCTCTTTGGCTCTTCATTGTAGTATCTTAGAACATATTTGAGGTCAAATAGTATTATGCATCTCGAACAGAACGACCTCCTCCATATCAGCCAGGGAGGATTTCGATAACTAGATCATGTGAAACCCAATTCGCACTTTTCGCACATGACATCCTTAAAGCCATGGATCAAGGCAGTCAGGCAGATGCAATATTCCTCGCTTTCCGAAAAGCATTTGTCTAAGTACCACACCTACGCTTATTATCAAAAGTACGATCATATGGGGTATCGGACAAAATATGTGACTGGACTGAGGATTTCTTAGTAGCAAGGACACACATGTTATCTTGGATCGAGAGTCATAGACAAATGTAAAAGTAACTTCGTGTAAGCCCCAGAGAAGTGTCTTGGATCCCTTGCTGTTCATGTTGTATATTAATGATCTTGTGGGCAATATTAAGAGTAACCTCAGACTTTTCGTAGAGGATTCAGTTCTCTGCAACGAACTACAGTCCGAACGAATCTGTGTAAATAGTCACTCAGACCTAGATAAAGTTTCAAAGTAGTACAATGACCGGTAGCTAGCTTTAAATGTTCAAAAATGTAAAACTGAGCACTTCAGAAAGCCGAAAAACACACTATTATAATATAAATATAATATTTCTGAATTATAGTTAGAATCTGTAAACCCGTACAAGTACTTTGGTGTAACATTTAGTAGGGACTTGAAGTGGATGTGTCCCATATGCTCAGTCATGAGTAAAGCAGGTAGCAGATTTCGGTTTATTGGTCAGTTTACAAAGGAGATTGCTTATAAATCACTCGTGCGACCCGTCATAGAATATTACTCAAGTGTGTGGGTCCCGTGCAACATAGGACTAGCAGGGGATATTGAAATTACACAAAGAAGGGCATCACGAATCATGACAGGTTTGTCTGACTCGTGGGAGAGTGTCACTGATTGTGAGATTTTGACGGAACTGAACTGGCAGGTTCTTGAAGATAGACGGACACTATCCTGAGAAAGTTTGCTAACCAAATTTCAAGAGCCGACTCTAAATGATGAGTCTAGGGATATACTACAACCCCCTACATATCGCTCGCTTAGGAATCATGACAATAAGATTAGGTTAATTGCAGCACAAACAAGGCATTTAAACAATCATTTCTCCCGTGCTCCGTGCCTGAATGGAACGGGAAAATGCCCTAATAACTTGTACAATGGGACATACCTTTGCCATGCAGTTCACGGTGATTCATGGAGTATAGCTGTAAATAAATACGTAGATGTAGAAACACGGTATGACACCCAGCAGTGGAAACCTTGAACGGTCTTCTTTTCTGATCGTGTGTAATCTGCAACTTCCCGAGTTTTTTTTTTCCTTCTGTCTGTTTAGTTGGTGAGCTTTGAAATACATTTGGTTATACTTTGTTATGATTCCTTCGTCTCCTACGAGCATCAGATGCGGATTATCGTTTCAACATACCTGGTATTAGAATAATTACACTACGACGAAGTGGCGGTTCTGGTGCTGCTTCCTTATATATAAAAGAAGCAGTATTTCAAGAATGTTCAGTTAGAAGGTTGTACCGCTGTAGGGAAGACCTGTGGCAGGTGTTGTCTCTGGACTCTCTGTATGACCCGGCACTGCATTCCCCCCGTAGTCCAGGACCGGTCGGAGAAGCGACGTGCAGGCTAACGCAGGCGTGTTCCGGTACCGTTGATGTTCGGTTTAGCAGCGAGTCGAGGCGAGCTTCTTTCCCTCAGTTCCTGTACGGGCTGATGCCACGTTAAACGAGAGTCCAGCGTGGGACCGAGAACGTGGACAGGCTGTAGGTTCCACCGGCTGATGACAATGGCTCAGTATCCGGGCTCACTGTTCGACATTACTTCGGCGGCTTCTACATCAACGTCGCTGAATGACGAATTCAAACAGCTTCTCATTCTAAATCACGAGACAGTTATTCACAGTCACCCGTAATGACAACACTGCACTGCTTTAGCACACAGCACAGAAACCCACGCGATCCAGATTCACTACGTTGAAGAAAGAAGATGAATCCTACCTATCGTACGCTTTTAGCGCTGTGATTAGTGTTAGGTATTGGAGGCAAAATGCTGCGGGCTGCTCAGAACGCAGTCTGACTTTACAGACAGAAGGAACAAGTAGAACAGTCATTACCCCTGAACATCACACACCTGTGGCGTATACTTGCCTGTTTACAATCTGTGCACCAACTTATCTAGCTACTGAGGGCAATCCTCTAGTACTCCGTGGAAGCCTTGAATGTTTCGCTTTGTGTTGGCTGACGTGAAAATCAGGTTAAGTGCGAGAACCAGCCCTAACCATCTGGGCATAAAATCCAGAATCTTGTAATTTGAAATCGAGTCAATAATCTCTAAACCATAAATGTTGAATCTCGGAGCTATTCAATGAACTACACTGACATTACAGCTGGTTTAAATACTACTGAGTTATTTGAGTTATTTCGAACTCCCTGTGCTTGTTCACTATCTAGCAACGGGCTGTTCATCCCTGAGATGGTCATCGGTCTACACCCGCTTCCCAGGGGAGACTTCATCGTATTGCAATTCGGTCGTCCATCGCCGTTGGTTACAGCACCTGGTGTAAAGTTATCTTCGAGTGTGCTGAGCTAGCTGCCTTTTAAGCTGGCGTTCCCTACTTGATCGCCGGCCGGAGTGGCCGAGCGGTTCTAGGCGCTACAGTCTTGAACCGCGCGACCGCTACGGCCACAGGTTCGAATCCTGCCTCGGGCATGGATGTGTGTGATGTCCTTAGGTTAGTTAGGTTTAAATAGTTCTAAGTTCTAGGGGACTGATGACCTCAGAGGTTAAGTCCCATGGTGCTCAGAGTCATTTGAACCTACTTGATCTGCATCTTTGAGGCTGACACCTCGCAGTCAGGTCACCCAACAAGCAGACGACACCCGCTGTCAGCTCAGCTGTCATTGCAGCTACTGCAGAGACTACGTTGCCGAGGACCATTCTTCACTAATAGGCCAGTATAGGAAGAATTCAAGGGAGGCTCAAGGAAATTCTGAAGACACTTGAAACAAACATTCGTAAGGCAAAAAAAAATCTGAGGACGGTGCAGCGAAGCCGAGAAGAAACAGCTCAACAGCCAACAGTGAAAATAATTTTTTTTGCTGGAAAGTTCGGTTAGAAAATGGACTCAAAGTGGGACAACACCTAGTACAAGCGAGATAATAGATGTTATGACAAACTCCCCCTCAGATCACAAAGTCACCAATACGGAAGACAACATGGACCGCCGAGTGAGATGGCGCTGTCTTTACACATGGGGCTGGGATTCGGGATGTCGGCGGTTCAACACGCATGGTGGTCCTCTTAAATCACCATAGCCAAATGCCGTGATGGTCCCACTGGAAAGGACACGGCCCATTTCCATCCCCAGTCGGAGATTCAATTCCGCCACCAGTGACTTTGTCTTTGACGGGAATTTTATTTCCTTCCTTGCAATAACGGCCGAAACACACAGTAACAACATCCAGCAGTGTTAACGAAGCTAAAAACTATAGCACACCTGAAAGTTGTAACCAAAATACATAGGCCCTTAAAGAAAAGTAAAATAAATTACAGCCAAACCTGTATTATCAGTTGGCATGGCTTGTCATCTGGGCTGTCGGAAACTGTTACCAAATAAACAATTATTTCCTTAAGCCGTGCAGCACAGCTTTTATAAAACAAACGTTTTGATGTAAATTCACCACAAGCTACCAAAATTCATTATGATTCGACACTCGACATAATTATTTCCAGGTCTGCCAGACGATGACTTTAATATCGAGACTAGTCTCAAAATAATTAAAAAATTACCATCTTACGGTCGTTTTCCAGAAAAATGTCAGTTAATCACTTGTTTCACTTATGTTACAATCAGCTGACCACCTAGTATCTGCTATCTTCATTTACGTTATAAGCGTTTCCTTTTTATTTTCAAAAGTATTTTCAATGAAGGTTTTCTCAAGACGGATGCATTTGTACTACTTCTAAAATACACCATTTTTGTAAATAGTTTGCAGTGAACTTGTCGTGTTCAAACCGTGTGAAATTGAAAGCGTTCAACAATATCTACCATTATCGCCGTTAGGAGGGAAAGTGACTGCCGAAGAGGTGACGGAATTCCATAGATATCAATACTGCAGGTGTGCTTCCTGAGGCCAGAGGGTACACCAGCGTCAGCGATGATACATAATCCACTGCACCATTGTTCCCATCACATTGGGTAATATGGGACATACTTCTTTGTAATATCCAGGTATCAAATACCCATTCCCACGTACTGTTGAGTACGTAACCTGTGTTCCTGTTAAAGTTGTATTCAAAAATTCTAATTTCCGAATTCCATACATGAACTCTGCAGTTTAAATACAAATCAGAGGTCTTTTGTATGCTTCATGTCATCAGTTTTTAGGTCAGATGGCTTGCCGGCAATTTTTGAGCATTCTTCGACGGCAAACGAAAAATTTGGAACGGAATTTTTCAGCAGAGGCGAAATCGAGTGATTAATGCAACATGAAATAAATAGACAGGAAGCACCATCATTGCTTACTACAATCTTCGCTTTGGCGGTTTTTGTTAGTATGGTATGCAACCGCTTACTTTTTCAATGTGGTACGATTTATTTTACCGGTAAGTAGTTTTCGAGCCACTGCAAGCGCATCATCAGATGGAGGTGTTACAGGAGCATTAATTTCTGGGCCATGTGCACGTAGACGCTACGGTTGTGGTGCTGTCGAAAGTATCGGAAATTTAAACGCAAGTTAAAGAAACGCGTACAGAACGAAAGATGCTTATGCTTCTAGTTAGTTACATTGCACTGAATCTTGGTACTCATCACAAATTCATTCCGATAATATAGATATTAACCAGATCGCAACACACAGACGCACACAACACACACGCAAACACACACACACACACACACACACACACACACACACACACACACAAGATCACGAGCGAGTGCGGGTAGCATGTAGGTGCACTTGGTTTTACAGGCAACAAACACTGAAAGATAAGTACAAAGATTATTACGATCATAGATATTACGCTTTCCTATATCACGATGTTTGACAAGAGATGCAGTAAATTGCAAAATAAAATAGCATAGATAACGGACACACGTGAAGATTGTGAAAGATATGGATCCGTATTACACGTATGTTTCCAACTCATAGACGCATCTACAGCTTGCAGTGTTCACTTACGTCCATTATCTGTACTAGTAAATATTTTATTCTGTAATTTAATTCATTTCATGTCGAATATCGTTATGTAGAAAAGTGTAATATCTAACATACTCGCGCTCTTTGTACTTAATGTTCGGCGTTTGTTTACTGTAAAACCAAGTGTACCTGCATGCTGTGTGTATGTATGTGTGTGTGTGTGTGTGTGTGTGTGTGTGTGTGTGAGAGAGAGAGAGAGAGAGAGAGAGAGAGAGAGAGAGAGAGATGGCTAAAATATATATTGCTGGAATGAATTTGTCTCGGATACTAAGGAGCAAAGAAAGAAAGTAACTTAAAACGTAAGGATCTTTTCGTTTCGTACGCATTTCGTTAACTTACGTTTAAATTTCCGTTATTTTCGACAACGCTACGAACCTAGCGCCTAGCTGCATATGACCCTCCGTAAACCGGCTAAGATTCCGAATAGCGGACGATCCGTCGCCTTGCCAGCCTGCCTCATTTCTGTAGTGATTATTATGGATGGGAAGGGAAGCCAGTAATTACAGAACACGAGTGCTGATAACGGAAGTGTGAACCCGTCGCTTCGTTTAACAGACGACAAACTTGTCCTGACGACTTTGTTATCACCATATCCAAATTAAAATGTAATTCACGGTGTTATATCTTGTCTTACCGCCTTCCTAAGAAACTCTCCTGACAAGCAAAAGTTTAGAAATCTACAAAGTGAGCGTCAACACTAATGTAATTTACGTTTCTGAGACATCGTCACGTTATTAACAGAATATTGCTCTAATGTATCGCAGATATAACACGTTGCTCTAACAAAGTGAATCGTACCGAGCGAGGTGACGCAGTGGCTAGCACACTGGACTCGCATTCCCCTAAATCACTCCAGGCAAATGCCGGGATGGTTCCTTTGAAAGGGCACGGCCGACTTCCTTCCCCGTCCTTCCCTAATCCGATGAGACCGATGACCTCGCTGTTTGGTCTCTTCCCCCAAACAATCCAATCCAATCCAAAAGTGAATCGTCCGCTTTTCCTCTTCTTTACAGTGCGATGTCGCGGAAGTTTGTTCCACGTCTAGCGGAACAAGGTCTCTGTCATTCACGCGATCTCGCTACACATCGTAATTTCGCTGCTCTTAGCGAAGGAACTGTCAATCGGTGGGCGTGAGTCAACTCCCTACTCTGCTGTATTAGTGAAAAAGTCTTAGATAAGGATTGCTGGCCACGTTTTAATCATCGAAACAAGGTTACAAAGTCACACTGGCCGCTGCCCTGCACCAATCCGACTGCACTCAGGTAAATTCCAAGATTCGGCTACTGGACTGAAAATATACGAGGCTAACAATCTCTGTATAACTTCCAACTGGCTTTATTTTGCAAAGTCCCGGGCAATATCATCAAATAAAAGAGCCTCGGGATAACAGTCTAAGAGTGTGAAGGTCAGAACTTTATATCAAAAACAAACATACCAGTTTTCCCAGAACCAAAGCGGTTTAAGCCCACTTCAGTAAACTTCGCCATCGGCTAGCACTCCTTTCAGCTAACTGTCACTTCCATGATATAGCCAAACCTACAGCCCCAAATAGTAACAGAAGTTTGAGCTAAGTCACCCACTCCGCGAGCGACACGCCCGTGATGATGCAGTCCTTTTTTCCTCAGTCAGCGAGCCAGTAGAAGAGTTTTTCGAGTAATATAGACAGACTCGTGTCAAGAGCTGTGGCGCTGTCACAAGAAATGATTTACGAAGAACAATGAGCTGAGAGCATCGATAAACAGAAATGCTCGACCTGCATAGCTGAAGGTACAGAAACAAGAGCTGGGTCGGAAGACGTACCCCGTAACTCGCCGTTTTCATGAGTTCAGAGCAACTCCTGATTCTTTAAAGCATTTAGGATTTTTTGAAACATTTAGGCTTATTAGCCAATCAAAGCTATATCTGCAGAAGACTTAGCTTGCTTCACTCCCACGATGACTGTCTCTAGCTCAGCTCTCTTTGTAGCTACGGTCAACGCCACAATCTGGACCAAATTTGAAACACTAACGATCGATAAAGTTCACTATGAATATAGCGTTTGGATGTTTACCACGTTAAGACTGCACTTCGTTAACCAATATTCAGCCGGCCGCGGTGGCCGTGCGGATCTAGGCGCTGCAGTCCGGAACCGCGGGACTGCTACGGTCGCAGGTTCGAATCCTGCCTCGGGCATGGATGTATGTGATGTCCTTAGGTTAGTTAGGTTTAAGTAGTTCTAAGTTCTAGGGGACTGACCTAAGATGTTAAGTCCTATAGTGCTCAGAGCCATTTGAACCATTTAACCAATATTCTGAGCCGAAACTTGCAACGGCAGCATCGCTCGTACTTTGCATTAATCCCTATCCACGCTATTCACAGTTATGTTGTAATGTAACCGGTAAATAATGTTGTCTCTTACCATCCCTCGCTATTCCGAATAGAGCCAGCAAGAAAACTGTTCTGTATTTCAGCCGACTGTTGATAATATAGTGTGCTTTAAAACTCAGATCTCTCTGATTATTGTATTCTTTTTTAAAGACGTATTTTTAATTGACCAGGTTATAATTATGTTAAAAAGATAGCGTTATAGCCTAAGTGAACAAAGAGGGGATACCAACGACATGTAAGAGTTTCTTGTCGTGTAATCATATAGCTGTGACTTAGTAGCCATTAGTACCAACTAATTCCACACGATGGAAATTACGGGTCAAATAAATACAATTCAACGGGTGTTGTAACTGTCAACTATATGTACAAGACTTTACCTGTTAAGAGATTTTCCCCACCATTTAGCTGCATAACTTCGTTAATATATAACTGTACACGAGATTCAATTCAGTGTGGATCGTTCTAAACGATGTATTGCGACACTCACGTCCATACCTCAAAACCCTGTCACTTCCGAGTAAAGGCACGTCTGAAAGGCCACATGCTCACGTCACTATCTAAATATTTACTTCTTGTCAGGTAAAACTTTTTGCAGGAGCCTGTTTCGAACATAGAAACTTGACTTTCACGACCAAAGTTATTAACGATCTGTTGATTCGTAAGAGCGGTTCCCGTGAAATCCGAGCGTCATGGTTCGAGTCCTCGTCTCGTAAGCAGTTTTCATTTACAGGAAGATCCGCAACAACGCATATTCCGCTGCAGAGCCACAATATCGATTTCTTCCGAAAAGATTGGTAAACTTTTTATCTGTGAATATTTACTTACATATCTAATTGTTATTCAGTTGACCATCTATGTCAGTGCCATAATGTCTTCATCTGATTTAATCCGGGATACAAAACAACAGTGGTCTTAGCCTCCTGTTCCCCTCACCGAAATTAAGTTTATTGTGCGGTTTATCTCCCTGTAATTCTATAAAGCCAATCAGTAACTCTGAAGAAAAGCAAGACACACTTTCCTTGGTCTTGTTAGACGAAATCTCTTCATGAATTAGCCACTCAAATATTTTGTGTCGTTTGGCCTCCAGTGCTTCGCATTTGAAGATTAAATGTAGTGCGGTCTCGTCCGCACACTACATAGTATGCACTTAGGGGCTTCTTTCTCCTTCGGCATCATTAACTTGATATGTTTGCTTTTTGGGTTTTAGCTCTGTTCTGGGATGTACCCCATATACCCTGGCCCAAGCAACATCGTGTGTTTTCGATACGTCAGTAAACCAGACAATGTCTTCTGAACGGTATCGTCGTTCATTCTTCCACTGCTCCCTACTTCCAAGTGTTACACTGAAAGCTTTGTTGAAGCAAGTGGAAGCTGTTTTATAGTCAGCCGGTATTTCCCCGACCATTCCCTTACGTCCTTAACATCGGTGTGAGATTCTGGATATCCTAAAGCAATCCAGTTGTTCCCAGTTTTAACCTGTATGATCCTGCCACTGCCTCCATTGTAACCCGAAGGTAAAGTGCGGACATGTCTACCACGTGCTACATCCCAGTGGTGGGCGTGCTGCTAATTCAACCTGTTATGGCTAACCTGGTCAGTCTCTGCACATTCCCAAGCTCCTTAGTAGCCACCTGCTGTTCTCCTTTATTCCGTCATACTGTAACCCCGTAAACTATCATTACAGAAGTGTATATCCAGTACATGCTCCTGGGATCCATACTCTAGTTTTTACCACAGCTCTGCTAGTGCACATGAGAGCACATTGTGCCTTGAAACATATTCCTTATGCGACGGGTTCAAATCTGTTCCCCCAACCAGGGCCACCCCTAAGTACTTCACTAACTCATTTACTATTATAACTGCGCCACGTGTTCTGAGGAAAGGCAGTACAATAGTTTTCCTGGGACTTGCCGTTAGATCCTGTTTCGTTCACGATTTTTGCGCAATGTTCAGAGTGCATTGTGTGAAACGCTACTTGCAAATTTGTCTAGTATTACGACGACTAAATCGTCTTGGCAGAAGTAGCTCTAGCGTTTAACTCCCTAATTCGCCACTAGGTTCCACAGCAGTGGGAACATAACTCCACCTTGCAGTCACCCTTTGGTTGTGCTGCTCACCATTTTCACATCCACCATAGTGGTCTCTACTTTTCGTCTACTCACCATGGCCTTAATCCACCTACATACAGTGCTCTTAATGCTATGCTCTCCTGTAGCTCTAACCATAACTTCGAAGCTCATACTGATGAAAGCCCCCTCAATATCCAGGAAGACGCAGAGAGCCATTTCTTGAAAGTGTAGAGCATTTTTCCACCCTCCCAGTAAGCTGGTGAAGTGCTGTTTAGCATGATTTGCTTGGTTGATATGTGTGTTGGTTTCCATACAAAGGAACCTTCGTTAACCTCAACATGCATATCAACCAGTTTCTAATGTCTTTAAAAGAAAGGAGGACAGATTAAGTGGTCTCACATCCTCAGCCTTAGTACAATCAGTTCTCCCTGTCTTCGGAATGAAAAAATTCACTCACTGTCTTCCAAGCGTTAGGAATGGCTCCTGCTGCCAGAATGACTCTAAACAGACTGCATAGCAGTCTGATCAATCCTTCTCCTGATTTTTGCTGTAGAACCAGAAAGTTTCCATCTCTGCTGGTGACTTGAATGGTTCAAACTTTCCTACCACCCACTGCATTTTCTTGAAATTAACACATTCTCTGACAGATTCCCAGATCTCCCATTAGCTACCTGTAAATCAGTATCTCACAGGGACTGAGTATTGGGTCTGCATCATCTGCCAGAGAGCACTGAGGGAAGTGAGTCTTGAGGAGCACAATCAGAGTCTTATGTGCTGTCCTTGTATAGCTACTAAAGTGCTTCCTTAGTGTGCCTCCTGGATTTATTGGTATGCTTGTGAGGATTTTGTAAAGTCTGGCCCCGACAATTGTACCTTCCACCTCCTCACAGAATAGCTTTCAGGATGATTAATCACTTACTTAATAGCAAGAGTGTATTTAGCAAGGGATTCCCTATATTTTATCCATTGTCCTGTCCTTCTTGCAAACCTGAAAAGTCTTCTTACCTGCTTCCTCTGCTATCCAGGATTATTGCTCCACCAAGATACATTCTTGCTTGTGCAGTTCTTGATGATAAGATAGTTTTATAAGTACGAAATAATGCCATTTCTTCTAGATATACTGGATTTCTAATCGAAATTCTAACTTCAGATAAGCGTGAGTTTAGGTCTGTCCTATATGAGTCGCAGTCTGCTTTCCTAGAGGTCCTATAGGCCATGCTCTGTTTAACACCCTCTTCAACCCCAAATTTAATATACATGTGATCAGTAAAACATGTCTTCATTGCCAAATGTCATTGTTTGACGTTGGAGCCAAAAGTTATTTCAGTTACTTGTTCCCTCCTCCTGCTCCTGAAGGTAGGCTCCATACCTGTTTTCAAGATATCTAGAATGCTCTCCCATGTGTCGCTGCTTTCCCACGCCAGGTTGCGGACGCTGGCATCACAGCCAACCAGCGGTTGTTCAGTCAGCTGCTAGCAGCTGTCTACCAGTTTCCTCAGTTCCTGGGAAGGGGGAGCTCTGTCCTCGTAAGGAAAGTAAGCTGAGGCAAGTACAAATTCCCCCGTGCTTCCCTCCTCACGCTGTTTCATCCTGATGGTCGCTAAGTCCCTGGAACAGAAGCTCGCCATCTTCATGAATGAAACTCCATTCTTAACATAAATGTACGTTCTGATCTTTTTCTTAGGTTTCTAGAGTAAATCCGCTTTTTTACACTTCCTTCAAGGCCTCATACACTCGTTTTATACAGAGTTGCTAGATCATGGCCACGACCACCCCCTGGCTTCCCAGAAGGTGCCTCAGAGCGGCATTTGCACTCTTACTGTGTTGCAGGTTCATCTGTCGCTTCCTATGTCCTTAATCACCCTTACACTAACCTCCAAGAACCTTGAACACAATCTTAGTTCTTGCTCTCTCATGACCTTCAGGGATTTCTCACCAACTTCCACCACGAGGATTTGGTCTTCGGATGCAACCCTTTGGTTAATTATCCCTCTCGAACTGGTGTTTGGAGGAACATCCTTAAGTAGTTTAGGTACACAGCACGGAGATATCTTGAGCATCATCTCCTTCGGCCTATCTGCTGTTCCCATCCCCTCACAGTGAAATATTAAAGCAATTCTGTCCAGATAGACCCTTCTGAATTTGGGGTCTTGACTTGAGTCTTCCCCAAACTTTTCAAAGAGAGCAATCTAAACTAGCACCTCCTGCTGTGGAGTGATGTTAACAAGTGGATATCCTTGTTGTATTAGGGCCATACTAAAACCAAAACTGCATTACTATAGGTCTGTTTCCCTGTTTCCTGTCTCCGCTTTTTCTGAATCCAGTTATCCTGTAAAGTAGAAGTAACGGACTACTCTTTCGTTCTCTTATTTTCTATCTTGGAAGTGGGAGGTTTCTGTTTACTCCCAATACTCTGAAAGTGTCTATTCTTGCACTTTTCTTAACTAAATTTTCAAAATTTTACGAAAATAAGATAAGAAATGAGCTGCAATGGCGCTGCAGTACAGATCGCCCTGTTAAGCCACACCAATATACGCTGAAGGTCCAAAGAAACTGGTACACTTGCCTGATACTGTGCAGGGCCCCAGTAAGCACGCCGAAGTGCCGCAACATGACGTAGCATGGACTCGACTAATGTCTGAAGTAGTGCTGGAGGGAACTGACACCATGAATCCTTCAGGGCTGTCCATAAATCCGTAAGAGATCTCTTCTGAACAGCACGTTGCAAGGCATTCCAGATATGCTCGATAATGTTCATGCCTGGGGAGTGTGGTGGGCATCGGAAGTGTTTTAACTCAGAAGTGTGTTCCTGGAGCCACTCTGTAGCAATTTTGGACGTGTGAGGTCTCGCATTGTCCCGATGGAGTTGCCCAAGTCCGTCGGAATGCAAAAAATGGAAATGATCGTATGGTGCCAGTAGCTGGGAGTTCCCAGGCGGGAAGTTCGGCCGCCAACTGCAAGTCTTATTGAGTGCGACGCCACAGTGGGCAACTTTCACGTCGCCAATGGGAATGAAATGATGATGAGGACAGCACAACAACCAGTCCCTGAGGGGAGAAAATCCCCCACCCCAGTCGGCAATCGAACCCGGGGCCCCGTGCGTGGCATTCCAACGCGCTGACCGTTCAGCTATTGGAGCGGAAGTCGGAATGCACAGTGAACATGAATAGCTGCAGGTGATCGGATAGGATGCTTACGTACGTGTCACCTGTCAGAGTCATATCTAGACAAATTAGGGGTGCCATATCACTCCAACTGTTCACGTCCCACACCATTACAGTGCCTCCACCAACTTGAACAGTCCCCTGCTGACATGCAGGGTGCACGGATTCATGAGACTGTCTCCATACCCGAACACGTATATTCGCACAATACAATTTGAAACGAGACTCGTCCGAGCAAGCAACATGTTTCCAGTAAACAGTCCAATGTCGGTGCAGTCATCAAGGGAACACGAGTGGGCCTTCGGCTCCGAAAGCCCGTATCGATCATGTTTCGTTGAATGGTTCGCACGCTGACACTTGTTGTGGCTCAGCATTGAAATCTGCAGCAGTTTACGAAGGGGTTGCACTTCTATCACATTGAACGATTCTCTTCAGTCGTCGTTGGTCCCGTTCTTGCAGTATCTTTTTCCGGCGGCTGCGATGTAGGAGGTTTGATGTTTTATAGGATTCCTGATATTCACGGTACACTCGTGAAATGGTCGTACGGGAAAATCCCCACTTCATTGCTACCTCGGAGATGCTGTGTCCCATCGCTCGTGCGCCGACTATTGCACCACCTTCAAACTCACTTAAATCTCGATAACCTGCCATTGTAGCAGCACTAACCGATCTGTCAACTGCGCCAGACACTTGTTTTATATAGGCGTTGCCGACCGCAGCGCCTTATTCTGCCTGTTTATGTATCTCCGTATTCGAATACCAGTTTATTTGGCGCTTCAGTGTAGCTGAAGCTGCGACGTGTTTGCAGTCTTGGTTTTAACATTTCTCATCTTTTAATTGCTCAAATTCATACAGGTGCCGTAAACTGTAACCGAATTTCTGTTTCCTTACACTACTTGAAGGTGAGTCCTACTTAGATTCGAAATCTAACAAGTCTGATTTAAATATTTTTGTATATGAAGTATTTAGAATACACTGTACTCCTCAAAATTACAGATTACAAAATTATGTGGTGGCACTCCATCCTTTTCTATTCATCATTAGGGAACCAAAAATAAAGACCTGTGTTAAACTAAATTCTGTCTTAAAGCTGAAGTAACATGAAAAGAGTCATTATCGTGCAAAACGAGTTGGGAAAATCGCAGACGATTTATTCGGGATGAGAAAAATAGATTCAGAAACAGTACAAGTAGAAAGTTTCAGAACTTCAAAACCCTAACGCGATTACATTTAAGAGCGTACTTACAAGGCGGTTTTAAGAGATATCTATGTCGTAGTGGCAGTACGATGATTTATGTTCTAAAGTTCAAGTACCTCAAATACTACGGCTTTATGCTGTCAGAAAACTCGGTCAACAATACTCAAATATAAACTTCAGTTGAAGGAGAAACATTCCACGTTTCGTCAAGCTTAAGCAATATCCATCCAAATTCATAAGATTCAAATGACAGTATGTAGCTTTTTACCCGAGAAAACAACTGACACAAGCTTCAGTTGAATTCTAAGAAGTAGTTACAAAAATTTGATCTGCTTTCATAAGATATTACAGGAAGCCGGCAAGCAACAAAAAAGAAGTGCAGGAATAAATATGTACATCCGTAAGTATTTTCTTGCTAGTCTAAAGTTAAGATATCTGGAATATTCTCAGAATACTTTGGCCTTTGTAATACAGATTTTGGTCTTTAAGGCTATCGAAAAATGTGCAGTTGTGGGTTATAATAAGCACCGATAATCTTAACTGTTAATCCTACGTAAATACGCAATATAAAAACCAAAATGTTGAAATTCTTTCCAACCATTAGGTCCAAAATCCTTCGTGTTCAATGGAAGGTACAGTAAATCACAGTCACGAACGTCAGAAGAAACACTGGCGAAGTCGACTATAGAAGCTGATGGGATCAAAAATGAATAAAAAATAAATTTGTAATATAAACTGCGAATCCAAGGAAACATGTCATGGAAGAATTACTGACAAAACTAGGATATACTGTATCGTAAATATGTAAATTACGGTTGTTAAAACTATCATCAAAATCCTTATGCGAGATAATATCCTACTATATCAGAAATATAATTATTCATCTGTACGAGATACCAAAGGAAACGACGGTTTCTTCTGAAGTCATTACTGAATACCCAGCAAGCAGAAATGCTCCTCAAATTAATGAGACGCCTGACGCAACATATTTTGCAACGAGGCTTAATGGACACACGTAGTCATTTATTCTGAAGCTTGTTACTATGTTTTTATAATCACAGCAAAGCTTATAAGCACTACAACACTTAAGAAATTTGAAAGTGACCACATTTTCTCCGTCATTTTATGTTTTTGCTTTTTCTACGTATCAAGTAAATTATAACAATATACGATTTTCGAGATTAACTAACCGAATAAAAAATTTCTTATCATCGTCCTGACACAGTGTGATAATCTCACAGTCCTTGTTGAAAGGAGTGATGCATTGTGGTCTTGACAACAAGCATCTTGAATATAGGAGGCATCCATGTCCAACTATCAGTTCTGTAACAACACAAGCTGATTGCCGAGATTCCGTGAATATCCACCCTAGCATACGTCCATTGTTCCATGCAGTTCTAAGTATTTACAATGGAGTTTATATCTGAAAACTTTGCACGCCACTTAAGATGTGATTCTCAATCTTTCTCAGGTTAATTGGTCACAGTTCTAGCCATGTGGACACGAGATTTGTAATTTTGGAAAACCACTTCCGCATATTTAAATCACACACAAAGCATCAGTCTTTGTGGTGTCATGAATCTATCGGTGACACTTGCTGCCTGTAATCGCTGACCCAATCTTTATACAAGGCATTTTACAAGTTGTTTTATATGTTAACATACACTCCTGGAAATTGAAATAAGAACACCGTGAATTCATTGTCCCAGGAAGGGGAAACTTTATTGACACATTCCTGGGGTCAGATACATCACATGATCACACTGACAGAACCACAGGCACATAGACACAGGCAACAGAGCATGCACAATGTCGGCACTAGTACAGTGTATATCCACCTTTCGCAGCAATGCAGACTGCTATTCTCCCATGGAGACGATCGTAGAGATGCTGGATGTAGTCCTGTGGAACGGCTTTCCATGCCATTTCCACCTGGCGCCTCAGTTGGACCAGCGTTCGTGCTGGACGTGCAGACCGCGTGAGACGACGCTTCATCCAGTCCCAAACATGCTCAATGGGGGGACAGATCCGGAGATCTTGCTGGCCAGGGTAGTTGACTTACACCTTCTAGAGCACGTTGGGTGGCACGGGATACACGCGGACGTGCATTGTCCTGTTGGAACAGCAAGTTCCCTTGCCGGTCTAGAAAAGGTAGAACGATGGGTTCGATGACGGTTTGGATGTACCGTGCACTATTCAGTGTCCCCTCGACGATCAACAGTGGTGTACGGCCAGTGTAGGAGATCGCTCCCCACACCATGATGCCGGGTGTTGGCCCTGTGTGCCTCGGTCGTATGCAGTCCTGATTGTGGCGCTCACCTGCACGGCGCCAAACACACATACGACCATCATTGGCACCAAGGCAGAAGCGACTCTCATCGCTGAAGACGACACGTCTCCATTCGTCCCTCCATTCACTCCTGTCGCGACACCACTGGAGGCGGGCTGCACGATGTTGGGGCGTGAGCGGAAGACGGCCTAACGGTGTGCGGGACCGTAGCCCAGCTTCATGGAGACGGTTGCGAATGGTCCTCGCCGATACCCCAGGAGCAACAGTGTCCCTAATTTGCTGGGAAGTGGCGGTGCGGTCCCCTACGGCACTGCGTAGGATCCTACGGTCTTGGCGTGCATCCGTGCGTCGCTGCGGTCCGGTCCCAGGTCGACGGGCACGTGCACCTTCCGCCGACCACTGGCGACAACATCGATGTACTGTGGAGACCTCACGCCCCACGTGTTGAGCAATTCGGCGGTACGTCCACCCGGCCTCCCGCATGCCCACTATACACCCTCGCTCAAAGTCCGTCAACTGCACATACGGTTCACGTCCACGCTGTCGCGGCATACTACCAGTGTTAAAAACTGCGATGGAGCTCCGTATGCCACGGCAAACTGGCTGACACTGACGGCGGCGGTGCACAAATGCTGCGCAGCTAGCGCCATTCGACGGCCAACACCGCGGTTCCTGGTGTGTCCGCTGTGCCGTGCGTGTGATCATTGCTTGTACAGCCCTCTCGCAGTGTCCGGAGCAAGTATGGTGGGTCTGACACACCGGTGTCAATGTGTTCTTTTTTCCATTTCCAGGAGTGTATGTTCGTTCTGTGACAAGAGAAAAAGTATTTTCCTCTTTTCACGTAACAGCTGATGACAGGGATGATGTGATACGTCTTTGAAGACGGGCAGTACTGTCACATGTCTGGACCACAAGCCTGAACGCTCCGAAGGCCTCAGTCCCACAGTGCAACGATCACATTTATCCCTGTTTTGCCGGCCGAAGTGGCCGTGCGGTTAAAGGCGCTGCAGTCTGGAACCGCAAGACCGCTACGGTCGCAGGTTCGAATCCTGCCTCGGGCATGGATGTTTGTGATGTCCTTAGGTTAGTTAGGTTTAACTAGTTCTAAGTTCTAGGGGACTAATGACCTCAGCAGTTGAGTCCCATAGTGCTCAGAGCCATATCCCTGTTTTATCCATAAAATATCCATCGCAATTTTTGTAACATCGTGTGAACAGAATAGTTTTGAGATGAGTGCTGTTTGTATCCGATTGGGTCGTTCATTTCGACTGCAAATCTTACAACACCAAATCACAGTTTTGAAGCGAAAGCTAATGCCGGGTTTGCATATAGATGAAAATTAATTTCATCTGAAAAAGATACTGTAAATTTTTACTGAACACTGAAGCCTGGAGAGACGGTTTTGATTCGTGAGAGGAAAGGTTAATGAATTACTTGGACATTTCGAGGATAACTACAAGAGAGGAGAATTCGGTTTATTTTTCAGCCATGTATAAAAGTTCTGTGCCGCATAGTGGCGAGTTAATGATTGCTACAGCCGACAGACTCGAAGTTTGCGACAGTCGTCATCCCTACTCATCATATCCTACCATCTTTTGATCCTGACGTTGTAGAAAGCCGTACCTGAAGTAATGGAAATTAAGATTAGCATCAACGAGGCAACACCACAACTTGCAGTAAGCGTTGTACTCATTTCCTGGAATGCTTCCTCTGTTCTTGGACGAACACTATGCCACCTTCCATTGACGAACAGACAGAAACGTGATCCGTGTGACTAGTTTGTGACAGTAACCTTCTCCTCCTCTCAGCTGCACAAAGTCGCGCAGACATGTCCGTTCACGTGCTTCAGTTATTTGCAACGAAGCCGGTCCTCCTATCCGACGTAACTGTAGCTTTTTTGGAGCAGCAGCTGTTAATCTGCGCCCGGATCGGCTCTCTCCACCATTCTGGCACTGCTAATCACTGCCGTGTAGCAACCCATCTGGGCCCAGAAATCACACCACCTGACTACGTGACTGGAAGCGTAAAGCACTAAAAATGTAGCTGATTGCAACGTTCTCAGCAATTTCAGGAAATGAAAAACCTTTGGATGTCGGGTCAAAGACGTTCCGAACCGGCGACTCACTCTTGCCGGTTAATTTGGCGCGTCTTTCCGAGCTACCTGTCGAGTCCGACTCAACCTCGTTCACATCATAACTGCAGAATGAAAATGTATAGTACAACATGAGAATCATTTCATACATTTTTAGCACAGCTACTGAGAACTCCCCTACTCTTAGTTTGTCACAATAGTTTGATTTATTACTACCTACAGCGGGTGAACAAAAAGTATGGAAGAACCGCAAGAAATGCACGCTTGAACATAAATGCAGATGCTAGTTAAGTCTGCGGGTTGTCCTGCTGTATTTGACCACGAACGGCAACTGTGCCATGTCCTCAACATGTTGCACGTTGTTCCGAGTGGATTACGTCGGATATAAGTGGATTCGAAAGTGGAAATGGTTCAAATGGCTCTGAGCACTATGGGACTTAACATCAATGGTCATCAGTCCCCTAGAACTTAGAACTACTTAAACCTAACTAACCTAAGGACATCACGCAATACCCAGCCATCGAAAGTGGACAAACTGGTGCTATTGTGGTGACTGCTTCCGTAATCAAGGGAGCCGACGTATTTTGCATTTCCAGAGGCGCCATATAGAAGTTTTGTAAGGAAAACAGAAAAAAGTCATCGGATAAGTCACAACGCCGACGAAAGTGTGTCTCGACTGGTAGCGACAAACGGTCATTGAAGAGGATTGTGCCGAAAAATAATAGGACAACAGCTGAATAAATCACTACGGAACTGAATGTCGCACTCGCAAACCCTGTCAACACCAACACAACACGAAGGGAGCTCCAAAATGACGGAATTGTAGGGCGAGCTGAAATTCCAAAACTATTCATCAGTGACGTACACGCCTTTAACGGGAAAACGCGGTGACGAAGCCGTAAAATCTGTACTATGGTGCAATGGACGAGTGTCATTTGGTCGGATCAGTTTTGTTTCACACTGTTTCCAACATCTCGTCAAGCTTACGTCCCAAGAGGGAAACATGGTGAGGGTTCGGTATGTTTTTGACAGCCGTATTGTGGTATTCCATGCGCCCATGGTTGCTATGCGAGGTCGCTTTATGGCCAAGGATTATGTGACCATTTTGGCTGATCAGGTCCATCCCATGGTGCAATTTTTGTTCCGCTACGGTGATTCTGTGCTCCAAGACGACAGAACCGATGTCCAGACAGCTCGCATTTTAGAGAATTCGTTTTGTGAGCACGAGGGTCAATCTTCGCACCTCCCCTGCCCAACACAGTCACCAGACCTCATTATTACTCAGCCTCTGTGGTCATCTTAGGAGAGAAGGGTGCGTGACGTTATCCATCTCCATCATCGTTACCTCAACTTGGCACTATTTTGTAGGAAGACTGACATAAGATTCCGTTGAAAATTATGCAGTGCCTGTATTTATCCATTCCGAGACGACTGTAAGCTATTTTGAATGCAACACTTTTCCTACACCGTTTGGCATGGTAACGTGTTCTTATACACCCCATGTGTGTACAGAATTTTTTTTAAACTTCATTCATCTGCGATTTTGGATTACTGAACAACAGAACTGTCACCTTAATAACCAAATAAAATGAGCTGCCAGAAGTCTCGGGGCGGTTGGTCCGTTTGAAGATGGACCATCTACAACGCGAGAATGTCGCTGCTAGCTGTTGTGTAGACGTGGTATCTGAGCGGTCTGTTACATACAGGTATGTAGTGAACGCGACAGCACTGCTCGAATTAGTAGACTCTGAATGTGACATGAAAATCGGCGCAAGACGCCCGAGTCATAGCATTTCGGAAATTACAAAATAAATCGGTTTAAGGAAGGTCCCGGTGCCTTGGGTGGGTCTTGAATATAGCAGAAACAATGTTTCCAAACGCATAAACCAGCGCAGACGAAGACCACAGGTGTCTTGTCCGCAGCTCGTGGTCGTGCGGTAGCGTTCTCGCTTCCCACGCCCGGGTTCCCGGGTTCGATTCCCGGCGGGGTCAGGGATTTTCTCTGCCTCGTGTTGACTGGGTGTTGTGTGATGTCCTTAGGTTAGGTTTAAGTAGTTCTAAGTTCTAGGGGACTGATGACCATAGATGTTAAGTCCCATAGTGCTCGGAGCCATTTTGAGCAGGTGTCTGACGAATGGACGTGATGACACCTCCGCAGAGCCATATGAAGCGATTTCAATGTGGGTGTCAGGAGCACATTTCTACCAGATCCTGTTCTAAGTCAAGGCTTCAGCAGCCCACACCCATGATTTTGGCGTTTCAGTGTATTTTATAATATTACGTACAGTCATTAGTGAAGTCCTTAACTTTTTGTGACCTACTGGGTTGGTAAGGAATAACTTATTTTCCAATGGCGTTACATCCACATGGATACTCTGCAAATCACATTTAAGTGCCTGGCAGAGGGTTCACCGAACCACCTTCATAATTCTCTATTATTCCAATCTCGTATAGCTTAAATATATTTCTCACTTTGTATAAAATATGTACGGTTTCGGTTAACTTTATTTGTAAGAGAAGGGGAGTTAGTAATAACATGTAAAATTTCTTCCATTCGCAAATGACCTGAGGAACTTGCTGTGTAGTCATTAAGGAGTTTAACATTTAGGTTTTACCTGCACTAAATTACCTCAGTGAAAACGTGACTTGTCCACGAAGTAATTACTGAGATAACACCCCTAGGTGAAATAGAGTGACACACGGGTTATTTGATTATTATTATACAGTCCAGGTCTCAAGGACACATTATAACATTACCATTTTCGGCCTGTTTAGCTATTGGTTGCTATGAGTGGGTTGTTTCTGCGATGGTGGTACAAAACTTTCAGGGCCGCGCGGTATTAGCCGAGCGGTCTTAGGCGCTGCAGTCATGGACTGTGCGGCTGGTCCCGGCGGAGGTTCGAGTCCTCCCTCGTGCATGGGTGTGTGTGTTTGTCCTTAGGATAATATAGGTTAAGTAGTGTGTAAGCTTAGGAACTGATGACCTTAGCAGTTAAGTCCCATAAGGTTTCACACACATTTTAACATTTTTTGAAACTTTCAGGCCGAGAAACAGTGGCAGTTGTATCAATTTTAGATACAGTACTGAGGTCATGGGTCTGGAAATAACTTTGTAAACGAAAATGAGAGAACTTCATTTTTTCCCGTTGGTGTGATGATCATTATATGTCCAAGTAGACAAATTTTATTTACCCGCACAACTTGCTACGCGCACAGTAGTTATGCAAAGTGGAGTCCTCCAGTTTCCTCATCGCACAGAGTAGGGGAGAGTGTTGTACCCACAGAATATATACCTAGGAAGACACGGTGTTATTAGGTTGTTACTTCTGTCTAGAGACTGATTTTAGTGTAGAGTGCAGGAGTACGCGCTGGACAACGCCATAAGTGGTTTCCGCCATTTTCTGCGCTTCTTGTTGTTCTTACAAGGGAACCCCCCATCGCACCCCCCTCAGATTTAGTTATAAGCTGGCACAGTGGATAGGCCTTGAAAAACTGAACACAGATCAATCGAGAAAACAGGAAGAAGTTGTGTGGAACTATGAAAAAATAAGCAAAATATACAAGCTGAGTAGTCCATGTGCAAGATAGGCAACATCAAGGTTAATCTAAGCTCAGGAACGCCGTGGTTCCGTGGTTAGCGTGAGCAGCTGCAGATCGAGAGGTCCTCGGTTCAAGACTTCCCTCGAGTGAAAACTTTATTTTCTTTATTTTCGCAAAGTTATGATTTGTCCGTTCGTTCATTGACGTCTCTGTTTACTGTAATAAGTTTAGCGTCTGTGTTTTGCGACCGCACCGCAAAACCGTGCGATTAGTAGACGAAAGGACGTGCCTCTCCAATGGGAACCGAAAACATTTGATCGCAAGGTCATAGGTCAACCGAATCCTCCACAGAAAAACACGTCTGATATATTCTATACGACAATGGTGACGGCATGTGCGTCACATGACAGCAATATGTTGTCGACTCACCTAACTTGTACATTTGGCGAATGGGTAAAAAGATTCTTCTACCTTGCCCGATTTAGGTTTTCTTGTGGATGTGACAATCACTCCCAAAAAAGTGATAAAAACATAAGAGTTTGTCACATAAACTGTAACAAATGAATGCAACAGTTTCACAGTCGCACTGTTTTCCCTGTGCTCTGTCAAAATATATGTTTTTAACGTTTTCAAATTTTTCCGTGTGTAGACCATCAAATCCTGCATATGTCCAAGGAAATCAGAACATGTCCTGGAATATTGGAGAGCGAATTTGATTATGTGTGAGTGCCTGAACTTTGATAATTGCCTGAAAATAAAAAATAAACTTTTCACTCGAGGGAAGACTTGAATCAAGGACCTCTCGTTCCGGAGCTGCTCACGCTAACCACGGGAACACAGCGCTCCTGTGTTCACATTAGCCATTATGTTGCCTATCTTGCGCATGGACTACTCAGTTTCTATATTTTGCTTATTTTTTCATAAATTCTTCCTGTTTTCTCGATTGATCTGTGTTCAGCTTTTCAAGGCCTATCCACTGTGCCAACTTATAACTAAATCTGAGGGGGTGCGATGGGGAGGTTCCCTTGTTAGGCATGATGCTGTGTTTTGGACAGCATTTGTAAATGTTTCGCTTTCTGCACATTTAAGTGCTGTATAATACACAAAAACTGTTTGAAATACATTATTATTTCTCCAGGTACATAATTTTATAGTGAGTAAAATGCAATATGTTTTTAGAACTATTTATATAAGCCATACCTACTTGCACCATCTCGTACCTTGAAACAGATGGTGTTTTACCATGGAACATGTGATACTTGCAAATGAACTGAGTTTATTTAACGTTTTAACAGTTTTACTTGCCTTGAAAATGGGACTTTGAGTGTTTCCAATAGATTCTGTTTCTAAACGTAGTTAACATTTAACTCATTTTTTATAATACTTTTGGTTAATTTAATTTACACGTACTGAATATTGGTGTCTAGTAAAGGTATAACACATAGTCTATAAAACACAGTATTGAGAACACTTTCTCGATTGCAACGCTTTTAAATTCGAATCGAATATTTGCCCCCAGGTGCATGACCATGTTCTACCTTGGAACATGTTTTCACATTTGGGAAATCCTTAAGTATCCGGGAACATTTTGTAATGTTAGAAAAAAGCTGCAGCATATAAAAAAACCGGAAAAGTGTGAGTAGGTTTCGCGCTCTAATGGTTCCGTCCAAACTTACTTATGTGTATAGATAGTTCATAGATTCGTTTTGATGAGTGAGTATGCGAGTATCAAAATATGTGACATAAACAGTTGTATCTTTTGATTGAAATCACGGGACCGAGACATTTGTATTTAACATAAATTTCAGCTTGATACCTCTAACCACTCCTGACAAAAAAGGGTAGTCTGGTCCCTTCAACCCACCACAAACCAACCAACCAACAAAAAAGGGTTTTAACAGACGGACAGACAGACAATCCGACAACGAAGTGGTGCTATAAGGATCCATTTTTACAGACTGAGGTGCGAAACCCTAAAAATTGAATAAGACAATATGTTAAACTTCTATTACAGCGTTGGCTAGAGGCGAAAGTCTGTAAACTGTCCGAACTACGAACATTGTCCAGAAAGTAATGCACCGCATTTTTGTCTCAGCCGAGAACAATGCTAGGAATGCGTAATGTTACGTATGTATTATTTGAAGTCTCCTAGTGAGCGCACCAAGTTCCCGTCACTTCCGACAGATAGTGTGGCGGTAGGACAGTTTCAAAATGGCATCCGTAAGTGATGTGCGTTACAAGTATCGTGCCTTCATTGAATTTCTCACTGCAGAGAAAGAAACTGTGGGGATTGTTCACAAACGCTTGTGCGAAGTCTATGAAGCATCTGATGTCGACAGAAGTACAGTTAGTTGCTGGGCACGGAAGGTGAAGTCATCAGAAGACGCTTCGGCGGAGCTCCACGATTTCCAGTGGTCGGGGAGGCCATCCACGGCTGTCACACCTGACATGGTGCAGCGATCTGATGTTGTCATGCCACTGTCATGTCATTAAACAATGCCGTTCGTGGAAGACATTTTGAGGACGATGAGGGGGTGATTCACACAGTGAAGCACTGGCTCCACCACCAGGACAAGGATTGGTACCGACAGGGCATACACGCCCTTGCTTGCGCTGGAGGAAGGCCATAGAACAGGATGGAGACTACATGGAAAAATAGGATGTGTAGATAAAACACCATTCTTTCGTGCTTGTTGTGGTGTCACCGCCAGACACCACACTTGCTAGGTGGTAGCTTAAATCGGCTGCGGTCCTTTAGTACATGTCGGACCCGCGTGTCGCCACTGTGTGATCGCAGACCGAGCGCCACCACAAGGCAGGTCTCGAGATACGGAATAGCATTCGCCCCAGTTGTACGACGACTTTGCTAGCGACTACAATGACGAAGCCTTTCTCTCATTTGCCGAGAGACAGTTAGAATAGCCTTCAGCTAAGTCCATGGCTACGACCTAGCAAGGCGCCATTAGCCTTACATAGTTTGATAGTTATCGTATGAAATGTCTCATCAAGAATGCTGTATTCACAACAAGAATAAAAGTTAAGTATTCGAGGAGCTGCATACTTTTCTTATGAGAATTCACTACTTATCCTGTTCCAGAATTCACGCCCGTCTGCGTTAGATTTCGGCCTCCTCTATCTACAAGGTGTTGGCACATTTACCAACACATCACTTGTAATACTCATTAAGTTCAATAAAGCATTGTTGAAGAAAAAAATGCGGTGCATTACTTTCTGGGCAATCCTCGTACAACACTCTTCCCTTCTCTCACATCCGTTATCACAACATCGGCGTCATTCTGTCAAAGCCTACGACAGCTCTTGCAAGGGGAAATTTTTAAGTCTCGGAGGAAGTTTCACACAAAAGGGATTTTACGTGACCCAAAAATAGGAAATCAGATGTTGTCAGATAATGTGAACGACTTGGGCACGAAACTTCCTATCCTCCTGTCAGAGAACTTTTCATGGAGGTGTTCACGAACAGTATACGCGAGAGGAACTGGGATCCGTCATATTTCAAACACGTATGTGGCCTAAGATCACCTGGGATATTTAAGAAGGGTTTTGTATGTCACTGGTACAATTGTCCCAAGACACAGCTGTAACTTTCGAGGCAGTTATTTCCCAAACAGCGTTTCTTATTAAACGTTGATGCATTTGCCCTTCCCACCTTCTCTCAAAGTTGGTATCATCCTCACGCAAATCTTCTGTAAAATAATCACAAAACGACCCAATTTATGAATGTATTTAATTATCACAAAGTTTTATGCTGCAGTGTTTGTCGAGTTTGTTCTATACACTTGAAGAAAATTGACATTTAGATTTGTGGATAATCGTTTTGTGACTATAATACACTGAAGAGCCAAAGAAACTGGTACACCTGCCTAATATCGTGTAGGGCCCCCGCGAGCACGCAGAACTGCCGCAGCACGACGTAGCATGGACTCGATTAATGTCTGAAATAGTGCCGGAGGGAATTGACATCGTGAATCTCTGGGGAGTTTGGTGGTCAGTGGAAGTGTTAAACTCAGAAGAGTGTTCCTGGAGCCACTCTGTACCAATTCTGAACGTGTGGGGTGTCGCATTGTCCTGCCGGAAGTGCCCAAGACCGTCGAAGTGCGCAATGGACATGAATGGATTCAGGTGATCAGATAGGATGTTAACGTACGTGTCACCTGTTAGAATCGTGTCTAGACGCACCAGGGGTCCCATACCACTCCAGCTGCACACGCCAGTCTCCATTACAGAGCCTCCAACAGCTTGAACAGTCCCCTGCTGACATGCATGGTCCGTGGATTCATGAGGTTCTCTCAATACCCGTACACGTCCATCCGCTCTATACAATTTGAAATGAGACTCATCCGAACAGGCATCATGTTTACAGTCATCAACCGACCAATGTCGGTTTTGACGGGCTCAGGCGAGGCATAAAGCTTAGTGTCGTGCAGTCGTCAAGGGTAGACGAGTGGGCCTTTGGCTCCGAAATCCCATATCGATCATGTTTCATTGAATGGTTCGCACGCTGACACTTTTTGATGGCCCAGCATTGAAATCTGCAGCAATTTGTGGAAGGGTTGCACTTCTTTCACGTTGAACGATTCTTTTCAATCGTCGTTGGTCCCGTTCTTGAAGGATCTTTTCCCGGCCGCAGCGACGTCGGATATTTGATGCTTTACCGGATTCCTGATATTCACGGTACACTCGTGAAGTGGTCGTACGGGAGAATTTCCACTTCATCTCTACCTCGGAGATGCTGCGCCCCATCTCTCGTGCGCCGACCACGTTCGAACTCACTCAAATCTTGATAACCTGCCATTGTAGAAGCAGCACTGATCTAACAACTGCGCCAGACCCTTGCTGTCATATATAGGCGTTGCCGACCGCAGCGCCGTATTCTGCTTGTTTAGATATCTCTGTATTTTAATACGCATGCCTATACCAGTTTCTTTGGCTCTTCAGTGTATATGGCTGCATCAACCGCAGGACGAATCCAGTAAGGTACCATGTAGTGAAATTAATATTGCCGATGCGTAAGACAGTTTGCAAATGAGAGAAAAACAGGAACTCGTTTAAAAAATCTCTAATCCGTTTATAGGTAGAAATAAGGTCACAGTTTTTCTTCATTCGTTTTCAGTTTAAGAAAACAATAATCAGAGTTTGGAACGGAAAATTAAAGTAATACCCTGCATCACGAACAAATCAGGTAAGAATAAAACAGTGTATTGAAAGAAACTGCCTTGCTTTTCCGGGTGACTTTGCTTTACTATATGAAAATCTAACAGACGCAGAAGTACAAGACAATCTCTTGGAACTCACAGTCACTGAGTCGATTTAAGAATCTCTGCAGAATAAACGAGATATTTCATACAATACTGTACGAAAACTATTGATAATAGACATTGATAAAATAGAACAAACTTGAAATGTTCAGGTATATAGGAGAGGGAATTCAAGAATTGGTTTTGGAGAAATCTGCCATAGAGCAAAGGATACAGAAAATGAGAAGGTAACATGGAAAAACTAAGTTCATTTACAATAACGGCGCATCGAAAAGAACAAAAATAACATGCTGCAACGTGTTAGCGAAACCAGAATGCCTCAGTGCAATAAAATATGTAGAAGTGATTTATAAATTAGATTCAATGTAAGTACTGAGTGAGAAAAATTATGAGGGAATGCTTACGTCCAATGAGAAGCAGAGAACCTGCAAATTAAGAAGTAATGATGAAATATATCCGAATGTCAAGGAAATGTTAACAGAAATCACAACGAAAGAAGACTATCACATTTTTGACATTTATATAGAGTAAATAAAAAACAGTCTAAATGAAACAGTTTTACGTTTGCCTCGGCGAACTTAAATTAACTAGAAGTTGGGTAAAAAAGGTAATAAAGATTGAGAAATTTTTAGTTTAAACGATAAAGCAGCAGAAAGAAACGTTCTTTAGATTAAATATGTTAAAATTAGAATGATATGAAGTGGTAGAAATGTGGCAGTTAAGTCGTTTGAGGGGAGGAACAGTGATAAAAGTATTTTGGAGTAAAAGAAAACAGCAGATTAGGTGAAAGTGGCGCGCAGTTGCTACCTAGATGTATGTACAAGATGACATAAGACAACACATGGCCATTACCTGGCCACATGTACAACGCGACTTAGCCCCCAAGTGGTCTCTACTTGGCCATATGTATAATACGATATAAGCCCCAATGTAGCCGCTACTTGGCCATGTATGTGAGCTACCTGGTTGTATGTATAAGGTGACATAAACTCCTTGTGGTCGCTTCCTTGCGATACGTATAAGGCGATACAGGCCTCTTTGTGGTGGTTGTTTGGCCATATTTATGAGGCGACATAAGCCACTATGTGGTCGCTACAGAGTTATATGAATAAGGCAACATATGTTCCTGCATGGTCACTACTTGTCCGTATGTGCGAGTATAATGCGGCTTAAGCCCCTACATGGTCACTACATGGTCATTTGTATAAGGCGATGTTAGTAACTACGTAGTAGCCTGCTAGTCATATGTATAAGGCGAGATAAGACCCCTTGTGGTCGTTAACTAGCCATATGCATAAGGCAATGTAAGTCCCCATGTGATCGCTGTCTGGACATATTATAAGGCGATATAAGCCTCTACGTGGTCGCTGTAAGTCCCTGCGAGTTCGCTACATGACCATATGTATGAGGTGACGTAAGCCTCTATGTGACCGCTACATAGCTATATGTATAAAGTGACATAATCCCCCACGTGGCAACATACGAATTAGGCAACATAAACCGCTATGTGTTCGCTACCTGGCCATATGTATAAAGCGACATAAGCCCCCGAAGCGTGCGACACCACGCCCCGCAGCTCGCCGCCCGGCCGGCGCTGCAACAGGTTTCTTTCGCCGCAATATGAGCGCCGCTGGAGATCGCAGATGAAAACTCCGATAGCGCTGCATTAATTTATATCGCCTGCTGCAGAATTTCGTTTGTAATTAGGATCCTTTTAACATTACGGAAAACGAAACTCATTAACGTAGGGACAGAAAGGGCGCTGGACTCCACTTGCGGGTAATATAAAGCTATCTATCTCATCCGCGAAAGAACAACAGAAAAATGTACGATCTCCCCACGTGAACCTACAGCGCTTTCTAATTTATGTTGGTTTATAGATCGATTTACATCCTTTACACTAAATAGTCTACTTGAATTTTAAAGTTTTTGTGGTTTTCTTTTCATGTTTATGAAATATATGTGGTTTTTTTAAGGTCACCTTTTGTTAAGGACCAAGTATATCTTCTTTCCTGTTCTTATGCAGACATGTTGCAGCACCCGTGTGTCATCAGTAACCTTCCTCTGTTTCTTTAGAAAATATGGTTCATGTTTGACTCGTTTCTACGCTAACGATCGTGGCGACGAGGCTCACTGTTTTCGTCTGCGAGACGCAGAAAGCAGTAGATACCGGCCTGCCCTGTTCACTGATTTCCGCAAGGTGCTCGATACATTTCCGCTCTAACGCCTAATAAACAAAATATGAGTGTACGAAATATTACACCAAATGTGTGATTGGACTGAAGAGTTTCTAGCAAACAGAACACAGCATGATGCTCTCAATGGAGAGGAGTCTTCAAACGTAAAAGTGACTTCGATTGTATCCCAATAGAGTATCATTGGTCCATTACTTTTCACATTGTATACAAATGACATAACAGGCGACATCAGAAGTTCCATAAAGCTTTCGTGGACGAGGCTGCTGTGTACAGATAAGTCGCAACGCTAAAAAACTGTAGCGAAATGCAGAAAGATCTCGGAGGATCGACGCTTGGTGCAGCCAGTGGCAGCTGACAGCCAACGTAAACAAATGTAATGTATTGCTTGGACATAGACAGAAAGACTCGGTATTGTATGAACCCACAGTTGAACAACAATCGCTGGAAGCAGCTACGTCCATTAAATATCTAGGTGCAGGCGTACGGAGCGACGCAACGACCATAGAAAAATAACAGCAGGAAAGGCATATGCCAGACTTAGATTCATTGGAAGAATCGTCAGGAAATGTAGCCTGTCAACAAATGAGGCAGCTTGCAAAACCTTCGCTCGGCCAATTCTTAAACAAAGCTCATCAGCATGAGATCCGTACCAGACAGCACTGGCAGAAGAAACAGAGAAGATCCAAAGAAGAGCAGCGTCTTTCGTTACAGGTTCATTTATTAAGAACCGAAGCATCACGGAGATGATCAATCAGCTGCAAGAGAGGTATTCCGCATCAGGGTGCGGCTTACTGTTAAATTTCCGAGAGCGTACGTTACTAGAAGAGACATTATACGGTATGAATCACCTAACCTTGCACCGCAGATATTATGCAAGCTGAAAGTGCTATTGATGTGCAGGTTTCGCAGAATGGATTGGTAGTCTGGGGATCGTATTGTTAGCCGATCGACAGATTGTAATAATACTTCGAATAATTTTCGTGCAAACATACACTTTTTTTAAATGCTACAATGTCTATTGACATTAACAAACTAAAAATAGGGTAAATTAGAGCGTCAGTGGAGTTTGTTGCAGGATTCTAAAGCGAGTCGTTTACGAGATGTAGTATGTTGGAAAGTTCCCACGCTGACACATACAATACCTGTGATAGCACACACTAAATAATAACACAAGTGCATGCAATTTCTGTGTGGATTCTGGCAAGTAACGAGACAGTTGATCATCACAGGTTGTGTTCAATCTGACCACCGGCAGCGGCAATATAGGCTTCCAGTCTGGTATGGAACGACTGCTGCGCACGTGCTAGCATTTCAGCGGAGATGTCCGAACAGGCTACAGTAATATGTCGTTGCAAATCATCGGGTGTAGTTGGTATGTCCTTGTAGACAGCACGTTTCACCTTCCCCCACAGAAAAAATAAGATCACAAATCGTAAGAGAAAACAAATACTAATTTAACATCACGAAAATTGTGGTACAAAAGGTTGTTTGTCGCCTAACAACAAACGAATAACAAAAACTATAGTGCAGCAACAAATTTTTAATTGTTATGTAAAGCAAATATTACATACAAAACAAATAAAAATAAGCAAAATTGTATGATACAATAAAAACTGCCTTTCATTTAGCTGCGTTAGACGAACTATATCCCAAGAATATTATTAATTATTTTCATAGCACGTATATAGCCGGAAGGCGTCGAAACGTGGTGTCCCACAGTACCAGCGTCCTATGTAATAATCAAACTTCTCACTGTACTACAGAAAGATATCACGTAACACTGATCGTGATCCATGGGATATGGACGTTAATCCTGGCACCACGCTGGAGGAATGAACATTAGATTCACCCAAGTTAATCTGCCAGACGTAAGTTAATGAAATAATAGAACGCTTGTATGTGGATGGCGCGACGGAAATTTGATCCCCTTTCCAATCGTATACGTCACCGTGTTAATCACTCCCATACATCGCTCACTGAAGACATTTGGAAGCTGTTAACAAGAGGTGGCTATGTGGAGGCAACAGAGTTCATCATCTCCTTTTCTTTAATTTCCACAACCATCCTTAACAGCACACACATAACACATCACACAATCCCAAAATCACTTCAATCCATAATGCACGGATAAACGATAAAGTTGGGGAAATCACGTACACAACTGGACGGCGTAATGGGACCCATAATGCTGTTAAAACACACGAACGATCTGTCAGGTTGCGGAGAACAACCCACTATCATAATGTTTGCCGACGGCGGTGTTGTCTGCAGTATCGTCATAGGACGATCGTAAAGAAATGTGGGAGAACTTGAAAAAGTTTCTACTCGGTATAATAAGTAACACTTCACTTTAAATGTAGATATGAGCTACATATTTTCAACAACAAAGAGAAAAAAAACACTTAGTACCCGATTACAACATTAGTGTAAACTTCTGGAAGCCGTCATATCGTTGAAATAGTTAGAGATATTACTGCATATCCGTTAGGGACGGTGAACGGAAACGCATCAGCAAAGGAATCACGTACAAGACGAAAATGCTATTGGGTCTAGGGTAATGCTCCAGAGTTTGAAGTCTTTCTCTAACAGACTCGAGAGCAAAATGGTTCAAATGGCTCTGAGCACTATGGGACTTAACATCTATGGTCATCAGTCCCCTAGAACTTAGAACTACTTAAACCTAACTAACCTAAGCACAGCGCACAACACCCAGTCATCACGAGGCAGAGAAATTCCCTGACCCCGCCGGGAATCGAACCCGGGAACCCGGGCGTGAGAAGCGAGAACGCTACCGCACGACCACGAACTGCGGACACTTGAGAGCAGACGTCGGACGTGTTGACAGATGTAATGCTAAGATCTAACAGGCCGCTATTGCCCATACAAAAGTGTAAGGGAACTCAAGCAGAAAAGACGGCGTTCTTCTAGTTAAACTAGCTGTATAAAACTAGAGACCCAGGATGCGAGGAACACCGGCTAACACTTCCGCTGCTTCCACCGCTTATCTCGCTTAGTGGTCATGAGAATAGATTGAGAGGTTAGGATGCGTACAAAGGCATACAGATAGTAATTTTTCCTTTGTTCAGTAAGCGAATGAATAGGACAGAAAATCGGTAATATTGGAACGAAATATCCTCCACCAAGCACTGCATAATGATTTGCGGACTATACGGAGTGTCTCAGAAAGAATGATCCATATTCAGGGAAAAAAAGTCTAGTAAACATGGGTTCTAAAACGCATATTTAAAGAATCATGAGCACTTGTTAAGTAGAAGAGACGTGTTTCACAGTAGCAAAGACAAACAAGTGCTGTAGCTTTTAAGGTACGCATTTTAGTGCCCATGTTTGCTAGACGTTTTTGCTTCGAATGATCGTTCCTGTCATATCACTGCAATTTCACCATTCCTTCTGGGACAGCCTGTCAATGTAGACCTCCATTTTAAGCTATATAGATTAAGAGGACGACCGTTTCACTCTGCAGTGAAGTTACCTTGTAATGCAAATTCCTGTCAGATTAAAACTCAGTCACTAAAGTTGCAGTTTCCCCTCTACCAACTGAGTCATCCGTGCAGCCATCACGACTCAAAGCTTCACTCGTCCGTCATACCTCCCCAACGCAGAAGCTTCCCTGCTCATCTTACTGGAGAAAGGGAACGCCAAAGAACAGTTTCTTCGTGGAATAAGTATGTACGAAACAAGTGCTGGTAGGTTAAAATTTCCGGATGGGCAGATGCGTTTTCAGATCTTACAGTTCGAGTACATGTATTGGTTCATATGGCTCTGAGCACTATGGGACTCACCTGCTGAGGTCATTAGTCCCCTAGAACTTAGAACTAGTTAAACCTAACTAACCTAAGGACATCACAAACATCCATGCCCGAGGCAGGATTCGAACCTGCGACCGTAGCGGTCTTGCGGTTCCAGACTGCAGCGCCTTTAACCGCACGGCCACTTCGGCCGGCAGTACATGTATTGCACACAGCGATAAGCTGTCAAAGTTTCACCACAGTGTTTACTCCGTTTCAGAGCGAAAAATTCAATTTGAAAACAAACCGTAGTCCGCGGCTAAATCAAGAGTTAGGGAAATATAGGAGAATGGAAACTACGAAGCTCGTTATGAGTTGTACCTGGACGATAATTTTTTTCTATTTATCCGTATTCTCAATAGTCCATGTAACTGTCGCCAGCCTCGCGTTGACCTGTGTTCAATAGTCACTATTTCCACATCACTGATTTGATTCCATCTGACTGCAGTCAGAGAGAGACTAGAACCAGTCACTGAACTGGAATCGGTAAAGTGTGAAAGTCTCTAGTAAACTTCCCAACTGGTTCCTTTCTTTGTTCTCAGAATCACAGGAAATAAAGGTCTCGTAATAGTCGTTCACAAGAACGGGGGTCAAAGTTCTTCTTTTGCTTTTGCATGGCATGCTTACTGTCTGTTTTTGCACGGTTAATTTAAGACGTAGCCTGATGCCTTTCCTGTCACCATCCCTTTACCACCTTGGGAGGAATACTTGTACCCCAAACTGTCTGTGTATAGTGTCAACAATGTGAAAGTGTGTGAAAGAATTCTAAATGATTGTAAATTGTGTAACTGAGGCGGAACGTGGGTACCAGACCGGTATTCACATAGTAAGGTGCGGAAAACCGCCAAAACACACTACCAGGCTGGCCGACACACCGGTCTTCGTCGTTAATACGCTGGGCACGTTCGATCTTAGGCCGGCGAACCTGCTCGAATCCTGGGAGCGGAGTGCTAACACGCGCTGCTACCCGGTAAGTACGAGAGTTAAATAATAACATAGTAACAAATGCTTTATTTGTCATGGAAAACATGCACTTACTTCCTCATTAACAACCCTAACAAAGTTAGTTTTATGCTGGAGACCACCTCTAGCTAGTCGTTAACGAGTTTACTGCCGAAAAATTCCACAAACGTACTCTGAAATATGATTGCAGCGCTCTTAAGGAGTTCTCCACAGGAAACACAGACGACAGGAAAGATAACTGCAGTTTCGTGCTAATTCTCCAAAACTGAAAATTAACTCTGCCGGTCTTTAAGGAACACAAGGTTCGTTTTAGGACATGAAAACTGCCGACATTGTGTCTCCCGCAGGGCACTAAGTCCCACCACTACGATTCACGATGGTCAATAACCGCCTCTTCGACGTTCCGTTCACGATCGTCATCTTACCCTACGTTCAAATCTTCACCTCATCCGACATCACCATTTTCAGCTCAAAACAATTTTCTAGGAAATTATCTTATCAGAAGACAAGAACTATACGCAGGTTGACGACTTTTGAGCAGTACTTCTTGAATATCATATGGATAACTTTAATAAGTTTACTCTGCAAACGTTATCCCTCATGAAGTTTTGTCAGTAAGTTACATGGAACATTACGAATGACAAACGTTCAAAATGGACAGCGACGGCCGCTACAGGTCCTTAATAATTAGGCACAGTCCCTCTGTTCACCGTCATCTTAGTCATTTATCAAATTCGTCGGTTTACCGCCTTTCCTAGATTACTGGCACAGAACACTGCAAGGGGTGTTATTACACAAGGGGAAAAGGAAACGTAACGGCAGTCTGTTACAGGTAAGTAAGTAAACGAGCTCAGGAAATGTTTAGATTTTATACCAATGTCCAACATCTGCATAACGGCAGGTCTGAACGATGACTGAAATATGTTGTACATTCGAAGACGCTCCATAGGTGTCACGGACAGGAGCATCAGTGCAGTAAGAGACGGGCATGAGGTACGACCTCCACGTTTCGCCGGGGGCTCTCGGTACGACTAAAATACGCGTTCCGACGTGCGGCCGTAAATATCTCGCAGTTATCCGACGCTTTCTCTCGGCAAAGGCGCGTTTTATACGCGGAAATATGTAACTGAGCAAACGATATGTAAATCGAAAAATAATCCTCGTATACCGCAGCGATAATTTATTCGGGAAAATAATCCACGACCTTAAACTTTACATAAAACTATAAAATCTGTTTTACATCCAATAAATTTTACTGCCGTGACCATTAATTGTTATATTTTTCCCGTTGTCAGGAGGACGGGAATAAAATGCATCACAAAAAGTCCCTTCAGGTATTGCGTTATCTGCAAGGACAAGAGCGCGCGCTCTGCTATGCTTATTACGAAACTTCCAGTAAAACAAAACGCCGAGTACAGTTTTATTACATATTGCATATGGTCAGGAGCAACAATTTTATGGTATGTTGCACGTCACCCACACTTTCTCGTTTCTGTTTCATTTATTGCGGTAAATTTTAAATTAGGCTCACGGCTGGCGTTGTCGGTGGAATTCTCGGTCGAGCCGCGGAGCTTCTCCACACGATTACGATAAGGGTGTTCGTGCGGAGAACACACGAGTACTAAAGCGGTTTTCGTGTTCCGTCTGCGAGTGCCGGTAGAAAATAAAAGGAAACCCTCCGTATCGAGGAAACTTCAGAGAGCTGTAAACGGAGTAGGATACGCTTAACTCATCGGCAGAGCCCGTCCTCGAGGCGGTCTGCCCGTTTTACACACGGGGCCGACGATGTACCACCGCCCAATTGTCCACCTCGGAGCTCAAGTTCCACGCTCTCAGCTTTACTCAAAAACTGATCTAGGCTCTCCGTTAACCGCGCAAGAGTAATGTAACGCAAGTCCGCCGCAGAAGTTCTAGTCATTTCAGTGCAGCAAATTTTCCGCCGCTCCGAACTCCTGAACGAGCTACCACAGGCGCAAGTAGAATAAGGGGCTGCGTGAAATAAAACGCTTGCGTTAGATGTTTCCGACGGTGAATCTTTGAAAAGATTTTCCCAATCATTAACACGTTTTGCCACAGACTGTGACAATTTCGTTTCCAAAAAACTGCTGACAAAGGGAAATGGTGGTGGATGACCACTAGCAGAATGAAATAAATAGACGTGTTTCTACTTTATAGTTGCTGTCCAATGCGTTTCGGAGCTATAAATCCATCTTAAAGAACTGTGTGGCTGTACTGGGCTTCAGTTTTCACCTGCGTTTGACAACATGCCTTCCGTCTATTGCGTTGGTGAATAACTTCCACATTTGCTCTTATATTTTGAAACTATTTAACACGTTTATTACAGTAGAAAACATGTCAAATAGTTTCAAAATGTAAGTGCAAAAGTGGAAGTTTTTCATCAGTGCTGAAGACGAAAGTCATATGGTCGAACGAAACTCAAAACTGATGCAGATGTAACGCCCAGTATATCCATACAGCCCTTTAAAACGGAGTTGTAGCTCTCAAAAGCGTTGGACAGCAATAATAAAATAAAAATTTGTGACTCACGACGGAATATTATTAATTAATAATCCCTAAACTGAAGAGATGTTCTGTGTTTCTTATTTAAAGCTGACAGTACTAACGTTACCGGCGTAATTATCAGCCGAACAGGTGTTTTTTCAGACATTCGAAGAATCCCTGCCGACTAAAAATTTTCCGCCTCTTTTGCCAAGAAGCCCTTTCGTGCAATCCTGCACCTCCAAAGCGTGTGCTGTAGTTAAACTAAAACTGTATTACAACGTTGTCATTCTCCTTTAACTTTTAACCTCGAAGTCATCACAAACACTGGTATGTTCATCCGCGCAGACCTTCTGTAAGGCCGGCCGGGGTGGCCGAGCGGTTCTCGGCGCTACAGTCTGGAACCGCGAGACCGCTACGGTCGCAGGTTCGAATCCTGCCTCGGGCATGGATGTGTGTGATGTCCTTAGGTTAGTTAGGTTTAAGTAGTTGTAAGTTCTAGGGAACTGATGACCTCAGCAGTTAAGTCCCATAGTGCTCAGAGCCATTTGAACCATTTGAACCTTCTGTAACATTGCGTAGCTGAACCTCTTAGGTGAATATGCGAGAGCAAACCACCACGCGGAAAAGTTGACGGAGTTTGAGTTACAGCGAAAAGTAATTTTGATAAATAGAAATTTTTCCAGTATTGACTTTCAAAATCTCATATTTAAAAGTTTCTTGTTCTGATTCCTTGAATTAATGGAAGAAGTTTCTTTCCTGTGGGAGGCCGCCTATCACTTACTTAACATGTCAGCTACTCGTATTAACCTACGAAACCTCGTTGTAATTACCTGACAATTTGAGCCACTTATTCGTGTCGTGTGAAGAGCACCACTTCCGTTTGGGAGCATGTTACCACACAGAGTCCTTACAGCAGATACTAAACATCTTAGACATCGACAACCGAGAAACTACTCAATAACACATGCCAACAAATTTTCGGGCGTTTGCAGATAAGAGCAAACTACATTTTATCTTTCTTTCTTTAAAATTATTTTTCTTTTCTACTGTATCAAAGAATTTGAGGTGTCTATTCTACTTGAGTGTAGCTAGTTCAGTTTTCAGTGTTCAAGGCTAAGATACTAACAGAAACGAACTAAAAACTTCCGTTTTCCTATCTATATTTACGTTTCCTGTGGCTTCCCTAAATCGACCTAGGCAAACACTGTGAAAGTTCCTTTGAAACAGGACACGGCAGATTTCTTCCCCGCCTTTGTCCTATGTGATCTGCGCTCTGGTTGATAGTTTCGTCATCGACGGGAAACTAAACCCTAATTTTCCTTCCTCCTTTCAGTCTTCAAATGATAATGTAAAACAAGAGTTTTGTCGTGAACCTGAGAACGGAAGGCCATCTTTATCCTTTGGATGCATTACATTTCTACAGAAGTCGCACCATTTTGTTTCTATTTATTTTGATTTCACATATGCTGAACTACCATTGAGTCACTTGTAAGGAGGAGTACAAGCGTTGGAGTATAACGTATTCCGGCAACGAGACGTAAGTGTGTTAAATATAGGTGGGAACACGAATGATTTATACAAATCACGAAAATCTAAATTAGAGCTGCCGGACCTTGTACCCTGTCTGCTCTCATTCACTTGGCCTTTGGCCTTTCTCGTGTTCATAAAACGTTCATTAACGATAAAAACTAAAAATAACAGTTTGAGTCTAAAGTGACTTTTAAGACCCATGAAACTATTGTTTGTGTTCGTCGCAGAATTGGCTGTTTCCAATTAGTGATTTCAAAATAAATGTTGAGTTATTCCATTTAGGGATGAAACTATTCACTCAATTGGTAAACTTCTCAGACTTTTTTTACTGTAATATTTTCAGTATACCCGAGTTAATTCATTCGGTAGCTTTCTTACTGAATACTTTTCATCTGTCAACTTGCGCTTCCGTAAAGAAGTCCAGTGCTTTGCCCCATTTTCGACTCAGGCTCACATAAAACTCAATCGTTCAATTTTCCGATCTCAGATGAAATAAAACACAGAGAAATACAGAAGCAGTTAGGTCTAAAGACAGCAAATAACCAGCAAACACGTTTCAATACTCGTATTGGGTCAGCTCTAAATTTTCTGTTATCTTGCTTCTTTTTTTCGTTATTGCAGCTGAAGTAGACGTACACCTAGATTGACTGCTTTAGAAATAATATTCGTTTTCACTAACAAAATAGCTGTGAAATATGTCACTGAAATTACTGAACAGACTAAAAACAAGATAGTCAGTTACATAAGGATCAATTTGGATGTAGGTCGAGAAGAGGAAAGAAGGTTGTAAATGAACAGGAGGATCATTGCCGCTTTCATAGATTCGGAAAACAATTTTGTAGTGAGACACTGTAAACTGATGTTTAAATGTTAAAATGTATGAAGAAGTTAGGGGCTGACGGGAAAGATTACAGTCTCGTTTGGAAATCATTTCAGTATACATAAATGACAGGATGGACAGAACAGCGAAAATAGGAAAAGGTCCGTCCATTTTCTATCTACTTCAAATTTCTAGTTAAGAAAGAATGACACCTCAGTAGAAAACAACCAAAGGAATAAAGATAACTGAAGAGCCAATCCACTGCATAAGCTGTGCTGATGGCGTGATACTAGTTGCTGACGCTAAGAAAGATATGAACACGATACCGAAAGAACTGCCGACTTCCATCAAACGATACAAATTGAAGATAAAAGCAAACATGACATCATTATAGTAGTAAGCAAGAGCCAGCGAACGACTTCTCAAAAGTTTTTCTATTTAGGCAACATCATTTCTGAAGAAGACATGCAGTTGAGAAACTGAAGAAAGGTAATCCGACCTTCCGGGACAAGACAAGTATGTTAACAAACAACCACATGAACTTCGAGATAAGTAAGACTTTCAACAAGACTTCCACGAAAGCAGTACAATTGAAACGAAAAACGAAGACCATCTGGCAGCAACAGGCACACGGAAATTACAACTCATCGACACAAAATATGTCGCCAAAGTACACTTAAAAGACACTATACCATATTTTTTCAACAGGCGTCTTCTTTACATACACTTCGCTTTGTTCGCTGAAGAATTTACCTCATGCACCTCAGAACTAATTGCGAGGTATGACAGCTACTAGCAAACGGACCGCGAAAATTATAGAGAAATGATTACCTCCAATCCCGTCTTTCGTACCGGAAGTGTTACGTGGAGCAACGGTCGTAACACTGCTCGCAACAGGCTTACCTTCCTATTATTGACTCCCGTTCTGTTTCTTGGTAAGCGTTCTCTTCAGCTCGACAGCATATAATAACCAGCTCATTCGCCAGAAGAATTGGTACACTTTGTACTGGAGATACAACAATTAGCTGTTACGTTTAGGACGATAGTTGATACCCAAATAACGTTTGGTGTTTATTCATTGCCAGTAATTATACCTCATACAGTTTCTTTGCCTTGCATAAGCTGCCTCATTAACATACAATGTATAACTTACCCGTAAACTGCGACAAAAATGTTGAGGTGCGCAGTTAAATTTTAACTGGCAGGCCGGCTGTGAAAGGCTTCCCGGCTCAGCGTTTCTGCGACTTGGGCTGCGCCGCGGTGGTGCTATCTTGCCTGCCACACTCTTTGAAAAGGCGTGGCCCTTGATTTGAATTTGTCGTGACTCCGAAATGTCAACCATTGTATTGAAACGACAGATTTCAACATATGCATAAGCACCGCCTCATTATTGTTTCGGGCTGCCTCTTGTGTGATTCTGATTACTGCGTATAAATTAATCATCGTAACAAGATTCTCCACGACGTGCGACGCCATTAGCACGAACATTTGTATCGTTAAGTCGTCGCAAATGTTAAACAACGTGTAACAGAATTAGCTGATAACGCATATTTTTAGTTTCGTGAATTTAGAACATTGACAACACGTCGCATTTTGTTGAGTCTTTATTTTTTGGCATATAGATCGGTGCAGTCAGAGAATGCGGACGCAAACTCTATAGATTTTATTGTCTCCACGAATTTCCCGACACTGCACATATAACTTTTATTCACTGAGAACATTTTTAAGATAGCGGGCCGCGTGTGCTTGCAAACTCACAAAATTAGAGAGGTTTCTGGCGCAATGCATTACATCCCTAGTGACTGGCATTCTCAATGTTCATCGTCAATTAGACTGAGTTACGTAATACGAAACACATTGATAAGTATTACAGTACAACACTTTTTTAAGCTTTCGGTGTACTTCACACTTCGCTGTTAGTACCACGTACTGCAGAAAGATGCCAAGCAGGTTACTAAAGCGATTAATTTAAGCAAAAATGTGTCTATTACAACTGCTCTACGTATGTTCTATAAAATCTGTTACGTATCTGCGCCAAAAAATTGGTATATAACGTAATATCAGTTTTTAATTTAACTGCCTTGTAATAGGGAGAACAGGAAGAGCAGTTGAATCTGTTATACACAATAGACACGATTTTCTGGACCAAGCAGGCTACAAACAATCAGCTTTAAATCGATATTCGTTTGGAAGCAGGTGCCAAACTCTGCAGCATACTGAGCGCTGTGCTACGCGTTTTTTTTTTTTTTTTTTTTTTTTATCGCTCGTATCATTAGATGACCTATCGTGTTATTATTTGTCTCAGTCATATAAATGACTGGCGGGCAAGAATGCTACTCCCAGCAGAGATATGTATCTGGATCACAGCGTTCGTCTGTCAGTTACGGTAGCTGCCGATATGAATAAGGATTGTAAAACACTTTCTGCTTAACGGTCGAACAAGGTGGAAGCAAACCACTGTAGCTCATAATGTTGACTATCATCCGCCATAGCGCACGGCATAAGAGTAATGGTGTACTCTTACAACATACATATTCCGGTGAATTATTTCATTTACTATGTCGGTCGCATGATTCATTAGATTTCCTATCTGCCTTACTTTACGGTTCATCTGTTCTATTGTGAGCGCAGTTATGATGGAGTCTTCCCGAGAATAATACCTACCCTGTCTCTGTTTTAGTTCGGATTTTGTACAACAGCTGAAGCTAACTTCTTTTTGAATAACAGAAGGCTTTCATCTCTTTCACCCAATACAGGGACTAAGTGTGTCATCTCATCCATAATTTGATGGAAATTCCGCCGTTATACTTACCAGGAATTGCAGCTATTGCTGCAAAAGCTAGTACTAGATCTGTGATAGCATCTTATGGTGGGCTGCGCTACATACGGGTAAAAAACAGCTTCAGTCATTGGATATGGCTCACATTTATCAACTTATTATTAAAGACAAAAACCACACGAAGCTATACAGCAGAAAAGTGGAAACTTTCACCTCGGCTTGCACACACCGAGCGCGAAAGTACCGTAGTTTCTACAACAGACACCTATACAGGGCGGTGGTTAGCACAATAGATTCGCATTGAGCCATCCAGTTTATGGTTCCCTTGAAAGGGCATGGCAGATTTCCTTCTCCATCCTTGACGCAATCCAAGCTTGTGTTCCGTCTCAAATGACTTCGATGTCGACGGGACGCTAAACTCAATCTTCCTTCATTCCTGGACTATACGGGGAGACATACCCGTCCCATAACTCTGATTTAGAGTATTTCTCAGTCACTACAAGCAAATATCGGGATACTTCCTTAAACGTGGATGATTCCTACTGTCAAACGCACTCGGCAGATATGCTGGCTCCAGTTAACAACCAAGATTTTAACGAAAGAAGTTGATTTATCTTTATTTAAATGTCTGTGTTTTGACCTTGTGATGATAGCCGTATATAATAAATATCGACAGCTCCGTCATAATTTTAATACAGCGTAGCTGAAAGTGTTATCGGCCTTTCGTGCGATGTAAATTAAACACCAAAGAATGCATTAGAATGTTCAATCATTTCTCAAGTGAAGGACAACCTTCAGAAAAGTTCTGCTACATCGAAACGTCGTTTGTCTGTGAATGTGAAAATTATAGCTTCACGTTAGACTATTACGAAAAAATACTTGCCTCTCTATCCTTAGAGATTTTCTGCCGCACCTTAGTTAAAGTTCGCAGACAAACCGCCACTAGTTCATTTGGGCCGTTGATTTCTGAACGGTCCTCTGGTTTGGAGCCGTGTGGAGGGTCTAAACCAGAGGCTCAGACGACTCTGCGACTATAATGGTTGCAAATTCATCGACCTCCGTTATTGGGTGGAGAACTGTAGGGCCCCCCTAGACAGGTCAGGCGTGCACTACACACCGGAAGCAGCTACTAGGGTAGCAGAGTACGTGTGGCGTGCGCACGGGGTTTTTTAGATTAGAGGGACCCCCCCTTGGGCGAAACGATAAAATACCTGACGGCTTACCAGAGAGGACATTATCATCGTTGACAAAGAACGTCCGTCCTCAGAGACCAAAAACAGGAAAAGTTAACGTAATATTGGTAAACTGCAGGAGTATCCAGGGCAAGGTTCCTGAATTAGTATCTCTTATTGAAGGAATTGTGCGCATATAGTATTAGGAACGGAAAGTTGGTTAAAACCGGAAGTGAACAGTAACGAAATCCTAGACACAGAATGGAATATATACCGCAAGGATAGGATAAACGCCAATGGTGGAGGAGTATTTATAGCAGTAAAGAATTCAATAATATCCAGTGAAGATATTAGCGAATGCGAATGTGAAATAATCTGGGTTAAGTTAAGTATCAAAGGTGGGTCAGATATGATAGTCGGATGCTTCTATAGACCACCTGCATCAGCAACCGTAGTAGTTGAGCGCCTCAGAGAGAACCTGCAGAACGTCGTGAAGAAGTTTCGTGATCATACTATTGTAATAGGGGGAGACTTCAATCTACCAGGTATAGAATGGGATAGTCACACAATCAGAACTGGAGCCAGGGACAGAGACTCTTGTGACATTATCCTGACTGCCTTGTCCGAGAATTACTTCGAGCAGATAGTTAGAGAACCAACTCGTGAAGCTAACGTTTTAGACCTCATAGCAACAAATAGACCGGAACTTTTCGACTCCGTGAATGTAGAAGAGGGTATCAGTGATCATAAGTCAGTGGTTGCATCAATGACTACAAGTGTAATAAGAAATGCCAAGAAAAGAAGGAAAATATATTTGCTTAACAAGAGTGATAGGGCACAAATCGCAGAATATCTGAGTGACCACCATCAAACGTTCATTTCTGAGGAAGAGGATGTGGAACAAAAATGGAAAAAATTCAGAAACATCGTCCAGTACGCCTTAGATAAGTTCGTACCGACTAAGGTCCAAAGCGAGGGGAAAGATCCACCGTGGTATAACAATCATGTACGAAAGGTACTACGGAAACAAAGAAAGCTTCATCATAGGTTTAAGAGTAGTCGAATCATAGCTGATAAGGAAAAGCTGAACGAAGCGAAAAAGAGCGTAAAGAGAGCAATGAGAGAAGCATTCAACGAATTCGAACATAAAACATTGGCAAACAATCTAAACAAGAACCCTAAAAAGTTTTGGTCATATGTAAAATCGGTAAGCGGATCTAAATCCCCTATTCAGTCACTCGTTGACCACGATGGCACCGAAACAGAGGACGACCGAGGAAAGGCAGAAATACTGAATTCAGTGTTCCGAAACTGTTTCACTGCGGAAAATCGTAACACGGTCCCTGACTTCAGCCGTCGCACGGACGCCAAAATGGAAAATATTGAAATAAACGATATCGGAATTGAAAAACAACTGCTATCACTTAGTAGCGGAAAAGCATCCGGACCAGACGAGATACCCTTAAGATTCTACAGTGATTATGCTAAAGAACTTGCCCCCTTTCTATCAGCAATTTATCGTAGATCGCTGGAAGAACGTAAAGCACCTAGCGACTGGAAGAAAGCGCAGGTCGTTCCCATTTTCAAGAAGGGTCATAAATCAGATGCGAATAATTATAGGCCTATTTCGCTTACGTCAATCTGTTGTAGAATAATGGAACATGTTTTGTGTTCTCGTATTATGACGTTCTTAGATAATACAAATCTCCTTCATCATAACCAACATGGATTCCGCAAACAGAGATCATGTGAAACTCAGCTCGCCCTATTTGCCCAAGAAATTCACAGTGCCGTAGACACTGGCGAGCAGATTGATGCCGTATTCCTGGACTTCAGGAAGGCGTTTGATACGGTTCCGCACTTACGTTTAGTGAAAAAAATACGAGCTTACGGAATATCGGACCAGGTTTGTGATTGGATTCAGGATTTCCTAGAAGAAAGAACACAACATGTCATTCTTAACGGTTCAAAATCTGCAGATGTAGAGGTAATTTCGGGAGTACCGCAGGGAAGCGTGATAGGACCTTTATTGTTTACAATATACATAAATGACTTAGTTGATAACATCGGTAGCTCCGTGAGGCTATTTGCAGATGACACGGTTGTCTACAAGAAAGTAGCAACATCAGAAGACTCGTACGTACTCCAGGAGGACCTGCAGAGGATTAATGCATGGTGCGACAGCTGGCAGCTTTCCCTAAACGTAGATAAATGTAATATAATGCGCATACATAGGGGCAGAAATCCATTCCAGTACGATTATGCCATAGGTGGTAAATCATTGGAAGCGGTAACGACCGTAAAATACTTAGGAGTTACTATCCGGAGCGATCTGAAGTGGAATGATCACATAAAACAAATAGTGGGAAAAGCAGGCGCCAGGTTGAGATTCATAGGAAGAATTCTAAGAAAATGTGACTCATCGACGAAAGAAGTAGCTTACAAAACGCTTGTTCGTCCGATTCTTGAGTATTGCTCATCAGTATGGGATCCTTACCAGGTTGGATTAATAGAAGAGATAGACATGATCCAGCGAAAAGCAGCGCGATTCGTCATGGGGACATTTAGTCAGCGCGAGAGCGTTACGGAGATGCTGAACAAGCTCCAGTGGCGGACACTTCAAGAAAGGCGTTACGCAATACGGAGAGGTTTATTATCGAAATTACGAGAGAGCACATTCCGGGAAGAGATGGGCAACATATTACTACCGCCCACATACATCTCGCGTAATGATCACAACGAAAAGATCCGAGAAATTAGAGCAAATACGGAGACTTACAAGCAGTCGTTCTTCCCACGCACAATTCGTGAATGGAACAGGGAAGGGGGGATCAGATAGTGGTACAATAAGTACCCTCCGCCACACACCGTAAGGTGGCTCGCGGAGTATAGATGTAGATGGTGATGTACATTTGGAGCCGCAATTTTCATTTCTTCAGATGAGGCCTGGTTCAGTTTGCCCGTGCACATTACCTCATAGACCATGCGCCATTCTACGAGCGTTGGAACTTTAATAGTGGCAACTATTTATTTACAGTTCGTACATAATAGATACGTGTGTCAAAGTTTTACTGACCTTCAAAGTAGTCACCGGCATTGTGAATAACCCGTTGAGACCGATGCGGAAGTAGTAGGATACTCTTAGCAGTGCCAGTTGTGTTGAGAGTTCGAGCGGCGCAGTCTATTGCCCGACGAATTTGTAACAGTTCTGAAGCGAATGCCGTAAATTGTTTCCTTCAGTTTAGAAATCGAGTTGAACTCACGAAGGCTTAAGTCAGGGAAGTGCAGTAGGTGGTATAGCACTTAGCAGCCCCATCAGTCAAACAAATCAGTAACAGCTTGCATCCACACACTGTCCTGTAAAATGATGGTCAGACCCTGCAGAAAGTGTCATCACTTCTTTCTCTATGCTGTTCATTTTTGGAACACAACCTACGACCAGCTTAGAGACAGAAGTAATGACACTTTCTGCAGGACCTGACCATCATTTTGTAGGACAATGCTCAAGCACATACAGTGCAAGCAGTTACTGATTTGTTTGACTGATGGGGATGCTAAGTGCTATATCACCTACTGCACTCCCCTGACTTAAGCCCTCGTGAGTTCAACTCGATTTCTAAACTGAGGGGAACACATCACGGCATTCGCTTCAGAACTGTTACAAATTCGTCGGGCAGTAGACCGCGCCGCTCGAGCTGTCAACACAACTGGGACTGCTAAGAGTATCCTACGACTTCCACATCGCTGGCAACGAGTTATACACAATGCTGGTGACTACTTCGAAGGTCAGTAAAACTTTGAAACACGTATCTGTTTTGTACGAGCTGTAAATAAAAAGTTGCCACTATTAAAGTTACAACCCTCGTAGATCACACAAACCATGCGCCATTGTGCATCTCACAATCCTCGTTCGGTACGTAGAACAGTCACTCCAGAAACTTAAAATTAGTTTTTTGAAGTCTAATTTTCAGATCATTTTTTGCCTACACAGTACCCGCATTGTCATATGTACACTAGGGTGCAAAACAAGAACAAAATAAACTTTCTCATCATGTGTCACTGCCAAGTAACAGAGCTCGAAAAAGCTTGGATCAGACATACAAAAAATTTCCCTCAGCACCATAACACCTGGACCACAAAAACTAGTACGTTTGACATTGTTCATGGGTGCATTACGTAACATCATAGGGGGAGAGGTGGGAACACGTAAGGCACCCAGGAACACTGTCAAACAAGATCGGTTTTGTGATCCAGGTGTTATGGTGTGGGAAGGCACAATGTTGCATGGGCGTGCTGACCTCCAAATCTTTGAATGCGGTGCACTCACCGATCAGCGTTATTGTTATACCGTACTCCTTCCTCCTGTGCATCCTTTCAGGGGTGCATTCGGCACTGACTCATTTTTGTGGATGACAATGCGCGACCGCATCGAACAGCACAGGTGGAGGAACTCTTGCAAAAGGAGCAGGTCTGGCGAATGGACTGGTCAGCCCGTTCCTCCGACTTAAATGCCATCGCGGACGTGTGGGGTGCGTTGGAGGGACGTCTTGCAGCACGTCCACATGCACAAACGACTATCCAACACTTCTCAACCGCACTGATGGAGGAATGGAACACCTTACCACAAGAACTCCTTACCAATATTATGACCAACGTAGGATCACGCTGCAGAGCTGCATTCCTGTCCGCGGTGATAACACACCGCATGAAGAACAATGTCCAGCTATTTTGTAATGCCCAGGAGACAATAAAAATCACAATGACTTCAGTCTAATCACACTACTCGCCATTAAAATTGCTACACCAAGAAGAAATGCAGATGATAAACGGGTATTCATTCGACAAATATATTACACTAGAACTGACATGTGATTACATTTTCACGCAATTTGGGTGCATAGATCCTGAGAAATCAGTACCCAGAACAACCACCTCTGGCCGTAATAACAGCCTTTATACGCCTGGGCATTGAGTCAAGCAGAGCTTTGATGGCGCGTACAGGTACAGCTGCCCATGCAGCTTCAACACGATACCACAGTTCATCAAGAGTAGTGACTGGCGTATTGTGACGAGCCAGTTGCTCGGCCACCATTGACCAGACGTTTTCAATTAGTGAGAGATCTGTAGAATGTGCTGGCCAGGGCAGCAGTCGAACATTTTCTGTATCCAGAAAGACCCGTAGAGGAACTGGAACAAGTGGTCGTGCATTATCCTGCTGAAATGTAGCGTTTCTCAGGGATCGAATGAATGGTAGAGCCACGGGTTGTAACACATCTCAAATGTAACGTCCACTGTTCAAAATGCTGTCAATTCGAACAAGAGGTGACCGAGACGTGGAACCAATGTCACCCTATACCATCACGCCTAGTGATACCCCAGTATGGCGATGACGAATACACGCTTCCAATGTGAGTTCACCGCGATGTCGCCAAACTCGGATTTGACCATCATGATGCTGTAAATATAACCTAGATTCATCCGAAAAAATGACGTTTTGCCATACGCGCACCCAGGTTCGTCGTTGAGTACACCATCGCAGGCGCTCCTGTCTGTGATGCAGCGTCAAGGGTAACCACAGCCGTGGTCTCCGAGCTGATAGCCCATGCTGCTGTAAACGTCGTCGAACTGTTCGTGCAGATGGTTGTTGTTTTGCAAACGTCCCCATCTGTTGACTCAGGGATCAATACGTGGCTGCACGATCCGTTACAGCCATGTGGATAAGATGCCTGTAACCTCGACTGCTAGTGATACGACGCCGTTGGGATCCATCACGGCGTTCCGTATTACCCTCCCGAACCCACCGATTCCATATTCTGCTAATAGTCATTGAATCTCGACCAACGCGAGCGGCAATGTCGCGATACGATAAACCGCAATCGCGATAGGTTACAATGCGACCTCTATCAAAGTCGGAAACGAGATGGTACGCATTTCTCCTCCTTACACGAGGCATCACAACGTTTCACCAGGCAACGCCGGTCAACTGCTATTTGTGTATGAGAAATCGGTTGGAAACTTTCCTCATGTCAGCACGTTGTAGGTGTCGCCAACGGCGCCAACCTTGTGTGAATGCTCTGAAAAGCTAATCATTTGCATATCAAAGCATCTTCTTCCTGTTGGTTAAATTTCGCGTATGTAGCACGTCATCTACGTGGTGTAGCTATTTTAATGGCCAGTAGTGTATTATCTTTGCACAAAAGTATCACTTTCGTTCCTCTCACTGCGTATTTCTTCCCTAGCCATCGGCGTTCAGTTGTAAGCGGGACTCATCACTGAAGACACTTCATGTCAATGACACTGCAGGCCGAAGACGTGTCTGGAGACGCCCCGGACAGCGGTGGCATACCAGCCTGACTGTCGCCTCCCGTACGGCCCGACAATCAGAAGTGATGATCTGGGGTGTCTTTTCATAGCAGGACTCCTTTGGTTGTCATCCGTGGCATCCTTTCAGCACAACAATACGCCGATTATGTTCTATGCCCCATTTTGTGGCCCTTCATGGCAAATCATCCTCGGTTTACATTTCAGCAAGATAATGCCCGCCCGCACCAGGTGTGAGTTTCTACTGCTTGCCTTCGTGCTTGCCAAACCATACATTATCCAGCAACTTCGCCGGATGTCTTTCCAACTGAGAACGTTTGGAGCCTTGTGGGCAGAGCACTCCAACCAGCTTGGGATTTGACAATCCAACGCGCCAATAGGACAGAATCTGGCACGATGTCCTTCAGGAAGACATCCAACAACACTGTTAATCAGTACCAAGCAGGATAACTGCTTGCTTAAGGGCCGGAGGTGGACCAACGAGTTATTGATTCGCTCAGTTTGTGAAGCTCTTCCTCTTTAATAAATCATCCAATTTTTCTGAAATTGTAATCATTTGTTTGTCTGTCCATGTACATCGCATCTACCGATTTCCGGCCCTTTTGGATACTTCCTTCGCGGTGAGTCGATTTTTTTTTTTTTTTTTTTTTTTGCCTTATAGAGTATTTCTGCCAAGTGGTACATCATGATCATATCACACTTCCTCGAAATAAGTCCTTTTAAAGCATCATTTACAGTGTAGAAAATTCAGTTGTAAATGTAGTATACTATCTGAGAGCGATCCCATGGGATCTTCGGTCTTCCTTCAATAATAGAGATATCAGCTATATGATTGTGTAGCTTTACTAGCAGCCCTCTAGCTTCCGAGGCGAGGTGAGTAGGGACAAGGAGATAAGCCAAACCGGGATCGATTCCGCGCGGCTCTTTGGCGTCCGTTCGTCCGCGGTTTTTAGGCGTTTTTCACCCTCGTTTAGACAAATGCTGCTCTCGTCTCCAGTATCTACCTCGGAAATTTCCGTACACAGACAATTAAAAAGCGATAACGCAGATCACAAGGTTTAACGATTCACAGGCAGGTGGCACACACGATTTTCCCCCTTAGGTTACATCTACATCTACGTGCTTACTCTGCTACTCACAATAAAGTGCCTATCAGAAGGGTTGAATGAACTACCTTCAAGCAGTCTCTCCATCGTTTCAGTCTCGAAAGGCGCGTGGGAAGAACGAGCACTTAAATTTCTCTGTGCGAGCCCTGATTTCTCTTATTTTATCGTGGTAGGTGAGTGCCAACAGAATCGGAGGATAAAATTGGTGATTGAAATTTCATGAGAAGATCCCGTCCCAACGAAAAACGCCTTTGTTTTAATGATTGCTACTCCAAATCATGTATGATGACTGTGGCACTATCTCCCCTATTTCGCGATAATACAAAACGTGCGGCCCTTCTTTGAACTTTTGCGATGTCATCCGTCAGTCCCACCTGATGCGGATCCCACACCGCACAGCAATACCCCAGAAGAGGGCAGACAGGCGTGGTTTATGCAGTCTCTTAGTAGACCTGTTGCACCTTCTAAGTGCTCTGGCAAAGAATCGCAGTCTTTGGTTTTCTCTAACCACAACACTATCTGCGTGATCTATCTAGTTTAGGTTATTTGTAATCGTAATCCCTAAGTATTTAATTGAATTTATAGGCTTCAGGTTTGTTTGACTTACTGTGTAATCGAAATTTATCGGATTTTTTTTAGTACTCATGTGAATAACTTCATACTTTTCTTTATTTATGGTCAATTTCCACTTTTCGCGTCATACGGATATCGTACCTAAATCATTTTGCAATTCGTTTTAGTCATCTGATGACTTTACAAGATGGTAAATGGCAACATCATCTGCAAACAATCTAACACGGCTACTCTGGTTGTCTCCTATGTCGTTAATATAGATCAGGAACAATAGAGGGCCTATAACACTTCCTTGAGGAACGCCGGATATTACTTCTGTTTTACTCGATGACTTTCCATCTATTACTACGAACTGACCTTTCTGACAGGAAATCACGAATCCAGTCGCACAACTGAGGCGATACTCCTTAGGCACGCAGTTTGGTTAGAAGACGCTTGTGAGGAACGGTGTCGAAAGCCTTCTGGAAATCTAAAAATATTGAATCAATTTGACATCCCCTGACGGTAGCACTCATTTCTTCATAAATATAAAGAGATAGTTGTGTTCCGCAAGAACGATATTTTCTGAATCCGTGCTGACTATGTTTCAATAAATCGTTTTCTTCGAGGTAATTCATAATGTTCGAACACAGTATATGTTTCAAAACCCTACTGCAAATCGACGTCAGTGATATGGGCCTGTAATTCAGCGGATTACTCCTATTTCCCTTTTTGTGAATTGGTGTGACTTGAGCCATTTTCCAGTCTTTAGGTATGGATCTTTCTTGAGCGAGAGATTGTATGTAACTGCTAAATATGGAGCTATGTATCAGCATACTCTGAGAGGAACCTAACTGGTATACAATCTGGACCGGAAGCCTTGCTTTTAGTAAGTGATTTAAGCTGCTTTGCGACACGGAGGATATCTATTTCTATGTTTCTCGTCTTGCCAGTTGTTCTTGATTGGAATTCAGGAATATTTGTTTCGTCTTCTTTGGTGAAGGAGTTTCGGAAAACCGTGTTTAATAACTCTGCTTTTGTGGCACTGTCATCAGTGACTTAACCGTTATTATCGCGCAGAGGAGGTATTGATTGCGTCTTGCCACTGGTGTACTTTATGTATGACCTGAATCGCTTTGGATTTTCTGCCAGATTCCGAGATATAGTTTCGTTGTGGAAATTATTATAAGCATCTTGCATTGAAGTACGCGCTATCTTTCGAACTTCTGCAAAACTTTGGTTAACTGACGGCTGCGGTGACAGGAAGTTAAAATGAAATAAATGTGCCAAATCATGAAAGCAGCGGAGCCTGCACGACGGAATAAACGTTACGAAACAGAGCGATGTCAGCTGTTTGCCTGACGCATCCGTGCCTCATAGGGGAGGAACGTCCTATCGTTATTGAGATTTCCTCCGTTGCCCCACTGGCAGCCTCACTTCACAGCTCCGCAGAGGATACATCTTTGCCGACGTTTTCCTCCAGCCTGTCAAAGCCCAGAAATTTCCCACAAACGAGGAAACGGCTGAATCGGGTGCGGACACAGTTGTTGCGTAGACATTAGCTCACGCATATGGCGAAAGCTTCCTGGATCTACAGGCGTCAAACCACCGACTTCCTGCATTGGACGTCAGACTGCACAGACAATACGAGTATGTGCCCCTTCAATAGCACATGACTTCCATTCCAACCAAGTTCCATCTTAGTTAATTTAGGCTTAAATATTATTTCTTTTGTCCGTGATGAGCGCGATGTGTCCAGAGAAATGCAGTTTATGTTGTCGCGTGTGAGGCACATGTAGGACAAAATAATAAGTTGAAGCCAGCAGCTATTTTATTTCATTTAACGTAGTCATTTTCTTAATGGGAGTGTGTATAATTTCGCTTGAGTTGAGCACTTTGTTTTGCCACTTACAATTCTTAGATTCCCGGACAGCGGTCTTGAACGTATCACGTTCAGGACCTCCCACAAAAACCAAGCGCTTTTAGCTAAACTGACATTGGAATGTGAAACCTACTTTTATCACTGCAAGTATAATCTCCACTCACGTAATTGCATTTAACTAGGTCCTATGACACATTTGTGCATTCACTAAGAATATTCTTAATCGGAAAAGGATTAGAACGATCAACGGCATCAGTTCGCAAAAACAGCATGCAGGCCATTCTTCACGGGTCTCAGAATTCTAGCTCTACCATCGAACTACATATACTCCTTCGTGGAATTTTTTTCTTAATAAGACGGACCCATTTACTGCGAACTGCACTATTCATTCAGTGAGCGTCCAACAAAGAAACATTTGCAATTTGATTTGACTTTAGTAACGACTGTATCAAAAGTCGAGTGCCATTCCACAAGTCTCATTCTCCCTATCCTTCCAGCAGAACCGAACAACTTCAGTGATAAACTCCGGACTTTCAACACTCGTTTCATCCTGTGAGGAAGTTGTTACTCGCAGAATTTAAGACCCTTATCTTGAATTGTTTTATTTTTACCTGCTAGCGCCAGCTCATTATTTACGTGTTTTTTAGTGTCATTCAGTTAAATGCAATGGGGTGAAAAAAGTCATTGGATAACTATGTGTACATATACAGATGGCGGTACTATCGCGTACACGATGTACACTATGTGATCAAAGTATCTGGACACCTGGCTGAAAATGACTTACAAGTTCGTGGCGCCCTCCATCTGTAATGCTGGACGTCGATATGGTGTTGGCCCACCCTTAGTCCTGAAGACAGCTTCCACTCTCGCAGGAATACGTTCAATCTGGTGCTGGAAGGTTTCTTGGGGAATGGCAGCCCATTCTTCACGGAAAACTGCACTGAGGAGAGGTATGGATGTCGGTCGGTGAGGCCTGGCACGAAGTCGGCGTTCCAAAAGCATCCCAAAGGTGTTCTATAGGATTCAGGACTGGACCCTATGCAGGCCAGTCAATTACATGGGTTTATTGTCGTGTAACCACTCCGCCACAGGCCGTGTATTATGAACAGGTGCTCGATCGTGCTGAAGGATGCAGTCGCCATCCCCGAATTGCTGTTCAACAGTGGGAAGCAAGAAGATGCTTAAAACATCAGTGTAAGCCAGTGCTGTGATAGTGCTACGCAAAACAACAAGGGGTCCAAGTCCCTTCCATGAAAAACACGACCACACCATAACACCAACGCCTACGAATTTTGCTGTTGGCAATACACACGCTGGCAGATGACGTCCACCGAGCATTCGCCATCCCCACACCCTGCCATCGGATCGCCACATTGTGTACCGTGATTCGTCACTCCACAAAACGTTTTTCCATTGTTCTATCGTCCAATGTGTATGCTCCTTACACCAAACTAGGCGTCGTTTAGCATTTACAAGCGTGATGTGTGGGTTATGAGCAGCCGCTCGACCATGAAATCCAAGATTTCTCACATCCTGCCTAACTGTCATAGTACTTGCAGTGGATCCTGATGCAGTTTGGAATACCTGTGTGATGGTCTGGATAGATGTCTGCCTATTACACATTACGACCCTCTTCACCTATCGGCGGTCTCTGTCAGTCAACAGACGAGGTCGGCCAGTACGCTTTTGTGCTGTACGTGTCCCTTCACGTTTGCACTTCACTATCACATCGGAAACAGTGGACCTAGGGATGTTTAGGAGTGTGGAAATCTCGCGTAGAGACGTATGACACAAGTAGCACCCAATCACATGACCACGTTCGAAGTCCAAGAGTTCCGCGGAGTGCTCCATTCCGCCCTCTCACGATGTCTAATGACTACTGAGGTCACTGATACGGAGTACCTGTCAGTGGGTGACAGCACAATGAACCTAATATGAAAAACGTATGTCTTGGGGGTGTCCGGATACTTTTAATCACATAGTGTAGTTGTCAGCGCTAAGATACAAGCAACACTGCGTGAAACAATCGCAGAAGTCGATGTGGGACGCACAAGGAATCTATCTGTTAGGACGGTGTGGCGAAATCTGACGTTAGTGGGCTATGTCAGCAGACGATCGACGCGAGTGCCTTTGCTAATTGCACGGCATAGCATGCAGCGACTCTGCTGGGCTCGTGTCCATATCGGTTGTGCCCTAGACGACTGGAAAACCGTGCGTTGGTCAGATGAGTCCTGATTTCAGACGGTAAGTGTGGTGTCACCGCCAGACACCACACTTGCTAGCAGCTAGGTGGTAGACTTTAAATCGGCCGCGGTCCGTTAGTATACGTCGGACCCGCGTGTCGCCACTATCAGTGATTGCAGACCGAGTGCCGCCACACGGCAGGTCTAGAGAGACTTCCTAGCACTCGCCCCAGTTGTACAGCCGACTTTGCTAGCGATGGTTCACTGACAAAATACGCTCTCATTTGCCGAGACGATAGTTAGCATAGCCTTCAGCTACGTCATTTGCTACGACCTAGCAAGGCGCCATTACCAGTTTCTATTGATGCTGTAAAACATGTACCGTCAAGAGCGATGTTCACCAATTATGGATTAAAGTTAAGTATTCCGGCAGCTACGTACGTTTTTTGTTAGTCTCATTTCCTTGACCTGTTCCAGACCTCACGCCAGCCTGCGTGAGCTAAAACGCGTGCCTTTCGGATTCCTCTCATAGTGGGTTGGCTGTCTTGCCAATCCACAACAGTAAGGGCTGATGGTAGGGTTTCAGTGTGGCGCAAACCCCATGAAGCCACGGACCCAAGATGTCAACAAGGCACTGCGCAAGCTGGCGGTGGCTCCATAATGGTTTGGGGTGTGTTTACATGGGATGAACTGGGTCCTCTGGTCCAGCTGAACAGATCATTGATTGGAAATGGCTATGTTCACCTCCCTGGAGACCACTTGCAGTCATTTACGAACTTCATGTTCCCAGGAGAATGCGGCGTGTCACCGGATCACAATTGTTCGCGATTGGTTTGGAGAACAGAGGACAGTTCGAGCAAATGATGCTGCTACCGAGATCGCCTGACAAGAATCTCATCGAACATTTATGGGACCTAATCGAGAGTCATTTCGTGCAGAAAATCCTGCACTAGCAACACTTTCGCAGTTATGGACGACTATAGATCAAGTATGGCTCTATTTCTGCAAGGGTCTTCCAACGACTTGTTGAGTCCATGCCACGTCGAACTGCTGCACTACGCCGAGCAAAAGGAGGTCCGACACGAAACTAGGAAGTATCCCGTGACTTTTGTCACCTTAGTGTATACAGGATGAACCAGAAGTCCACTGACACACTTTCAGAGGTTGTTTAGGGATACGTTCTGAGTATTATGGTATCAAGAACACACGGTGCCCAGCGGCTCGTTACAGATTTGTTGCATTTCGTTTGGTTTCTTGCCCCAGTTAGCTCTGTATCTGTATAGAGTGAGTATAGCGCACAGCAGAACAAATGTCGACAGTATGCGCTGTATGTCTTGTTTCCATTCTGTCACGGTACCTACTGTTGACAACAGTAATGCCCTCATTAACTCGTCGCCCTCAAGTTTGCATTCAGTACACATCGTTCCTGTCTAGGGTTTGTTATCTGTCACAGTTACTTGTGCATTAACAGTGATACACAGATGTAAAGTGGGTAGGTTCACTGATCAACGGTATGCATCTCGTACATGGATCCATGAAGGCAATGGAAGAGCGGAACAACGAGCTGTTCCCACACCGGCGGCAACCATATAAAACTATTTTTGCGCCTGAGTGTTGGTGCATTACTCTGTCGTGTATTTTTTGTGATGTACGCTATGGATATTAATTATTTCTAGCTTATTCGCCGTTGTGAAGGTGTTCTTACAAGAACAAGAGTGACTACGGTAACAAACCGAATAAATCATAATTACATTATTACTCTGTTAGGAGCCATCGGAGATCCTGGGTCCCTTATTCAAAAACACTTGGAAGATATTCCTGAAAAACATTTGAAAGTTTGTCGGTGGAATTCTCGTTCACCCTGAAAAAGTAGTGGCTCGTTTCATAAGAAGAGAGCTTCGGCTCAGATGGTCCTGCGGAAACTGACAAAGACGACGTCGATTTTGATCAGATGACGTCATACGCCACCTGGAGGATAGTAGGTGTACTGATAATCATTTCAGCGTCTCCGCCAACAGATAGCATATTGGCATAGCTATCAGAGTGCGTCTACCCTTTAATAAGAGATGCTCACAGCCAGGAGGCTCAAGGTGGTGCAAACGTGTGAAACAAGCAGGCAACTGTATCACGGAGATGCACTCGTGCTTCCTACGGCAGAAGTTTGAAAGGGGTAAAATTGTGGCCGTCCGAATGGCGGGATGGTCCTTTCAGAGAATTGCCACACAAGTTGGACGTGTTGCGTCAGCTGTACGACGATGCTGCTATCAGTCATCAAGTGAACATTCTCACACACTTAAACGAGGTTCTGGACATCCGAGGAGCGAAGAGACCTGCCAGGATCGTCGTAAGGGCAGCAGTGGCAGTTCGTTCCGCTACCACAGTGCAGGTAAGAGGGCTTGTGAGTCCAGTCGTGCCATTACGAACTGTTGCGAACCAGTTATTAGCCCTGGGGCTAAGAGCACCCTCACCTCTAGCTCGTATTCCATTCACGCCACAGCATAACGTACAGAGCTCCTCTGGTGCCGTCAGAGGATCACGTGGAAGGTGCAATGGCCGACCGAAGTCTTCAGCGATGAAAGCAGATTCTGCCTGCACGCAAGTGTGTACGACGCAGGCCTCTTGAGCTCTGTCTCGTAGAGCGAATTCGTCCAAGACATACTGACCCCACCTCAGGCCTTATGGCCGGGGATGCGGTAAGCTACAACCCTCTTTCACCTTTGGTGTTTCTAGAAGGAACGCTAACCAGCGCTCGGTACGTGGAGAATACTATTACATCTGTTCTTTTGCCGTTCTTGCGACAAGAAGATGATGTGATGTTCCAACAGGACAGTGTTCGTACACACTACGCTCGTCAAACTCAACGTGGTCTGCAAGACGTGCAGTGGCTTACCTGGCCAGCATTCTCTCCGGACTTGTCTCCAACCAAACAGGTGTGGGATTTGATAGGACGAGAAGAAACTCGTTCCTCGTCAGCCAACAACTCGTACAGAGTTATGTGAACAGATCGAGCAGGAGTGGCATAGCGTATCCCACGACAGTATTCGCCATCTGTACAATCGACTGGCTGCCACAGTTAAGACCTGCATTCCTGCCCGTGGAGGCTACACCACGTACTAATGTGGGTGTTTCAGCATGGGTCAAGACCGGGTACCGCAGAACCGCTTGTGCTATTGATGTGTAAATGTAATCATTCCATGTATTCCACATGCACTGTTGGAACAATAATTCATGAGTGAATAAGAAACCTCTACAAGAGTATATTAATTTTTTTCCAGCAGTGTACACATTCTCTTCTCACAGAGTGGCCGCGCGGGACTAGCCGAGCGGTCTAAGGCGCTGAAGTCATGGACTGTGCGGCTGGTCCCGGCGGAGGTTTGAGTCCTCCCTCGGGCATGGGTGTGTGTGTTTGTCCTTAGGATAATTTAGGTTAAACAGTGTGTAAGCTTAGGGACTGATGACCTTAGCAGTTAAGTCCCATAAGGTTTCACACACATTTGAACATTTTTACTCACAGGGTGACCAGGAGAGGACGATCCATATTCTGGACAGCGTGACCTAAAAATCCCTAATTTATATTTTCTACCGCTTTCCCAAAATCCATTGAAGCTACTGCCTTGTGGTTCCTTCAGTTTATACCTCTCCCGGCCCTACACCAACTGAACCGTCGCTCTGTCGCTAACGAAGTTAAACACGATTAAAGCTAATCAGAAACGAATAACTGCTTTGAGAAAACAATTTGAATTCGTTGAATATTTGTAGAAACTCGATTCAGTCTTGTGTTCTTATTTAAAGCAATTAAAGGTCACTAAATCATGGCGCCAAACTGTGGTTTTACACTCAATGTTTGTTCCTCACCACTAGATAGAGTGTCTATGGCTCCTCGTAGTTTTCTCTCAACTGTGAACACCTCTCTTTAGTTGATGTATTATCCGATTATCTTTAAAATGTGTAGTTGAAACTGTAAGTAGGCTGTTTAGGTTTTTATGTTGGTAACGCCACGTAGCGCTCTGTATGAAAATCACTGACTGCGCTGTGTGCGGTTTGTGGCTGGTTTGCATTGTTGGAATTTGCTATTGTAGTGTTGGGCAGTTGGATGTGAACAGCGCGTAACGTTGCGCAGTTGGAGGTGAGCCGCCAGCAGTGGTGGATGTGGGGAGAGAGATGGCGGAGTTTTGAGAGCGGATGATCTGGAATTGTGTCCATCAGAGGCAGAATCTTTTATTTAGCTGTCAATATTGGCGCTCGCTGTATTGCAGTAGTTCGAGTAACGAAGATTTTTGTGAGGTAAGTGATTCATGAAAGTTATAGGTTATTGTTAGTCAGGGCCATTCTTTTGTAGGTATTTTTGAAAGTCAGATTGCGTTGCGCTAAAAATATTGTGTGTCAGTTTAGTGATCATCAGAATAAGTAAAGAGAGAAATGTCTGAGTACGTTCAGTTGTGCTCAGCTGTTTGAAAATCAAATAATGTAAGAGGTTTATCAGCACAGTAATTCATAAATTTTTCTAAGGGGAGGGTTCAAAACCTACTTCCGATCGTGGTCAAATCTGTAATTGATAATTCCGATGTCAGTGAAGTGTTCCAGCGCTTAACTAACGTTTTATTACGTCCATGAAAACAACTATCACAGTCCTGAACAGTTACAGAAAAGACAACATTTTTAGTGTATACAGACATCTGACAGAGGACACGGTGAACTTAAAAATTCCACGTCACTCACTAAGAATAATTAAATTTTTACTTTTCCCGAACATATTGACGTCTAATGTCATCACAGTGTTGATAAATGAAGACAGGGCATAATTTAACGTCACATCAGTATCGTGGTCATTTGAGACGCAACACTATTTCTGTTTCGCGTGGAATGGGAGCGGAATTGAAAGCGGCCTTGTTAAAGGAAGCTACCCAGCGGTCACCTAAACCCGACAGATCAGCAGGCTAGCTGGCCAGAGTGGCCGAGTGGTTCTATGCGCTTCAGTCTGGAACCGCGCGACCGCTACGGTCGCAGGTTCGAATCCTGCCTCGGGCGTGGATGTGTGTGATGTCCTTAGGTTAGTTAGGTTTAAGTAGTTCTAAGTTCTAGGGGACTGATGACCTCAGATGTTACGTCCCATAGTGCCCAGAGCCATTTCAGCAGGCTAATTACTTTTTCCTGACATCCTACCTTTTACGTACACTCTCGTTCGAGTATGTTATTGTTCTCAAATGTGAAGAGCGCTGGTACTGTCCAGTGTCACAAACCACGCCACCACGTCTGGCACCAACATCGAAGCAGTAATAAGTGGAGTAGTCTGACGCAGGCCACTGGCCTCGATATTGTGTATATCCGCAACAAATTGCCTTAATTATGCCTCGTATTACCTCGAAAAACCAAGAAAAGTAATGCCAATATGACATGTGTAGAAGCACAGCTGTGGACTACCAGTTGCGAGGCTAACATTTAACTTCTATCTTCTTGCTCCATTTCAATGACTAGAAATATCGATGTGTACACCTTTCAGTCGAGGTCCATAACTAACTATTATTATCACTAATTCCTTTTTTCTGACGTCCAACCTTCTATGTACACTTTCGTTTGTTCTCAAAAGTGAAGAGGTCTAGCAGTTGCGACGCAGTCTTGCCGCAAAATAATTAGCAAACGTGTAACTTCGCCGCCCACACGCAACGGGTAGACGTATATGGAGAGGAAGGTCGTGAATAGCTTCCAGTTCATTATTGCTATCCCAAAAGACACTACAGGAGCAATAAAGGAGTTTTTGGAAATGAAAATGGAACAGTTACCGCCGTTCTCAAGTAAAGTATTTATTTTGTGACGAATTCTTCCTAAACCTTCGACTGAAATTTCACGTTGTTCATCTGGCGATGCCACAAAACAGCCGAATTTATGTGCTCTGCTGTCCCATCAATTGCATTATGATAATGACTTGATATCTACGCGTGTACACCGCAAGCCACAGTATGGTGGGAGGCGGAGGGTACATTGCTGTATTGAATTGTATGGAACTGGGGACCTAGAAACGACGGAGAAGCTTCGTCCCCACCGTAGCCCTCAGTGGTACACAACCCTACAACAGGCTACAGCATTCCACTCACCCTATCGCCGCCCCACACCGAACCCAGGGTTATTGTGCAGTTCGATTCCCAGTGGATCCCCCCGGGAACGCCTCACACCAGACGAATGTAACCCTAATGTTTGCATGTTAGAGTAATTATGATGTACGCGTACGTGAAGAAAAAGTTTGCGGAGCAGTCGCTGACATAGTGTAACTGAGGCGGAATAAGGGGAGCCAGCACGCATTCGCCGAGGCAGATGGAAAACCGCCTTAAAAACCATCCACAGACTGGCCAGCATACTAGACACTGCACTAATCCGCCAGGCGAATTCGTGCCGTGGTCCGCCACGCCTTCCCGCCCGGAAAGCAGTGCGTTAGAGCGCACGGCTAACCAGTCGGGCGGAGGGTACGTGATCATCAATTCCCTCCTCCTTTCTACTCACGTATCGTATGTGTGGAAGAAAGGCTGTCGGTAGTCCTTCAATGCGCCCAAATTCCTTTTCTTTTAGCGTTGTGGTTCTTATGGGATCTACGTATTGGAAGAAGCAATATGTTTCTAGAATCGTTGCGGATCATGATCCACGAAATTTTAAGGGGAAGGCTCGTGATACACAACGATTTTCGTGTAGTGACTTCCACAATAGTTTGTTCAACCTTTCTCCGGCACTCTCATTCACTAAGGAAACCGGTTGTTAATCGTCCAGCTCTTCTTTGTTCTTGTCTATTTCCGTCAATTTACTTTCGCAACGGTTTCAGACTGTCGAACGATACTCAAGAATTGGTCGAAAGAAAATTCACCAGTAACATTATTTGTACGTGAATTAAACTTCCTTAGGACTCTTCCTGTAAATCTAGATAAGACATTTAGTTTCCGTACTACTAGAGTTATGTACACTTTTCTTCTTTGACCATCCAGACTCATACACTACGATACCTAGCGACTTTCTGATTCAGATGCCTAATCCCCATTCGCGTGGTCTAACAATAATGAGTTCTCTTGTCTACTTATGTGTATTACGTTACTTTTATTATGTTGATGGTAGCTGTCAGTCTTTGCAGTTTCATGATCAAATCTCTCTGCATGTCGTACCTACTTCCTAACGATGTCGCCTCCTTTTATATACTTCCGATACCTATGAACATTCGTTGATTTGTTGCTATTTTGTCGAAAAGTGACATTTTGAGATGGTGAATGTATAAGAAACACAGGTTGATTCTTGAAAAGAAGAAAACAGTAACAAGCCACTGTTAATAATGCTTATTACTTACACAAATAGCGCCTTTACCGGTTCGGAACCGACATCTTCATCTCTAAACGGCTGTTCACGCGTACATATACATTTTATATGTTTACGTCAGTTTTCTGCTCTTTTTTCACCTATGTGGTGAAAGTTCCTTGGGTGGTGGTGCAGCACATCAAAAAACGTCAGAAACGGTCTATTTAACTGTAATTGTGCCTAATAACGTTTGGACACAAAGTAAACAAATCTTCAAGGTAAAACGGTTTTAGTTTTAGGTTACTTAAGTCGAAAATGCCGTGTTATTACGTTGCAATGGTGACAGCTTGCGTTCACGAAATATTGAAGAACCACATAGTAACTTAAAATGTGTTGTGAACACAAGCACTGTAACGTAAAAACGGGGTATTTTCCATGTAAGTAACCTAAAACTGTAACAGTTCTACATTAAAGATTTGTTTGCGAAGTGTTCAATAGTTATTAGATACAGTCACAGTTAAATAGGCCGTTTGTCACGTCGTTCTTGCTGTAGGGCACAATCACTCAACGGGACTTTCACCACAAGGGGAAATAAGGAGCCGAAAACGAATGTATACATCAACAGATGTGTGTCTAACCGTGAACAACCGTCTGAAGATGGCCCTGTCAGTTAGAAAACGATAACGGCGCTGTTACTTTTCCTTTTATCTCCTGATTTCTTTTAGTCTTTATCCAGGCTGTAAAACATACCATTTGTTGAGTGTAAGTTTTACAACTCATAATATATTAACATACATGGTGGAACGGGTATAAGTGCGGATATTGTTATTGGTGACTGAGGACGGTGTACTGCACAACATTACATCAGTATTTACATCATTTGCAGACTAATAATTATAGCTATTACAAGTCGTATGGTTTTAGGTTGGGTACTTCCTCAAAGTATATGTGACAAGAGCAAGCCATTAATGCTTACTTTCCCCTGGCCAGCAGGTCAGGTGTTGCAGTGTGGATGTATGGACGCAACACCGTTAATCTGAAGTGACACTTAGTGGTGCAGTTACAACGGTGCAGAAAACGTCAGGTTGTGATGTGTTCGTGGGAAGACAGATAGACGCAGAGAAAAAACAACCAGCACACCGACATATTAAGGTGTGTACATATTAAGGTATCACACAGAAAAAAATCAGCACTTATACCTGTATAATTAACTTGTATTCGTGTGTTATAGTGTTTAGAGATGAGAAGATACGTGTTAAGTTTAGGAGGTAATGCAAATAACTGTCCCTTTGGCCCTCAGATATATGCTCATCCAGATGGCCCATGCTACTGCACTGCTACTCAATACCCCATTGCTGTACCACAGATCTTGTACTTTATAAGTCTACACTGCACAACACCACTACACTTGGTGTCAAAAGCAAAACTTTTTTCCTTCGTTTTTTTTTTTTTGGACTGTTAGTCCCTGGTGTGCTACCACTGGGACTGTGCTGCCCTGCTATGTTTGTTCCTCCTACCCTAACGAGATGTAGATACTGAGGAGGGGGGGATGACCGTAGGGCTCCCAGAAAATTCTTGCTGGTTCATCCTGAACATCATACCCTCAACGGAACTCGGGCGTTTCGCTTTGGTGTGTTTTGTCATGATGTATGGATTCTTCTATTCTGTCTCAGGTCTCAACATAGCATCACCAATGGAAGCTCAAAGCACTGGAAAAGGTCGCCGGGAATATCTATATACACTCCTGGAAATGGAAAAAAGAACACATTGACACCGGTGTGTCAGACCCACCATACTTGCTCCGGACACTGCGAGAGGGCTGTACAAGCAATGATCACACGCACGGCACAGCGGACACACCAGGAACCGCGGTGTTGGCCGTCGAATGGCGCTAACTGCGCAGCATTTGTGCACCGCCGCCGTCAGTGTCAGCCAGTTTGCCGTGGCATACGGAGCTCCATCGCAGTCTTTAACACTGGTAGCATGCCGCGACAGCGTGGACGTGAACCGTATGTGCAGTTGACGGACTTTGAGCGAGGGCGTATAGTGGGCATGCGGGAGGCCTGGTGGACGTACCGCCGAATTGCTCAACACGTGGGGCGTGAGGTCTCCACAGTACATCGATGTTGTCGCCAGTGGTCGGCGGAAGGTGCACGTGCCCGTCGACCTGGGACCGGACCGCAGCGACGCACGGATGCACGCCAAGACCGTAGGATCCTACGCAGTGCCGTAGGGGACCGCACCGCCACTTCCCAGCAAATTAGGGACACTGTTGCTCCTGGGGTATCGGCGAGGACCATTCGCAACCGTCTCCATGAAGCTGGGCTACGGTCCCGCACACCGTTAGGCCGTCTTCCGCTCACGCCCCAACATCGTGCAGCCCGCCTCCAGTGGTGTCGCGACAGGCGTGAATGGAGGGACGAATGGAGACGTGTCGTCTTCAGCGATGAGAGTCGCTTCTGCCTTGGTACCAATGATGGTAGTATGCGTGTTTGGCGCCGTGCAGGTGAGCGCCACAATCAGGACTGCATACGACCGAGGCACACAGGGCCAACACCCGGCATCATGGTGTGGGGAGCGATCTCCTACACTGGCCGTACACCACTGGTGATCGTCGAGGGGACACTGAATAGTGCACGGTACATCCAAACCGTCATCGAACCCATCGTTCTACCATTCCTAGACCGGCAAGGGAACTTGCTGTTCCAACAGGACAATGCACGTCCGCATGTATCCCGTGCCACCCAACGTGCTCTAGAAGGTGTAAGTCAACTACCCTGGCCAGCAAGATCTCCGGATCTGTCCCCCATTGAGTATGTTTGGGACTGGATGAAGCGTCGTCTCAAGCGGTCTGCACGGCCAGCACGAACGCTGGTCCAACTGAGGCGCCAGGTGGAAATGGCATGGCAAGCCGTTCCACAGGACTACATCCAGCATCTCTACGATCGTCTCCATGGGAGAATAGCAGCCTGCATTGCTGCGAAAGGTGGATATACACTGTACTAGTGCCGACATTGTGCATGCTCTGTTGCCTGTGTCTATGTGCCTGTGGTTCTGTCAGTGTGATCATGTGATGTATCTGACCCCAGGAATGTGTCAATAAAGTTTCCCCTTCCTGGGACAATGAATTCACGGTGTTCTTATTTCAATTTCCAGGAGTGTACATTGGTCTATGTATACAGCTGTGTGCGATACATCGAAAACCAATGAGTCGATATTGATGTAGAACGGCAGGCAGTACGCTAATATTTTGCCTGTCAGAAAATTCAGCTTCTGCCACAGCTCCTAGTTTCTCATTATGCTAAAGACTGTTTCATTAGCAAAGAAGTTTCTGTTCTGGTTTGTAACAACTTGTCTATCGGCACATTCCCAGGCTATGTAATCCGGGATCCTGACTGCTTCACATTCACCTGATAACAAAACAATTTGGAATATTATTACAAGGGAGACAGGACAACCAAGAGTACAGGATGACGGCATCACCATCAAAACCAATGGAAACTTGATAAACAACAAGCCGGAAGTCGAAAACATTTTGAATAATCATTTTTTAAATGTTGTAGAGAAAATAGGATCTAAATGTTCATTAAAAGAAGCAAGGCAGTTAATGGAAGAGGCCTTACCCACACCATTTGATATAATTGAAATTCCACCCACCTCTCCATCTGAAATTAGGAAGATAATAAACTCTCTCAAGAATAAAAGCTCACATGGAATTGGTGGCATTTCCAGCAGAATAATAAAAGCTTGTTCCCAAGAAATAAGTGTGATTCTTAGCCACATATGTAATAGCTCTCTGAAGCAGGGTATTTCCCAGATAGACTGAAGTATGCCATTGTTAAACCACTGCATAAAAAAGGGGATACGTCTGATGTCAACAACTACCGCCCAATCTCTTTTCTGACTGCCTTATCCAAAATTCTTGAAAAAGTAATGTATTGTAGAGTAGCTTCACACCCTTGTAAAAATAAAGTTTTAACAAAATGTCCGTTTGGTTTCCAGAAGGGTTTTTCAACAGAAAATGCTATATATATTTTTACTAATGAAATATTAAATGCTCAGAGTAACCGGAAGTCACCCGTTGGGATTTTCTGTGATCTATCAAAGGCTTTTAACTGTGTAAATCATGAAATACTTCTAGATAAGCTCAAGTACTGTGGTATGAATGGGACAGTGCTCAAATCGTTTAAATCATACCTAACTGGAAGAGTGCAGAAAGTTGAAATAAACAGTTCACATAATATGCAAAAAACTGGTGATTTCTCAAACTGGGGAACAATCAAGAATGCAGTGCCGCAAGGTTCGGTCTTGGGTCCTCTGCTGTTCTTAATATATATTAATGACTTGCCATTCTATATTCACGAAGATGCAAAGCTGGTACTTTTTGCCGATGATACAAGTATAGCTATCACACCCGACAGACAAGAATTAACTGGTGAAATTGTAAACAATGTTTTCAAGAATATCATAAAGTGGTCCTCTGCAAATGGGCTCTCATTAAACTTTGACAAAACACAGTATATACAGTTCCACACAATAAATGGATTGACCCCATTAATAAATATAGACTTCGATCAGAAATCGGTAGCTAAGGTAGAATATTCAAAATTTCTAGGTGTATGCATTGATGAGGGGCTGAACTGGAAAAAATACACTGAGGATCTGCTGAAACGTTTGAGTTCAGCTACTTATGCTATTAGGGTCATTGCAAATTTTGGCGATATACATCTGAGTAAATTAGCTTACCACACCTATTTTCATTCTCTTCTTTCATATGACATCATATTCTGGGGTAATTCATTATTGAGTAAAAGAGTGTTCATTGCACAAAAGCGTGTAATCAGAATAATTGCTGGAGCTCATCCAAAATCATACTGCAGACACTTATTTAAAGAGCTAGAAATCTTCACTGTAGCCTCACAATATATGTATTCACTTATGAAATTTGTTATTAACAATCCGAACGAATACAAAAGTAATAGCAGTGTACATGGCTAAAACACTAGGAGAAAGGATGATCTTCACTACTCAAGGTTAAATCTAACTTTGGCTCAGAAGGGGGTAAATTATGCTGCCACAAAAGTCTTTGGTCACTTACCTTTCGTATGGCATCATATTCTGGGGTAATTCATTATTGAGTAAAAGAGTGCTCGTTGCACAAAAGCGTGTAATCAGAATAATTGCTGGAGCTCATCCAAGATCATACTGCAGACACTTATTTAAAGAGCTAGAAATCTTCACTGTAGCCTCACAATATATGTATTCACTTATGAAATTTGTTATTAACAATCCGAACGAATACAAAAGTAATAGCAGTGTACGTGGCTACAACACTAGGAGAAAGGATGATCTTCACTACTCAAGGTTAAATCTAACTTTGGCTCAGAAGGGGGTAAATTATGCTGCCACAAAAGTCTTTGGTCACTTACCTACTAGCATCAAATGTCTGACAGATAGCCATACAGCATTTAAAAGGAAATTAAAAGAATTTCTTAATGGCAACTCCTTCTACTCATTAGATGAATTTTTAGATATAGTAAGTGGGTAATTTCCCAAGCCCCACAAAAGAAATTGAGTGTCATGTAATATTTAGTCTAATGTAATGTCTTGTATAGACACCTTTTATTAACCTGACACGTTGCACATCATTACGAAGTGTCGTATTCATGATCTATGGAACAAGTACTAATCTAATCTAATCTAATCTAATCTTCACAGATTTCTGTTCTGCATTGGTGCGTTTTCAGTTAATAGGGCCGCGCGGAGTGGCCGCGCGGTTTGAGGCGCCATGTCACGGACTGCGCGGCCACTCCCGCCGGAGGTTCGAGTCCTCCCTCAGGCATGGGTGTGTGTGTTGTTCTTAACATAAGTTAGTTTAAGTAGTGTGTAAGTCTATGGACCGATGACCTCAGCAGTTTGGTCCCTTAGCAGTTCACTCACTTCTGAAAGTTTTTTCAGTTAATAGGTGCGATTTCTATCAGTGGCCCGGCAGCAAGTGTATTACTCCCTCGATTATCTGCTAATAGTCTTATAGAGCTAAAAACGTTATCCACCAAGTCGTATATACATATCGCAACAGTAGCTTTCGTAACTCATTACTTTGTCGTACACCAATCACAAATCTGTTCTTATACAGAGGAGTCCAAAAAATGTATCCATTGTTTAAAAGCCCATAACTGGCAAACTAACTGACGGAGTTGTCTCATCTTTGGTAGTGTAATAGTTGGTAGTTCCCGCAATCGCCACACAAGCGTTGTATTGCGTTGTTTTGTTTTGTCAGATGACAGTCGCCAGATAGTGTTTTGTTCTTAGTTACACCTAGTTACTCGAGTAAACATGGCTGGCGCAAGACTTACATTCGATGAAAGGAAGTCAGTTCTGAAGTGGTATTTTAAGCACGAAAACATCAATGAGGTTCAACGGCAGTGGCGAAATGAGTATCAAACAGAACCACCGACACTTTTACCGATTCGTCGCATTCGAGACAAATTTGAAGCCGAAGGCTGTGTTAAAGATGTACACAAACACGACCCGTAACAGTAAAAAGTCCAGCTAACTCCCGTCGTGTGTTACAACAATTCACTCGCTCACCACAGAAGTCTGTGAGACAGTGTGCCCGTGAAACTGGAGTGAGTGGCTCAAGTGTTTAGCGAATTTTGAAGACAGCAAAGCGGAAGTGCTACATCCCACGATTGCTACACGCAATGAACGAGGACGACCCAGATCGTAGAATGGAGTACTGCGAGTGGTTTACTAACATGGTACGCAACGATGAAGAGTTTGCAGAGATGATTGTGTGGTCTGATGAGGCACAGTTCAAACTCAATGGTACAGTAAGTCGCCAGAATTGCATCTACTGGGCCGCCGAAAGTCCGAACGTCCATGTTTGCCAGGAATAAATGTGTGGTGTGTGTTGTCTTACCGGGGTTTGATTGGGCCATTCTTCTTTGACGGCACAGTTACCGGTGGGGTGTACCATCAGAAGCTTCAGACATCCATTTTACCTGCCATCCGAGACTTGTATAGAGACGGAAGTGTTTACTTTCAACAAGATGGTGCCCCAGCCCACTACCAAAATCGTGTTAGGGCGTATCTCGATGAAAATCTACGAGGAAGATGGATAGGCCGTAGAGGTGCTGTAGAGTATCCACCACGTTCCCCAGACCTAACTCCTCTGGACTTTTACCTGTGGGGAACACTAAAGGACGTCGTTTATCGACAAAAGCCACGCACATTGGATGAATCCATCGTCCATTCATGTGCAAATATCCAACTGAACACGTTGCAGTCAGTAGTTCGCGCTGCAGTTCGGCGGCATCGTCTGTGTGCGGATGTTAATGGTAACCATTTCGAACACCTACAGTGATATCTTTAAGTTGGATTTTAAGCTACACTTTCACCAAAATGAGACAACTCCGTCAATTAGTTTGCAAGTTATGGACTTTTAAACAGTGCATACATTTTTTTGGACCCCTCTGAATATTGTATGCACACGCTTTTGGTACTAAATGACAGTGCGTAACTCTATCGATGTCTTTCTAGAAAGTCAAGACTTGGGACAATAATCTGGGCTTCGGTTTTTACTACCTACTAGATCTCGTGAACTAATAGAGTAATCTGGTTTCACACGACTGGTTCTTGCAGAAGTCATGTTTATTTCCACAGAGGAATTTTTCAGTCTCCAAAAAAAGTAATTATGCGCGAGAACAAACCATATTTCATAATTGTACATCGTGACATCAGTGAGATATGTCTGTAGGTCCATGCGTCTGTCCCGTGAGCCTTCCATAGACCGAGACAACCCTCGCACTTTTCCTCCCGTGTGACACGATTCGTTATTTCACAATCTTGGAAAAATTTGAAAGAGAATCCGACTAACACCCCGTCTGTTGTAATTGCCTTTACTGTACAGTGATATCTGAGATTATTTACAGCTTTGCGCTCATTAATTTGAATGTCTGTCATTTTCGCATCTGTGCCACATTCGAAAGGAATTTTATTGCGGGCTTCGATGAAGTAATATCGGAAGATCGACTTTACTTTCGATGCACTCACGATCAGAGAGCATCTGGACTGATGATGATGTACTACTAATTGATTTTACATAGTAGCGAAACATTTCGGTTTTTTTGACAACTCTGCAGGTGACATCTCGCTTTATCATTAACTGAATGCATCTCGTAACGATTGTCTTGACTTCGTTCAGCTTTTGTTTGTCAGCCAAATTTACTTTCGTTTTATCTGTCATGCAACTATCTCTGCTTTCGTAGCCACATTCTCATATTTTTATTGAACCATCTATCACTATCTTCCATGTCACAATAGTATGAAGCATCTGGCCCACTGCACGCCTGAACTTGTGCAAGAGATCAAATCTGAAATTTCGATATTTGTTGCCAGCAAAAAGCGGCAAGGGAAAGCAACAGGCCCTGGCCTGTGTGACTAGAGTGTCTTAGTACGGGTCGATGATGTTCTTTGGCTCCTCGCGTGTCTGCTCGCTACTGCAGGAAGATCAATATCGCGGCCTCAGAGTTCTCGCGGTGGCTTCGCTGCCTCGCCAACTCAAACCGCGGGTTCGAATCCAGTTTCTGGTATCTTACACAGACCGTTGCTATGTGTGTCCTGTGAGTGCTAGAGAATAGAAAACATTGGGTTCCAACTTCACATGCTGTGTCCTCTAAATATGCTAGAATGTAATTCGTAAAACAGAATTGGATTCGAACTTCTAGTCTTAAAGGATGATTACATGGATAATGTCCAATATAAAATTTCGTTCAGTACCATTTCCGAGTTTTATCCTCGACGGAGTGCTTCTTTTTCAATGTTGATCAGCTGAAGTAATGAGAAAAAAGCTTACCTGGTGTTATTTCACGTTCTTTATCGTTTTAACTGTTGCTGCTGATAATTTACACGCTATTCTTGATTATTACCAACTGACACTCCTTACTTTGTTAGAAAATAATTTTAATTTCAGAAAAACAACTCTGATGCAAATGTGAAATTTACACGGATGGTGTGAAATGTTGTCTGTATAGTGATTCTTGGATACAGGTGCGTGATATCTGCATCAAACTTGTTGGAAAACGGCAAATTAATATGAAATGTTGGCTTCAAAGATTAGGGTACCTCTTAGGTATATCATACTCAAAAGTCAAAAAAGTCCCACACTCAGGGAATGAGTAATTTTCGAGAACATTTCTAGTGGAGAACAGCGGTTTTTTTAGTACTTTCAAATGAACATAAACCGTCTCGACCGCAAGAAACCTTTATTTTTGTGGTTACCCGTATCGGTCAGTTATTGACCATCTTCGGACCTCTCACCATGATGGCAGTGTGACGGTGAAAGTAGCAGTCGTTACGACTCCACAAACGTCAACGCTGAGCAGTCGACGTTCATGGAGTCGTAACGCCTGCTCCGTTCACCGCCACAGCCTACCGTAATTGTAGGACGTCTGAAGATGGTCACAAACTGACCGAAACCGGTAGCCACAGAAATAAAGGTTTCTTGCGGTCGAGACTGTTTATGTTCGTTTTATACTCAGGGAATGAGCGCAGGAGAGCAGATTCAGGAATCCAGCTTCGCCATTCTAGGCAAGGTCCTAGTGGAGATGGTTTGGCGCTGCCTTCCGCCGACCTGTTGTGAAGTGTCAAGTGTGTGTGTGTGTGTGTGTGTGTGTGTGTGTGTGTGTGTGTGTGTGTGTGCCTTGTGGATGACTATGAAGAGTGCTGTTACATTGTAGTGTTGGGGTTGTGTTTTTACGGATGAAGAGGAGAGAGGAGAGGGTGAACAGCGCTGCAGGCGTATAGCCTGCTCCTCTCGAATCTCTGCCTCGTGATGACTGGGTGTTGTGTGGTGTCCTTAGGTTAGTTAGGTTTAAGTAGTTCTAAGTTCTAGGGGACTGATGACCATAGATGTTAAGTCCCATAGTGCTCAGAGCCATTTGAACCATTTGAATCCTCTCGAATAGCACGAATGGCTTGAGCTTAACGTCCCCATCCGACAGACGGATCACTATCAACAGTGTCATTCTCAATGGAGAGAAGTCTTCCGAAGTAAGAGTGATTTCAGGTGTGCCGCAAAGGAGTGTCGTAGGACCGTTGCTATTCACAATGTATATAAATGACCTTGTGGATAACATCGGAAGTTCACTGAGTCTTTTGCGGATGATGCTGTAGTATATCGAGAGGTTGTAACAATAGAAAATTGTACTGAAATGCAGGAGGATCTGCAACGAACTGACGCATGGTGCATGACAATTGAATCTCAATGTAGACAAGTGTAATGTGCTGTTAATACATAGAAAGAAAGATCCTTTATCATTCAGCTGCAATATAGCAGGTCAGCAACCGGAAGCAGTTAATTTCATAAATTATCTGGGAGTAGGCATTAGGAGTAAACTAAAATGGAATGACCATATAAAATTAATCGTCGGTAAAGCAGATGCCAGACTGAGATTCATTGGAAGAGTCCTAAGGAAATGCAGTCCGAAAACAAAGGAAGTCGGTTACAGTACACTTGTTCGCCCACTGCTTGCATACTGCTCACGGGTGTGGGATCCGTACCAGATGGGGTTGATAGAAGAGATAGAGAAGATCCAACGGAGAGCAGCGCGCTTCGGTACAGGATCATTTAGTATTCGCGAAAGCGTTGCGGAGATGATAGATAGACTCCAGTGGAAGACTCTGCAAGAGAGACGCTCAGTAGTTCGGTATGGGCTTTTGTTAAAGTTCCGAGAACATACCTTCTCCAAGGAGTCAAGCAGTACATTGCTCCCTCCTACGTATATCTCGCGAAGAAAAAAATGGCTCTGAGCACTATGGGACACTGTGGTCATCAGTCCCCTAGAACTTAGAACTACTTAAACCTAACTAACCTAAGGACATCACACACATCCATGCCCGAGGCAGGATTCGAACCTGCGACCGTAGATGTCATGCGGTTCCGGACTGAGCGATTAGAACCGCGAGACCACCGCGGCCGGCATCTCGCGAAGAGACCATGAGGATAAAATCAGAGAGATTAGAGCCCACACAGAGGCATACCGACAATCTTTCTTTCCACGAACAATACGATACTAGAATAGAAGGGAGAACCGATAGAGGTACTCAAGGTACCTCCGCCACGTACCGTCAAGTGGCTTGCGGAGTACAGATGTAGATGTCACATGCCCTCACGTCGCGAGACACTTCGGAGAAGCTTGGAATTAAATGTAGGACTTTCGCGCAAGTACTGGTGGTCAGAAACGCTGAGCAAACACCTTTCTTCCCCTTGCCGGCCAAATACTGTCAGTTAAAATTTCATTCACACTAGGAATCGAACCACCTTACCTCCGAGTCGAGCACCACTGCACGCGCGTGTGTTAGCAGACTCGGCTATGGATGCGGGTATGTATTACAGCAAAACTCTGTTAATGAATCATCTATTAGTGTTTTAACAGAAGAGGCAAAAATAAATACTATTTAAATTAAAGCAGTAAATATGGAACATCAATTAAATTAAAGCAATAAATAAGGACCAAACGTATAACACATGCAGCCGACCGCGGTGGCCACGCGGTTCTAGGCGCTGCAGTCCGGAACCGCGCGACTGCTACGGTCGTAGGTTCGAATCCTGCCTCGGGCATGGATGTGTGTGATGTCCTTAGGTTAGTTAGGTTTAAGTGGTTCTGAGTTCTGGGGGACTGATGACCTCAGTTGTTAAGTCCCATAGTGCTCAGAGCCATATAACACATGAAGGCATCTTCTGTCAAGCAGACTTATGAGTTATGGCATCAGAGAGAGTTGCTGCCTTGACGAATGAAGCAGTCAGAAGTGTCTTACGACTGGAATGTCGTCAGTCATTGTACTGACCGTTGATGCAGGGTGGGCGAAACGTGCGAAATGAGAGGAAGGTTGCACGACGCATGAGATCGTACAGCCACTGGACTTCTCAAACGTCACAGCGTCAAGGCTGTATCTCGATTAGTGGCAACTCGCCGTCGCCAGCGCAGCTGCCGTGGGCAACTAAATGTGGATGGCAGCGGGCGGGGATTATAAGAGGAAACAGACGAGCCACACTGCTTTCGATCAACCGTCAATCCCGTGCTGGCCAACAGCAAACTGTGAGCAACTGTACTATCCGGAAGCCGCCCGTCGCTGTAGTACACACGTTCCTCTACTCAGAGCACGTCTCGGGTGTCAGTGATTAACATGGACCCAGCATTACCAATAGAAGCTCGAAGCACTGCAAAAATTCACCCGGAATATCTGTACACGTTGGTCTGTGTATATGGCCGAGCACGATACATCTAAAACCAATGAGTCGATATTCACGCACACCACCAGAAGTCGTGTAGGCGGCGAAGGTTTTCTGAAATGCGAAAAGTTTACGTTTTCCATTATGTCTCACCTGTGAATGATACAAGAAGCTGCTGAGTGTCTGTCTATTTGATAACAGCGCTCCGAAGCAAGGCTGCTACTACAATGCATCGCTCCCTGATTTTGCGAGGACAGCGTGATGAAAACTCTACGGCCGTGAGGAAGTATGCTTTTCCTGCCTCTTCCTCTTCGCCAACGGATCCTGACTTCAATCATACTGAGCACATCTGGGACACTACCGTGGTAGATGCATACTCCTTGAACTCAGCTTCAACTCATCATCTGGGCGAAGTGGGGTGCTACTCGCTATTGGACAGGTGTCTAATTCAATACCTAAACAGTGCATATAGTTACGTAACCAGTATCTCTATTGAGTCAGCGGTGTATTCCATCTCGCTCCCTGGTTGAAGAAACACTGGTCTCTTAACAACTGCTTCCTTTTCCACCTATTGTCCACATTAAACAATGCCCAATCCAAGTAATTAATAATCAAAGTCCTGTATGAAGATTTGAGAGGAGCGAAGATTACAATAAACTTTCAAGTTTACTTAGCTTGTCATGTTGAGATGGCTACAGTTCTTCTTGTCCAAGGATCTCATTCTTAAAGCTGAAAATCTAACATCAAGTCCTCACGGTTGATCTGAACAAAATAAACTGATTGTTGTTGCAGAATCTTTTACGAAAATATATTTTCCACTGGTTTTCTCACATTTTAGTACATCATAAGTATTTTGATTTTTCACATTAACAAAGCCGAAATTACATTGTTAGAATCTATTATACGAAAATACGTCCGATCACATCAGAAGCAAGCTTGCGACTCTCACCCTCTGCGGAAATAACAATATTCCAAAGGGATTACAAATTTTCTTAACAAATAAATTCCTACTAGTTTTCGTTAAATTATTAATTTAGATTATTATTTCATAAATGAATCCAGAAATAAACACAGTAAACAGTACAGGATTGCGTAATTAATAACCGAAATTTTAAGTGTGCAAATATTCGTAATTTCAAATGTTTCTAAAAAAAATGACTTTAACTGTACATTCAGAACTAGTACTTATCGATTGTAACATCGAAACTAAAATATTTTATAAAGTAATTGCTTTTCATAAATTTTAGCTTTAAATATAACATACTGTGTATAAAATTATATGAAAGTCTACAGAAAAGCAACTGAGACCTGTCCAAAATTCGAAAAATAATACTGGTATCGACAACCACTGTTGAGGAAAAGTAATGCTAGAGGAGGATGTCCCGTTACAACCGACAGTCCTGTCATGTAGAACTGGCTTCCAGACCTGCATTTCGTTCCATGCCGAAATTTCAACCACCAATAGCGAAAATTTTTTATCCATAAAAATCAGGACACATCCTAAGGACTGTCAGATTATCATGGGACAAAGTTCCCGTCTTAGGCAAGTACGCAAGGAAGACTCGGCTACGACATATCCTGCAAGCTCTGAATTTCGGCGCAGATATCCCATATACTGTCACAATACAACACTGACTAAGTACAGACTGAAAACATTGAAAATATTTCGCTATATTCCTCTAGCTGTGACTGCAGCCTCCAGTTTTACGAAATCTATCCTACGTATTGACCACAAACCACAAACTCGTTTTCATTGACAAATTAGCCATTTTCAGAATTTAATTGAAGCCTTGAACTGCCTGTCTGTTTCCAATACATTCCTACGTGCTGCTTTCCACCGGTAGTGACTTAACACGATGACAATCATGTCATCTGTTTCCATTACAAAATACTGTCCGTCCCCGGTAGCTGAATGCTGCATTGGCCGAAGATTTGGAGACATGTGCACCAAAAATTCCTTCCTACCTTTGTTCGGGCACTATGGTTCTCTGTCACCTGTGGCAAGTTCACGACCAACCAACGGCTCCATGCAATTGGACTAGTGGACACTCCACTTTGCCCGAAATGTCGCCAAGTGGATGACGACCATCACCGCTTAACTTGTATCGCGGTGGAGGACGTCTGGCTCTTAGGAAGACAGATGGTAGCTTGCTATCTCCGTGTGACCCCGCAACATATTACACCTGCTTCCTTCTTACATCCGGAGAGTGACTACGTTCCGGCGACTAAATCACAGTCGATCATCTGGGTCAAAGGTTGGACGATCGCGTACCTCTATGAGGATGCTGCCAAGTCGCGACTTGACTTTTGGTATTTCTTGCAGCAAGCCCACAATGAGGTTCATAGATGGTCACACTATCGGAAAACCTTTGCCAACTATCTTCAGGCAGTCTTCCTCGACCCACCACGCAGTTGGGATGTGCCGGGTGCAGTCGGTGTGCACATCTTACAGCTGATAATGAACGTCACGCTTCCCTTGCCACTTAATATGTAATGCACATATTATACCATGAAATGATCTACATGTTCCTTTTAACGGAGTGACCTTTATTGAATAAATAAATAAATAAAAAATACAACATCCCGCTTGCTTTAACTTTGTGATTTGTTTTACAATGTCTTTTTTTTTTCAGAGGATGCATTTCATTTTGTGTTTGTGAACTACCTAATTTTGTATCCAAATAGAATAAAAATAAATAAATGTTCTATAGTGTGATAAATAATAATAAATGCTCAACGTGACGAATTGTCAATTCTCTGGGGCCGGGTTCGATTCCCGGCTGGGTCGGGGAATTTTCCCCGCCCAGGGACTGGCGGTTGTGCTGTCCACATCATCATCCTATCATCCTCATCGACTGCAGGTCGCCGAAGTGGCGTCAAATTGAAAGACCGGCACCCGGCGAACGGCCTGCCCGACAGGGGGCTCTAGCCATACGATTAAATATATAAATAAATAAATAAATTACAAAATACTGATTGGTCCACCTATGCTCGAAATTAAGCGCAACAAATCATGTCAGAAAATTAACATTTTTCGACACGACTGTACTAAATATGTGACGCCATACTCCTGTTCCGACCTGTTTCTCATTGCAGAAAAAAAAAAATCAAAATTTTGTGTGTGTATATACTACAATTTTTTTATCTCAAATTAAACGGAGAAAAATTCTCTTATCGATTCCAAAGAGAATTTCTACTTAACTGTGTGTTCCTGGCTGCTGTATAAGTTGTTTTTACACCTTCTTAAGTTTTCTGTTTCAGGTCGTAGAATTTTACATCAAACTGAAAAATAAAAAATACCATAAAGGAACCGAATACAATCACAGAGTTTTCTCCATTAGAATGAAGTGAAAGGCGACTGCCTTTCCCGGAGTAAAGTCGTGTTCGCCTGGGAACGAGCTCCAGTGCCAAATATTCGTTATCGCTATGCTTTTACTGTTAAAAGACTCATAAACTACAAGTACATTGTCCGTTAACGGGTCTTGGCTGTCTGCTTCCTACACTGCTGCTTCGTGATCCAGATGTGTATCTGCAGTTTGCTATCAGTAACTGTTCGAGGTAAAGCGTATCCACGTACTGTGAACTGAAACAGTTAGCTCCGAGCTATGACAGTTTGCGGTACGACTACATCTAAATCTACACCCTTAGAATCACTGCGAAGTATGTGGCAGGGGATACATTTGGGTATATCACATATAAGAAAATTTTCTCAATTCAATTCGTGGATGATACGTGGAAAGAATGATTGCTTATACACCACTGTGCAAATTGTTCGATGCTTAATTTTATCCACTCGACCTCTTCAGGATATATTTGTAGGGAGCTGAACAAGATTAATACAGTCTGTCTTGCAAGGCAGCTCTTAGAACTTTCAAAACAGCTTTTTGAAAGAGGTGTTTAAAACCTGTGATTTGGTCATCTTTTTTATTCCACAACCATCTCGAGTGAAGCAGACATGCTAATTGCCAGTAAGTTAGCCTATTAGCCTATTACACAAATGCTCTCGTATATACATTTGACAAAATTGGTTTATGGAACCGAAAATACATGTTTCGACGATGACTTGAGTTCTAATCAAGTCTAAAGGTCGTTCTTAATACTTAAATAAGAGAACAAATCATTTAGACCATACCGAAATTTAACTGTTTGTCCTGTTATTGCCGATCGGAGTGGCCGAGCGGTTCTAGTCGCTACAGTCTGGAACCGCGCGACCGCTACGGTCGCAGGTTCGAATCCTGCCTCGGGCATAGATGTATGTGATGTCCTTAGGTTAGTTAGGTTTAAGTAGTTCTACGTTCTAGGGGACTGTTGACCTCAGCAGTTAAGTCCCATAGTGCTCAGAACGATTTGAGCCATTTTTTTTCCTGTTATTTTTCTGATTCTTGTTTTTTTTTTGTGCTTTAATCTGTTGCTTTTGTAACACTTGATAATCGACTATGCTCGAAATCTGGTTTGTGAAATAAAACCTGTTGTACAGTCAAATGGCGGTTGTATCTTTCAAAAAAATTGCTTTCATTTCCAGAATAAATCTGTCACTGTGTAGAGTAGTATGCACTAGTTTGAAAATTGCTGACAGACTCAAACTTTGTGCTGGGCCAGGGTTCCAATAAGGAACCTTGCCTTTCGCAGGCAATGCTCTGAGCTACTGAGCTATCTGGCCAAGAAACACGACACGTCCTCACAGCTTCACATCTGTCTGTACATCTTTACGGCTTCCCAAATTTCACAGAAACTCTCCTGTACATCACTAGTGCTAGTCCAGCATGAGAACATCCGTCGGGTTGGGAATATAGTACAGAGGTGCTGACAGAAATGAAGCTTACATTTCTGTTACTGGAAAATACACAACTGTTATATACATTCTTCGTAACTGAAATTTCGGCTACAAAATGGCTCTGAGCACTATGGGACTTAACATCTTAGGTCATCAGTCCCCTAGAACTTAGAACTACTCAAACCTAACTAACCTAAGGACATTACACACATCCATGCCCCAGGCAGGATTCGAACCTGCGACCGTAGCGCCGGCCGCGGTGGTCTCGCGGTTCTAGGCGCTCAGTCCGGAACCGGGCGACTGCTACGGTCGCAGGTTCGAATCCTGCCTCGGGCATGGATTTGTGTGATGTCCTTAGGTTAGTTAGGTTTAAGTAGTTCTAAGTTCTAGGGGACTGATGACCAGAGACTAAAGCGCCTAGAACCGCACGGTCACACCGGCCGGTTTTCGGCTACAGTTGTACAAAATTTTTACTACTGGAGTTTTACACAGCCGATGTCCGCGCCCGGTAGCTGAGTGGTCAGCGAGACCGAATGTCAATCCTAAGGGCCCGGGGTTCGATCTCCGTCTGGGTCGGAGATTTTCTCCGCTCAGGGACTGGGTGTTGTGCTGTCCTAATCATCATCATTTCATCCCCATCGACGTGCAAGTCGCCGAAGTGGCATCAAATCGAAAGACTTGCTCCCGGCGAACGGTCTACCCGACGGGAGGCCCTAGTTACACGACACAACCGGTTTCGGGATCTCAGCCCCATCTTCAGGTACAACTACAAATTAAAAATGAAACCATATGTCTGGACAGACATGTTAACTCACGAAGACTCCACCAGTACTATAAAAGCAAATAAGGTCAAAAGTGTACAGACAACAATAAACACACCAAAGTGTACATATCTAATTTAAGTTAAAAGGCAGTACATCTGCCGTGCATGGATGATCAGAGTGAGTGAGGAAAAGTGATCGTGTTAGAGCACCTTCCAAGTCTTGCCTCGGAAAGAAGAGTGTCACAACTCAATAATACAATACCTGAGAAAAATCATCTTAAAGAATACTATAAAACTTATACTGAAATAGGATAAGCGTTATTTAAATTTTAAATAAATAATTTTGGCAGCAAATTCCATTATAATCTACGCAACATTGATGTGGACATGTAGTTCTGTACTCGTCAAATATGAGGTGTAACCAGATAATTATTGATTAATTCTTTGACTTGTGTCACTTTTATTGATTTTCCAAAATTCTTTTTGTTTTTGTTATGATCTCCCATGTAATACTTGTGACATTCCATGAGGCAAAATTAGTACTTACGTTTAAATAAGAAATGAAAAAAAGTTGAAATTGTTGTACTAGAAAAATGCAAAATTATAAACTGTGAAAACTGATACAATTTTATAGGGAATATTAATTAGGTACAGTCTGAGGAACACAATTTACGAAAACACAGAATCATAAATGGGCTTATAAAATGGAAGAATACTTTTCGGTGAGAATATGGATTCAATACGAATTTACTTTACAGCAGAAATACCATTTTATTTTATTTTTTTTCTAGTATGCTGCAACGCACAGAATTTCGTAATATTTACAACAGTTGTAATAGTCAAAACACTGTCTGTTCCTTCAGAAATGGCAATGTAAGACACTGTACGAACGCAGACATTGTAATAGTATGAGATTTTCACTCAGCAGCGGAGTGTGCGCTGATATGAAACTTCTTGGCAGATTAAAACTGTGTGCCGGACCGAGACTGGAACTCGGGACCTTGGTTCGCAGGAGAGTTTCTGTAAAGTTTAGAAGACAGGAGACGAGATACTGGCAGAAGTAAAGCTGTGAGGACGGGGCGTGAGTCGTGCTTGGGTAGCTCAGATGGTAGAGCACTTGTCTGTGAAAGGCAAAGGTCCTGAGTTCGAGTCTCGGTCCGGCACACAGTTTTAATCTGCCAGGAAGTTTCATTGTAGTAGTGATTGATATTAAAAATTACACTCAACTTACGTTATACATGAAAAGTATCACAACTTAGAATGTGCCACTCTTCTCGAATGACCCATGCACACCTGCCGGCAGCAAAGCTGAAGCGACCCTTTCCTTGCCGTGGCGAAACGTGAAGCGGCCTACAGCAAAACTGACACAACTGTACAACGGCCCTTAAGTGAAAAAATTGAGAGTTATAGATGTGACGTTTTTCATGCACGTTGGGGCACATCAAACGCATTTTCAGTGACAAAACTGAAAATTACCTTTTTTTTACTTGTGTCACTTTCCTTGCCGGGGTGCGCAATGTGCGTAACGTGAGTCAACCATATGTTGCAGGCGCCGCAACTAGCTTCTGTAGGACTTCCGTAATAAAAATTTTGCGCAACAATAGCAGAACTTTCAGTTACGAGAAACGAAAGTGTAAGAGGAGGGAGTGCGGATGATTCGTGCCCAGATGTCCAGCCGATAAGATCATCGCCCACGCAAGGTTCAAGTACTTGTCGAGCACACAGTTTTAATCTGTCAGGAGGGTTCATAACTTCAAATTCATTATCAACGACGGTCAACTCAGAGCACAGGCATTTTTTTACTATAGACTTCGACACCGAAATGTATTACAGAGACCGAGAACTCTACACGTGAGTAAATGGTTCACTTAATAAATATTTAGCGTTGTCGTCGGTGACCCACGTGGAACGCAGTCGGGTGGAGGCGAGCGTGTCTTCGCTACAGTTTTCCGCAGAAGTACGTTTGTATGGGGCAGCAGCACGACAAGGTAGCGGAGCGATTATTGTGCGTTTGCGAGTGTTCCGGGTGGCGTATGTGTGGAGTGTCCCAGATTGGGCGTGAGGGCATTGCCCCGCGCGGACCGCACGTAGCGCCGCTTCCTGCCGGCGCGACTTGCCGGCATTCAATTTGCCGGCGCGGCCGCAGCGCAGCCGCTTTATCCTATTTATCCTATTTTTAGCAATGGGGCAGCGCTTACTTGTCATTGACCTGGCGCGGACACCGGCCTGCGTGATTAGTCGCGGCCGGAGCGCGCGGAGACGCGGACCTCCACCCACTGTCCCGTAACCACAGGGGACATCGGCACGAGCAGAGCTCCCCCTTCACCCCATTCCCGATGGACCATCGCAAGCGGTCCCTTACGGAAGACATACACTACTGGCCATTAAAATTGCTACACCACGAAGATGACGTGCTACCGACGCGAAATTTAGCCGATAGGAAGAAGATGCTGTGATATGCAAATGACATTTCAGAGCACTCACACAAGGTTCGCGCCGGTGGCGACACCTACAACGTGCTGACATGAGGAAAGTTTCCAACCGATTTCTCATACACAAACAGTAGTTGACCAGCATTGCCTGGTGAAACGTTGTTGTGATGCCTCGTATAAGGAGGAGAAATGCGTACCATCACGTTTCCGACTTAGCCTATCGCGATTGCGGTTTATCGTATCGCTACATTGCTGCTCGCGTTGGTCGAGATCCCATGACTGTTAGCAGAATATGGTGGGTTCAGGAGGGTATTACGGAAAGCCGCGCTGGTTCCAAAAAAAATGGTTCAAATGGCTCTGAGCGCTATGGGACTCAACTGCTAAAGTCATCAGTCCCCTAGAACTTAGAACTAGTTAAACCTAATTAACCTAAGGACGTCACAAACATCCATGCCCGAGGCAGGATTCGAACCTGCAACCGTAGCGGTCTTGCGGTTCCAGACTGCAGCGCCGTTAACCGCACGGCCACTTCGGCCGGCACGCTGGTTCCCAACGGCCTCGTACCACTAGCAGTCGAGATGACAGTCATCTCATTCGCATAGCTGTAAAGGATCGTGCAGTCACGTCTCGATCCCTGAGTCAACAGATGGGGACGTTTGCAAGACAACAACCATCTGCACGAACATTTCGACGACGTTTGCAGCAGCATGGGCTATCAGCTCGGAGACCATGGTTGCGGTTCCCCTTGACGCTGCATCACAGGCAGGAGCGCCTGCGATGGTGTACTCAACGACGACCCTGGGTGCACGAATGGCAAAACGTCATTTTTTCGGATGAATCCAGGTTCTGTTTACAGCATCATGATAGTAACATCCGTGTTTGGCGACATCGCGGTGAACGCACATTGGAAGCGTGTATTCGTCATCGCCATACTGGCGTATCACCCGGCGTCATCGTATGGGGTGCCATTGGTTACACGTCTCGGTCACCTCTTGTTCGCACTGGCGGCACTTTGAACAGTGGACGTTACATTTCAGATGTGTTACGACCCGTGGCTCTACCCTTCATTCGATCCCTGCGAAACCCTACATTTCAGCAGGATAATGCACGACCGCATGTTGCAGGTCCTGTATGGGCCTTTCTGGATACAGAAAATGTTCGACTGCTGGCCTGGCCGGCACATTCTCCAGATCTCTCACCAACTGAAAACGTCTGGTCAATGGTGGCCGAGCAAATGGCTCTTCACAGTACGTCAGTCACTACTGTTGATGAACTGTGGTATCGTATTGAAGCTGCATGGGCAGCTGTACCTGTACGCGCCATCCAAGCTCTGTTTGACTCAATGCCCAGGTGTATCAAGGCCGTTATTACGGCCAGAGGTCGTTGTTCTGGGTACTGATTTCTCGGCCGGCCACGGTGGCCGAGAGGTTCTAGGCGCTTCAGTCCGGAACCGCGCGACTGCTGCGGTCGCAGGTTCGAATCCTGCCTCGGGCATGGATGTGTGTGATGTCTTTAGGTTAGTTAGGTTTAGGTAGTTCTATGGGACTGATGATTGAGATGTTAAGTCAAAAAAATGGTTCAAATGGCTCTGAGCACTATGGGACTTAACATCTATGGTCATCAGTCCCCTAGAACGTAGAACTACTTAAACCTAACTAACCTAAGGACATCACACACATCCATGCCCGAGGCAGGATTCGAACCTGCGACCGTAGCAGTCGCGCGGCTCCGGACTGAGCGCCTAGAACCGCTAGACCACCGCGGCCGGCGATGTTAAGTCCCATAGTGCTTAGAGCCATCCCGATATGCACACGTACCGAGGGTGGTGCATCTGCGGAGCTGACATTTGTTTTCAGGTGGTTCACGAAAAAAGATTCCCTACATGATTATGACAACACGACGAGAATTAACAGACTCCGAACGCGATATGGTAGTTGGAGCCAAACACGTGGGACGTTCCATTTCGGAAATCGTTAGGAAATTCAATATCCCGAAATCCACAGTGTCAAGAGTGTGCCGAGAATACCAAATTTCAGCCGTTACCTCTCACCACAGACAACGCAGTGGTCGATGACTTCACTTATCGACCGAGAGGAGCGGCGTTAGCGTATAGTTGTCAGTGCTAACAGACAAGCAACGATGCGTGAAATAACCGCAGAAATCAACATGGGACGTTTGACGAACGTATCCGTTAGGACAGTGTGATGAAATTTCGTTTTAATGGGCTATGGCAGCGGACGACCGACGCGAATGCCTTAGCTAACAGCACGACTTCGCCTGCAGCACCTCTCCTGGGCTCGTGAAAATATCCGTGATGCCTGGAAAACCATGAGCTGGTCAGATGAGTCACCATTTCATTTGGTAACAGTTGAGTGTGGTGCAGACCCCATAAGGTCAAGGACAAAATTTGTCAACAAGATACTGTGCAGGTGATGGTGGCTCTATAATGGGGTGGGCTATGTTTATATGGAATGGACTGGGTCCTCTGGCCCAACTGAAACGATGATTGACTGGAAGTGGTTATGTTCGTCTGGAACCGCGCGTCCGCTACGGTCTCAGGTTCGAATCCTGCCTCGGGCATGGATGTGTGTGATGTCCTTAGGTTAGTTGGGTTTAAGTAGTTCTAAGTCGTGGGGGACTGATGACCTAAGATGTTAAGTCCCATAGTGCTCAGAGCCATTTGAACCATTTGGTTATGTTCGGCTATATGGAGAAAAAAATGTTCAAATGTGTGTGAATTCCAAAGGAACCAAACTGCTGAGGTCATCAGTCCCTAGACTTATGCACTACTTAAACTTACTTATGCTAAGAACAACACTGACACACTCATGCCCGAGGGGGGACTGGAATCTCCAGCGGGAGGGGCCGCGCAATCCGTGACGTGGTGCCTTAAACCGCCCGGCCACTGTGGCACAAGCCTTTGGCTTGTACGAATGTCCTCTCCAGAAGAGATTAAATGCCAAACATAATCTAAACACGCATAGCCATTGAGCCAAACCTTTTCTTTTTTGTATTCCAGTGATCGTTGTTCTAGATGTTCCACAATACCATTTTGATCCCGCAGCTCCTCGTATCCTCCACATAATATCCACACCGTCAAACCAGACGGATGTCAATATGAAGAGGATGATGATGATCATCATCATGATAGTGATTATGATGGTGATTACGGATTTCAGAGACTAAACATCTTAGTCATTAGTTCCTGTATGGCAGAAGAGGACAAGACATATGTGTTTTTATGGAGCCGCCATACTGGGACTAAAACAGACGATGCGGTGCAATGTCGCTAATGGAGAAAGTAGTGGCTTTCGCAAATAACTCTCACTTTGGAATTTTTTGTTGTTTTTTTAAAATGCTTTTTATGCTTAAAATTGATGATTCTCGGTGGCTCAGAGCTTAACTGTCATACTAGGCGTCTAAAGGCCTAGGGTTTGGTCCTAGTTCAGTCCCACGATTTTTATCTTACATTTATCACGTCTATCATTCTTGGTAGTGTTTTTTAATCTGAAAAACACCAAGTTGCAAAAGGTTCGAAGTCCACGTTAAACTGTCGGTCGCCTCCAACCGGCTGGTCCGCAGCTCGTGGTCTAGTAGCTAGCGTTTCTGCCTCTGGATCACGGTGTCCCGCGTTCGATTCCCGGCCAGGTCGGCGATTTTCTCCGCCCGGAAACTGGGTGTTTGTGTTGTCCTCATCATCTCATCATTTGAGAAGTGCCGAGATTGGAAATGGAAAGGTTTGGAACTTGTACGGGAGCTGATGACCACGATGTTGAGTGCCCCACCTAACCGGCTGGTCAAGTCAAAGGAAGACGAGAGCATACAACTTCCAATACGACCAGGTCGAGTATAGCCACGTGGTGATCAAACCAACCTTCGGGCTGATGACGCCTTTACCTTAAATAAGTTGTGTATAACATATACTAGGCAGACGCCCTTCGTATGCTTCCCAAGCGCTGCTTTCATCGCATAAAAAATTCCCAAGAGAATCTGATACAGCAATAGCACGCTCAAGGTGCAGCTGTTACGTCTGCACCGGAACCAGACGTTATATGTGTGCTATTCATTACTAACCCCGTCTTCATGTTGGCAAATTTGTGTGCGTATATATGAGAAAGGGACAACATGTGGAGCGATTGGTTTCCGTGATATTTTTGAGAAACAACATTCGAGTGTAAACAAACCATATCTTTACAGCCTTCTGAGTGAATAAAGTGCAAGTCACTAACATGCAGCCAGTCAGTATTTATGTCACACTATCAGCACTCTCTTAGTTTTCCTCGTTCCTATAAATTTCTCTCCACCCCCATCCCCCCATTTTCTCTATTAATTCGTCCCTTCTATTTCTCGCTCTTTTTCCTACCGGTTAACTTATTCAGATTTGATTAATTCTGTACTATTGTCATACGTTTCTGTTCGTGTATCATTACTTCTAGTCGATAGGCGGTAAAAGCACTGCGGCCGTGCGCCCAGATAATTTTATTATCATCATAACTTCCACTCGACGGGAGTATTATTTAATGAAGCGCGTACTTAACACAACGTTAATAAGAGTGAATTTTTTATAACAGTTACAATTCTGTATAACTCATGTACTATGCACAATGCAAAGTAAAACATAAACAGCTACGTCTCCCTATCGACGTTTAGTTGTATGTAACAGAGAACCAGAAGGCCCTAATCTTGCCGAATAAAATAAATAAATAAAGCAAATACGGAAGCTGTGTCATAGAGTAGTGAACATAACTAAAAATTTAACATCCACCAAGTTATACCTGTTCACACACACGCACAATAGAAAGAGAGGGAACAAACTTGTCACAATACCTGCCTAGGCGTGGTATTCCCCAACAAGTTACTGATCTCATACTGCTTTAAGTTAGTGAACAGTAGGCAAGGGAGAATAATCCATAAATTTGAAGCGAAAGCTGTAATTGCCTACGAAAAGTGGAGGAATTCGGCTGGAGCTTTTGTAACATTCCCTCTCGCCTAGTTGTACTTTATTCTTGTGTCCAAAACACGGCCACGACAACTGTTAATACTAAACCTCGGCTCCATTATAATCAATAGAAATTTAAGCTTAAGGATATGAATGATGACTGTTAAAGGTCGTTAGTTGAATAGCTAAAACAGTTGTAGCTTAGAGATGTCGATTTAACAGCCGAAGAAATTCAACAGAAATCATCTGTTGACAAAACAGCATAAAAAAATGGTTGAAATGGCTTTGAGCACTATGGGACTTAACATCTGTGGTCATCAGTCCCCTAGAACTTAGAACTTCTTAAACCTAACTAACCTAAGGACATCACACACATCCATGCCCGAGGAAGGATTCGAACCTGCGACCGTAGCGGTCACGCGGTTCCAGACTGAGCGCCTATAACCGCACGGCCACACCGGCCGGCAAACAGCATAAAAGTGTGCTGTTTCAAAATGATTTTCCCTGACTAAAATTCTATACGAAATTAATTAGTTTAAGATCAATTTTACTTTCATAAGTGCGAGATCGTTCGTAAATGTGCATAAGCTACGTAGCAACTGTACTCTGTCGAATTGCACCAGCAAGCACCCAGCGCAGCCAGCATTATTATTATAAAAATCCGTCTTATTGTTTCGCTGGTGCTCTGCTGTTCTGTAATTTCATTAACACGTGCACAGTAGTTAAGAAATAAAAAAAGGCTGATAAATGCAGTTCTGCAATTGTGCAGTGCTTACATCTATCAAAGGAACCATGAAGCCATTTGCTGTAACTGACATAGGGAAACAGCGGAAAAATGATGTGGATGGCAGGCTAAGGATTTGAACCGGTGTCTAACCAGTTCACTACATATTCAAATTAAATCTCTCTGCGACTTTTCCAAGATCAGTGTCTGATACAAGTTTTGCCTTGGAATGTATGGTTTTATTTCCTATAATCTCCTACAGTTGAATAGCTGGGATAGACTTCTAAGCTCGTTTCCTTCTCGAAACACCATCTGAACTATTACTGACATCGGCAGCACGCGAAAGCGAAGGTGTCCTCATGGCACGCATGGCGTGAGTTACGATTTGCATGGATACTGCGAGCTGCTCCACAGGCAATATCGACATAGTGGCAAGATTGTTTGATAAGATGTAAATTGATGTTTTAATTACCATCGATATCGAGATCATTAGACAGATTAATGATAGTACAGGCTGCGGGACGAAATTTTATGCCCTTTCCATGTAAATTATATTACTATAGTGTATATGCACAATAATTTCGATTTCAACGTCGGTAAGGCTGTAGCGTAAGACATAAAGTCAGTAAGTTTTGGCAGAGATATTTGCTTGGTTGTCGCTATGAAACAGACAAAGAAAAACTCAAACTTTAACTACTCTCCAAGTCCTTCAATAATACAACAATACAGGGTGATTATAATTAAAGTTGAACTTTCAAAACGCTGTAGAAATAACACCATTGGTCAGAATGGCGTCAAATTGCACCGGAATATTATCGGAGAAGGGGAAAACGTATGGCAGACAAAAAACATAGAGTAAAAATTGGTCAATAGATGGAGCTGTATGTGTCAGACTACGTAAATGACAACACTTATCATGCGCACGAGCTATTGCAGTTGGTATAAACACGCCGGGTACAACGGCTTTTCCTCCTTTCGACTCTACGACGTTCGCCATGACTGTCTCAATAGTCCGCCGCCGGCAGCTGAGTGGATGCCGGCATGGTGGCTCAGCGTGTTCGGTCAGAGGGTTAGCAGCCCTCTGTAATAAAAAAAAAACTGAGTTAATCGATCAATAACGAACTTAAATGCATGTCGTACGACGTCCTCCCCGAGCAGATGCAACGAACGAAAGCGAACAAAATGAGATTAAAAATAAATAAAAAGTGGTCAGCGCTACAGACTGTCAATCCTAAGGGCCCGGGTTCGATTCCCGGCTGGGTCGGAGATTTTCTCCGCTAAGGGACTTGGTGTTGAGTTGTCCTAATCATCATCATTTCATCCCCATCGACGCGCAAGTCGCCGCAGTGGAGTCAAATCGAAAGACTTGCACCAGGTGAACGGTCTACCCGACGGGAGGCCCTAGTCACACGCCATTATTATTATTACCGTCTCAATACAGGATCGCGCTCTGCTTGTAAAGCTGTGTTACAATAATAATGACTGTGCATACGTCGCTCTGCAGAAGTTCCGGACACTGAAGGATTTTAAAAAAGAGTTTGTCCGATGACTGCCGTGAGTCTGGAGAAAATGTTTCGGAAATTCGAAAAGACGGGTTCTTTTGGTGTGCAGCCTGCTAGAGGGAAGAAACGAATTGATTCGACGTCAGTAGAAGCTGTGGCCACAGAAATGCAGGAGGAGACGAGTGGTGGTGTGCAAACCTGTAGTGCACGGAGAATTGCCCGGACATACCCGTGGCACGGTTCGTAAAATCCTACGAAATATCCATATCTGCTATCCATTCAAAATTACCCATGTGCACGAGTTGCTTCCTGTTGACCTGCCAGCAAGAGAGACCTTTGCTTTAGAATGTCTTGCTCGTGTGGAAGTGGACAATGATTGGCCAGGGAAGATTTTGTAGACAGGCGAAGCGCACTTCCACTTGACAAGATACCTCAATACACAGAATTGGCGAATAAGGGCAACGGAAAACCCACACGCAAATCAACCAGTACCACTTCATCCTGAAACGGTCACTGTGTGCTGTGGGTTTACGGCATTATTTATCTAGGACCATATTTTTTCGAAGAGACAGGTCCTGTTACCTGTACCGTCACTGGTAAGCGCTATTTTTTGCACAAGCACGTCATTGTAGCTCTCCAACAGCATGGATGTGTGGATAGTATCATTTTTATGTAAGATGGCGCACCTCCGCACATTGCAGATCCAGTTAAGCAGCTGCTGAAGCGCCATTTCGGAAATGCTAGAATGATCAGCCGCCGTTTCCCTATAGCCTGGCCGCCCCAGTCACCTAATCTTAATCCGTGTGACTTCTGGCTGTGGGGCTATCTGAAAGATGTTGTGTTCAGTGTTCGGATTGTAAACTTAGCTGCGCAACACATTCTGAACGTAACCCCAGAAACACTTCCATCAGTTGTGGAGTATGCTGTTTCTCGATTTCAACTTGTTGCAGAAAACGGTGGACAGCCTGTTGAACGTGTTTTGCGCCAGTCACATGGAAATTAATAATCCAATTTGATTTTGACTGATGCTTTTTATGCGGTTATTGGCCTCAGGACAACTAAAAACCGATTTTTCCCATCCGATGTGATATGACCTTGCCGTGGTGGATGGGCTTACGTAGCTAACAGTATCACATCCGTACAGCCATGCACACTGACTAGTACAGTTTGTTTAACGTCAAACATACACTTTAGGCATTATTGTATGATTCATTTGTCATTTGTAGTCGACCTCTATTAAATTGCGGTGCTTACTGCGCCATCTATTGCTACATTTTGTAACTATTTATTTTTCTTCTGCCGTAAGTTTTCCCCCTTCTGCGACAATATTCCGTTGCAATTTGCCGTCATTCTGACCAATGGTGTTATTTCTACAGCAGTTTGAAAGATTAATTATAATCACCCTGTATATACACCTAATTCTGTAGAATGAAGCTTCCATTAGAGTTAGTCAGGATAGTGGGAAATTCAGAACTGAAAGAGGAGTCAGACAAGGGAGTGAAATATCGCCAAAACTAATCACACAGTCATAGTGAAAGTTTTCAAATCTCTCAACTGTGAGAACAGGTTAAAAGAAGAGTTCGTATCGTTTACTACTTGTTGAGAAAACTTCAACATTGAACGAAAGGCTTAACAGCGGAAGTTTGTAAGCAGGGCTGGATATCACCTGTAGTAAGACTAAAATAATGTATACTGGACATTTTCAGAAGAAAATAGTGCAAATTAACAATAAAGTAATAGAAATCTTTTATGAACGTCAGTATTTCGGGCAGACGACAGAACTAACTTCGACAGAAATAAAAAAAAAACACTAAATGTTTTCCGATGTGCTTTTGATAACCTAAACAGGCATGGAAAATAAGTTACACATGTACCTCACGCTAAGACCATTACGCAGCAAGACTTGTGCATTCTTAGGAGAGAGTCCATTTCCTGCAGACGCGGTTCTGCTGCGGTATGGATTACGGGGGCATCATAGTGTGGGAGTGAAATAGCGCAGCAATTGGAAACGTACTCCAAAGTTGAAGTACGCCGGATAGTACAAGTTCTAGCCGACAGGTGGCACTAGTGTGGGGGACGTTGGTTTCAATTTATTTTTTCCCTACCTGTCGCCTACAACTCAAATATTTGTATCATTCTTCGAGCCAAGCCAACAGATGACGCCCCGATTAGCCACAGGCTCTTGATACTGACACTCAACGTCGTTTTGCAAGTTCTAAGTATTGCTGAACGAACTTTATAAAAAATGCTTTAATTTTTTAATTTATCTTCTTTTGTAGTCTGAGGAGGAGGAATTAATGTTTAACGTCCCGTCGACAACGAGGTCATTAGAGAGACAGCACAAGCTCGGATTAGGGAAGGAAGTGGAAGGAAATCGGCCATGCTCTTTCAAAGGAAACATCCCGGAATTTGCTTGAAGCAATTTAAGGAAATCACGGAAAACCTAAATCGGGATGACCGGACGCGGGTTTGAATCTTCGCCGTCCCGAATGCGAGTCCAGTGTGCTAACCATTGTGCCACCTCGCTCCGTTTGTAGTCTAATATTGTATACCAAACACCTGCCGTTATTTATGTTCCTTTAATTTTAATTACAGATCCGATGATGACAGTAGCCAAAATTACATAATAAAGAAATATATCAATCGATCTAGACGGTTGGTTTGATTCCATAAAAAAATTCCCATCATTTTCAAAGCACAATGAAGGGAGGGATCGGTGTGCGTGGGAACTTGGGGGACTTCAACCCTCGGTGGGTGTTATTACTTCAACCACGAACCAAAAGACGACGTATAAAGAGAGAGCACACACTGTAAACAACTAGCGCTACCACTCAACCTATGATAAACAACATCAGACATTATCCATAGTGGAATATTGACTAGCGATGGGAGGGCATGTGGTACTAACTCCGCTCCCGTGTTGTGTGATACGCTGCCTCCCTGACGTATTAACAGTTTTCACTTACCATTCCATGTGATGAAAAAGCATTGAAAATTTGAGGGTTGCTCAGCGAGCGAAGGAGAGATGGATTATGGGAGATTCTAGAAAAGGCAGAAAAACAAACACACAGTTCAGGACGAGACTCTAACCGTAAACACGAATATAATTTAATGAAATGCAGATGGACAGGACGTGTAATCAGGGGAGTGAATTTTGGATAGATTAAGAAAGATTTTTGCTACGCTGCGAGAGATAAAAGAAGACCGAGAGACGACCTAATAGAAGGTGAGTAGGTGACATTAGAAAACATGCAGGGGCATGCTTATAACTGAAGACGGTAATACATGCAGAAATAGGAAAGAGGCCTCTATGTAAAAAAAAAAAAAAAAAAAAAAAAAAGTGGCTATGAGCACTATGGGACTTAACATCTGAAGTCATCAGTCCCCTAGACTTAGAACTACTTAAACCTACCTAACCTAAGGATCTCATACACATTCATGCCCGAGGCAGGATTCGAACCTGCGACCGTAGCAGTCGCGCGGTTGCGGACTGAAGCGCCTAGAACCGCTCGGCCACCGCCTTTATGTCATATCGCTGACGATCACACATATTATGAAGTAATATAACACTAGTAATACCCCACATTAACGAGGGTAAATAGGTAATCAGTAACTGAGTGTGTGCGAGAATAGAAAGCAAACAAAAACTTCAAGTTGAATGAGATACTTTGACTTGCGGAAGAAGGGTGTACAGCCCCAAATGCGCTGTCGGTGATATTAACACTACTGCGAAGAAGGACAGTAAGAATATGTCTCGTCGACATCAGTGTTGTTACAAATCGACACCAGCTCAGTAGTATATGATGTGGAGGGAAATCAGTCCTAGTCGTCTTTAAGCAGCTACGCCATTCTTCTTAAACCATTTAATAAAAACCTGGGCCGGCAGGTGTGAACGAGCGGTTCTAGGCGCTTCAGTCTAGAACCGCGCGACCGCTACGGTCGCAGGTTCGAATCCTGCCTCGGGCATGGATGTGTGTGCGGTCCTTAGGTTAGTTAGGTCTAAGTACTTCTCAGTTCTAGGGGACTGATGACCTCAGATGTTAAGTCCCATAGTGGTCAGAGCCATTTTTTAAAAACGTGGAAAGCACGAATCAAGATAGCCATACAAGGCTTTGGATGCCCCTCCTCCCACATACAATGCCCGAGTCTTGCGTAGCCTACTGCGCCACATCGGTCGAGTGAAAGCCGCTGGCGCTGAGGACGAAACAGAAGCCTCTTTTACCGGTAAAGCTTCTTTTCAAATCCTTTAGTGGAGTTTGCTTCAGTATATCTTCCGACACCTTTTATGTTCTCTAGCAAGACATGCAAGAAAAGGCTATATTTCTCCTGCGGCATTAAGCGGATACCTTCACTTAATAAAGAGAACGTTAGCTAGAATCGCAGTTTTGCCTCAGCCAACTGCGAGGCCACAAGACGGATATTAAGAAGTAAACGGGAGCGTGGAGGAGGCGCCCGACTGTAGCGGTAATGCGGCAGTGTTAAATTTCCCCTCGCGAATTAGCATTCCGCGTGAGTTTAAGCGCGTCCGGTGAGGATATCAACCTCGACTCAGGAAATAGACGCACGCGCCACGCTGCCAAATTCCTTATTTGTGTATGGCGCACGCACGCGGCGCGCATTGTACATTCTGCGCTCCGCGCCGCGCCGCACGTGACTCACTGGAGATAGCTACCGCCCCCGCAGCAGGAAGCACGCCCATGCAAGGAATGCGCTCGCACCTGCACTGTCCGCAGGAAAAACTATAACGTAGTAATCCGGTCACCGAAAGCCGCGGTCACGTCCTCGCACTTCATAGAGTTGGTAGCCTACTACTGGCATCGCCATAGGGGAATACACCAATCACTTTCTGTATCTGCTTCAAATATGAGCGAGATTCACGCAAATTCTACGAATAATACCATTAAGCACAAATGTATTCGTCCTTACTAATGGCGAAATTTTTACATACCTTAGTGAACTGAAACGAAGCTGTTGTTCTTTTCCTTAAACAGTTACGTTTATTACTTACCCGCCAGGTTAGCCTAATGCGCTGCTTCCTGGACTCGGGTAGACGCGCCAGCCCCGGAGAGTCCCCCCGGCGGATTAACGACGAGAGCCAGTGTGATGGCCAGCCTAGACGTGGTATTTAGGCGGTTTTACACATCCCACTAGGTGAATACCGGGCTGGTCCCCACGTCCCGCCTCAGTTACACGACTGGCAGACATTTGAAACATGTTCGCACTGTTTCATGATTTATACTAGACGCAGACAGCTAGGGTACTCTGATTCAATCCCGCAGGGTACGGGGTTGTGGCAGGAAGGGCATCCGGCCACCCCTTCAAATTAACCTTGCCAAATCCGATTTTAACCACGCCGATCCCGCGCAAACTGCGGTACAAAGGCGCAAGCAAAAAAAAAAATGGCTCTGAGCACTATGGGACTCAACTGCTGAGGTCATTAGTCCCCTAGAATTTAGAACTAGTTAAACCTAACTAACCTAAAGACATCACAAACATCCATGCCCGAGGCAGGATTCGAACCTGCGACCGTAGCGGTCTTGCGGTTCCAGACTGCAGCGCCTTTAACCGCACGGCCACTTTGGCAAGCAAAAGAAAGTTACGTTTATTACTTAAGAGGTAACTGTTCAGTAAATCCAGTAGAATTATGAAGAAGCCACTCCAAAGAAGGCTATAAATGCAGGAAGTAGGCTTTACAGATTTTTTTTCCCCCACTCCATGCCTGACTTCACGAAAGCCGTCCTCAGACGAGACGTGGATGCGTACGTGAATGAGAACGTCGTTTCCAACGTGGTTGGTGATCGCTCCTACACTTTCTCTCGGGACGTGCTCTGCAACTTGATCTGCGATTCAGCACCCTGCATCGGCAGTTGTCGGCTACTTTTGGCCCACCGGCCCACCACCAACACAAATTTTTGTTCAAGAAAGGGACACGCGTCGAAGAGCGACAGAAACTTCATTATCGATTTTCAAAACACCGAGAAAGTTCCCAAAGAACATTGTGGAGATGTCAGTGGATTCATAGACACATAATGTGTTGAAAACAGAGCTTTAAAAGTATTACGTTCCGTCCTTCATAAAATATAACTGATAATATCTTTGAAAAACAAATGAAGTTTGCAACAATTTTAAAGAGGTAAACATTAATGTGCAACTGGGAAGCGAACGCAGATCGCTGAAATGCGAAATCATTGCTCTAACATACATACTGCTTGTAGGCAGCACCCAAGTTGGCAATACTATCTTGCTTGCTTCGATTCATTCAGAGTTCACCTCAAATAAGTTTTTCTGGGTCTGTGAGTAGTGAATACGTACACAGATATTGACTACGTATAACATCTGGAGAGATTTATATTCCCGTCTATACCTTTATACCTGGGGGTCTCGTAGCACTTTCAACCATTGACATACCATTTCATGATACGTTATTACAAAGAGCACCATCCAAAACGTCTCGCTTCATGTATGTCCACCGATGCCTTTAAATAGCAGATTTTCATAGTAAGCAAATATTAATACAAGAACAATCAAATACGGCAACTTAGCTTTAGAAAACTTTAGTCCAATGTGGAGTCCACTCATTTCATCCTGTGATGTAAAACGCTATCTTGTATCGTATTTATTCACATCTCGAAGCACGTTGTTAAGATCAGACATGAGCTGATTCAAAAGTCTCGTTCGGGATTGATGCTCAACGTGAAATTCCACATTATGACATCACAGACCACGTCTTCAAATGCGTCCACTCTTGCGATCACTTCAGGTGTGCGGACGGCTAAATGCGCAATACCTCGGCGGCCCTCCGCTTAGTCATAACTGGTTTCGATCTTGGTCGTGAAAAACAACTTACATGGCCAGAATCAGGAAGCAAGGAGGGTCAGAGTTCAGTATCCTGTTGACAGGTAGCTCGTTAGATATAAGCAGTAGCCCATTTGGTCACACATGGGGAAGGAATTCTGCTGTGGTCTTGAAGAAAGCGTGCAAATAGTAGCTTACACTGCTTCACATAAACAACTGCAAATGTAAAAAAAGTTACAGGAATTTAGCTCTGCTTCTGCGAATAAGAATTAATTGTGTCAATAAAATTTTTCAGGGTACGTGACCACATTGTCAATATAAAAAATTCTCAGACGTTTCCGCCGCTGTTGCAAATGGCTTCCCTGTGGCCGCAGAAGCCTACGCTTACAAGATTGTATTGTGTTAAGCATGAAAGAATTTTGCAAATAATGAGAGGAAAGATGGTGGAGCATACTTCCTGATCAAAATACATTGAGGCAAATTACTGTATAAGCCAGAACGTCCGTGTCGAAGAAGGATGTAAGGCTTTGTTTGTCGCAAAGGGACTTCAATTTCGGCGGCCTCGAAAGTACTTCTCGCGCCTACATCCATAGCGGAAACATACACTATACACTACGCACCACAAGGCAGTCTTCTACTCTGATGAGCTACCCTTAAGATATAAACATTCATACTTTCCAAAGTCAGGGTAGCAATGCGGGAGAATGAAGAAACCATTACCAGTTACTCAGCTAAACAGCTAGTTGAAGTCTTCCAGGCAATAACGCCGAACACCTTCGGTTCAGTTTTGCTCTTCCATGGACGATGCTAACGCGAAGCCGGCCACTGTGGCCGAGCGGTTCTAGGTGCTTCAGTCCGGAACCGCGCTGCTGCTACGGTCGCAGGCTCGAATCCTGCCTTGGGCATGGATGTGTGTGATGTCCATAGGTTAGTTAGGTTTCAAATGGTTCAAATGGCTCTGAGCACTATGGGACTTAACTTCTGAGGTCATCAGTCCCCTAGAACTTAGAACTACTTAAACCTAACTAACCTAAGGACGTCACACACATCCATGCCCGAGGCAGGATTCGAACCTGCGACCGTAGCGGTCCCGCGGTTCCAGACTGGAGCGCCTGGAATCGCTCGGCCACTCCGGCCGGCTTAGTTAGGTTTAAGTAGTTCTAAGTCTAGGGGACTGATGATCTCAGATGTTAAGTCCTATAGTGCTCAAAGCCGTTTGAGCCATTTTTGATATCAACATTTCATCACAGACCGTGTGTGAAGTTGGATAGTGAAATCTTTGCAATATCTGACGACAGAGTGCAATGCTGGTGAAGGTACAGGTGTTCGGAGCACACCGTTCATCGCATATCGTTGTTCCGTGGACTTCGCAGCAGAAGACACCTACGCCTTTTCAGGTTGACTCAAATACATCGTCAATTATGACTGCAGTACGCATGGGATCATCGAGATTGACCGTACGTCAGTGGATACATGTCACCTAGAGAGATGAACTAAGTTTCTGGTCATAACTGGTCTATGATCGTGTCATCCAGGTGATCAACTTTTCGAAATACGCACCACCAACGGGTGCAGACCACTGGGGGTGGGGGTGGGGGGCAGCATTCTGCTGCTGTGGTGAACATTCACCCAGGCTTGCATGGTATCTCCTGCGAACTACATGAACATTATTGCGGACCACTTCCAAAATATAATTCAGTCCTGATTTAGGTCCTTTGAAAGGGCACGGCCGACTTCCTTCCCCGTCCTTCCCCAATCCGATGAGACCGATGACCTCGCTGTCTGGTCTCCTCCTTCCCCCCCCCCCCCCCCCAAACAACTCCAACCTGATTTCGTGCAACAAGATGATACGATATCTGGTACGGTTCTCCGGTCGAGTTGTTCTAAAACACACCTATATCTAAACTCCGCAAGCCACCTTACGGTGTGATGTGGAGGATACTTCCGGTGCCACTGTCTTTTTCTTGCATACAAGCTAAGGAGAGATATCGGGGTACACAATTAACACAAGTAAAACAAAATCACTTTATTAATTGAGGAACGACGTAACTTTTATTGAACGCCCCAGATGTGGGAATGTTTACAAGGTGGTGTGACAAGTCCTCTCCTGCTGCGGATGCGTAGGTACACTGTTCAGATTCAGTAATAACAGATACCTTGAAGACAGTAATGAAACGTACAGTAGCACAGTGAACTCTTCTAAGAACTATATGTTCGGCGCACAACAAGAACCTATGCCACTCTTAAGCCTGGCAATACTCTGAAGCTGACTCGACGACGGTAACTAGAAGTACTTGTCTGCTGTGGTCGTTCTTATAATAAGACGCCTGGGAACTCCGAGGGCGTGGCCCGAGGCCCGCTCGGCTTGTCCCCGCCACTGACGCTGCGCTAGCTTACAGCATCCTTGAGGTTGACGGCCTCTTGCTTTTTCGTTTCGCTATTCAACGACACCGCACCTCTACCATCTTTCCTGGTCCATTCACGAATGGCGCTTGCGGATACTGATGGTCGTTGAAGCTCTGTGAGACACCCAAATTTTCTTATTTTCTCATCGAAGTCATTTAGCGAGACATACGCGTAAGGAAGTAATATACTGCCGACACTTCTTGGAATTTACGCTCTCTAAATTTCATAGTAAACCTCTTCAAAATGCAGAGTATCTCACTTATAGCGTCTGCCTCTGGAGTCTGGTCAGCGTCCCCTTACCGCTCTCGCACAGAGAAAAGGGTCCTATGACCAGACGTGCCGCTCCTCGTTGCGTATTCTCTGTCTCTTCTGTTAATCCTACTCGATAAGAGTCTCAGATTGACGAGCAATATTCAAGAAGCGGTCAGAAGAGTGCTTCTTGATCCAAAATAATGGTTCTAAGCACTATGGGACTCAAATTTTGAAGTCATCAGAACTTAGAAATACTTAAACCTAACTAACCTAAGGACATCACACACATCCATGCCCGAGGCAGGATTCGAACCTGCGACCGTAGCAGCAGCGCGGTTCCGGACTGAAGCGCCTAGAACCGGCTTCTTCGTCCGCTCCCTGCGTGGATGAATTAGATATACCAAGATTCTGTCAATGGAGGCCTAGCATCCGCTTTCCCTGCAATTTGTTTTGTGTGGTTATTCCATTTTTAATCACACGGGATGGTTACTCCTACGTACACTACTGGCCATTAAAATTGCTACACCACGAAGATGACGTGCTACAGACGTGAAATTTAACCGACAGGAAGAATATGCTCTGATATGCAAACGATTAGCTTTTCAGAGCATTCACACAAGGTTGGCGCACGTGGCGACACCTACAACGTGCTGACATGAGGAAAGTTTCCAACCGATTTCTAATACACAAACAGCAGTTGACCGGCGTTGCCTGGTGAAACATTGTTGTGATGCCTCGTGTAAGGAGGATAAATGAGTACCATCACGTTTCCAACTTCGATAAAGGTCGGATTGTAGCCTATCGCGATTGCTGTTTATCGTATCTCGACATTGCTGCTCGCGTTAGACGACTTTCAATGACTGTTAGCAGAATATGGAATCGGTGGGTTCAGGAGGGTAATACGGAACGCCGTGCTGGATCCCAACGGCCTCGTATCAGTAGCAGTCGAGATGACAGGCATCTTATCCGCCTGGCTGTAACGGCTCGTGCAGCCACGTCTCGATCCCTGAGTCAACAGATGGGGACGTTTGCAAGACAACAACCATCTGCACGAACAGTTCGACGACGTTTGCAGCAGCATGGGCTATCAGCTCGGAGACCATGGTTGCGGTTCCCCTTGACGCTGCATCACAGGCAGGAGCGCCTGCGATGGTGTACTCAACGACGACCCTGGGTGCACGAATGGCAAAACGTCATTTTTTTCGGATGAATCCAGGTTCTGTTTACAGCATCATGATAGTACCATCCGTGTTTGGCGACATCGCGGTGAACGCACATTGGAAGCGTGTATTCGTCATCGCCATACTGGCGTATCACCTGAAGTGATGGTATGGGGTGCCATTGGTTACACAACGCGGTCACCTCTTGTTCGCATTGACGGCACTTTGAACAGTGGACGTTACATTTCAGATGTGTTACGACCCGTGGCTCTACCCTTCATTCGATCCCTGCGAAACCCTACATTTCAGCAGGATAATGCACGACCATATTTTGCAGGTCCTGTACGGGTCTTTCTGGATACAGAAAATGCTTGACTGCTGCCCCGACCAGCACATTCTTCAGATCTCTCACCAATTGAAAACGTCTGGTCAATGGTGGCCGAGCAACTGGCTCGTCACAATACGCCAGTCACTACTATTGATGAACTGTGGTATCGTGTTGAAGCTGCATGGGCAGCTGTACCTGTACACGCCATCCAAGCTCTGTTTGACTCAATGCCCAGGCGTATCAGGGCCGTTATTACGGCCGGAGGTGTTTGTTCTGGGTACTGATTTCTCAGGACCTATGCACCCAAACTGCTTGAAAACGTAATCACATGTCAGTTCTAGTATAATATATTTGTCCAATGAATACCCGTTTATCATCTGCATTTCTTCTTGGTGTAGCAATTTCAATGCCAGTAGTGTATTTTACGATGGTTATTGTTTCCAGTCATTTGTAGCTAATAACCTAATGGAACAGTTGGGAATCTCTTCGCCTGTATATGCGCAGTAGTTAAATTTATTTAGGCTCAGGGTCAACTGCCAGCCCTTGCAACAGTTATCGAAGGTTTGGAGGTCTTCTTGCATTTCACTTTCCGCAGCTCGTGGTCGTGCGGTAGCGTTCTCACTTCCCGCGCTCGGGTTCCCGGGTTCGATTCCCGGCGGGGTCAGGGATTTTCTCTGTCTCGTGGTGACTGGGTGTTGTGTGATGTCCTAAGGTTAGTTAGGTTTAAGTAGTTCTAAGTTCTAGGGGACTGATGACCATAGATGTTAAGTCTCATAGTGCCCAGAGTCATTTGAACGATTTTTGAACCTGAATTTCGCTACTGTTTTCCAGCGTTGCAGTCTTTCTGTAAACAAGCGCATCGTCCGAGGTTAACTTCACAGAGCCGATAACGGTATCAACTATATCATTTCTACAAATTGTAAACAGCAGCGGCCTTATAAAACTCCTTTGGGGTACTCCCGAAATCATCTAAACATCTGTCGATTTTGTTCCGTTAAGAACGACGTGTTGAGTTCTAGCTACAAGAAAATTCTGGATCTAATCATAAATCTGTTACGATGTTCGGTAAACTCGTATTTTGTTCAATAAACGAGAATGCGAAACTGTATCGAAGGCCCTCCGGAAATTAAGGAACGCGGCATCAACCCGGGAGCCTTTGTCTACGGATTTCACGGGCGAACAGAGCGGTCTGACTTTCGCTAGATTTCTTTTCGCGGAAGCCGTGTTGGTTATTATATCGGAGATCTCCGTCCTTCAAAACCGTCATAATGCGTGAGCGTAAAAGTGTTCCATGATTCTACAACAGACTGGCGTCAGCAGTATTAGCCTGCAATTACCCTGTCTGAAAACGGGAATGGCCTGCGGCAGTTTCCAATCTCTAGTTACCCATCGTTGCTCCAGCAGCCTACCATAAACTGCAGCCAGAAGGAAGGAAGGCGACGGGAACGGTTATTGTGATATAAACACCTCCAATTGGGGCATTTATGTCGGGTCTTTCGACTGTTTACTTGTTGGCACAATGACCGTCCACTTAAACATGAAAGCGTACACACATTTCAGATATACTTCTAAGCGCCTGCTGATCGGCTAGAAATCACCGTGTAGTTCGATAAAAAAATAAAAATAAATTAAAATAAGCAACCGATGTTGACCTTGTATCTATGCCATACAAAGTAGACCCAAGAGGAAATAAGTTTTTTCGTAGTGCCTCAGCGTATCTCTTTGCTCCTTATAACAACGGGACCTGGCATTAAAGCTTCAATTCGCGGTGTTTAATCTGCAAATAGCCGATATTTACCTTTTAGTACAAGCACATTTCTCCGATAGGTCTGTGATAAGTTTCAATGCCAACATTAACAACCGTTGTATCACTACACTCGTCGTTTCAAGAGTGCTCTGATGTCTTTAAAAACATCATTCCACTTTAAAAAATTACTTGCTTCAATATCTTCAATGTCACATGAGCTAAAAGGGTTAAACATGCAACAAAGCTGCGTGCCTCTCTGCCTGCTATCATATACTGTAAACATCGTTTCGATACCATGGATTGTTCACGAAGTAAAAGGGCTATTATGTCTTACACGACTCTACCTGTATCTGTACACGAGAGCCATCCAAGGAGTGATTTCCAGCAAAAAGAATTACACAAATAACTATAACAAGGACGTTTATTGCACATGCAAGAGCCGGCCGTTGTGACCGAGCGGTTCTAGGCGCTTCAGTCCGGAACCGCGCTGCTGCTACGGTCGCAGGTTGAATCCTGCCTCGGGCATGGATGTGTGTGATGTCCTTAGGTCAGTTAGATTTAAGTAGTTCTATGTCTAGGGGACTGATGACCTCAGATGTTGAGTCCCACAGTGCTTAGAGCCATTTGAACCACTTTTTTGCACATGCAAGTGTCCACTTTCTCTTACTTCCTGCATAACTGCACCCACTTTGAGATACTCTCCATAACGCTGGATCAGCTTTCGTGTACTCTTCTCGCACAAATTTGTAGCCTACGTAACCACATTATGCAGAATACTTCGTGAAATTCCTAGAAGTTAGAATGAGATTATCATGATAGTGAAAAGTCCATCTGTTCTCTCTAATTACCATATCAGCGTTTCTCATAATGTTTAAAATCATATCTGACGACAGCGAGCTTTGTTGCTTGCCGCGAACATGCCCCCCTCCTGAATTTATGTTATCAACCGACAATTTATTTGTTTCCAGGTGGGGTACGCTGGGGAAACATATGCAGCACGGCCGGCCGCGGTGGTCTAGCGGTTCTAGGCGCTCAGTCCGGAACCGCGCGAATGCTACGGTCGCAGGTTCGAATCCTGCCTCGGGCATGGATGTGTGTGATGTCCTTAGGTTAGTTAGTTTTAAGTAGTTCTAAGTTCTAGGGGACTAATGACCTCAGAATTTAAGTCCCATAGTGCTCAGAACCGTTTTAACCGTTTTTTGTAATTCATACCAATTTAGGTTTACACTAACAGCTTTCTAAAGACACGACGATCAACAAAATCGGATGATTCGTATATATTTTGGAAATTCGTTGCTATGTGTTACTTCTATAATTTACCGTCAGATACTAAACTTTAAACTAATAATGATATTGAAAATCTGATAACACCATTAGAATCGTCATGCAATTAATAGCAATGTACACGTTTCTTTTTTAAGTATCAGAATTCAACTGGCTACTATTAATTTCTATACGAACTGTGAAATGTCTGCTACTAACGTTTAACAAAGTCCGCCATCTTTGGCACTCCCGGAGTGTCTCCTTCATTGTCACAAAGCACAGTCCTCGTCACAGCGGAATTCCCAGCCACGCGGCTGGACCTTGCGCTGGGGCTACCCCTCGCGTCCTGCTAACGTTTGCCACCACGTGTTTGCTGCCGGGCCTCGGCTTTGACGAGTGTCCTGTGCGGTCGCCCCAACTCCGAACGTATATTTCCAGGGCGTTACAACTCGCCCCTTACCTCACAACCCCAAGTACCAAACGTAAACATTTTACTTTTCTGTTTATTTCGTTTGCGGATCTTACAGTTGTCTTTAATAGCCTTAAATACGAAAGCTCATCAATTGGTTCTTTGACTATGTTGTTAATTTGTACTATTTCATTTTCGATATGTCGGTTCTCCTTTATTTAAGATTTACTATAATTTATTTTAAGACCTATTTTCAAAATTTCTCTGTTATTTTGTTTTCAAATTTTATCTGCGCTAGAGGCGAGCAGTTAATATGTGTATATTGAGTGTACGTTGGTACTGTCATTACTATAAGGTGGAGGTGGCCGCGAAGAGTAGCAAGGCGAACGGTTAGTAAATGGACCTGTGTGCTTCTCTGTCGAATTACAAGGGATAAGAAAATGTCGAGACAACGTCTTGATGGGAGGTGGGCGCTAAGTGTAGGCTCCAGATTCCTGGACTTACGCCATAGGGTGACTGAGTTTCGGGTTCCGCTGAGTAGTTCCGAGTCCACTACACGCAGGAAGCAGCTACACGTGTAGCTGGGGCTGTGTAACGTGGACTGGGCGGTTTTTTAGGTTAGAGGGTCTCGGGGAAATACAAAAAGGGCTTCCGTCTCAAAGGGTGCAGGTCGAACGAAGGAAAAATGTAGATACAGGAACCATACGTATAACAGTTGTAAATAGTCGTAGCTGTGTGGGGAAAGTACCAGAGTTACAAGCACTAATAGAAAACACTGATGCTTAAATCGTTATAGGCACTGAAGGCTGGCTGAAGCCGGAGATAAGTTCAGCCGAAATTTTTGAGAAGAACCTAATGGTATTCCGAAAGGATGGGATACACACAGTTGGCGGTGGCTTGTTTGTTGCTGTTAGAAGTAATTTATCTTGTAGCGATTTTAAAGCAGATAGTTCCTGTGACTTAGTATGGGAAGATGTCACTCTTGGTACCCGGAAAAAATAATAACTGGATCCTTTTACCCATCGCTCAGCTCAGGTGATACAATTGCTAAAAGGTTCAAAGAAAACTTGAATTTAATTTCGAACACGTACCCGACTCATACAGCTATAGTTGGTGGCGACTTTCATTTACCCTTGATATGTTGGAGAAACACATGTTTAAATCCGGAGGTACGCATAAAACATCATCCGAAACTGTACTAAACGCATCCTCTGAAAATTATTTCGAGCAGTTAGTTCATGAGTCCACGCGAATCGTAAACGGTTGTGAAAGAGATTGACCTCTTAGCGATAAATAGCCCTGAGCTAATAACGAGCATCAAAAAAGTTCCAAGGATTAGTGAACACAGGGTTGTTGTAGCGAGATTGAATGTTCTAACCCTAAAATCCTCCAAAAACAAACGAAAAATATACCTGTGTACCAATTAGGATCCTTTTAGAATATGGTGACGCAATAACTCCATACTTAACAATCATATATAACCACTCGCTCGTCGAAAGATCCGTATCCAAAGACTGGAAAATTGCACTTAACACTCCAATATTCAAGAAAGGTAGTATGAGTAATCCACTAAATTACAGGCCCATATCATTAACGTCATTCTGGTCTTACGTTAAATCAGTAAGTGGCTCGAAACAGCATATCCAGACACTCCGGGATGATGATGACATTGAAACATAGGATGACACGCGTAAAGCTGAAATACTGAACACCTTTTTCCAAAGCTGTTTCACAGAGGAAGACCGCACTGCAGTTCCTTCTATAAATCCTCGCACAAACGAAAAAATGGCTGACATCGAAATAAGTGTCCAAGGAATAGAAAAGCAACTGGAATCACTCAACAGAGGAAAGTCCACTGGACGTGAAGGGATACCAATTCGATTCTACACAGAGTACGCGGAAGAACTTGTCCCCCTTCTAACAGCCGTATACCGCAAGTCTCTTGAGGAACGGAAGGTTCCAAATGATTGGAAAAGAGCACAGGTAGTCCCAGTCTTCAAGAAGGGTCGTCGAGCAGATGCGCAAAACTACAGACCTATATCTCTGACGTCGATCTGTTGTAGAATTTTAGAACATGTTTTTTGCTCGAGTATCATGTCGTCTTTGGAAACCCAGAATCTACTATGTAGGAATCAACATGGATTCTGGAAACAGCGATCGTGTGAGACCCAACTCGTTTTATTTGTTCATGAGACCCAGAAAATATTAGATACAGGCTCCCAGGTAGATGCTATTTTTCTTGACTTCCGGAAGGCGTTCGATACAGTTCCGCACTGTCACCTGATAAACAAAGTAAGAGCCTACGGAATATCAGACCAGCTGTGTGGCTGGATTGAAGAGTTTTTAGCAAACAGAACACAGCATGTTGTTATCAATGGAGAGACGTCTACAGACGTTAAAATAACGTCTGGTGTGCCACAGGGGAGTGTTATGGGACCATTGCTTTTCACAATATATATAAATGACCTAGTAGATAGTGTCGGAAGTTCCATGCGGCTTTTCGCGGATGATGCTGTAGTATACAGAGAAGTTGCAGCATTAGAAAATTGTAGCAAAATGCAGGAAGATCTGCAGCGGATAGGCACTTGGTGCAGGGAGTGGCAACTGACCCTTAACATAGACAAATGTAATGTATTGCGAATACATAGAAAGAAGGATCCTTTATTGTATGATTATATGATAGCGGAACAAACACTGGTAGCAGTTACTTCTGTAAAATATCTGGGAGTATGCGTGCGGAACGATTTGAAGTGGAATGATCATACAAAATTAATTGTTGGTAAGGCGGGTACCAGGTTGAGATTCATTGGGAGAGTCCTTAGAAAATGTAGTCCATCAACAAAGGAGGTGGCTTACAAAACACTCGTTCGACCTACACTTGAGTATTGCTCATCAGTGTGGGATCCGTACCAGATCGGGTTGACGGAGGAGATAGAGAAGATCCAAAGAAGAGCGGCGCGTTTCGTCACAGGGTTATTTGGTAACCGTGATAGCGTTACGGAGATGTTTAACAAACTCAAGTGGCAGACTCTGCAAGAGAGGCGCTCTGCATCGCGGTGTAGCTTGCTCGCCAGGTTCCGAGAGGGTGCGTTTCTGGATGGGGTATCGAATATATTGTTTCCCCCTACTTATACCTCCCGAGGAGATCACGAATGTAAAATTAGAGAGATTCGAGCGCGCACGGAGGCTTTCAGACAGTCGCTCTTCCCGCGAACCATACGCGACTGGAACAGGAAAGGGAGGTAATGACAGTGGCACGTAAAGTGCCCTCCGCCACACACCGTTGGGTTGCTTGCGGAGTATAAATGTGGATGTAGATGTAGATGTCGATATGCAGCAGGATTTTGGAACGTACATTGTGTTCGAACATTATGAATTACCTCGAAGAGAGCGGTTTATTGACACACAGTCAACACGGATTTAGAAAACATCGTTCTTGAAAAAACACAACTAGCTCTTTACACACACTAAGTGTTGAGTACTATTGACAAGGGATTTCAAACTGATTCCATATTGATAGATTTTCAAAAGGCTTTTGACACTGTACCACACAAGCGGCTTCTAGTCAAATTGCGTGCTTATGGAATATCGCCTCAGTTATGTGACTGGATTCGTTATTTCCTCTCAGAGACGCCACAGTTCGTAGTAATTGACGGAACGTCATCGAGCAAAACAGAAGTGATTTCTGTCGTTCCCCAAAGTAGTGTTACATGTCCTCTGCTGTTCCTTATCTATATAAACGATTTACGAGACAATCTGAGTAGCAGTGTTGTGTTGGTTACAGTTGATGTTGTCGTTTATTGTCTAGTAAACTCATCACAAGATCAAATCAAATTGCAAAACGATTTAGAAATGATATATGAATGGTGCGAAAATTGGCGTTTGACTCTAAATAATGAAAAGTGTGAGGTCATCCACATTGGTGTTTAAAAGGATTCCGTTAAACTTCGGTTACAGGATAAATCAGTCTAATCTAAAGGCCGTAAATTCAACTAAATACCTAGGAATTACAGTTACGAACAATTTAAATTGGAAAGAACACCTAGAAAATGTTGTCGGGAAGGCAAACCAAGGGCACTTAGAAAATGTAACAGATCAACTAAAGAGACTGCCTACACTACGCTTGTCCATCCTCATTTTGGAGTAGTGCTGTGCGGTCTGGGATCCTTACCAGATAGAATTAACGGAGTACATCGAGAAAGTTCAAAGAAAAGCAGCACGTTTTGTATTACCGCGAAATAGGGGAGATAGTGTCACGGAGAAGATACAGGATTTGGGATGGACACCATTAAAACAAAGGCGTCTTTCGTTGTGGCGTAATCTTCTCACGAACTTTCAGTCACCAGCATTCCCCTCCTAATGCGAAAATATTTTGCTGATGCCAACCTACATAGTGAGGAACGATCATCAAAATAAAATAAAGGAAATCAGAGCTCACACGGAAAGATATAGGTGTGCGTTTCTCCTGGCGCTGTTCCAGAGTGAAATAATAGAGAATTATTGTGAAGGCGATTCGTTGAACCCTCTGCCAGGCACTTAAGTGTGATGTACTGAGTGTCCATGTAGATGTAGATGTGCATTATAAAACATGTTGAAGCAACATAGATAGTTACACCTGATGACTGTAAAACGTGATTAAGAGTAAAGCTTATCTTTTTCCAATAGTAGATGCCGAATGGATGGTGATTATGATACATACTTAAAAGTCCCGTGAGCGCTGCGATGTTTTCTGACTGCTGCCTATTGAGTTACTGTTACATGCTAATTAATTATATAAGCCCAAAAGAGCTAGTTGTTAATTACAGAAATGCCAACCTGTCTTAACTGTGTGTGTGAAACAACGTGATTCATAAATCGGCACCCACCGTCAGTACATTGAGTACGACGTAATTTACTTTACAAACATTTTCTGCGACAGATGATCAGCCTTTTTATCTACCCACCAATTTTATGTCTTCCTCTGAGTGAAATTAATTGTAATCTCACCATAGGAGCTTGTTACAGACCTCATACAGTCCTTCGCCAGTGAAACATGGAAATGAATTCGACCGCCCTCTTTCGCTCCGTCATCCGTGAGCGAACGTGTTGCTGAAGCGTACGTCCTGCCCATGTTTTTGTCGCTCCGTTTGGTATTCCCTGTCGCTACTAGGTCTATAAATTTTATTTCTTATTGTCTCTTTCTAAAAGAAAGGAGTCCCGATGGATACGGAGGTGGCGAGATTCCCTGCTTGTGGAACATTTGAAGCATACGCTACACGGCTTGACTCCTAGTCATGTCGGAAGCGGCTTTTGTTCTGCGTAGTAAAGTGGGAGACACGCGCGTGCATACCAACCAGCGGCCTGTGACACACGCTGCTTTCCACACCAATCACGGCCAATGCAGGACTCGGCGTTGCCTAATACCACACAGAACTTGCAGAGGCACCAAACGAGGGTGAGCACACGACAATACACTCATGTAGTGAGGGTGGGGGGGGGGGGGGTGCGTAACCCTGTCTAGGTTTTCCGAGGGTTTCTTGAATCACGTCATCCGAATATTAGGATGATACTTGTTACACACGTACACATTGTCTTTATTGACCTCGACATCGACGCGAAATTAAACGCTAGCCTTACTTTCTTTGTTTGCACTCACAATGAATCTCATGAGTGCGAGGTGGCAAGTTCAGTCTTCCGTAAGGCTCATTTGAAAGTGTTGTGTTGCCAATTATGACGGGGAAAGTATTAGCTGCTAATGACTCACCACGTGCGTCAGGATGGCGACAGAAAATCAGTGTCCGGAAGGTGCTGAGATCAATCTTCTATGGGACGTATGTATTACACTTTACAAAATGGTCAGTGTTCACATTCAAAAAATATTCAGATCAAACCATTAACTTGCAGCATGAACACAGAATGAAAAATGGCGCCCCATAGTGATCACAAAGGTTCATACCATCAAGATCGAAGGAGAACTCCTTTGGAGTTACAAACCGTGCAGGACATTCAGTTAGGAATCCACTCTTATAGAATACATATAGAATCATATTGGTGTAACAGGGTGGCGAGAAGATATGTGATGACACACAACCGAATGCAAAAAAGTCTGCCGTGAAGTTTATCGTAAAACTGGCTATCCTTTAAGGCGTAGCTGCAGATAGTGCGATAATGTTTTATAGGTACGGAAAAGACAAACATCGAGAGGCTGAATATGTCCAGTGATTCCAGGCGATACGAATTGCAATTTCACACACTTTTCAGGAGGAGTAGTTTGAGTATGATTTATATACGCAGACCTGAAATCAAGAGGAAGTAGCTGTTGGCCAAAACTAGTGTTCATACCATGGTGCCGCCCTGTGTGGCCGAGAGGTTCTAGGCGCTACAGTCTGAAACCGCGCCACTGCTACGGTCGCAGGTTCGAATCCTGCCTCGCGCATGAATGTGTGCGATGTCCTTAGGTTGGTTAGGTTTAAGTAGTTCTAAGTTCTAGGAGACTGATGACCTCAGAAGTTAAGTCCGATAGTGCTTAGAGCCATTTGAACCATACCATGGTTGTAGTTCTCTAACGCCCATTTCCCCACTCTTGGTTGCTATTACATAATACTCCCTACTGCCATTGCAAGACCATGCAAAATGGCTCTGAGCACTATGGGACTCAACGTCTGAGGTCATTAGTCCCCTAGAACTTAGAACTAGTTAAACCCAACTAACCTAAGGACATCACACACGTCCATGCCCGAGGCAGGATTCGAACCTGCGACCGCAGCGGTCTCGCGGCTCCAGACTGCAGCGCCTAGAACCGCACGGCCACTTCGGCCGGCAAGACCACGCACACGAGAAAGAATCGTAGGGGGCAGAGCACCTCCAACTCCATATGTCTTCCAAGTCTGTAGCGCTGATTAAAGTTGTGCAGCCGCGCGGGGTGGCCGCATCGTTTGAGGCGCCATGTTAAGGATGGCGTGGCCCCTCCCGCCGGTGGTTCGAGTCCTCCCTCGGGCATGGGTGTGTGTGTTGTTCTTAGTATAAGTTAGTTTAAGTAGTGTGTAAGTCTAGGGACCAATGACCTCAGCAGATTGGTCCCTTAGGAATTCACACACGATCTTAAGAAATGTAAAATAAGTGGTAAGGAAATGAAAGAGCCAATGCACAGGAACCTTTCAAATGGATCCGCTAAATTACAGACCCGTTTCCTTAATATCAATTTCCTGCAAAATCTTGAATATGTTCTAAACTGGAATACACAAAATTTCCTTGCGACAGAAAAGCTTCTGTCCAGAAACCAGCACAGATTTAGAAAGCATCGCTCGTACGAAATGATGGGGCAAAACATATCTAATTTCGTGATATGAAGGAATGTAAGTGAAAACGCAAAACAAATATGAAGTCTAGAAATTGTATATTTTACGTGTCAGAGATACTGGTACAGGGTACACTCTGAAATACTCCATACCGGCTTGGCTGGCTCTGAGCACTATGGGACTCAACATCTTAGGTCATAAGTCCCCTAGAACTTAGAACTACTTAAACCTAACTAACCTAAGGACATCACACACACCCATGCCCGAGGCAGGATTCGAACCTGCAACCGTAGCAGTCCCGCGGTTCCGGACTGCAGCGCCAGAACCGCTAGACCACCGCGGCCGGCATACCGGCTTGAGCAGTATGTATGTAGATGTAGATGCGCACTGAGAAAAAGATGCTATTTTGAGAATAGCCACGCATTCCCATGAGGCAGTTTGAAAAAATCTGTGAGAGGCACAGGGTACCTGAGCAGTATGTACAATGGTGTCCAAAATCAAAGCAACAAACTGCTGTTTCCCCGTCCTGTGTCTAATTCAAGATATAACCATACAAACTATCAACCAGATGTTCCTTCTGAACAGAAGATGCCATTCCGGTCAACGGACAACAATGCCAGCGATGGCGTCAAGGCACCTATGGAAAGAGGTAGTGTTTGCTGGGTAGCCCTACACCTACAATCGCTGTGTACACTGACAGGCGGCGCGGTATGGTAAAGAGAAGATACCTACCAGACTGCGGTGGAGGGCCATAGAAAGAAAGGAAGCGTGACAATCGCAAACTGATTTGGCCTGATGGCTTAATGTGAATCGTTCTGTTGTTTCTCGGATGTGGCGACAGTTTAGAGACCGAAACTTATCCCGAAGACCAGGGCAGGACCGACCACGTGTGACTTCAGAAGAGGGGACCGTTATTTGGCTGTAAGGACACGATAGAACCGCCTTAATACGGCACGGCAGCTGCTATGTGAGCTGTCAGCATCCACTGAACGTGTTGTATCGAGGCAAACGGTGTGAAGAAGGCTTCGGCACAGAGGCCTTTATTGTCGGAGACCTGCTGTATGTCTACCTCTGACGCGTCTGCATAGAAGGGAACGTCTAGAGTGGAGTCAACAACGTGCCACCTAGACGATCGAACAGTGGGTCAGTGTTGTTTTCACAGATGAGTCCCGAGTTTGTCTGGAGAGTAATTCTCGATGGATTCGTATTGCAGGGAACATGGAACACGATTTCGGGACCCAAACATTGTGGAAATAGACCGAAATCGAGGAGGATCCGCAATAGTTTGAGCACGGATTACGTTTACCACTCGAACCTCTCTTCATGAAGTTGTGCGGGTGAATCGACAATGTTTAACTGCTGTCGGGTATCGTGACGAGGCCTCATCTGCGGTTGTTGCGAGGTGCTGCGGGCGCAGACTTCGTACTGATGGACGACAATGCTCGACCTCATAGAGCACGGCTGGTTAATGTTTTCTTGGAAAAGGAAGATACTGCATTACGGCGTGGCCTGGTCGCTTTCCCGATTTGAATCCCATAGAGCATGTCTGCGTTGCACTGGGGAAACAGCTTGCATCACGTCAGCATCCACTCTCTAAGACTTCCGAGCAGCTCTGCAGGAAGACTAGGCGTTACTGCCTCAACATGAGACTGATAACATCATTCACAGCATGCCCCATCGTTGTCAGGCCTGTATTGCTGTCAGAGCTAGTCACTCCCGATACTGAGCACATGAACCAGTTGTCCGAATCTGTGTGCAAATTCGTTAAATTGGAAAAACAACGAAGAACATTGTTGACTACCGTTATGCATGTTGCAGTTGTTTATGTTCTATATTCTTCACGTTGTTTTGCTGTACTATCACCTGTTTATACTGCTTTGTGGAAAAATAAACTTGCAAAATTTCCGTTTGTTACTTTAATTTTGGACATCAGTGTGGTTAGCAATTGCTCTCACCCGTTGACTCAAAGAAATTACCGAGCGAGGTGACGCAGTGGTTAGCACACTGGACTCGCATTCGGGAGGACGACGGTTCAATCCCGCCTCCGGACATCCTGATTTAGGTTTTCCGTGATTTCCCTAAATCGCTTCAGTCAAATGCCGGGATGGTTCCTTTGAAAGGGCACGGCCGATTTCCTTCCCCATCCTTCCCTCACCCGAGCTTGCGCTCCGTCTCTAATGACCTCGTTGTCGACGGGACGTAAAACACTAATCTCCTCCTCCTCAAAGAAATTCGTAGGGTACAACGTGCATATGCGGCAGATGCACGCTTATCTTAAGCTAGCTACTCCTCTTGAGGCGCCGGCTGGTGTGGCCGAGCGGTTCTAGGCGCTTAAGTCTGGAACCGCACAACCGTACGGTCGCAGGTTCGAATCCTGCCGCGGGCATGGATGTGTGTGATGTCCTTAGGTTAGTTAGGTTTAGGTAGTTCTAAGTTCTAGGGGACTGATGACCTCAGATGTTAAGTCCTATAGTGCTCAGAGTCATTTGAACTCTTGAGGCGTTGAAGTTTGTGCTGCGTTTCAGACGTGGAACGCCCGCTACGGTGTCTCATTCTGGCTGCCTTGATGTAGCTTATCCAAAATTTTCTTATAGCATTCAATACCTACGTTAAAATGGTTTCTTCAACAATGATATTGCCGATATTTTCATTTTAACTTGTCGCGTTTCATGAAGTCCTCTCTGAATCTTGCTGAAATGAAACTAAATACCTGGCAGATAACTAAATAGTAAGAACTGCCACTTTTACTAAGATACTACAATAAGCGTTATGTACTTCATTTACCATAAAAATGTGGAAGGACGCGTGACGTGAAAACATTTTTCGTGCGTCGGCTGTATTTAATACTCACTCTAGCGATTCGCCATTTTCGACACTTTGGTTATTATACAACATGCGAAGTCAATGTGTGTATCGCTTTCCATAAAATAAGAAGAAATTGCTATCAGGGCGGGAATGTAACAAACAACACAAAAAACAGAACATTCAAGAACTGGCATAGTTGTTACCAAAGTAGTATCACAAATGTATTAAATCATTATGTGCATTTGATAATGACCAAGGCGTTGAAATTGCCCAATCGCTATAGTGACTGTTAATAAATGCAGCAAATATAAGAAAAAATGTGCTTATACAATAAATTTATACCGGTTTTTGCCTCAAGTATGAATAAGACAATTCGTTTACACAATAGCTACTGAAGACTACAATTCTTCAAAACTGGAACACTGTTGCCATTGTACTACATTACAAGAAAGACGACAAGCACGAAAAAATAGACCCATCGGCCTGCTCTCCATAAAGGACACGATATCTATTATCACCAACCGCTTTGAAAAAATATTGGATATTAATCAATGCTATGGGCTGGTTTTAGAAGTGGAAAGAGCACAATGGGCCATCAGTAGGTTAATCCAGGAACAAAATCATAGAACAGCGTAGTGATTATGAAGTATTACTGGCATGAGATTCAAAGACTGAGAAATTTTTGGCTAAATATTAACAAAATATGTAATAACAGCCATTTAGAAACAAGGTGATGACTGAATCTAAATTATCATCCTGGAGAACAAACGCGTCAATGGAAGAGGAATCAGGCAGCGAGGTTACAAATCACCGAAAAAGTTCTCAGCAGCCCTAGAAGAAGATTTTGGATCTAAAACCTGTCGAAAGGAAGCAATACGTGATAAATTCGAATTACTTTCCTGTATTGGAAACTAATGGAAAGTGTGATAGAGAACGTTGGATGATGGGCCTTAAAATCAGTCACGTCAGATAAAAATTATGTGTAGTCAACATATCGAAAAGAAACTGGTACAGATTGAAGTCATAGAAACAGCTGTAGAGTTTTGTTATTTAGGACAATTGAAGACGATTAACTGATGGGTAGTAAAATAAACAAAGGCACTAGAACGAAATGAGTTACCTTCGCATATCGCTACGAGATATTATTTCACTTTTTTATCGCTACTTCGTGGTTATTTTAGTGGAAATAATAGAGCTGTGGCTTGGAAATGTGGCCTTGCTCCCTTCACTCTAGTGTGGTGTACTCCGGAAATGTCTCTATTGCTTCTTTTGTCAACAGAAGGCTGTCTGTAACTCTCATTAGGTGAAAAGCGCCTCCTTTGGGGATATCGGCTGTGTTTGCAGAAGTCAGGAAGCAACCCACTCTGCAGCTTTTGCAGGCAGAGCTGGCACGTACAACCTCTATGGTCAATGAATGCCACAGCCACTTATACAGGGTGAGTCACCTAACATTACCGCTGGATATATTTCGTAAACCACATCAAATACTGACGAAGCTATTCCACAGACCGAACGTGAGGAGAGGGGCTAGTGTAATTGGTTAATACAAACCATAAAAAAATTCACGGAAGTATGTTTTTTAAGACAAACCTACGTTTTTTTAAATGGAACCCCGTTAGTTTTGTTGGCACATCTGAACATATAAAGAAATACGTAATCAGTGCCGTTTGTTGCATTGTGAAACGTTAATTACATCCGGAGATATTGTAACCTAAAGTTGACGCTTGAGTACCACTCCTCCGCTGTTCGATCGTGTGTATCGGAGAGCACCGAATTACGTAGGGATCCAAAGGGATCCTGATCTTACACCTCTGGACTTCTTTCTGTGGGGTACGTTAAAGGAGAATGTGTACCGTGATGTGCCTACAACCCCAGAGGATATGAAACAACGTATTGTGGCAGCCTGCGGCGACATTACACAAGATGTACTGCGGCGTGTACGACGTTCATTACGCCAGAGATCGCAATTGTGTGCAGCAAATGATGGCCACCACATTGAACATCTACTGGCCTGACATGTCGGGACACACTCTATTCCACTCCGTAATTGCAAACGGAAACCACGTGTGTACGTGTACCTCACCCCTCATGGTAATGTACATGTGCGTCAGTGAAAAAGACCAATAAAAAGGTGTTAGCATGTGGACGTAATGTGCTGTTCCAGTCTCTTCTGTACCTAAGGTCCATCACCGTTCCCTTCGGATCCCTACGTAATTCGGTGCCCTCCGATACACACGATCGAACAGCGGAGGAGTGGTACTCAAGCGTCAACTTTAGGTTACAATATCTCCGGATGTAATTAACATTTTACAATGCAACAAACGGCAGTGATTACGTATTTGTTTATATGTTCAGATATGCTAACAAAACTAACGTGGTTCGTTGCCTGGAAGTCATCTACTGCTGTTTGACAGACTTTGCTCTTCTTGAGGAAATGTAAGTTCGCAGTCTGCAGTAGCGTGATCGATTTTATGAGCAGCTCGCTTACTTGTGTGTTGCTAATACGCAACTCGTGTCGTAGATTTTATTTATTGTGAACAGTAATTTTGGATTCTTTAACTATCAATTCGCGCCTTGTACAGATAACGAACATGGAGCTTTATTCTCCATGCAGTCTTCCAGGTAATTTTTGGCACCTCCCACAGTGTTGGCGTTATTCTTTCTCAATTTATCTGAATATTCAGATAACTTTGCTCTCTGTCAGTTTGTTGTTAATTTCGTCAAACATACAGAGCAAATAAACTCCTGTTACACGCATACAAGATCCTTTAACTTTTCCTACAACTTTTCCTGGATGGTCCATTAAAAATAAATGTAAACTGTTGTATCCTCAGCCGGCCGCAGTGGCCATGCGGTTCTAGGCGCTTCAGTCTGGAACCGCGCGACCGCTACCGTCGCAGGTTCGAATCCTGCCTCTGGCATGGATGTGTGTGATGTCATTAGGTTAGTTAGGTTTAATTAGTTCTAAGTTCTAGAGGACTGATGACCTCAGATGTAAAGTCCCATAGTGCTCAGAGCGATTTGCACCATTTTTTGTTGTATTCTCAATATGTTAACTTCGCTGTGTCGGTGTTGTCCTTGAGCAGTGGGGCCAAAAACAAAAATAATTCACATACTGTTTTGAGGAAGCAACGAGCATTGCACTCACTCGTCTTGTACTAATATGATTTGGTTTTACTAGCGTGAGTTAAGTCCACTGCCCCTAGAAGTGTAAATCGGTCGTGGGCTGGGATTACTTTGTAGTATAACCATCAGACAAGGAACTTCCAGAGCGTATTTGGCAAAATAAGAAGAGTTTTCAAAATTGCGTTTCTGACGTGCTGTTGACTACTTGTTAATATAGAGATCAGGAATTGAAACCATCCAAGGTCGAGCCCGAATCTTAGCTCGGTAAACTAAGATGTGTTAAATAAAACTGATGTTACTGTGATCGGTAGCACTCTGTCGTTTTTGCGTATTACTGTTGTTAGATCCTGAAAGAAAAACAGTTGACGAATAGATTAAGAGTCTTCTCGTATCACGCTTTGTATTCACAAGAAATATTCGCAGTCCAGAGAGGGTCGTCAGAATGATCTGAAGTATCAGTTGGTGAACTTCGTGCAGGCCATTGTTCAGGCATTTCGGAGTTATAAATTTCCTATCCCTTGTGAAGTTTTTGGTTATTAATACGGACTCGATTAAAAGCAACTGCTACATTCACTCACAGAAAGCTGTATGGTAACACGATTAGCACTTGGATAACACTACTTCAAGCGCTGTACGTGAAGATGTACATTGCTCTGCGTGTTTAATTTTCAAAAGTCCTCCAGGAAATTTGAGTGACAAACTACAGATGTTCAAAATTAAGTTCAAAGACCTCCTTATAGCACACTGATTTTATTATGTACAAGAGTTCCTCGCAGTAGTCCAGAGTCCTAGATCGTAAAGAATTATTTAATGCACATGATACTGTTTTTTTTTTAATTTTTGTATAGTCATTTTGAGTTGTAAATTTCCAAATCAGTTTTCTGTGGATTATTTGATTTTGTAACTTTGGTCCACATATTCGCACGGAACCTGATGAATTAAATTAAATTAAAGAGGAATTCAAAGGCTATTTCATTGATTTCAGCCTATATCGCTTCCGGTGAATACTGAGTTGACTCTCGCACCTCGGTCAGGTACGCTACTCTCTCTTCCCCTCACCCCAAGGACCCAACCTTCCTCAGAACTGTCGACAGAATGTTAAACTCTAATAACCTTCCTTTCTTGGAAAAAAAGCAAAAGACGCTTATCATTAACTTATCACCTGATTTATGGTCATGTTTCCACAAGTGTAATGCGGAATTCCAGAGCACAGTGGAAGTGTTGAATGCGTACTCAGAGCAGCTGTGAAAAGAATAGCGCTCCTTCCCTTCAGCTTGACGCTGGCATGAGAACGGTAGCTCACGACAGAAACGGAATTAAGTATGCGCCACGTCGTAAAGGCACTTAATTATAAGTGCGCTTACAGCGAAGACAATTATTGTCTTTAATAAAAGAACGACATTAAAAGAGAACGTAAATGAGAGTAAGAAATAAAGAGAGAGGGTCATTAGGATCCCACAATTGTACAGCAGTATAATGTCTAAGCTAGGAAGAATAAATGAAAATCATGCCTGAGAAGAAACGGCAGTCGGGTCTGTTCGGAAACAGACAGCCCACAGGTTCGTTACGTAATCGGAAAGAAATCTGGGATTTAGAAAACAATCTGAACTGTACCTCGCAACTAAATCTTTTTTATACTGCGATACATAGTAGGAAGTTCATTATCTGGAACTGTTATAGCGTCAACATGGCGTTGGGTAGTCATTTACGAATGCCACTATATTTGTTCTTCGTGCAGTCTTGTGTAGAAACGTCCCCCCTTATGCGGTTACGAAATGGTTCAAATGGCTCTGAGCACTATGGGACTTAACTGCTGAGGTCATCAGTCCCCTAGACCTTAGAACTACTTAAACCTAACTAACCTAAGGACAGCACACACATCCATGCCCGAGGCAGGATTCAAACCTGCGACGTAGCGGTCGCGCGGTTCCACACTGTAGCGCCTAGAAGCGCTCGTCCACTCCTGCCGGCTATGCGGTTACAGCTTAGTGTATTTTTCACCTCAGTGATATTATCAGTAATAGCGACTATGAACAGGTAATATCAGATTCATATAATTGATTACACTCATTATCCGTACCAGCCCGTGTCTGAGGTAACATTCGAATCAGTCAACAAAATGAAATATCTGTACCGATTTCTCAGATTCGTTTAGCTATCTCAAGAGAACACTGCTTTGTATGACACAAATTCGTTGGCTCGCGTTCAGAGAACACTTTACGTGCCGTCTGATGTCTCGTTTACATGGTCTGTGAGTTGCAACGGATATTATTATGTACTGTACCCGTTTTCACCTGTATTACGGAGAAAAATATATTGTACAAAGGTTTTGAAAGTCAGTGGTTTATTTGCGACCGGGAAGCTAGAAACTTGAATGTTGTTGCACAGCTGAAGTATCTAGAGTTAATATCACGAAGCAATATAAAATGAAATGAACAGGTGGAATCAGTAGCAGGGTAGGCGAATAGAAGACTCACATTTCAAGAAGCTTGTGCGACAAATTCTCGAAAACTGGCTCGGTATTTCGGTCCACTTCATTAGCTGCAAGGACAGTAAAAGGATAGTACAGCACAGACGAAAGTTCTGTAGAGATGCTCGATGAACGTAAATGGCAATCTCTGGAGGAAAGGTGACAGTCTTCTGAAATTCCGTTGGGTGATTTTAGAAAACAAGTATTTGAGGAATACTGTGCGATAGTTCTACTGCCACTGTCCTATATCTAGCGTACAGACAATGAGGATACAGTAAGACAGGATTATAGTGCATGTACAGGTGTTCTGAAATTCCCGTTACAAACTTCTAGCACTCGTAGTGGGGAGTGAGTATCGCTTCCGTGTTATAGACGTTTGAGAACACATTTACTAGGTAGGTATGCAACAGGGTAGTCATAGTGGGAGCGTTTACGTGGGGTCGGCTGATGTCATTTGACGTCCATCCTACCTCTCTGATCTGGTTCGAGCCTCATTCACGTGCCTGTGAGTGTTAGAGCAACATGGTTAAATACACGTTTGCAGAATACACCGACATGATCCTTCTGAAAGGCGAAGCTCACAGTAATGTAAGAGCCGCTCGTCGCCTTTATCAATATAGTTCTCCACAACGTCCTACTCCATCGCATACCCTTTCCGCCACAATTTTCGAGAAAGGGTACCTTCATTGTCAGCAGGCGTGACTATGGTGCTCCAAGGAGACACCGCGCACTCGAATTGGAAGTGGTTATACTGAATCACGTTGAAGAGAACCCGTCAACTAGTACAAAAGCAATTTCTTTGTCTATTAATGAGTGGAATTGTAAAACAAGTGAAGTACTGGGTCACACCTAATCATAATCACTTACTTGTAAAAGTGGTCGCGTTATCAACATGTTTTCAATTGGGGGTTCCAGTTCAACATACTATCTATTCACCCCCTCTGCAAGTCCTAGAAACCTGTAACGGGAATTTCCGAGCACCCGTAGATAGTTTTTCTTTGCTCACTCCATATGCGAATGCTACAGGACAAAGTGGTTGCGTGATACTTGATGGTGTCACTAGGTGTACCCGATCTGATTTACTCAAATACGTTTTTTGTTGATGTTGGCTGTATCGCTCAGATCTCCAACCAACTGGGTGCAAGGTAAAGTGTGACAATCATCGTGTGTACATCTCTGTCACATAATAGTCTGTTTTATGTCAGTTTCGCCTTCACGAGGAGAAGAAGGGAATTCATACGAGTGAGGGGACCGTGTTGTATCTTGAAACACATCTCAGATTTCCGACTCTAGCCAATTCTGTTATAGAAGTTTAAAATATTTTGTTGTTCCATTATTGAATTACAGCGTTCACTTTATGTGCGCTGTTGTCTTTTTCTTAAATTATAAAAATCATTCCGGAAAGTAAGGTTCATCCAAATGTACAACATGGTCATGTACCTAGAAAAAATAATCTGTTAAAATTTAAAACCGTTTCAATCGATAAAATCTTGTTCGTATTGTATCTCATAGTCTATGTGTTACATTATTACTCTACAATACACCAATAATCAGTAAATGAAACGAAATTACGAAGTGGCATTATCATAAACTAGATACAAGACAAAAAAATTTTGGAACAGACTCTATTGATTACTAACACAAATTTCCGGTTTCAAGACAGAGAAAACTGTTAAGATATCAAAGAACCTCAGTGCAAATATCACGTGTTGCATGGTAGAAAACCCTGAGTTTGAAGGCACAAGATGGTGACCGACCAACGAGGTACTGCTTAACCGGCTACACGTTACCTAACTAGTTCTAAAAGTATAAAAAATTTTAATCGACATTAAACACTTTATGTGCAGAACTGAAAATATCCTCAAGATGGCTTTAATTTATTATATCGCACTTAAAAATGTAGAACTCAGAATATTTACAAGCGCTGCAGAAAACACAGCTTCATGTTACACTACAACAAAAGAGTAGAAAATGGTGGAAACTGTTTAGGAATGTTCCTGGTGCCTATTCCTTCATGTGATTCTAAAATCAGTCACTAGGAAACATCATCAGTTAGGTTCTCTCTCCTTCAGGTACAACACCTGTACCTGAAGGAGACAGAACCTAACTGATGATGTTTCCTAGTGACTGACGGAGTACATCGAAAAAGTTCAAAGAAGGGCAGCACGTTTTATATTACCGCGAAATATGGGAGAGAATGTCACTGAAATGATACAGGATTTTGACTGGAAAACATTAAAAGAAAGGCGTTTTTCGTTGCAACGGAATCTTGTCACGAAATTCCAATCATCAGCTTTCTCCTATCAGAGCTCGTACGAAAAGATATAGGTGTTCGTTCTTTCCGCGCGCTGTACGAGATAGGAAACTAGAGAATTTTGAAGGTGGTTCGATGAACCCTCCGCCAGGCACTTAAATGTGATTTGCAGAGTATGAGTGTAGATGTAGATGTAGATGTAAGTGCTGAATATATTGATGATGATACCTTCAAGATTTCATGTTTTTCCAGCACAGAGTAATTAGCATAACCAAACCCAGAAATACTTATAACTCCAAAGACACCCAACCTTATCTGCATTCCGAAAGGCACCTTACTGTGTGGGAGGAACATTTGGTTTCTGCAGTAACAATTATTTGAACACGGCGTGACCATCCGGTTTCCGCAGCTGAGGCACTCACCTCGCGCAACAGTATCAGGCTAATTCACTGAGCCTTTCTTGTCAAGGCCTTCAACTGAAAATTGGAAAATAATGCAGAAAATAGATGTGAATTTTCCATTAAGAGGACAAGGTCGATTTCCTTCCCTGTTATTGATCAATCCGAGCTTGTTCTCCGTCTGTGATGACCTCGTCGTCGACGGGATGTTAAGCACTAATCTCTCTTTCTCTTCTTTTTCCAAATACTTTGTCGTCAACGAGACACTCATCTTTAGCCTTCCCTGCTTTTTGTGGTTCGACAGCTGTGATTACACTTCGTTCTACATAACCGTTATACTTCTGAACACTGCCTATCGAGACATAACATGAATACTACTCAGTTCGCGGTACATATTTCTTTGTTCTAGTATCAGTCTAGACCGCATTTTAATTCCATTATCGCTCGTTTGCGACACTGATGGTGCTGTATTGATTTAAGACCATGAACTGAACTCTGTCTTCAGTTTGCATCTGATGATGGTAGTTACCGAAATATACCATGTAGCCTCGTTTAAACAAGTTGAAGTAGCGATCTAGACGGAAACTGAAATAAAAACTAGAAACAAAATCGTGGATCCATTAGAGAAATTTACTTCCTTCGCTGACAAAACGTTTGCGAATAAGACTTCAGTAAGACTATCTTATTATATCCGTATTCACTCATTGTGATCAGTTCGCTCGTAGATACGTCTTGCGAACAAGCAGTTCTTTACATCCAGCTTTTCCTCTCATATCTTTAATTCCTGCATGGCTGCACGGTGTCAAATAGAATAGGTTCAAATGGCTCTGAGCACTATGGGACTCAACTGCTGAGGTCATTAGTCCCCTAGAACTTAGAACTAGTTAATCCTAACTAACCTAAGTACATCACAAACATCCATGCCCGAGGCAGGATTCGAACCTGCGACCGTAGCGGTAATGCGGTTCCAGACTGCAGCGCCTTTAACCGCACGGCCACTTCGGCCGGCAAATAGAATAGGAGCAATGAATCAGATACTACGATCCTCCAAGTTACTTTGCACATTTGTGGGTGGGTCTTTCCTCTCTTCTATTGCCCACGTCGCTAAAATACATTTGAGTTGTACAAGAAGAATTCTATTCGAATACCGGTAGCTGAATAAAGTTTCATTATCAGTATTTCACAGCAAGTGGCAGAGGCGGTGGCGTACAATTCCTGATAATCAGACTATGCACTAAAACAAACAAACACCGTCCGAACAGGCCTCGAAGGCCGAACGGCGTCGACCGACCGCCGTGTCATCATCAGACCTCAGGCGTCAGCGGATGCTGATACGGAGGGGCATGTGGTCAGTACACTGCTCTCCCAACCGTTGTCAGTTTTCGTGACCGGTGTCGTTACTTCTCCATCAAGTAGCTCCTCAATCGGCCTCACGAGGGCTGAGTGCACCCCTCTTACCAACAGCACTCGGCAGACCTGGACGGTGACCCATCCGAGTGCTAGCCACGCCCGAAAGCGCTTAACTTCTTTGATTGACGGGAACCGGTGGTGCCACTGCGGCAAGAGACTACGCACCAGAGATGCAGGATAATACAGAAACTTCTTCGCTGCATCAAATGGACTGTGGGCATCGGATACTGCTGATGCTGATCCATTCGTGTGGTGCTGACATTGAACGAGGTCGAGCCCTAGGTATTCTGCGATGGGAGCAAGTTATATTTTTTCGCCCTTCTTTATATTTCTATACAAACAAAAAAATAGCATCACACTAAGCAGGTACGGATCACAGCCATCCATAAAACACAAATACTCAATTCAGACACTACGTTGAGGAAAAAAAAAGTCCGTCCTAGATACTCCAACATGTCCAAGGAAACCAACCAAAGTGAATCACAATGTTCGGTAAAGGAAACGAGATCAGGATTTTAAGATGCCGACGACGAAGAGGTCGTTACAGACGGAGCACACAATCGGATGAGACGACGGTGGAAAAGAAAGTTAATCACATTCTTTTCAAAGAAACAATCGTTCAAATGGCTCTGAGCACTATGGGACTTAACATCTTAGGTCATCAGTCCCCTAGAACTTAGAACTACTTAAACCTAACTAACCTAAGGACATCACACACATCCATGCCCGAGGCAGGATTCGAACCTGCGACCGTAGCAGTCCCGCGGTTCCGGACTGCAGCGCCTAGAACCGCACGGCCACCGCGGCCGGCGAAACAATCGTATTTATCGCCCTAATCGGTGATGGAAAACCGAGGGAAACCTAACTGAATATCGCCGAACGGGGATTTGAACCTATTCCTCCAGAATGAAATCCGTTGTGGTAACAACTGTGCACTTATCTTGGCTACAACGGACTAAATGAAGAAAGTTTAAAGTTTAAGATCCTGTCGACGACAAGGTCAGTGGCGCCGGAGCACTGAGAGTGAGTAAACCAGTCTTGACTTTTTCAAATAATCTACTATGGTTTTCACGTCGTTCGGTTTAGAGAAATCGCGATAAAACCCTAGCCAACATAGCCTGACGAGAATGTGAGACCAAACTGTTCATGTTCGAACTAACTCCACCGACTGATGTGATTTTACCCGTGCAAGAAGTGAGGCGGAATTGGAATGCATTGTGTTCCAGTCTACCGACGCTGCGGGACAATACTGAACGTAAGAAAATTGGGAAGATCGCAGAAGATTGTACAATGTGAATAGCTCTTCCCCTGTGTAATTTGCCTGAGAGTAACATTGTGGTATCGGAATAAATTCGTAGCAAGTTTGTGTTGTTTTGGCTCCGGTAATATCGAGACTGGTGCAGATTCAGCTGGATGTGAAGAGGCGGCGGCGCTTTGGTAAGCAAGGCGCGCAGCCTATACGGAAGCGTGACGGATACGACGAATCGTGTGGACCGAAGAGCTCGGAATACAGAAGCCGCTCGCTAGGAGCTAAATTGCCGGTGAGCGTGCGGTCAGCGAACCGCGGGACAAGACGCGCCGGCGCTCCTAACAGCGACGCAGCGGCACAGCCGCAGCGCCGCAGAGGCTAGGCAAAACGTTACAAAAATCTTGTCTAACTTACCTGACAGTTGCCATCGGAAGCATTATGTCAGCGGTTGTAAAATCTATTACTAATTCACTAATCACGGTGAGTCCTCAAATAAAAGGCAAAAGGATTCTTTCTAGGGCTTTCTTCACCAAGAATACCGCCAAGAATATCCTCACTCTGGGAAACTACGATCACAACCATAGGTGGAAGCACAAGCTGTAAAAGACACTACTAGCTAGGGCATAGCCACCTTGTTGTTGTTGTTGTGGTCTTCAGTCCTGAGACTGGTTTGATGCAGCTCTCCATGCTATTCTATCCTGTGCAAGCTTCTTCATCTCCCAGTACCTACTGCAACCTACATCCTTCTGAATCTACTTAGTGTATTCATCTCTTGGTCTCCCCCTACGATTTTTACCCTCCACGCTGCCCTCCAATACTAAATTGGTGATCCCTTGATGCCTCAGAACATGTCCTACCAACCGATCCCTTCTTCTGGTCAAGTTGTGCCACAAACTCCTCTTCTCCCCAATCCTATTCAGTACCTCCTCATTAGTTATGTGATCTACCCATCTAATCTTCAGCATTCTTCTGTAGCACCACATTTCGAAAGCTTCTATTCTCTTCTTGTCCAAACTATTTACCGTCCATGTTTCACTTCCATACATGGCTACACTCCATACAAATACTTTCAGAAATGACTTCCTCACACTTAAATCTATACTCGATGTTAACAAATTTCTCTTCTTCAGAAACGCTTTCCTTGCCATTGCCAGTCTACATTTTATATCCTCTCTACTTCGACCATCATCAGTTATTTTGCTCCCCAAATAGCAAAACTCCTTTACTACTTTAAGTGTCTCATTTCCTAATCTAATACCCTCAACATCACCCGACTTAATTCGACTACATTCCATTATACTTGTTTTGCCTTTGTTGATGTTCATCTTTTATCCTCCCTTCAAGACGCCATCCATTCCGTTCAACTGCTCTTCCAAGTCCTTTGCTGTCTCTGACAGAATTACAATGTCATCGGCGAAGCTCAAAGTTTTTATTTCTTCTCCATGGATTTTAATACCTACTCCGAATTTTTCTTTTGTTTCCTTTACTGCTTGCTCAATATACAGATTGAATAACATCGGGGAGAGGCTACAACCCTGTCTTACTCCCTTCCCAACCACTGCTTCCCTTTCATGTCCCTCGACTCTTATAACTGCCATCTGGTTTCTGTACAAATTGTAAATAGCCTTTCGCTCCCTGTATTTTACCCCTGCCACCTTTAGAATTTGAAAGAGAGTATTCCAGTCAACATTGTCAAAAGCTTTCTCTAAGTCTACAAATGCTAGAAACGTAGGTTTGCCTTTCCTTAATCTTTCTTCTAAGATAAGTCGTAAGGTCAGTATTGCCTCACGTGTTCCAGTATTTCTACGGAATCCAAACTGATATTCCCCACCTATGGTAAACTAATACACACTAACAAGCGACAAACGTCGGCAAGCCCCTGCATATCAGCAACACTGACTGGTAATTACCAGCTGCTAACAGAGCCGACCAACAGGCCACAGCAGGGACACCGACGAGCTCGCCCACTGACGCACAAACAATTCGCCAATATCACCCTCCACTGTGCATCCGATATATGTCATATCGGACACAAAAGCGATAATAAACCTAACTGTTGCAGGTTGCGGACGCTCAACGAGAGCTCTACACCGGCACCCAGCGGCAGCCTCCGAGCAACACCACCGCACAACGTCAAAGGTATCGTGCATGATACCCACTACTAACAAAGCCTACACTTGCACAACATACCGCAGGCAGCAAGACATCCGCTACTGCTCTTACCACGTGACCTAACTATCGCAGAGGTTTTTTTTTCCCTTGGCTCTTGCCTTGGCACTTTTTTTTCCTATGCCTTTCAAGCCGCTACCCTTCGTTCGACTTAGACCCAATCTACACTCCTGGAAATGGAAAAAAGAACACATTGACACCGGTGTGTCAGACCCACCATACTTGCTCCGGACACTGCGAGAGGGCTGTACAAGCAATGATCACACGCACGGCACAGCGGACACACCAGGAACCGCGGTGTTGGCCGTCGAATGGCGCTAACTGCGCAGCATTTGTGCACCGCCGCCGTCAGTGTCAGCCAGTTTGCCGTGGCATACGGAGCTCCATCGCAGTCTTTAACACTGGTAGCATGCCGCGACAGCGTGGACGTGAACCGTATGTGCAGTTGACGGACTTTGAGCGAGGGCGTATATTGGGCATGCGGGAGGCCTGGTGGACGTACCGCCGAATTGCTCAACACGTGGGGCGTGAGGTCTCCACAGTACATCGATGTTGTCGCCAGTGGTCGGCGGAAGGTGCACGTGCCCGTCGACCTGGGACTGGACCGCAGCGACGCACGGATGCACGCCAAGACCGTAGGATCCTACGCAGTGCCGTAGGGGACCGCACCGCCACTTCCCAGCAAATTAGGGACACTGTTGCTCCTGGGGTATCGGCGAGGACCATTCGCAACCGTCTCCATGAAGCTGGGCTACGGTCCCGCACACCGTTAGGCCGTCTTCCGCTCACGCCCCAACACCGTGCAGCCCGCCTCCAGTGGTGTCGCGACAGGCGTGAATGGAGGGACGAATGGAGACGTGTCGTCTTCAGCGATGAGAGTCGCTTCTGCCTTGGTGCCAATGATGGTCGTATGCGTGTTTGGCGCCGTGCAGGTGAGCGCCACAATCAGGACTGCATACGACCGAGGCACACAGGGCCAACACCCGGCATCATGGTGTGGGGAGCGATCTCCTACACTGGCCGTACACCACTGGTGATCGTCGAGGGGACACTGAATAGTGCACGGTACATCCAAACCGTCATCGAACCCATCGTTCTACCATTCCTAGACCGGCAAGGGAACTTGCTGTTCCAACAGGACAATGCACGTCCGCATGTATCCCGTGCCACCCAACGTGCTCTAGAAGGTGTAAGTCAACTACCCTGGCCAGCAAGATCTCCGGATCTGTCCCCCATTGAGCATGTTTGGGACTGGATGAAGCGTCGTCTCACGCGGTCTGCACGTCCAACACGAACGCTGGTCCAACTGAGGCGCCAGGTGGAAATGGCATGGCAAGCCGTTCCACAGGACTACATCCAGCATCTCTACGATCGTCTCCAAGGGAGAATAGCAGCCTGCATTGCTGCGAAAGGTGGATATACACTGTACTAGTGCCGACATTGTGCATGCTCTGTTGCCTGTGTCTATGTGCCTGTGGTTCTGTCAGTGTGATCATGTGATGTATCTGACCCCAGGAATGTGTCAATAAAATTTCCCCTTCCTGGGACAATGAATTCACGGTGTTCTTATTTCAATTTCCAGGAGTGTATCTCCAGATGAGCGCATATTAATGGTTAACCTTAACCAGACGTACGCAAACATCGCAGTACCCACATCCTGCGACACCTCACTTTAGTGAAAACTAACCCTTATGCAGAGATGGCAGTAGACCTATTGAGTTGGTCATCATGCCGGTGTGGGCGTGGAGGGGCTCCACCTCTATTAAAAAAAAAATCTAAGGCTGATGGATGTGACTGAACTGTTCTCAACTCTTACTTTTCTAGAAACTGAAAAAACTCATTGTTTGCCGTCACTGTTAGGTAGGAATTAATGCAGTGACGTCTCGAGACCGACATTTCTCTGACGATGAGTAAAAGTAGATAGTAACGGAGGAAACCGAAGAAACAATGTCTTCAGTAAAACAGACTGTCACTTTCATGGGCGTAAAAGGGTATATAAATAAACAACAGAACTGTAAAAAGTAAAGGTGATATGGACGTTAGAAGGTAAATGTGCATGACTACGTGAGCAAACGAGAACCCAAATTGGAAAATGGTTTGTCTCAAAATACTAACACAATTAGAACAAGAAAAAACAGGGATGACTTAACAGAAATATTCAGAAGTAAAAAAGATGGACTGGTACTAGGCACTGTGTGCTACTGATCATAGTATGGAAGTTTTCACGACTGGATGACATATCTTCTGGTAAACCTTCCGGGATGTAAGGTCGTGGTCCATGAAACTCTTCAGCTCCTAACGTTTCGTCCAGAGCTGCGCTGGACATCTTCAGAGGGGTGTTTCTCCTCCGGTGAGTCTTGCCGACTGACGGGTCGGACGTCTGAGAGCGACTTATGTATCGTAGAAAGTGGGCGTGACCAGAGTTACACGTGATATGCAGAGATAACCTTTGTCAGAGATAAAACTTAACTATCGATCGTAATCTCGTCACGGATAAAACTGTCTAGCAATTCTGTAGTGCTACTGTCCAAATATTACTAAGTTTCATGGTCTTCTTTCCGATTAAAATTATCCCTATGTTTATATATTTCAATTGCTTCTCTACAAAGCCGTGGGTAATAGTTCGTCGTCGTAGATAAAATTTTTGTTTCGGAAAACTTCACTTGATGATTTCCTGGCTAAAAAGCGTGTTCTGCTACAGCCGATTTATCTGTTTTTCCTAATCGGCAAAGACTTCTGTGTTCTTTTAACCGTGTATTTACGCTTCTTTTTGTTGTTCCAACATAAACTTTACCACATGTACACGGAATTTTATGTACGCCACTGGCTGATAGAGGAGCGCGTTTATCTTTTACAGACCGAAGAACATGACAAATTTTCTTCGTTGGTCTAAAAACAGGTCTAATATCATGTTTACTTAAAATCTTTCCAATCTGATCCGTTACTTTCTTTATAAAAGGGAGAGAGACGCTTTTCAGCCAGGAAATCATCAAGTGAAGTTTTCCGAAACAAAAATTTTATCTACGACGACGAACTATTACCCACGGCTTTGTAGAGAAGCAATTGAAATATATAAACATAGGGATAATTTTAATCGGAAAGAAGAGACCATGAAACTTAGTGATATTTGGACAGTAGCACTACAGAATTGCTAGACAGTTTTATCCGTGACGAGATTACGATCGATAGTTAAGTTTTATCTCTGACAAAGGTTATCTCTGCGTATCACGTGTAACTCTGGTCACGCCCACTTTCTACGATACATAAGTCGCTCTCAGACGTCCGACCCGTCAGTCGGCAAGACTCATCGAATGAGAAACACCCCTCTGAAGATGTCCAGCGCAGCTCTGGACGAAATGTTAGGAGCTGAAGAGTTTCATGGACCACGACCTTACATCCCGGAAGGTTTACCAGAAGATACTGTGTGCTACATTTTGTTTTACACGTTTCTGGGGGTTTCAGAGCTGAGAACTACACTGCGGTTAAAAAAAACCACAGCATTACCCAAAAATAGTTAGTTTCAGGTTGCTTTAAATGTAGAAAAATGTAAATTACTGCAGATGAGAAGGAAAAACAATCCTGTAATGTTCGAATTATCTTAGAAGAAAGATTAAGGAAAGGCAAATCTACGTTTCTAGCATTTGTAGACTTAGAGAAAGCTTTTGACAATGTTGACTGGAATACTCTCTTTCAAATTCTAAAGGTGGCAGGGGTAAAATACAGGGAGCGAAAGGCTATTTACAATTTGTACAGAAACCAGATGGCAGTTATAAGAGTCGAGGGACATGAAAGGGAAGCAGTGGTTGGGAAGGGAGTAAGACAGGGTTGTAGCCTCTCCCCGATGTTGTTCAATCTGTATATTGAGCAAGCAGTAAAGGAAACAAAAGAAAAATTCGGAGTAGGTATTAAAATTCATGGCGAAGAAATAAAAACTTTGAGCTTCGCCGATGACATTGTAATTCTGTCAGAGACAGCAAAGGACTTGGAAGAGCAGTTGAATGGAATGGACAGTGTCTTGAAAGGAGGATATAAGATGAACATCAACAAAAGCAAAACAAGGATAATGGAATGTAGTGTAATTAAGTCGGGTGATGCTGAGGGAATTAGATTAGGAAATGAGGCCCTTAAAGTAGTAAAGGAGTTTTGCTATTTGGGGAGCAAAATAACTGATGATGGTCGAAGTAGAGAGGATATAAAATGTAGGCTGGCAATGGCATGGAAAGCGTTTCTGAAGAAGAGAAATTTGTTAACATCGAGTATAGATTTAAGTGTCAGGAAGTCATTTCTGAAAGTATTCGTATGGAGTGTAGCCATGTATGGAAGTGAAACATGGACGATAAATAGTTTGGACAAGAAGAGAATAGAAGCTTTCGAAATGTGGTGCTACAGAAGAATGCTGAAGATTAGATGGGTAGATCACATAACTAATGAGGAAGTATTGAATAGGATTGGGGAGAAGAGAAGTTTGTGGCACAACTTGACCAGAAGAAGGGATCGGTTGGTAGGACATGTTCTGAGGCATCAAGGGATCACCAATTTAGTATTGGAGGGCAGCGTGGAGGGTAAAAATCGTAGAGGGAGACCAAGAGATGAATACACTAAGCAGATTCAGAAGGATGTAGGTTGCAGTAGGTACTGGGAGATGAAAAAGCTTGCACAGGATAGAGTAGCATGGAGAGCTGCATCAAACCAGTCTCAGGACTGAAGACCACAACAACAACAACAACAATGTTCGAATACAGCATTAGTAATGTTTTGGTTGACACAGTAACATCGTTTAAATATCTAGGCGTAACGTTGCAAAGCAATATGAAGCGGAATGAGCACATCAGATTGGTAGTCGAGAGGGTAGTGCTCGAATTCATTTTATTGGGAGAATTTAGGGAAAGTGTAGCTCATCTATAAAGGAGATCGAGTACTGAACACTAGTGCGACCCATTCTTGATTACTGCTTGAGTGTTCGGGATCTCCAACAGGTCGGAATAAAGGAAGGCATCGAAGCTGTTCTGAGGCATGCTGTTAGATTTGTTTCAGGTATGTTCGGTCAGCACGCAAGTATTACGGAAATGTTTCGTGAACTCATTTGGGAATCCCTGGAGGTAAGACAACGCTCTTTCCGAGGAGGCACTGTTGAGTAGGTTTAGAGAATCGTCACTTCAGGACGACTGCTGATCGATTCTACGACCGCCAACGTACATTTATCGTAAGAGTCAGGAAGGTAAGTGAGAGACATTAGGGTTCGTACACAGGCATATACACAGTCGTTTTCCCTCTCTCTGTTTACGAGTGGAACAGGAAAGGAAATGACTTCTAGTGGTATGTGGTACCCTCCGCCATGCACCGTGCGTTGGCTTGCGGAGTGTGTATGTAGATGTAGATAGGAAATCAAACACTTCGTAATGCTGACGTTATTCCATTTCTTCTTTCTGGTTATGGGTTCCTTGATGAAACACTACGCCGAACGCGGTGGTCTCGCGGTTCTAGGCGCGCATTCCGGAACCGTGCGACTGCTACGGTCGCAGGTTCGAATCCTGCCTCGGGCATGGATGTGTGTGATGTCCTTAGGTTAGTTAGGTTTAAGTAGTTCTAAGTTCTAGGGGATTGATGACCACAGCAGTTGAGTCCCATAGTGCTCCGAGCCATTTGAACCATTTTTTTGAAACACTACGTTACACTCTGGCAGAGGGAGAAGAATTGAATAACGCCTCTGTTTAATGTACTACTGGCCATTAAAATTGCTACACCAAGAAGAAATGCAGATGATAAACGGGTATTCATTGGACAAATATATTATACTAGAACTGACATGTGATTACATTTTCACGCAATTTGGGTGCATAGATCCTGAGAAATCAGTACCGAGAACAACCATCTCTGGCCGTAATAACGGTCTTGATACGCCTGGGCATTAAGTCAAACAGAGCATGGATGGCGTGTACAGGTACAGCTGCCCATGCAGCTTCAACACGATACCACAGTTCATCAAGAGTAGTTAGTGACTGGCGTATTGTCAAGAGCCAGTTGCTCGGCCACCATTGACCAGACGTTTTCAATTGGTGAGAGATCTGGAGAATGTGCTGGCCAGGGCAGCAGCCGAACATTTTCTGTATCCAGAAAGGCCCGTACAGGACCTGCAACATGCGGTCGTGCATTATCCTGCTGAAATGTAGGGTCTCGCAGGGATCGAATGAAGGGTAGAGCCACGGGTCGTAACACATCTGAAATGTAACGTCCACTGTTCAAAGTGCCGTCAATGCGAACAAGAGATGACCGAGACGTGTAACCAATGGCACCCCATACCATCTCGCCGGGTGATATGCCAGTATGGCGATGACGAATACACGCTTCCAATGTGCGTTCACCGCGATGTCGCCAAACACGGACGCGATCATCATGATGCTGTAAACAGAACCTGGATTCATCCGAAAAAATGACGTGTTGCCATCCGTGCACCCAGGTTCGTCGTTGAGTACACGATCGCAGGCGCTCCTGTCTGTGATGCAGCGTCAAGGGTAACCGCAGCCATGGTCTCCGAGCTGATAGTCCATGCTGCTGCAAACGTCGTCGAACTGTTCGTGCAGATGGTTGTTGTCTTGCAAACGTCCCCATCTGTTGACTCAGGGATCGAGACGTGGCTGCACGATCCGTTACAGCCATGCGGATAAGATGCCTGTCATCTCGACTGCTAGTGATACGAGGCCTTTGGGATCCATCACGGCGTTCCGTATTAGCCTCCTGAACCCATCGATTACATATTCTAACAGTCATTGGACCTCGACCAACGCTAGCTGCAGTGTCGCGATTCCATAAACGGCAATCGCGATAGGCTACAATCCGACCTTTATCAAAGTCGGAAACGTGATGGTACGCATTTCTCCTCCTTACATGAAGTATCACAACAACGTTTCACCACGCAACGCCGGTCAATTGCTGTTTGTGTATAAGAAATCGGTTGGAAACTTTCCTCATGTCAGCACGTTGTAGGTGTCGCCACCGGTGCCAACAACCTTATGTGAATGCTCTGAAAAGCTAATCATTTGCGTATCACAGCATCTTCTTCCTGTCGGTTAAATTTCGCGTCTGTAGCACGTCATCTTCGTCGTGTTGCAATTTTAATGGCTAGTAGTGTACTTACGGAACTATCTGCCTGTTCGTTGGAGGTATCTTCATTTAGAGTTTTATTATGCAGCAGTCCGTGATGTAGGAAGTTTCTGCCTGAGGAACAGTGCAGACTCAAAACACAGCCCGCGGAACTAGACGACCACAAAGGCGGCAACGACGACGGCGCGTGGCTGCTGTAAGCGGCGTGGCGCGGCGCTACGGCTGCGAGAGTGTCCCGGGTATGTGGAGTGGACGTGGACGATAATGTGAGTGGTAAAAACGGAGCGCTCCCAGCCCTGGGAGTCCTCTTGTTACTCCACTGATACCGAACCGCGTCCCTTCTCAGGCGTTTTAAACCGGCATACTCGGTTTTTTTCTTGTTTCCGAGCTTTGTGCGCAGGGTTCAGCGCCCACTGGTATTCCGGCGCTCAGTACGACATGCTTGCTGCTTGAAGGAATGAAGTGTCCCTTCACCGAACGACTGTAACTCTAGAAACGCCTTGTCTCCTACTAGTCACCAGCATCTTAATAGCCGTCTCGAATCCTAAATTTCGTATTCTGTTAAGTATAAATTTTATTGTGTTACAAAATTCCTGTCAGTGACACTTCACTGAATGCTATCAACGTTTGTAATAAATAACTTTCTCAATTACAAACTCTGCTTACATTTAACCTTCTATGCAGTTACCATCACTGTAGCGCCTGAGATTAGTGCACATATCAGTTTTGCCTTCCGTCACACGAATAACTATTTTAATTTTTTTATTGGATCATCAGTCTTCTGACTGAAGTACAGGCAAACGACTTCTACTGCAACGCAGTATTACCGATCTTGCCACTTCGTATGTGGGTGTACGAGCGCACCAGAACAACAGCTGGAAGGATTTGAGACAGCAGGTCCTGATGACATACCTGTGAGGATATCTTGCATTTTTACTTTGTGCAAGCGTGGGAACAGCGTCGGGTATGTAACTCCAATAGTCACCAGACGGTAGCTGACTGTTATGGAAAAAATTCATCCACGTTTTCTGATGCTAAAGTGTTCGAAATTTATGTGATCGACGGTGTCATGAACATAAGGTGTGCAAACTGTCGGCAAAGATATTGGAAGAAAGAATAGGTAATTACATTCACTGCATTGCGTCATCCCCTACCTTCCGTTTATTTGATGTTGTGTGGCTCATTCAGCTACGTTTCAATGTTACCAACAAAAATTGTCGTACGCTAAATCAGTAATAAACCTGCAAACATAATTCCTGTTCCAGCATTGCAAATACGAACATCAACGAAATAGATTCCAATTGTATTAGGAGTGACTATGTATAACGTAGCATATTTGCACGACGTGGCCAATAGTCTACTGAATGGGAGCCGTGCGACGTCAGGCGATGCACCAGAAAAAGTAAGTGTTGACATGAGTTAAGATCAGATCTTTTCCGTCAGAATGACGAGGAGCGCATGACTGACGGAATGGCCGAGCTATTGGGCAATGAAAGGGAATTCACAAGAGTTGCATGTTCATGTTCCCAGGACACCATTAGGGTTGTTACAACAGGATGGGAGCCTTTGGTTAGTATTAAACAAAATCATCGCTCTTGCTGATCTAGCAGGATAAATAACGGCCTTACCATGAAGTGCCCTGTACTGAGAAATTGCTATACATCCTTGTTAACTATTGCAAAGGTCTTCTTTTGTTGATGACAAACATCAATAACAGAAAACGATGTTCACAGACAACAGCCGGCCGACGTGGCCGCGCGGTTCTGGCGCTGAAGTCTGGAACCGCGAGACCGCTACGGTCGCAGGTTCGAATCCTGCCTCGGGCATGGATGTGTGTGATGTCCTTAGGTTAGTTAGGTTTAACTAGTTCTAAGTTCTAGGGGACTAATGACCTCAGCAGTTGAGTCCCATAGTGCTCAGAGCCATTTGAGCCATTTCACAGACAACAGACTTTTTGTTAGAGATAATTTATTCCAGTGGCTGAAAAACACTCAAAACTGAACCAAGTGAAGCTGGAAATCAACTTATGAAGTCCGTAACAGCTATGGTTTTGAACAATTATGAGGAATTACATTGCTAGGAATAACGCATGCACGCATCTCGTGGTCGTGCGGTAGCGTTCTCGCTTCCCACGCCCGGGTTCTCGGGTTCGATTCCCGGCGGGGTCAGGGATTTTCTCTGCATCCTGATGGCTGGGTGTTGTGTGCTGTCCTTAGGTTAGTTAGGTTTAAGTAGTTCTAAGTTCTAGGGGACTGATGACCATAGATGTTAATTCCCATATTGCTCAGAGCCATTTGAACCATTTTTTTTTTTTAATAACGCATAAAAAGGAGCTGGTAATGTGAGAGACTGCAGGGCACTCTTTCTTCTGATTCGGTGTTATGCCACACTTCTTAGGCATTATGATCTTTATTGCAATTTGACTTCATACATCATGATGAAATGGTGGGCAGTAGCTAATGCTCTTACTTGCGTGCTTTAGGGAAGGAATAACGGTAAGCTTTACCTGCGTTCAAAGGAATAGGGTGCCGATTTAAATGACTGCAGTAAAAGCATGGCGACGGTGGGCCGAGGGAAGCGCATTTTTTCTACTGAACCTGGGTGGAAACATTTCTGGATGGCCGAGTTCCGCAGTCTCATTGTGCAGACACGTTGGTTGGCGCCAGTCAGTAGGCAGCCGCGTCCAGGTAAACTGACTAGCGCCAAGAAGTCGCCGTTGCAATGGCCAGCGCATTGTAGACCGGCAATAAAGAAGAGGATTGGCCCTTGTTAGGCAGGAAGCTGACAAGACGACTGTGAGCGTTCTGCGAATTTCCGTGGGACAGGTCACTGGCGCCCAGACGTCCAGACTCTGTTACAAAACATATTTGTGAAAGCCCAAGGCTTTTAGCGAGTTTCATGGCCATTCTTTGAAACTTCGAAATGGACGCAACAGGAGTGATAACAAGCTTTTTATGGAGGGGTGTGGTTCCATCCTGGTCATGTTGTTAGTGAAAGACATGGCGTAAATGTGTGGGAAAGAGGCCATTAAGCTGAATCTTCTTCTTTTTTCCCATTAAATTTAAAGTCTCTGATTCGTCAAATCGATGTATGCAGAGCAAGGGGCGCTCTCTGAGCTTCGAATGCCGCGCTCCAGCTCGTGATTGGCTTGTGCTAAAGTGGGGGAAGTCTAAGATATAAATGGGCTTTTTGCTACCAATCTGAGGAGGAAAGCGGACAGAAAGAGAAGATCACTCTTTTACTGGCACTTCGCTAGTAAAGAACTGCAGGTTTCTACCTAAATGGTGAGACTTGTGTCCTTTGCTAGTGTGCCACTAAGAGCCTGTGCCAGTCACCTTCTGAACCATCTAGCAACACGCACACAGCGAGTGATGCGTGGGTGTACTTATTTGTCTTGAGTCGGCCGTCTAAACATTTGACATATTCCGTCACGCATAGTCGTGGCACGGAGTCAAATTGGTTTGGCAGATCAGCAAATGAGTCCTCCTGCACACTGGAATTCACCTGGGTTCCAGAGGTGCATAGGAAAGTACTGCGTTCCGAATTAACCGAACGCGAGACCACGTACTAGCATTTTTCGGGCGCGCGCCAATAGTAACAGATTGTGGCCGTCCATGACTTCAGTCGCCGGACGCATCGTGGTGTGCCGCCTTGACGAGCAGGAGGGTAAAGTATTCGCTGCTATGGCGTAGGGCTCCAGCATACGTTTCGCAGCACCCTGTTCTTTCGAACCATGTTTTTCTTTTTAGTATAGATGCTTGATGGTGGCGTAGTTTTTGTGCCATAACCAGGATTCACGTGTATGAAGTCAGATAAAACGATTAGTGCTCTGGTTAGTGTCGTGTGATTATCAGCTGATCACTTCGTCCACCATACACCCCATGTTAGTGAAAGCGTTTGTCAAATGAAAATGTTTTTGTGATGGTTCTTTAGCCATTTTTTTCTTGCGAAATGAAGAATGAATAAATGTATTGTCATTTACATCACAACGTATCCCTGTGTTCTGATTAACAATACCTTGCCATTTTTATTAAAGTTCATATTCTAAAAGAGAGTAGCAAGCTTGCAAGTACCAAATACAATAAGGTGACGAACGTCGTGGGATACCCCCTAATATTGTGTCAGACCTCCTTTTGCTCGGCGTAATGCAGCAGCTCGACGTGGTATGGACTCAACAAGTCGTTAGAAGCCCCTGCAGGAATATTGAGCCATGCTGCCTCCGTATCCGTCAATAATTGCGAAAGTATTGCCGATGCCGGATTTTCTGCACGAAATGGCCTCTCCATTAGGACCCATAAATGTCCGTTTGGATTCATGTCGTGCGATCTGGGTGGCCAAATCATTAACTCAGTTGTCCAGAATGTTCTTCAAACCAATCGCGAAGAATTGTGGCCCAGTGACACGACCGACTGTCGTCCATATAAATTCCATCGTTGTTTGGGAATGTGAAAACAATAAATTGATGCAAATGGTCTCCGATTACCCGAACATAACCATTTACAGTCAATGATCGGTTCATCTGGATCAGAGGACCCAGTCCATTCCATTAAACACAGCCCCCAACATTATGGAGCCACCATCAGCTTGCACAGTACCTTATTCACAACTTGCATCTATAGCTTCTTGGGGTCTGCGGCACGCTCGAACTTTACAATCAGTGCTTACCAACTGAAATCGGAATGATCTGACCAGGCCACTATTTTCCGGTAGTCTAGGGTCCAATCGATGTAGTCACGAGCCCAGGAGAGATGGTGCAGGCACTTGCGTCGGTCGTCTGCTCCCATATCCCATTAACGCCAAATTTCGCCGCAGTGTCGTAACGGATACGTTCGTCGTACGTCGCTCACTGATTTCTGCGGTTATTTCACGCTGTGTTGCTTGTTTGTTAGCACTGACAACTCTACGTAATCACCACTGCTCTCTGTCTTTAACTGAAAACCATCGGCCACTGCGTCATCCATGGTGAAATGTAATGCCTGGAATTTGGTATTCTCAGCACACTCGAGACAATGTTTATCTCGGATACTGAATTCCCTACCGATTTCCGAAATGGAATGTCCCATGCGTCCAGCTGCAATGCATCTTTGCAATCTTTGAAAAAAATCTCTAAATATCTGGGTTGCCTGCATGCAGAGGTAAGATTTCCAAATGTGCACATGAATTCACCAATATGGCGGATGGCGGAAAATTTAAAAGTTAACGCGAAATTCAAAAATTAAAGATGGCAAATGATGAGAAATTTAAAACATTGTGGGAAACTCTAAAAAAAGATTGTAATGAATATAAATTTACAAAAATGGCGGGAAATCTAAAAAATCCAGGATGATGAAACTATCCCATTTTGTTAGAGGCAAATTTAAAAAATATATACATGAACTGGTGAAAGTTGCGCATTTATGCTTTTCTACCCTTGACCCTCCACTCCAGCCAATCAGAGTGCGGTATTTAAACGATGCACAAAAAATTGTGCCAGATATGCAGTAAATAATTCAGTGCCCTCTCTTGAAAGTCAAAGATATGTATTACTTCCGTGAAAGTCAAAGATATTTGTGTATGCAGTCATGCCTCTGTATTTAAGCAGTGTAATATCAAAATGACGCAAAACTGTTGTCAAGTTCCATTACTATACTTGAAAGTCAACAATATTTGTGTAGTATACATGCCTCAACAGTTAATATGTGTAATATTAAAATTGCTGTTTCTGTAAAATGAAGTACTGAGTTGCGCACACGCACACACTCACACACACACACGCACACACACACACACACACACACACACACACACACACACACACATCCATCAAATTGGTGACCATAAACGTGATAGTGAACTCTAAGGTATGTGCTCTCCAATGCTATTTCCGTAGTTACAAACAACAGACAGTCAAACCCAAAGGATTGATACTAACCAGACCAGGCTAAAATACTAGGCAAACACGAAGACAAATAAGCATTCAGAATGTGGTTATTTAGACTTACTCTTGGTGTAACAGCTGCAAATAGAATATTAAGTGCTAAGGAGGCGCCTAAATACGAAAAAGGTGTTCAGTCTAGTGCTGGGTACCGTCTTCATTTCACGTTTTTTGCCACCAGTTTAGCAGGGATAAAGATACTGCATAGATAGAAAAATATATGTATTGATTTGTGTTAGAAACGATTGATCCTAGTCGAGGCTAAGTACAAAATGAACTGGTGCGGCACTTACCAATCGGAAATATGTCTCCAAGACTCTCTGAAACGTTCACCAATCGAAACTAAGCACATCTAAAATGTTTACAGTCTGTATTTCCTACAATTAACTACCAAATAACATCAACATGTATAAAAGATACATGATGTAAAACAACAGACTCACACAACATACTCAGTCACAATTTTAGTAAGGCAGGAAGAAAGTGTTTCTTGTGATTTATAGTTGACACTGGAGAACGCTTTCTTTATTTACGCGCGTGCACACACACACACACACACATGACCAAAGGCAGTGACAGAGACGTAACATCTACAAAGACGATGACAGAGTCGATATCTCGAAAATAAACATATTTTATAAAATTATTTATCATTTGTCGAGTATAAAGACACTCACACACTGATCTTGTCAAAACCTCGAGCATCACAGAAAAATAAAATTGTATTATTTCTAAAAGTATGTAAAATTTCACACATTTTGGAAGCACAATGGACCTTCTATTTAAACATTTCCACATCCAAATTGTCTGTGTTACTTATCAAAATGCACGCAGGTTGCATATTAGCACTACCTATAAAAATCTTTTGTTTAGCAGCGCTCATTAACGACGAAAATTCGATTGTTGTACCACACTTTTAGCGTTATAAAGACCTCAAAATTAAATATTTTCACTTGTAAATTGTTTGTATAACTTATTAAAATACACAATGCTTGCATATTGATACCGCTGATAATTTTTTTAGGATAGGCAATACTTGTAAACGATAAAATTTGGATTGTAGAATGTCGTTCTCTTGTGACCTCTCCAGAGGGCGCATTACAGGAAACATATATTCATGGTGCTGAAATAGGTGGAAGAGTTAGACCAGTGAGTTATACCTAACTCTGCTATTATCAAGACAGAACACATTCTTTCAACTAGTGATTTATATTTCACGATTAACAGCGTAAAAAATATAAAAATATGTAAAAGCTACTGAATAATACTGAATTTATTACAACAAAAATGTTCTTACTATACCTAAAATAGGATTCTGACACACAGCACATTAGAAATGGGAATGTGCACAGTTAACACAAAAAGCAATGTGTCTGCACAGGAAGACTAGCACTCGCATCTCTTCTTGGAAACAAATTTTGCATAAGCGGGTGTTGTCGATAACTCTCACAATCACTTGCTATTCAGATGCCGTAGCACTTTCTGCTTTTGGGGTAATAATCGTTACAGATTCATTAAGGTTGGAAGGAGGTTCAATACTAGTTGCATCCTTCACTGTCGTTAGCATGTCTTAGTTCCGACATACATGAATTGTACCTAAAAAATATTTACCCTTCACAAGAACCACAAACAAATGCTTGGGAAATGACAGAGAATATTCTATCAGTGTATCATCCATTTGTTTCCAGCATTTGAAGCCTCCACCACAATGGAAACACACGTTTAAATCTACTTTACCGGTATAAAATGACCCAGCTTCACTGAGTGTGTTTGGATGCTGCTTAGTAGCTAACGACCAATCACTGAATAACTCTAGTCTCGGTTTATATGTGTTGTAGATAGGATGAGCTAACATTATGAAGGGGAAGTTTTTCCACAGTCTGGACTGAACTGCACAACAGCATTGGCTTGAGAGATCAATACGGACGTATTCCCAGTCTAGGTGAGGATGTATCTCACATCATGTGTTGCACTGCACAATTGGGGAACTGAACGCAGTATTTTGTATTCGTTTACAGATAAGCATGTCCCCATACTCGGCAAAATATCACATGCTTTGAGATTATATCAGTGCACATGCACAGACGTCAGCAAGTCTAATCATTACGTCGACGAAGCAAGCTGCGACTTGTTCCAGCAAGTTGTAACAAGCAAAAGCATATTGAAACCTATCAAGGCAAGATTGTTCCCACAACACAGTAGGTTGCAGCTATTAGGGCAGTAGGGGAGGGGGGGGGAGGTGGACAGCATTTCCTGTTGTTAACAGGAAATTTACTGTGGTATATAAATCAGAGAAATTTTGATTAGACAGATGTGGAAATACTAATTGTAATAGTGTTTGGAACTATTCGCCAATGACTCAACAGCAAATGCAAATTATATATTAGACGATTTTCACCTGAAGATGTACTCACAGAGTCTGAAATGCGTCATGTAATTTAATAAAACAAGAAAAAATTGTTAATGAAGGCATTTTTATTCAAACTTATGTGTACAAAAACAACGAGTGACGAACGATTTAAGACCGTTTCTCACATAGTGTTCGAGACATACCCTTACTCTTCCCCTCTCCCCACAACTAAATGTGTCCTACAACCTTTTCCTTGTTGAAAGTGATGTTATTTCAGGAAAAGATGACCGATGAATCTCGTTATACCTCGGAGCAACGTACCGTATGAGTACGTGGGCTCATAAATGAATACAAGCAGACGGAAAATACTGGAAGAATCGAATATGAGTTCAACAATGGCTGCAGCTGTACCACTCAGACCAATAATATTATTTTGGGAGAAGAAGATTTTGAAATTGGCCCAGCATCAAGAGGAGATCTGTGTACGAACGTTAGCCGAAAAAGGCACTACGAAAATGAGCAGAGAAACATAACGTCCCAATATAAACATTACAGAAAGACTCACACGTAAAGTTAACCAGACCGTAGTTTGAGGCTGAGACGAGTGATCAAGATCTGGAGAAGCGACGTGACGGTTGAACCCGGTTACTGGAACAACTCGACACAGTTCGAAGTGTGAAAAAGCGATGTTCTCTGACAAATATAGCATCTACCGTAGTCCAAAAGGCATATGGTGTAATATTTATGTAAGAGAAATACATATTTCTTTTTTAGGAATTGCGAATTAATTGATCACATCTGATGATACAAGCTCCAAATGTCTGTGCATGACTCCACTGATCCCAGTCTGCTCAACCAAATATTTTAGTGTTCAGAATACACTTTATAAACAACGCCCATTGGTCCTAAGCTTTCCTTAATGCAGATTTTCAGGAATTTCACAAGAGACAGACTAACTTCTGGGAAGATAGTAGATACTGATACCTCGAACTGGGACAACACGCTTACGTTATCACTAGGGCCTTGACTCAAGTGCTTGACTTTCTAGTATTTACTATAGACTTGTGTGGGGCTTTAGTATCGGCTAGTGCGCCATGGACAGTGCTAGAGAGCCCTACTTTCAAGGGTTTGCTGGAGACTATCAGTGGCAGCAGTATATCAGATGAGTCGACGTTGCGCAAAAATTATTTGAAACAAATGTGTGAAAAGGACATTTCTGATATTAAAACAGATATTGGTGACCAGTATACCCGGGTTTCAGTCGATGAGATCACTGGCAACTGTGGCAGATTTATACCTAATGCCGTGGTGGGGAAACTAGATTCCGCAGTACCAGGAAAAAACCCACCTATTACCGTTTAAATAATTGGAGAAGACGAATCACGTTACTTTAGTCCGCACTGAAAGGAATGCCCTACGTATCCTATGGCCAGGAGAAGACAGGGATGAGGAACTTCTACTGTTGGTGTCAGAGAAATAGGCATACACACTGAGGCAAACACAAAGGAGGAGTTGTGCAACCAAAGCTAAAGTTAGTAGATGTGATTCTGCATCTGAAAGATCGTGTCTAGTCAAACTTCGCGCCAATAGCACAATAGTGCCGCTAGTAGCGCCACTAAGAGTATACAGCGTGGTCCATTGATAGTGACCGGGCCAAATATCTCACAAAATAACCATCAAACGAAAAAACTACGAAGAACGAAACTCGTCTAGCTTGAAGGGGGAAACCAGATGGCGCTATGGTTGGCCCGCTAGATGGCGCTGCCACATGTCAAACGGATATCAACTGCGTTTTTTAAAATAGGAACCCCCATTTTATTACATATTCGTGTAGTACGTAAAGAAATATGAATGTTTTAGTTGGACCACGTTTTTCGCTTTGTGACAGATGGCGCTGTAATAGTCCCAAACGTATAAGTACGTGGTATCATGTAACATTCCGCCAGTGCGGTCGGTATTTACTTCGTGATACATTACCCGTGTTAAAATGGACCGTTTACCAATTGCGGCAAGCCGCGGTGGCCGATCGGTTCTAGGCGCTTCAGTCCGGAACCGCGCGACTGCTACGGTCGCAGGTTTGAATCCTGCCTCGGGCGTGGATGTGTGTGATGTCCTCAGGTTAGTTAGATTTAAGTAGTTCTAAGTTATAGGGGACTGATGACCTCTGATGTTAAGTCCCATAGTGCTCAGAGCCATTTGAACCATTTGAACCAATTGCGGAAAAGGTCGCTATCGTGTTGATTGCGATCAAAATGTCCAACGGGCGTGTGCTATGTACGCTGCTCGGTATCCTGGACGACATCATCCAAGTGTCCGGACCGTTCGCCGGATAGTTACGTTATTTAAGGAAACAGGAAGTGTTCAGCCACATGTGAAACGTCATCCACGACCTGCAACAAATGATGATGCCCAAGTAGGTGTTTTAGCTGCTGTCGCGGCTAATCCGCACATCAGTAGCAGACCAATTGCGCGAGAATCGGGAATCTCAAAAACGTCGGTGTTGAGAATGCTACATCAACATCAATTGCACCCGTACAATATTTCTATGCACCAGGAATTGCATGGCGACGACTTTGAACGTCGTGTACAGTTCTGCCATTGGGCACAAGAGAAATTACGGGACGATGGCAGATTTTTTGCACGGGTTCTATTCTGCGACGAAGCGTCATTCACCAACAGCGGTAACGTAAACCGGCATAATATGCACTATTGGGCAACGGAAAATCCACGATGGCTGCGACAACTGGAACATCAGCGACCTTGGCGGGATAATGTATGGTGCGGCATTATGGGAGGAAGGGTAATTGGCCCCCATTTTATCGATGGCAATCTAAATGGTGCAATGTATGCTGATCTCCTACGTAATGTTCTACCGATGTTGCTACAAGATATTTCACTGCATGACAGAATGGCGATGTACTTCCAACATGATGGATGTCCGGCACATAGCTCGCGTGCGGTTGAAGCGGTATTGAATAGCATATTTCATGACAGGTGGATTGGTCGTCGAAGCACCATACCATGGCCCGCACGTTTACCGGATCTGACGTCCCCGGATTTCTTTCTGTGGGAAATGTTGAAGGATATTTGCTATGGTGATCCACCGACAACGCCTGCCAACATACGTCAGCGCATTGTCAATGCATGTGCGAACATTACGGAAGGCGAACTACACGCTGTTGAGAGTAATGTCGTTACACGTATTGCCAAATGCGTTGAGGTTGACGGACCTCGTTTTGAGCATTTATTGCATTAATGTGGTAGTTACAGATACTCGCGCTGTAACAGCATGCGTTCTCAGAAATGGTAAGTTCACAAAGGTACATGTATCACATTGGAACAACCTAAATAAAATGTTCAAACGTACCTAAGTACTGTATTTTAATTTAAAAAACCTACCTGTTACCAACTGTTCGTCAAAATTTTGAGCCATATGTTTGTGACTATTACAGCGCCATCTATCACAAAGCGAAAAAAAGTGGTCCAACTAAAACATTCATATTTCTTTACGTACTACACGAATATGTAATAAAAATGGGGATTCCTGTTTTTAAAAAACGCAGTTGATATCCGTTTGACCTATGGCAGCGCCATCTAGCGGGCCAACCATAGCGCCATCTGGTTTGCCCCCTCAAGCTAGACAAGTTTCGTTCTTCGTTGTTTTTTCATTTGACGCTTATTTCGTGAGATATTTGGCCCGGTCACGATCATTGGACCACCCCGTACAAATCGGGTTTGCTTTAAATAGACGCTGCAACATTCGTGAGTGTTACTTAGCTTTGAGATTGGACGTGGTGAATTGGTGTTACTCAAGAACGCATTTAAGACGACAAAGACGCCATTATCAGCACCTCACTGGGTCCAGAATGAGATTTTCACTCTGCAGCGGAGTGTGCGCTGATATGAAACTTCCTGGCAGATTAAAACTGTGTGTCCGACCGCGACTCGAACTCGGGACCTTTTCCTTTCGCGGGCAAGTGCTCTACCATCACGAGATGGGTTCGCAGGAGAGCTTCTGTAAAGTTTGGAAGGTAGGAGACGTGATACTGGCAGAAGTAAAGCTGTGAGTACCGGGCGTGAGTCGTGCTTCGGCAGCTCAGATGGTAGAGCACTTGCCCGCGAAAGGCAAAGGTCCCGAGTTCGAGTCTCGGTCGGGCACACAGCTTTAATCTGCCAGGAAGTTTCACCTCATTGGGTTTTTGAATGGGGTCGTGTAATAAGGCTACGAGAAGCTGGATGTCCCTTCTGTGATACTGGAGAAAGACTTGGTAAGAATGTAGCCACAGTATATGACTGCTGGCAGTGGTGATCTCGAGAATGTACGGTAGTAAGAAGACCGGGCTCCGGAAAGCCACCTTCCATTACCGAGAGGGAAGACCATCATGTTCGGTGTATGGTTCTGGCGAACCGTACCGAATATGCAGCAGCAATTTGAGCAGCAGCTGACACCACAATGACACAAGGAACTTTTACAAATCGGTTACTTCAACGACAGCTCCTACCCAGGCGCCCTGTAGCGTGCATTTCACTGGCCCCAAACCACCGCCATTTGGGACGTCAGCGATGTCATGCGAGAGTTCATTGGAGTACAGAGTGGAGGTCTGTTGTGTTTTCTGATGGGCTGGTTCTACCTCGGTGCTAGTGATGGTAGTGTGTTGTTTAGGAAGAGACCAGTTGTGGGCTGGCAACCAAACTGTCTGCGTGCTAGACCCGCTGAACATACACCTGGAGTTATGGTCTGTGGTGCGGTTTCGTATGACAGCACAAGCGCTCTCGTGATTATCCCAACCACCCTGACTGCAAAGCTGTACGTCGATCCGGTGATTTGACCTCTTGTGCCGTCATTCATGAACAGCATTCCAGAGGTTTTCCAACGGGATAACGCTCTCACACATATCGCTGTTATACCCCAACATGCTGTACAGAGCGCCGACGTGTTGCCTTGGCCCGCTCGATCACAACATCTGTCTCAAATCGAGCTCGTATTGGACGATCCACAAGTAGCATTATCTATCCCTGCAGGGAGCGACCAAACGCAACAGGTTTGGACCTCCAACTCAAAAAGTGACATCCGCCACCCGTACAACATAATTCATGCTTCCTTGATTGCTTGCATTAAATATTCTGACGATCACACCGGTAATTAATTTGCCAGCATTTCACATTTGCAATGGTTTATCTCGCGCTTACATTAGCCCGTGATCTTGCAATCTAAATCGTTTACCTAGACAAATTTCAGTAATCTACATTAATTATTATTTGGCGTTGCGATTTTTTCCCGTCAGTGTGTTACAAACACACAAAATGTAGCACAGTTAAATGTCTCAGTTGTTTAAGCATTTTTTTAACTGCCCATATACGGAATACTTAATTCTTTGTTTTCCACAAAGAGTTAGAATAACTGTCAAAACTATAATAAAATTTTCTGTATCAATATTGTTGTTCATTAAAAGACTCCAGAAAGGCTAAAATAGTTTGTTTACAACTAAGAAGGGCTAGTCCAAGAACAAAAGGGCTAAAATCCTTTTTATTAAAACTTAAGATCCTGGCCCCAGTAATCACCCACGATAGCAATAAATCGAAGTAACAGAGCTAACTTTGTCGCTTCTGCATTTCGTGCTTTCCTTCGCTATTGAGGGTCCAACGATATGGATTATTATTTCAAACACTCGCAGGCACTGGAATAAAGTTTTTGGAAGAGCACATTGTTTGGCATAGTAATCTCTTAAACCACACGCACATCTGCATTACAATGCAAAATTATTCATTTATACATCACCCGCGCTTCCTTTCTCGATTTTGTGTTTGTCACAAAATGATACCGGGTGCGGCGCCGTTTGCTGCTAGCAAACCAAACGTCCTGAACGCTGGAATAAAGCGCACGTGTTTGCGTCTAGGAGTCAAGTAAATGACTCATGCCAATGACATACGACAATTACATTTCACGACGCTTCATGAAAGAACCTTGCCTCTTCTTTTCTTGGTAACCGACTCCTGAGGATAATGAAAGGAGAGCCAGACAGTCGGTAATCTGCATTTGAAGCACTTTTCAAGGCAGCTGAAGTTAGGAAAAACCAGCACACGTATGAATGATCACTGCTTAATTCGAAAAAAAAATTGGAAGTTCAGGGAGTTCTGAAATTACCGCTACAAACTTCTAGGACCTATAGAGGGGAGTAAGCAGGTAATATTTTGAACTGAAACCCATGTCCGGAAACGTACCGTGCTATAACGATTTGAAAATACACACATCAAAAGAAGTTTTGCATCACCGCGGTTCTCAGAACTGCTGAAGATAGACGTTGACTGTGGATATTGTATCACAGACACAGTCCCTTTGAATGTTCACAGATGTCACTAAACCCGCCTATTAGACGGAGGGGGTCCGACAGCCGATCACTTCTAGTCATTCCACCAGGAAGGAAGTACACCGCTTGTGTTGTCTGTAGCTCAACCATGCCTAGACGATCAATATCGCGGTTCGATCGCGTCCACATTGTTACTTTGTGCCAGGAAGGGCTCTCAACGAGGTAAGTGTCCACGCGTCTCAGACTGAACCAAAGAAATGTTGATCGGACGCGGAGGAGATACAGAAGGACAGGAACTGTCGATGACATACCACACTGAGGCAGCCCAAGGGCTACTGCTACAGTCAATGGCCGCTGTCTACGGATTATGGCTTGGAGTAAGCCTGACAGCAACGCCACCATGTTAAATAATGCTTTTCGTGCAGCCACAGGACGTCGTCTTACGACTCAAACTGTGCGCAATTGGCTGCATGATGCGCTACTTCGCTCCCGACGTCCATGGCGAGGTCCATCTTTGCAACTACGACACAATGCACTGCGGTACAGTTGGGCGCAACAACATGCCGAATGGACCGCACAGGATTGGCATCACGTTCTCTTCATCGATAAGTGTCGCATATGCCTTCAACCAGAAAATCGTCGGAGACGTGTTTGGAGGCAACCCGGTCAGGCTGAACGCCTTAGACACACAGTCCAGCGACTGCAGCAATGTGGAGGTTCCCTGCTGTTTTGGGGTGGCATTATGTGGGGCTGACGTACGCCGCTGGTGGTCATGGAACGTGCCGTAATGGCTGTACGATACGTGAATGCCATCCTCCGACTGATAGTGCAACTATATCGGCGGCATATTGGCGAGGCATTCATCTTCATGGATGTCAATTCGCTCCGCCATCGTGCATATATTGCGAATGACTTCCTTCAGGATAACAACATCGTTCGACTAGAGTGGCCAGCATGCTCTCCAGACATGAACCCTATCGAACATGCCTGGAATAGATTGAAATGGGCTGTTTATGGACGACGTGACCCACCAACCACTCTGAGGAATCTACGTCGAATCGCCGTTGAGGCGTGGGACAATCTGGACCAACAGTGCCTTGATGAACTTGTGGATAGTATGCCACGACGAATACGGGTATGTATTAATGCAAGAAGATGTTCTACTGTGTATTAGAGGTACCGTTGGGTACAGCAATCTGGACCACCACCTCTGAAGGTCTCCCTGTATGGTGGTACAACAAGGGCAGAATGATGTTTATGTTGATCTCTATTCCAATTTTCTGTACCGTTTCCGGAACTCTCGGAACCGAAGTGATGCAAAACTTTTTTCGATGTGTGTATGCTGGTAACGCTACCACGTTTACAGATAACTGGTTACGCGTGACACAGTACATCACTCGTTTTACAGTTCCACTTATTAACAGCCAAAGAAATTGCTCTCGTACTCGTTGACTCTTCAACGTGATGCAGTACGGCCTCTTCCAATTCGGCGGTGCGTCGTCTCTTTGGAGCACCACAGTCACGCCTGCTGCCGGTGAAGGTACGCTTTCTCGAAGCCGCTGCATAATTGTGGCAAAGGAGGGCTGCGATGGAGTCAGATGCCGTGGAGAACGATCTTGTTGTAGGCAACAAGCAGCTTTTCCATTACCGTGAGCTTCACCATTCAGTAGGGTGATGTAAGTGGTTCTGCAAACGTGTACTTAAACATGTAGTTCTAACACTCACCGACGCGTGAATGAGGCTCGAACCAGGTCAGAGAGGTAGGACAAACGCCCAGTAACTTCAGCCGATCCGACGTAGACACCGCTAACCATGACTCCGCTGTTGCGTACATTCCTAGCAAACATGTTTTCAAACGGCTGTAGCACGGAAACGATACGTTTCCGTATATGGGTTCTTGTTCAAAATATTACGTACTCCCTCTCCTCTAGAAGTCCTAGAAGTTTGTAACGGAAATTTCCGAGCACCCTGTATAACAATAGGTCTACAAATACGCCTTGGAAGAGCTGAACTTACTCACTACATGTTGTTGTGGAGATAGACGGAACAAAAAGGAATGTACGTTGTTAGTCACAAAACATTTCTCATTCCGAAAAACAATAATAGAACATGTCTTTATTTTTGTGAAGAGCTAGTAATCAGAATGCGTAGAGCACATGGAAAAAGATGCTGGAAACCAACTCTCCATCAATGGAAAAGGCGATGGTCTTATAGCTGTGTGCTTACAGAGAGCGCGTTAAGCATCGGAGGGGCAAGAAGCCAGGGCAAACGTAAATGGGGGTCAGTAACAGGACATGTGACATATTAGAGAAATTACAGCCTAGTGCATACTTCTGGACACTTTATTCCTCTTTATCAAATTCCTAAAGCAAGTTTATTCGTGACTGAGGTTGCAGTAAAAATAGTTCAAATGGCTCTGAGCACTATGGGACTTAACATCTATGGTTATCAGTCCCCTAGAACTACTAAAACCTAACTAATCTAAGGACATCACACAACATCCAGTCATCAGAAGGCAGAGAAAATCCATGACCCCGCCAGGAATCGAACCCGGGAACCCGGGCGCGGGAAGCGAGAACGCTACCGCACACCCACGAGCTGCGGGCGGGTTGCGGTAACTGTTCGGAAAGATAAAGTTTAAGAGAGTTGCAAAGAAAGAAAACCTTCAGATTTAAGTGGTTTAAACAGCACGAAAAATCAGAAAAACAATGTTATACGTCTTTACCTGCAAAGTTGCTTGTGGACACGGGAGTATATGTAAAATCGTTTCAGATGTACCTTTGGTCACAGTGTGCCTTTTCAGCTAAGATACTTATACTGGATTACGTGAAAACTGTGGAAAATGTTGTAAATGTTATAAGAGTAACATTAGTTGGCCCGCCCGGTTAGCAGGGCGGTCTAACGCACTGCTTCCTGCGCGGGAAGGCGTGCCGGTCACCGGCACGAATCCGCCCGGCAGATTAGTGTCAAGGTGCGGTATGCCGGCCAGTCTGTGGATGGTTTTTAAGGCGGTTGGTTTTCCATTTGCCTCGGCGAATGCGGGCTGGTTCCCCTTCAAACACTTTCTCCACGTACGCGTGTACCGTAATTACTCCGCCACGGAAACATTTGGGGTTACACTTGTCTGGTGTGAGACGTTCCCTGGGGGCTCCACTGGGGGCGGAACCCGCACAATAACGCTGGGTTCGGTGTGGGGTGGCGGTGGGGTGAGTGGAGTACTGTCGCACAGACAAAGATATTTTACTCTGTGACTGTGGCCTGTGAACCACTGAGGGCTGCGGGCGGAGACGAAGCCTCTCCGTCGTTTCTAGGTCCCCAGTTCCATACAATACAATTCAACATTAGGTGTGTTCCACGGAAGCATAACAGAAGCGCTCATATTCACTTTATTTAAGAACAATTTATCAGACACCGTCGTCAAAATTGTCAGAATGTTCGCCAACTATGCCGTCGTCTGCACGAAATTATAGTCGTCGGGGGATTGTAAGGAAATGCAGAAACACTCTGAAAGCATTTCGTAGTAGTCAAAAGACAGCACGCTTTATATGGGACTGAATACAAGGCAATCTGCGGAACACAGAGCACACATAACAGCAGGCATCGAACGGATTCTTAGAGGTGCTGCTGGGATTGCATCTGTCGATACGGTGCACATGAAACTGCAACAGAAATGCTTAGCGAACTGGAATGGGAGTCTCTGGAAGAAAGTCGACATTGCTCTCGCGAAACCTTGTCGAGTAATTTTTGGTAACCGAAATTTGAATAACATTCTGAGACAACTTCGCTTTCACCATTGTGTGCGGGGCAGTCAAATGAAAACAAGATAGACTATACATTTTTCACCCGAAACATTATGACCACCGACCGACTATCGATCTAAAACCGTCCAGGCGATAGCAGCGTCACCTGGCGGGAATGACTGCTAGCCCCACATAGGCATGGTGCCTGTAGTATCAGTGAGCCTGATGTCCGTGTGTAGGATGGGGAAGGCGTGCGATCTCTCTGAGTTTGACCGAGGACAGATTGTGATGGCCTAAAGGCTCGGCAAGAGCATTGCGGAAACTGCACGACTTGTCGAGTGATCGAGGAGTGCTGCGAAATCAAGAGGTGAAACCACGTCCAGACGGCGTGGGGTTGGGCGGCCACCCCTCATTACAGATGTCGGACGTCGCAGGCTGGGCAGACTGGTAAAACAGGACAGTGGCAGAACTGTGGAGGAACTAACATCAAAATTTCATGCTGGGCAGAGTACAAGTGTGTCTGAACACACAGTGTACCGATCACTCCTAACGATGAACCTCGGCAGCCGACGACTCATGCATGTGCCAATGTTAACGCAACGACATCGGTAACTACGACTGAAATGGGAGCGTGACCATCGGCACTGGACGTTGGCGCAGTGGCAGGACGTTTAATGGTCTGATGAATCCCGATACTTTTTCATCACGCCGATGAGAGGGCGTGAATCCGTCGCCTTTCAGGGCAACAGCTCCTTAACACCTGTACTGCGGGATGGAGACAAACCGTCGGCGGCTCCATTATGCTCTGGGGAACATTCACGTGGTCGTCCATGGGTCCAGTGGAGATAATGCGCCATGAGGTGTGATGAGGTGGTTAGAGTAACACAGTGGCGAGTTCTAATTTATGTGCTGGCCCTCAATTCGCCAGGTCTGAACCCTATCGAACACATCTGGGATGTGACTGAATGTGGCGTCAGAGCTCACAGCCACCCTCCCCAGAATTTACGGGAATTAGGTAACTTGTATGTGTAGATGTGGTGCCAACTCCCTCCAGCGATTTACCAAGGACTAATTGCTTGCAAGCCTCGACGCGTCACCGTTGTGACATACGAGCTATTAGGTAGGTGGTCATAATGTTCTGCCTGATCAGTGTATGACGAGTACGGCGCGGTTGTTGGTAACGCAGGTAAGTGCGTGGCTAGAAGTGCACTCTGCTGGGAATCAGGAAAGAACAGCTGAACAGCTGTGCATGGCACTTTGGGACATTAAGTGTATAGGAAGCCGACACACACCGATCTGTATTTACGTGCAAATAGCTGCCACCATCCTGCCCAGACAATGAGTGTTCTCCGAACTTTGACTCACAGAGCGCATATTATTTCTGACGAAAGCAGTCTGCAAGATGAACTTTCCCACTTACAAAGAGTGTTTGAAGACAATGGGTACTCTCCACAACAAATACAGAGGGCACTGAAAATGAAACCGAAAGAGGCCACAAAGAAAGCAGAAGAAGATGAAGAAACCTTTAAATCGATGGCCTTCCTGCCATATGTGAGTAGCCTCTCATCAAAAATAGGACGCATTCTCGGCAGACACAAAATAAAAGTGATTTTTCGTCCTCCACCTAAGACAGCTGCACTCGTGGGCTCTGTCAAAGATAATTTGCTGCTCCGAAAATCTGGAGTTTACAAAATTCCATGTGAATGTGGCCTCTCTTACATCGGACAAACAACTCGTACTGTCCAAGAAAGATGTACAGAACACCAGAGGTACACACGACTTTTACAACCTAACAAGTCGGCCGTGGCAGAGCACTGTATTGATAATGGTCACAGTATGTTGTATGACCACGTCGAAATTTTGGCAACTAAATCGTCATTTTGGGACTCGATAGTAAAGGAGGCAATTGAAATTCGCTTGACGATGAACTTAATTAATAGAGACAGTGGTTTCAATCTTGATAAATCCTGGAATCCGGCAGTTGCTGTAATAAACTCGCAAAGACGTCGTCACAGTGCAGCTCACAACGATATATCGATATGCCAACAAAGATCAACTGCGGAGTCATAGATACAACTCGCGCATTATGCACGTCTCTGCCGCCGACCAACGTCACTGGCGCATTTGCATCTGTGGCCGCATGCGCAGTCGCGCGGTATAACAGTATAAAGGGACGAAGCAAGCACTGGAGCGGCAGTCTTGCGTCTCACTCTGAAGATGGCTGAACGTTTTACAGCCGAAATATTAGAAGAAGAAGGAGATTTCTTGCGTCTGCACACCCGAAACTTAATGGAACAGCTGTGCCATTTGTCTGTTAGAAGTGCTCGACGTGGGTTCACCGAGTCGTGTGTGCTTTCGATTTCACTATGGAGACCGGGAAAGAGGGAAAGCGAAGTGTACAGCAGTTTTATACTGCAGGAGTGTCAGGATGTGTAAATTCGTGCCCGAATATCTGCTGCGTATGGTGAACGCAGTATGTCACGTGTACGTATGTTTGCTTGGAATGAACTATCTCGATAAGGTCGGGTGTCATTAAAAGACAGCAGTAGACCAGAACAGGCTCAACGTACCATTACCCCTTCTGTCATTGCTGTAGTAGATGCAGCCAGCGCAAATGACCGACGGTAGACGGTGGAAGATACTCGTCTCATCTTGGGCATCAGTCACTCGTGACATCATGACAGAGCATCTGATGTTCTGGAAAATTTGAGCTTAGTTGTTTCCCCACAGCCTGACGAAGGAGTAGAAAGTGAACAGAATGCCGACATCACTGCAGCACCTGAAACGGTATCGCCGATGGAGAATTTTGTTTCCTGTCTCGTATAGTCCCAGAAGATGAAATGTAGTACCAGCATTTTCGTCCGTAGAGCAAGCGTCAGAACCAACAACGGATTCATCCCCACCGAAAAAGTCCAGATACGTGCACGCGAGCACCGGGAATATCATAACGACCTTTTTCTTTGACTGCAGGGCCTGTTACTCATCGACTTCCTGGAACACGGTGCCACAAATAACGCACAGCGGTGCGTGAACACTGCAAAAACTGAAGCGTGCCATCAAGTCCAAACGCCCAGGAATGTTGACGCACTGCGTCATTCTGCTGCAGTATAGTACCTGCCCGTATGCTGCCGAGATTGGTTCGACTACGCTGCAGAAGTTTCGCTGGGAAGCCCTTACACATTCTCCATCCAATCCCTGTCTTTCCCCACGCGATTTTCACATTTTTGGAGCCCTGAGAAAGGACATTCGTGGCCGTCGATTGGCTTCGGACGAAGAGATGTACACAGCGGTATAATAATGGTTCTGTAATCAACCGAAAACATTTTTCCATGAAGGCATTGACCGTCTTGTGGGATAGATTCAAATGGTTCAAATGGCTCTGAGCACTATGGGACTTAACATCTGAGGTCAATAGTCCCCTAGAACTTAAAACTATTTAAACCTAACTAACCTAAGGACATCACACATGTGCATGCCCCAGGCAGCATTCGAACCAGCGGCCGTAGTGGTCGCGCGGTTCCAGAGTGAAGGGTCTAGAACCGCTCGGCCACTGCTGCCGGCGTGGGATAACTATACTCGTATTAACAGTTATAGCGATTACTCTTGATATAATAAACAGTTAACTTACTTTGTTTTCATTTGTCTCGATTTAGTTTTACTACCTCCTATATTTTCCTCGTGGGTAGTTCATTCCATATCTCCAGATTTCTAGAACGCTTTTGCAACCATTCCTCACTAGCGGCTTCTAATCAAATTGCGTGTCTCAGGGGTATCGTCTCAGATGTGCGACTGGATCCGTGGTTTCCTGTCAGAAAGGACACAGTTCTAAGTAATTGGCTGCAAGTCATTGGGTGAAACGGAAGTAATACCTGGCGTTCCCAAACCATGTGTTAGAGAACCTCTGCTGTATCTAATGTGAAGTATTTGGGAGAAAATGTGAACAGACTTCTCAAACTGTTTGCAGATGATGCTGTCGTCTGCCGCCTAATAAAGTTTTCAGAAGAGCATTACAAATTAATAAATGATCTAGACAAGAGAGCTGTATGGTGCGGAAAGTGGCAACTGACACTGAACAATAAAAAGTATGAGGTCCTCTGCATGAGCACTAAAAAGAACCCGTTAAATTTCGGTTACACGATAAATAATGCAAATTTAAAGGCCGTAGATTCAGCTAAATACCTAGGGTTTGCAATTATGAACATTTCTTTATTTTTGTATTTCTCAAGTAAAGACCTGCTGCCTGTAATTATATAACAGGTCGTACAATGTGTGATTTTGCATGTTATATCATACAAATACAGTTTTATTACTAGTACATTTTTTTTAGATTTCACAAAAGGATAAATTATAAAAAAAACAAAAAATGCATATTTAATAAGTACAAATGCATATATACAATTTTATTTAAACTTGTTGCTAACTTAGATAATGATAATAAATAAGATACATAATAGGTTGTGGATATATTTTAAATTAAAATTAAAAGTGTATTTAATGGAAGAAACAAGAGATGGAAATTTGACTAAGATATGATGTGACAGTTTTTCCCTTTATACCTTCTGCGTGTATGGTTACATCTGTTACAGAAGCTGTCTTGACAGTGATAATATTTAATTTAATGTATTGATTAGTTAGATTATAATGTGTTTCCGAACTTAAGGTAACGGTGGAGATTGAGAATTGATTTAAAATGTCGTAGTAAACTGCATCAGGTGCGAGGGGCCGATAAAATTTCGAGCTAGTCACACCTGATGCAGCGAAAGAAGAAGAGATGTCACTTCTTCCGATAGTGTTACATGCTATGAAATGGTATAACAAACATCTACAAAGAGAGTTACATTTTCATGATGATTCGATTTAGTGTTGTAGAACCTTCGCTTACTTTTGCTACGTTTGTATGTTTATCTCGTCTTCATTTCCTGTGTGTGATGTTGCATCCGATACCGTGTGTGTGTTTGTCTCCGTGTTGTTTTCTATGTACTGCTAATCTGTCCGATGTGAAGCCTGTCTTATTCTAGCGTATGGTCTCTCCTGTTGGTATGCCGCATTTAGTGCCCGCGATACTTCGTCTGCGATGTTGTTTATACGGTTCCAGTCATCTTGTCTGCCTATTAACTGTTCTCTGTCCTGGTTTCCTAAACTCGGTCTTATGTGTCCAAGAGCATCGCGCATGAGCACTATGTGTTCAGGTGTGCCATTCTCACCACCGGCCCAAGCGTGAGTCTGCTTTAGGCCAGACCTGTGGAGATGCACAGGATAAGGGCCACGGCCCGTAAAAAAGTGCACCATGCCGCGCGTGGGATTTATGTACTTTAAATTCACTCGCTCTCGTATACTGTGGAAGAAAGAGTAGACTCGTCTACACTTATCTGCTGTGTCCCATTCTGTCTGCCATGTATCAACTCTCTACTCGTCTAATTTGTTTGTCGGTTATGTCTTGTCCAGTTACTTCTCTTATCCTGTCGCGTCTCCCATCTTCAGCCAGCAGGCAGCTGATCTGTGGCGAACTGTAATATCAATAGAGAAAACTCCCAGTACCACGCACAGTGCCTCAGTCGAGGCGTGCCGAAAGCCCCCGAGATTCTGACAAGGGAACCTCCCCATCGCACCCCCCTCAGATTTAGTTATAAGTTGGCATAGTGGATAGGCCTTGAAAAACTGAACACAGATCAATCGAGAAAACAGGAAGAAGTTGTGTGGAACTATGAAAAAAATAAGCAAAATATACAAACTGAGAAGTTCATGCACAACATAGGCAACATCAAGGACAAACTTAGCTTAGGAGCGCCTTGGTCCCGTGGTTGGCGCGAGCAGCTGCGGAACGAGAGATCCTAGGTTCAAATCTTCCTTCGAGTAAAAATTTTTTTTCTTTATTTTCGCAAAGTTATTATCTGTCCGTTTGTTCATTGACGTCTCTGTTCACTGTAATAAGTTTAGCGTCTGTGTTTTGCGACCGCACCGCAAAACCGTGCGATTAGTAGACGAAAGGACGTGCCTCTCCAATGGGAAACGAAAAAATTTGATCGCAAGGTCATAGGTCAACCGATTCCTCAACAAGAAAACACGTCTGATACATTCTATACGACACTGGCGACGCCATGTGCGTCACATGACAGTAATACGTTGTCGACCCACCGAACTTGTACACTTGGCGAATGGGTAAAAAGATTCTTCTACCTTGCCCGATACTACGGCGCAGTTTACCTCGCATCGTACGGACGGACGGATAGATAATATCATCATCATCATCATCATCATTTAATACTGATTATGCCTTTCAGCGTTCAGTCTGGAGCATAGCCCCCCTTATACAGTTCCTCCATGATCCCCTATTCAGTGCTAACATTGGTGCCTCTTCTGATCTTAAACCTATTACTTCAAAATCATTCTTAACCGAATCCAGGTACCTTCTCCTCGGTCTGCCCCGACTCCTCCTACCCTCTACTGCTGAATCCATGAGTCTCTTGGGTAACCTTGCTTCTCCCATGCGTGTAACATGACCCCACCATCTAAGCCTGTTCGCCCTGACTGCTACATCTATAGAGTTCATTCCCAGTTTTTCTTTGATTTCCTCATTGTGGACACCCTCCTGCCATTGTTCCCTTCTACTAGTACCTGCAATCATCCTAGCTACTTTCATATCCGTAACCTCAACCTTGTTGATAAGGTAACCTGAATCCACCCAGCTTTCGCTCCCATACAACAAAGTTGGTCGAAAGATTGAACGGTGCACAGATAACTTAGTCTTGGTACTGACTTCCTTCTTGCAGAAGAGAGTAGATCGTAGCTGCGCGCTCACTGCATTAGCTTTGCTACACCTCGCTTCCAGTTCTTTCACTTTGTTGCCATCCTGTGAGAATATGCATCCTAAGTACTTGAAACCGTCCACCTGTTCTAACTTTGTTCCTCCTATTTGGCACTCAATCAGTTTATATTTCTTTCCCACTGACATTACTTTCGTTTTGGAGATGCTAATCTTCATACCATAGTACTTACATTTCTGATCTAGCTCTGAAATATTACTTTGCAAACTTTCAATCGAATCTGCCATCACCACTAAGTCATCCGCATATGCAAGATTGCTTATTTTGTGTTCACATATCTTAATCTCACCCGGCCAGTCTATTGTTTTCAACATATGATCCATAAATAATATGAACAAGAGTGGAGACAGGTTGCAGCCTTGTCTTACCCCTGAAACTACTCTGAACCATGAACTGAATTTACCGTCAACTCTAACTGCTGCCTGACTATCCATGTAAAGACAGGAGGATAGATAATAATCGTCTGAAAATAAAAAAATTGAATTTTTCACTCGAAGGAAGACTAGAACCAACTACCTCTCACTCCGCAGCTGCTCACGTTAGCCACAGGACCACGGCGCTCCTGAACTCAGACAATCCTTGATGATGCCTATCTTGCACATGGACTACTCAGCTTGTATATTTTGCTTATTTTTTCATAGTTCCACACAACTTCTTCCTGTTTTCTCGATTGATCTGTGTTCAGTTTTTCAAGGCCTATCCACTGTGCCAACTTATAACTAAATCTGAGGGGGGTGCGATGGGGAGGTTCCCTTGTGAGTAGAACACTCCTCAGGCCGCGCCTCACAATGGTTTTATGCGTACCTGGGCGTAATCGACGTGCCCGAGCACTAGCCGCGGAACAAGTTACTGATTCAAAGAGTGCTGTGTGAGATGTTGTCAATGTCTGAAGGGGTACACTGTATCTTAGTGTTCAGTCTTGCAAGGTTATGCATGAGTTTCGCCGCTTTGATTGTAGGTCTGGCGTGCTCGTGAAAGTGTAAATATTCGTCAATATAAATGCCAAGGTATCTTGTCATAGGTGTCCTTTTTATAGATGTGCTGGATTTCTTTTCAGTGTGCCTCTTAGAAGTAGGTAAACAGCTCTGTTTGTTTGCTATTGTGAGATTGTTGTTCGTGCACCATTCACCGATGAACGCGAGGAGCCGCGTGGCTTTACTCTCTAATTGGGACCTGGAGTTTGCAGATACCATGGCTATAAGGTCATCAGCGTACTCAACCACCTCGTTAGCCGTGACGTTGTCTTGTAGTGCATTCAGTAGTGGTTCTATGGCTATGTCCCAGAAAATCGGTCCGCATATGGATCCTTGCTGACAATCCTTTGTTATCCTCTTTATAACAATAACGAACAACTTAAATTGGAACCATCGCATATATAATTCCAAATTAATAATATAATTGTAGACCAGATGTGGCTTGAATTCAAAGAAGACTGCGTTTTATTGGCAGGAGACTTAGAAAATGTAACAGGCCTACTAAGGAGACTGCCTACACTACGCTTGCCCGTCCTCTTTTAGAATACTGCTGCTGCTTCGGCCGGAGTGGCCGAGCGGTTAAAGGCGCTACAGTCTGGAACCGCACGACCGCTACGGTCGCAGGTTCGAATCCTGCCTCTGGCATGGATGTGTGTGATGTCCTTAGGTTAGTTAGGTTTAAGTAGTTCTAAGTTCTAGGGGACTTATGACCACAGCAGTTGAGTCCCATAGTGCTCCGAGCCATTTAGAATACTGCTGCGCGAGGTGGGATCCTTATCAGATACGATTGACGGAGTACATCGAAAAAGTTCAAAGAAAGGCAGCACGTTTTGTATTATCGCGAAATATGTGAGAAAGTGTCACAGAAATGATGCAGGACTTGGGCAGGAAATCATTAAAAGAAAGGCGTTTTTCGTTGCGACGGAATCTTCTCAGGAAATTCCAATCACCAACTTTCTCCTCCGAATCCGAAAATATTTTGTCGACACCGACCTACATAGGGAGGAACGATCACCACGATAAAATAAGGGAAATCAGAGCTCGTACGGAAAGATATAGGTGTTCATTCTTTCCGCGCGCTATACGACATTGGAATAATAGAGAAATGTGAAGGTGGTTCGATGAACCGTCTGCGAGGCACTCACATGTGATTTGTAGAGTATCCATGTAGATGTAGATGTAGATGTAGATGTAGATGAATAACGATCAACTTAAATTGAAACCATTGTGTGGCAGGCGAACCAATGATTTGCGTTTTATCGGCAGGACGCTTAGAAGATGCAGAAAACCTAGTTACGAGGCTGCCTACACCACATTTGTCCGTCCTCTGCTAGAGAACTGCTGCGCATTATGGGATCCTCACCGGATAAGGTTGACGAAGGACACTGAAAAAGTTCGAAGAAGGGCAGCTTGTTTTGTATTATCGTTAAACAGAGGAGAGAGCGTCACGAAATGATACGTGAAATGGGGTGGCAATCATTGAGACATAGGCGTTTTTCGTTGCGACGAGATCTTTTAACAAAATTTTAATCACTAGCCTTCTCCTCCGTATGCGAAAATATTTTGTGGACTTCCAACTACGTACAGAGAACAGACGTCTTGATAAAATAAGACAAATCAGAGCTCGCACGGAAAGATTTAGGTGTTCTTTTTTCCCACGAGGTATTGGAGAGTATGAAAGTTGTTCTCTGAAACCCCGACAACTGTGAACTGCAAAGTACTGATGTAGATATAGGCATAATGAAACTACAACAGGAGAGATTAGGGCGCGTATTGATGCATACAGACTGTCATTTTCCCTTCGCTCCGTACACGAATGGAATTGGACAGAACACCGGTACTAATTACCCTCCTCCACGCACCATGCATTGACTTACGGAGTGTAAATATAGATGTAAGTTACTTTCTGCACGGATACTGTACTTTTCCCCTTACAAATGGTAAATACGATTAATAGAGCAGTACACCTTATTACAGCAAGTAAGTTCAAACGGCCAGACCTAGGGCTTCAGCGGAGGTTAATAACCTTAGGAATCAGGTCTACGTTGTGAGCTGGTCCGCGCATGCGCAGTGGACTGTAGCGACAGTGCAGCATTTGATATTCGCGAGGCAGTGTGTACGTCTGGACGGCGAGCGGCGAGGTGTCAGGAGGTGGTGCATTTATGTGGGAGGGTCGTAGAGCGACTGCTGCCCAGCCCAGCGCTGCCGCCGTGAAGGCATGCACCGCACGTGTGCCAGCTTGTCATACAAACGACAATCGCCGCGCCGACCTCTCAAGCTCGTCACTTCGTCGCGTGCATAATTCACTCGCGCCAAAAGCTACCGATATTTACTCAACATACGCATAGTTATCTTCGCTAATAGTCAGTTCGTCGTATCTCATTTTGGTAATTTAATGAACGTCCGACTGATGTCGAAGCCAAGCGGACCATCCCATCTCTCGTGTAGCGTGTTTCAGCAAAAAGGTCTTGAAACAGCACACCCAACGGGAAATTCACATTGCATCTTTATAAATAAGGATGGAATTTCTGAACTTCAAACCATGTTACACGAACCTCATCGTGCTAATAGAGGCAGTATTCATTGCTGCCTGTGTTGCGTTTTCCCGGTCTGGATTTCACAAAGGAAAGAGTACTGTATATGTCTTAGTTTAGTCCTCATCTAAATTTGTCAACGGTGCACACTTCTCGCTCAGTGCCATTCCAGGAAAGACGTCATGGGGCCTGAAGGGGGTGGGCTGACAGGTACATACATTCTAGTACGAGTGGAGCGCATCTCAGACAGTTCTGACATAATCCAGGAGCGACAGCTAGATGAATTATTTTGCCGAAGGTACAGGTCGTATTTGGGATGCAGGAGGCGAACAAACTAATCCACATAATCCCACAGTAGGTGGTGCAGAAGTAGAAGAGTCTCCTTTTCATCCCATGTAAATATCTCTTGCTTGAAAGGTGTCCGGATGACAAGTGAGATGCAACACTTCATGTGGTTATCAGCGCCCGCGTACTCTGCCGCCAGCATCTATATCTGTGCTCCGTAAGCCATCTTATACTGTGGAGCAGAGGGTACTTCGCGTACCATTATCACCTCCCCAACTTTCCTGCTCCAGAGGTGAATGGTCCGCGGGAAGAACGATTCTTGGGAAGCCTCCGTCTCAACTCGAATATCTCCTATTTTACTTTCATGGCCTCTCGCATAATGTACGTAGGAGGAAGCATTATATTGGTTAACTCTTCTAGGAAGATACGCTCGCAAAGTTTCATCAGTAAACCACATCGCGATGCGTAGCTCCTTTTTTTTTATGTCTGCCATTGGAGTTGGCTCAATATTTATGTAACGCTTTCGAACTTACTAAATGAACCGGTGACGAAACGCACTGCTCTTCCTTGGACCTTCTCTATTTCTTGTATCAATCCTATCTGCTACGGCCCCAGACTGAAGAGCAATATTCAACCACCGATCGAAGGACAGTTTTGCAAGCTATCTCCGTGGGTGGGCTATACTGCCTGAGGATTCTTCCAGTGAACATTAGTCTGGCAGCTGTCTTGTCTGCAATTATACGGTCGTTCAACTTCAAATCACTCCCTACGGGTACTAGTAGATATTTAATGGACGTGACTGCTTCGAGCGATTGTTCTGAACCAGACTGTACTGCACCTCACCATACCAAGCAAGACTTTTCCGCGGATCGAACGACCATTGAGAGCATTCGAGCGTTCATGGCAGCGCTGTGCCCCCTGGCGTACGGTGATCAGAGGCTTGGTTCTGGCTGCTATGGTTTCCCAGCCGTTGTTGTCGTCCAGCATTCAACTGGAGAATGAATTTCTACATAGTTAGTGGACCTTTTTTTCGATGTTATATTCCGCCATAGTTGTTGCCCACGTTAGCTGAACCTGGCGGCGGTGGCTTCCCCAAAACCAATGTACCCACGGTACGTATCTGATACACACGTGAAAATCCAGCACTTTAAGACCAAGGAGAATAAGTGCCCTATGTGTTGAGCATCCACCACATGGGTGCTTAACAACCACGCCGACGATCATCACGAAGTCTGGAAACATGAATTTCACGTGGCACGCCTGTCTATTTCGCTTTCAGTGGTAACAGCTGCATTTTTTTCCCAAACATACCATCTAACCCAAATTCAATCGCTCGTAAGTGCACAAAGCTCCCATTACATGCTAAACTTAGCACTGAAGTAGAGATCTCTAACACACTACTAACCATTAGTTTTTCTACATCACGAAGATGACGTGCTACAGATGCGAAATTTAACCGACAGGAAGAATATGCTGTGATATGCAAATGATTAGCTTTTCAGAGCATTCACACAAGATTGGCGCCGGTGGCGACACCTACAACGTGCTGACATGAGGAAAGTTTCCAACCGATTTCTCATACACAAACAGCAGTTGACCGGCGTTGCCTGGTGAAACGTTGTTGTGATGCCTCGTGTAAGGAGGAGAAACGCGTACCATCACGTTTACGACTTTGATAAACGTCGGATTGTAGCCTATCGCGATTGCGGTTTATCGTATCGTGACATAGCTGCTCGCGTTGGTCGAGATCCAATGACTGTTAGCAGAATATGGAATCTGTGGGTTCAAGAGGGTAATACGGAACGCTGTGCTGGATCCAAACGGCCTCGTATCACTAGCAGTCGAGATGACAGCCACCTTATCCGCATGGCTGTAACGGATCGTGCAGCCACGTCTCGATCCCTGAGTCAACACATGAGGACGTTTGCAAGACAACAACCATCTGCACGAACAGTTCGACGACATTTGCAGCAGCTCGGAGACCGTGGCTGCAGTTACCCTTGACGCTGCATCACAGACAGGAACGCCTGCGATGGTGTACTCAACGACGAACCTGGGTGCTCGAATGGCAAAACGTCATTTTCTCGGATAAATCCAGGTTCTGTTTACAGCATCATGATGGTCCCATCCGTGTTTGGCGTCATCGCGGTGAACGCACATTGGAAGCGTGTATTCACCATCGCCATACTGGCGTATCACCCGGCGAGATGGTATGGGGTGCCACTGGTTACACGTCTCGGTCACCTCTTGTTCGCATTGACGGCACTTTGAACAGTGGTCGTTACATTTCAGATGTGTTACGACCCGTGACTGTACCCTTCATTCGATCCTAGCGAAACCCTAAATTTCAGCAGGCTAATGCAAGACCGCATGTTGCAGGTCCTGTACGGGCCTTTCTGGATACAGAAAATGTTCGACTGCTGCCCTGTCCAGCACATTCTCCAGATCTCTCACCAATTGAAAACGTCTGGTCAATGGTGGCCGCACAACTGGTTCGTCACAGTACGCCAGTCACTACTCTTGATGAACTGTGGTATAGTGTTGAAGCTGCATGGGCAACTGTACCTGTACACGCCATCCAAGCTCTGTTTGACTCAATGCCCAGGCGTATCAAGGCCGTTATTACGGCCGGAGGTGGTTGTTCTGGGTACTGATTTTTCAGGATCTATGCACCCAATTTGCGTGAAAATGTAATCACATGTCAGTTCTAGTATAATATATTTGTCCAATGAATACCCGTTTATCATCTATATTTCTTCTTGGTGTAGCAATTTTAATTGCCAGTAGTGTAAATTGACAGATAGTTGCCGAATGACTTACATTTCTTTTCTCAGCTTTTCAAGGTACGTAGCAGAAAATCTGCATCGATCTGAGTTGTAGCATTTACGTAATTTTTTTCAGAACGCATGGACGTCACTTTGTTATGAAACGAGATGAGGAATTAATTGCCTGCTACAGTAGTACATGTCCCAATGATACTCGTTATACAGGTGTGTCCCATGGAAAACGAGTAACCCTAGGAGAATGAAACCTTGTGGAAACATTTTTAAGAACGTGCGAAGAGGAATAACGAATAAAGTATTGAAAGAAACACATTTTAATTTCCACATGAGGTGGTAATATTTGTTAATTGCGTACCATGTTTACTTTCCAGGCTACAAACGTTGCTGTGTATGACGACCACCTGCATCCACGGCATCCTGGAACCGCACTAGAGATACTATTTCACAGTTGTTCGCAGCGCTTTTCGAACGGTGGACCATGGAATGTACAGCTGTAGTGACACAGCTCGTGCACTTCTTGAAGATCCCATATAGCGTCAAGGATTCTCAGCCACGGCAACGTAACTTCTTCAACAATTTTTGGCTCAACTGGGTGTCAGCCTCCACCGGGATCAATTCCCTAATTGCCAGTTAAAGCCAACTTCCGAATAATGTTTTGCAATCCCGGTACTGGAAGACGACCTCTCCCTATTCCTTTCAAGTGTCGGTGCTCGCGAAGAGAAGTGGCAGAGTTACTGTTGTTTTTTTTTGGGGGGGGGGGAGGGGGAGGGACCCGTGCAGGATTAGCCGAGCGGTCTGGGGCGCTGCAGTCATGGACGGTGTGGCTCAGCTGGTCTCGGTGGAGGTTCGAGTCCTCCCTCGGGCATGGGTGTGTGTGTTTGTCCGTAGGATAATTTAGGTTAAGTAGTGTGTAAGCTTAGGGACTGATGACCTTAGCAGTTAAGTCCCATAAGTTTTCACACACATTTGAACACATTTGTTGTTTTGGTAAGGCCCTTCTCGGCTTATCCAACCCATGCTGACTGTCTGCAACTGCAATGCGCACTGATGCCTGTGTTTTGACCCTTCGTCGCCGTAACAGTATCGGCACCTAACGGTAAATCGTGACACTAACACTGTTAACAACGCAAATCCTGCAGTGCGCAGTGTGAGCATCATTCTTATAAAGCTGGGCACCCATACGGTAAATAGTTTTCCGTCTACACTTGCTCAAGTGTCGAAAGTTTCATTATTATCACCGTGTAGTAGTACCACATTAGCAGATTGCACGTCACCGCCACCACATGGCAAAAATTTGCCGGATTTCGGGGCACGGTTGTCCCGCTGCAGTGGCAGTGAAAGAGGCGCAGATTTCTAGAAGGCTTGCTCTGTTTTATGGCCGTGATAAACTATTAATTGTCCCATTACAGGTGCCGGTTTTTTACGGCGGCCGCGTGCACACACGGAGATGGGCGTCGGCGGCCGTAAAATTTGTCTACATGTCTGCGCTGGCCGTCCCGTTACGCCGACGCGCAATTTAGTCCGTTTTCCACGTTCGAAAATTTCACGCTGTTCGCGATGTCTGGATGGATAGCTATAGCTGGTAATCGCTTATTGCTTTTGTTCTTCTTGCTGCGAAACACCACCGGGCCGCGCTTCTCCTTCCTTCTCCTCTTTCTCTTCTTTCAAACACTGTGCGAATTGTAACGACTCTTCACACACGTCTTGGTGTGAAATATTCTTCTGGTTTTGGGCGTTCTATTGTCCTTTTATTGGCCATCCAGATGATGTGTGATTAGGAATTACTAGAATTATCGGCGAACGGACAAATGGTCAAGTTCCCTCTTACCTCTCTAGTGAATTTCCGGCTGTTTCCCTAGTCATCTAGGAGAAATCGAACTGTTATCTCATCTCTGATACACAGCACGGAAGCTGAAACAAATATCGAAAACCCGCAGAAAAGAGCGAAAATTTTGTCACAGAGAGGGCGCGAACGTGATACATCACCTATAGAAGGTCTATATAGACAGAGTGGCCAGTGACGATATCGTCTCTGATTAACAAATAGCTCAGGACGACTAGTTTTTACCAGTATTGTGTTTACTTCGGTCAGTTGAATGCGAGCGCTATAATCCTAAATTTTTTCCCGAAATACCGATTCCGTGGTATATTATTTCTATATGGATATACGACACATCTGATTACGCTATACAATGTCTTTTTTCATTGCAGTCAGGTAATCTGACCTTGAGAAACACTCGTAATCTATGTTGGATGTACAATATTAGCTTGCAAATTAGATTTTCACAGCTTTTTATAGCTAAATTTCGACTGAAGATGATTTACTGGTTACAATCGTCGGTTTTCCACTCAAGTTGCTCCCTTTGTGTCTGTCAGTATGCTATTCTTCTCTCAGGACTGTATCACAACTGATTCCTCTTTTTCCTATATCCTCTTTCACTTGGTCCACCCATCTTTTCCTTAGCCTTCCCACCGATCTTCTACCAATCGCAAGTGTGTGTAACCACTGTTTTGCTAACCTTCGCTCGTCCAGTCGTTTGACTTGGGCAAACGATCTCAAATGGGCCCTTGTCACTTTTTCTTTAAAGCATATCTATACTACATCTTCTCTTATTTTTTCATCTCTTCCCCTATCCTTTCTAGTTTCCCGGACCGTTGAACATAAGAATTTCACTTCTACAGTTTCCAGTTCGTTGTCGAACTGTTTGGTTGTCGTACATGTTTCTAAGCCAATGTTATTATGGGGATAAAGTGCAATGTAATTCCGAATAACACAGACACTGAGATACCGTATTTATCCGCCGACACAGTGCAAGAGACTTTCAAGTAAAATGTCTCGCCTGTACGGGAATATACATAATGGATGTACGAGTACAGGTGGTAGACACGAGGCTGACGACATATGGAAGCTGGGATCTAGCGGTGGGTCGTGCTCGGATAGTTTAATGGTGCGGCAAACGCTCGCGATAAGCGGGAAATCCCGGTTCGAACCCCAGTCCGGCACAATCTTCAATTGTCGTCATTCCATTCTACAGCTAATGGTTGTCAATATCCACAACTGAGAGAACATTTAATTTATTTCGTAATGGCTGTAGTCGCGACAGTGCCTGTTCGGAACATTGCATCGTATGCATCGTAATAAGGAACAACACGGGCACTGCAGTAACGTATAAAACAATCTTGTCTAAGTCATTTTGCATTTGATTTTGATCACCTGCTGACTTTACAAGATGATAAATGACAGCATAATCTCCAAATAATCTGAGAGGCCTGCTCAGATTGTCTCCTATACCGTTTATATAGATCAGGAACAAAAGAAGACCTGTAACAGTTCCCTGGGGAAAGCCAGATATTACTTCTGTTTCACTCGACGACTTTCCGACAATCACTACGAACTGTGACCTTTCTGAATGAACTCACGAATCCAGTCGCACAATTGAGGCGATACTCCATACAAAGGCGATCTGATTAGAACGCGCCTGTGAGGATCTGTGTCAGAAGCCTTCTGGAAATGTAAAAAAAAGTGGGATCAATTTGACGTACCCTGTCGATAGCACTCATTGCTTCATGTGTTTCACAAGAACGGTGTTTTCTGAATCCGTGCTGACTATTTTTCAATAAATTATTTTCTTCGAGGTAATTTATAATGTTCAAACACAGTAAATGTTTCAAAATCCTACTGCAAATCGACGTTATTGGTATGGGTCTGTAACTCAGCGGATTACTCCAATTTCCATTCTTGCGTACTGGTGTGACTTGTGCAATTTTCCATTCCTCATGTACGGATCATTCGACGAGAGAGCGGTTGTATACGACTGCTAAGTATGGAGTTATTGTATCAGCATAATCTGAAAGGAATCTGACTGATATACAATCTGGACCGGAGGCCTTGCCTTTATTCAATGAGTTAAGCTGCTTCTCTATACAGAGGATATCTACTTCTAAGTCACTCATGTTGGCAGCTGCCCTATATTCGAATTCTGGAATATTTACTTCGCTTTCTTTGGTGAAGGAGTTTCGGAAAACCGTGTTTAGTAACTCTACTGTAATGGTCTCTCGTCACTCAGGTGGTCCGGTGACAGGCGGGCACCACTGATTTCCTCGTGCAGTGAAGGTATTGACTGCGCCTTGTTGCTGGTTTACCGTACATGTGACCAGAAAAACTTAGGATTTTCACCAAGATTTCGAAACAGAGTTTTGTTTTGGAAACTATTAAAAGTATGTCGCATTGAAATTTACGCTAAATTTCTAGCTTCTATAAAACTTCAAAAATCCTGAAGAAAACTAACGAAGGATATAAAATTCCGTTATCGCCAAATTGCCGTCAGCTGTAGTCTTGATAAGACACAAATCGTTAAAACCATTTCTCGTTTACTTTATAACACATTTCTGCTCATAGGCAAGTAATGCTATGTTGTAGAACAGTGCCTTATAACAGCATTTTACGACCTTTCTAAGTGACTCCATGGAGGTCATCACAAAATTTACTAAATTTATGCCTCTTCTCCCGTTCCTGTTGTCTTTTTTCACATTCAGCGATGCAGCCACATAACATACAATTACACCCTTCGCTGCACACCATACAGTGGGTTACATAGTATGTATGTACATGTAGATGAATGAAAATTACAATGTTCTAGTGATTTCTAATACAAGTAAAAGAAAACAGTTTGCTAGATTTCGCCAGTACAACAAAAAATTATTAGACCCATAATGATTCATCGAAAATACATTGTCCACAGATGGGAGAAGATTTTTCTAAACAGTAGCTGCTAGCTTCAACAATGGATATACCATCAGAAAAAAACAGAAATTGCTTCTATCACTACGAAAAAAATCTTATTTTATTGATGGGTTATCGTTATTTGCATAACTTCTAATTATGAGATTAATCTTTCTCTAAGACTGCCATTCGTCGGATATGAACACTGCTCCGAGACAAACTTTCGTTTAGGAGGCTTGAGAGGTGGCATGAGCCCCCTCTCATATTTCTATCTTACGATTCTCCTCTCTAATTGCATGCGGTGGAAAGTTACTATTCCTTCACACGCGGATTTCCCACACAGCGTCTCTCGTCACTCAGGTGGTCCGGTGACAGGCGGGCACCACTGATCTCGAGAGGGTTAAGCCGACGTGTGTGAGGCAGTCGAGTGAATGCTTTCCAGACGCCGACATTGTCAAGAGACACGCCCGCCGGGGCCTGAAGTAGCGGCTGGGCTAGAGGTTCCGTTACTTCGCAGAAACTTAGCGAAAACACTTTCTGGCGGGCTACCAGCGAGGCGTGGGAATGACTTGTGTACCCAGGCAGTTGTGGCGCGAAAATTCCCGCGCTTTCTGCAAAATAGTAACTGTGATTGGCTGGCTCAGGGCATAGCTCCGTGACGTAGCAAAATCAGCGCAGAAATTGGCGCCAAGAATCTCCATTGGTGGAATGGTAGTGCTCCGGCAATGGAGTGGAATTTTCCGCCGGTTTTCGACTTGCTGATTGGAACGTTTAACCACGGCCACTGTCGTGGGGGCGGGAATGTTGTGTGTTCGGCCGGTATGGGTGCTCTAGGTAGTCGTCTCTCCCCTTTCGGTCGAGGACGTCGAAGCAACCAGCCAACGCCTCCGGTACGCCAGATCGTGTTCTGGCAGTTAAGAAGACAGTTTGGTAATGTATGTCCGCAGCACCGGCAGATAGGGATTTTCCTAGGTGATAATCAGAGCTCAGAAGAGCGCGCCTGTTCGTCTTCTTCTAACTTTGTTCTGTCTTGAGTAGCAGCAATTAATGTTGGGTTAGCTGTGCGTCTCTCTTGAGATTTGAGTGGCAAGGAATTGGCTCCACCTACCATTTCGTCTTAAACCTCACGATCTAGTTTAGGAACAACTTCACCTTTACAGTGTGTGTATGAGTATCCAATTTGAGCCAATTTGATGTATTGTAAATGTTTCATGTGTTTTTGTTTATTATTTTGTGTTTAGTCTTAATAAATCATATTGTTATTTTGGACAGAACTTTCATTCTGTTAATCGGTAGAGCAACCTTATCATTCCTCACTATGTTAATGAAACCTTCGTTTATTTAACTTACTTATCAAATTAAATTATTGCAGGTGCCAAACTCTCTTCTACTCCACTGGCAGGGTTGATTAGAGTCAGTTCGCGTATTTTTTTTAATCCTTGTGCAACAGCAAAAGTCGGAGTTAGAATAGGGGGGGGGGGGGGGCTTAGAGTATCATCTACATATGTAGATTCTAGAAGAATTTAGTGTTAAATACACTGCTAGCCCCGGCACCTCGCAGGCTGTTCAGGAAAGTTTTCTGAATATTTTGGTACAAGGGAGCCGTAGTCTCTTGAGGCTTGTTGCAGGATGTTAATGTAGTAATGGTTTATTGGGTTTGTTACCCCAGTCACTCTTGTATCGGTGTAAATACCTTCATACCAGTGAAAAAGCCTGTAATATGAACTCGCCAAAATGCGCTACACAAGACACAGAGTAAAGCAACAATACTCAGATGCAAAAGTATAACGATGTTTTGCTCTCGGAATGGAACCAGCTCAGCATGGCATCACCGCTGCGCTCTTCCATTGCTTCGATGAACCCATACACGAGGTACACAGCGGCCAAATCATCATTAGTAAACCTGTGCATACTGCTGTGTGTCACTGTCAATGTATAACGAACACTGCCAGAAAAACAAATCGGAGACAGAACCAAAAGCACTGAATGCAAGCTTAAGGGCGAAGAGCAATCTGGGTATTCAAAAATTGCTCTAAGCACTATGGGACTTAACATCTGAGGTCATCAGTCCCCTAGAGTTAGAACTACTTAAACCTAACTAACCTAAAGACATCACACACATCCATACCCAAGGCAGGATTCGAACCTGCGACCGTAGCAGCAGCGCGGTTCCGGGCTGAAGCGCCTAGAACTGCTCGGCCACAACGGCCGGCCAAACTGTGTATTACTTTTGCCAATAGCAAGTACCGTGAGTAAATGGAACAACTTCGTTTCCGAACAAGACACACAGTGCATACCATCGACAACTGCACCGTTATGCAGATATTTTCAGTGCAGACAAGACGTATGAGAGGTAATAAATCAAACGAAGTGCAATTGCTCTGTAACAGCCCACCAGAGATCACAGTTATTTTTTACTGAAATACTCAGAAAATATTCCAGGAGAACCTCAGCAACTTTGTCGGTGGTGCTCAAGCTCACCCTGTATATACCCACACAGGAATGACGTTCGCTTTAAAGTGATGTCAAATAAAAGAGTAGAAATGGTGCTTTGGAGTCACTTATAAAACGTGTGTCGTTTATAGTCGGTAAGTGACTGCATATCATCTTGTAACGCTGCATAAATAATCAGCCTGGGTGCAGTCTGGTAAAAAACATGGCGGCCACTGGCCATTCTATCTAAATAGGTTGTCTAATCCTATGTGTTCTGCCAGTCTGCACTAAACATTATGGTTGACCAAAAAATTCTGTATCCTAATTTGCAGCCCAAAGGAGCAATTTAGAAATAAAAGAAATGTATCTATAATGATAACCATAGAGGAATGTTCTGTCAAACAGCAGAGAACTGTTTCCCCATATACCAGCTGTAAAACAGTGAAATCTACATTGCAATGACTTTATTATCACTGCCAGTTAGTGTGTCGGAAGAGTGTTTGACAGAAGTTTTGACTTCAGTTGAACGTTTGACTTCTTCCACCCGTTCTTCCTCCCCTCTTTTTCTATTACAAACGAGAAGACTAATTTTTATCCATCTGTCTGCTGCAGCAGAAGGCTAAACCCAGATTTGTAAATACTTGGAAAGCAACCGTACAGCTCACAGCAGAGGTTAATGGTTCAAATGGCTCTGAGCACTATGGGATTTAACATCTGAGGTCATCAGTCCCCTAGAACTTAGAACTACTTAAACCTGGCAGAAGGCTAAACCCAGATTTGTAAATACTTGGAAAGCAACCGTACAGCTCACAGCAGAGGTTAATGGTTCAAATGGCTCTGAGCACTATGGGATTTAACATCTGAGGTCATCAGTCCCCTAGAACTTAGAACTACTTAAACCTAGCTAACTTAAGGACATCACACACATCCATACCCAAGGCAGGATTCGAACCTGCGACCGTAGCGGTCGCGCGGTTCCAGACTGAAGCGCCTACAACCACCCGGCCAAGCAGAGGTTATTTTCTACAGTTGTTAGTCATTTCCTTTCCCAATCTATTGAAAGAATGAGTGCATAACTTTATACTTGCTTCACCATCGTTACCTTGTTCTTATGTTCCTGCGCTACAGTATGGTGGCAGTGGAACCATTCTGCGACCTGTCTCCAATACTCACTCTCAAAGTTTATCCAATGTCCTACGCAGGACTCCAATTTATTGGTGACCATGTGGACAGCTAACAATACAGGAACTCGTCTGTGAATTGAATTCCTTTGACCTGTTCCTTCACGCCAGCTAAGGTAGAATCCAGTCAGACAGTAATCCAGAATACGTCGGATGAGGTATTTGTATGAGACCGCCTTCCCTTATGGTCTAAACTTCACAAGAATTTTTCCCGAAATTGTTCGGTGTTTTTCGCCGTTCGTGACGTTACCGCTAGATATATAAAGGGTATGACAACGTCCATAAGTATATAAGCATACAAGTATTGTAATCGATAGGTTGTTGTTGTTGTTGTTGTTGTTGTAGTCTTCAGTCCTGAGACTGGTTTGATGCAGCTCTCCATGCTACCCTATCCTGTGGAAGCTTCTTCATCTCCCTGTACCTACTGCAACCGACATCCTTCTGAATGTGCTTAGTGTATTCATCTTTTGGTCTCCCTCGACGATTTTTACCCTCCACGCTGCCCTCCAATGCTAAATTTGTGATCCCTTGATGCCTCAGAACATGTCCTACTCCTCTTCTCCCCAATTCTATTCAGTACCTCCAGATTAGTTATGTGATCTACCCATCTAATCTTCAGCATTCTTCTGTAGCACCACATTTCGAAAGCTTCTATTCTCTTCTTGTCCAAACTATTTATCGTCCGTGTTTCACTTCCATACATGGCTACACTCCATACAAATACTTTAAGAAACGACTTCCTGACACTTAAATCTATACTCGATGTTAGCAAATTTCTCTTCTTCAGAAACGCTTTCCTTGCCACTGCCAGTCTACATTTTATATCCTCTCTACTTCGACCATCATCAGTTATTTTGGTCCCCAAATAGCAAAATTCCTTTACTACTTTAAGTGTCTCATTTCCTAATGTAACTCTCTCAGCATCACCCGACTTAATTCGACTACATTCCACACTCCTCGTTTTGCTTTTAGGTAGGATATTTTATATTTGTTTACCAATATTATTCTCTTTTTACACACATTTAAGGTGAAGTACCAATCTTAAACCACTCGCAAATTACGCCAAAGTCCGTGCAGATTTATTTAAAGTTATTTTGTCTCAATAGTTTTCACCGTTACTTCTACTGTACTTTCATTGAACAACGTACGTCGCTTGTTAACTTTGTGCAGTAGATGGATTACATACGGAGAGAGCACCAAAATTCAAGAGCTGAATTTCGAGAATGACCTCGTATAATAAGAACTAATAGCCTACAAAAACATGAATCTACGGATGCGATATACTTTTTACATTACTAAAACTTACAAACCAACGAAGTTTTAATAATGAAAGAAGTCGCACGCGTGCGCACACGCGCACACACACACACACACACACACACACACACAGAGAGAGAGAGAGAGAGAGAGAGAGAGAGAGAGAGAGAAGAAGCAGACAAAAAGTTGGCAGCACTTCCGCTCGTAAATAAGACAACGGACGCCATGTAAACAAACAGTTCTGCTATCAAAACTGCCACAGGCCTCGTGCTAAACATCTTAATTAACTATCATTTAATCTATGTTGTGTTTAGACTATGTAGTACACACGGAACGAGGCTGAAAAACAACACTACTAATAATTTAAACGTGGATATACGGAAAATGTTCGTAAATGAAGTGCAGCTGCGTCTTTCGACCTGGACTACACGAGTAAAAACGCATAAAAATCATTTTATATACGCAAAAAATTATAACGAATTGCTTTCAATCTACAGTTAATGTATGTGGAACCGAAATTGTTTTCTGTTCCAGATCAATCATCGTAAAAAACGTCTTTCACATAAAAGGCGAAACACCAACACAACAAATTTTTTTGTTTATAAACGAACATTTGTGTATTCGTTTTGAAAATAAAAAACGCCTTCTCTTGCTGCACTGTATTTTATTTCTTCCAAGCGTTTTCGCCTTTTTTTCACTTTAGGAATCAACAGTGGGATCTATCATTTTAGACCCCACTAACGATGCCTTAAAGTAAAAGAAAAAGGAGAAATAAAATACAGTGCAGCAAGAGAAGGCGTTTATTATTTACAAAGCAAATATTTCTGTGCTTACTGCAGGGGATGGCCACACAAAAAACTCGAATATTTATATAGCTGCTGTGGAAAATGTCCACACCAATAAATCTGTTTTATAAACTCCTGCGTTCATCTGATAATCGACCAGAACTGGGTGTCTGAGTCCAACCAACACAAACACCCTTCGACCAACAATGTTCCCCAACTGAATTTCAGCGTCCACTGGCACTGCAATCTGAGTTTGTCACATCGTAATTTCATGTGATTTCCTCAGTGAATAAAGATACATTGACAAAGCCCAAATTTTTATTCTGCAGTTACTAAATATGCTTATTTTCCAGGCCGTTTTCGGAGCATTATAGCTTCATTTTCAATGCAAACGATTAATTTGTGTTTCTACAAGTAGTCTCATATGCCACGTTTGGGCAATGTGTAATCAACAGTCGCCAAAAAGAAAACATGCGTCGTGAAGGACTAAGAAGAGAACGAAACATTCTAAAGTGAGGTACTCATCACATGTGCACCAATGAACAACAGATAATATTCAAGTATCCAGCTGAGCATCGCAAAGGCTACTGTTTCAGTACAGCTTAACTGATTTGCTTTCCATCACAATATGGATAAATCTTATATTCTTAAATGCAAGCAGAAATATTACTTCTGACCTATTACCCTTGCTGTCCGAATAATTTGTTGAAGATGTTTGTATGTATGTACTCGCAGGTAGTGTGAACTAGGAACTCGAATAAATTGGTGGTCGATTCTGTCCATACTTCATATTTTTAGTGTTATTCCATTAAAGTGGGTTTCTAAATCAGGAACCACATTGATCTACAATGAAGAAAGTCACCAAAATTTAAGCACAGACATTTCCATTCTTATGCGTTCGCAAAAGATGAAAATTACGTTTAGCTTCCAGATACAAAAACTTTAAAATCATAACATAACCTGATAACCAACTATATTCATTCAAAATTGAAGAAATAATGTAGTGTCGTTTATTTCATGGAACGCTAATTCTAAAATGAAGAGAAAGGATCTAGAAGCATCTGATTTTACTGAGTATTGTCAAACTGAGAGTAGAGATTGGTGAGACAATATAGTATCCGTCTCCAAAAAACTCCATAGAGGCTTGGCAGAATTTATTTACCAGTGCTAACTGCTTCGCTATTGCAACAAAACAGCTCATGCTCCATTACACAAACTGTATGCGATACAAGTTTAAGTTCCGCTGTCACATGCACTGCCTCATTTATTTTCAGCATAACTTCCATACTGTCTTTTGCTTTCCTTTTTTATTCCAATAACTGAGGATGGGATTACTAGAGCCAAACACCCTCAAGCAAGTATAACGGGAGGAAATCTTGTCACTATATCTACGTGCCTACGCAATTTCGTTTTTCTCAAGTGGAAACTGTCCACTAGCCCACCATCTGATGAACTTAATGTTTTCCAAGATCACTCAGACGTTATAGGGAATCTCAGCACCTGTCTCTGGCGAAAGAGGAATTGTAATGCAGCAAGACGACTCACCATTATCTTAACATCAAGTATGTAGCCTGTAGAACAGCCTGTCTAGCTGCCATCTTTTCTGATATTAGTTACCCGACGAAAAAAACTCAAAAAGTCCACATAGAGTGTTAGTTTGTTGATATTAGAGTGCCGTTATTTGCCGAAATTCGTTGTTTTTGACGTAACCTTAACGTTAGCGTAGGCAACATTTTAATGAAAGTGACTTTGTCGAGCAAACACCAAACAAACGTCTGTGCTACAAATCCCTTGCTAAGAAGAAGAAAATGTGAGTTAATCTATCAACGGATTCTAGTGCAAGCAATCAGTGAAGGGCAGGTGTGATGAGAAGCCGATTTCGATAGGCATGGCACTTCGAGTATACCTCTGAACAGGCCGCCAATTAACGATCAGATCACTCAGGCCGCCTGCTACAGTGCCATCTACTGTTTGGGAAACAGACAGCGAATTGGGTCCATTACGTATACTTCTACTTTTTATCTTCACCTTTATTTAGTTATCGTGCAGTGTATGTCGTGATATAGTCCAGTCAAATGGTGGTCAGGAAGGCCAAATAGCGGAAAGTTTTGTAGAGGTCTTTACAAGTTTCAACATGTTTTCGAGGGTTCTGAATCCTGATTTTAAATTCCCACCAAAATTTCGACCCGGAAATGGGTCAAAAATGGAAAAACACGAAAAATGGGACTTTTTGGGTTTTTAACTTGTAACTCGAAAACGACGCTATTGTCGGAAAAATTGAGTATTTATGAAAATTAAGAGGATAACGTTTCCCACAAAACAGGTCTGAGTGGCATCTTTCGCAGACCAGCCGTATGGCGTGTAGCGCATGTTGAAGATAGCGCAATTCAAAGCTGAGAAAAACCTTGATCAAGCGTGACTTCCTTTAAACTGTACGGTATATGTTATATTGCGTTTAGGAACTTTCGGGTAATTGAACATGTATCAATGATTACAGATTTCTGTAGTTGTATATATAAGTTTGGATGTATCTGTATTGCGTTGATGTACTGGTGGATATTGTGTGGTATGACTCCTGTAGTTGATAGTATAATTGGTATAATGTCAACTTTATCCCCATGCCACATGTCCTTGACTTCCTCAGCCAGTTGGATGTATTTTTCAATTTTTTCTCCTGTTTTCTTTTGTATATTTGTTGTATTTGGTATGGATATTTCGATTAGTTGTGTTAATTTCTTCTTTTTATTGGTGAGTATGATATCAGGTTTGTTATGTGGTGTTATTTTATCTGTTATAATGGTTCTGTTCCAGTATAATTTGTATTCATCACTCTCCAGTACATTTTGTGGTGCATACTTGTATGTGGGAACGTGTTGTTTTATTAGTTTATGTTGTATGGCAAGTTGTTGATGTATTATTTTTGCTACATTGTCATGTCTTCTGGGGTATTTTGTATTTGCTAGTATTGTACATCCGCTTGTGATGTGATCTACTGTTTCTATTTGTTGTTTGCAAAGTCTGCATTTATCTGTTGTGGTATTGGGATCTTTAATAATATGCTTGCTGTAATATCTGGTGTTTATTGTTTGATCCTGTATTGCAATCATGAATCCTTCTGTCTCACTGTACATATTGCTTTTTCTTAGACATGTGTTGGATGCGTCTTGATCGATGTGTGGCTGTGTTAGATGATACGGGTGCTTGCCATGTAGTGTTTTCTTTTTCCAATTTACTTTCTTCGTATGTGTTGATGTTATGTGATCTAAAGGGTTGTAGAAGTGGCTATGAAATTGCAGTGGTGTAGCCGATGTATTTATATGAATGATTGCTTTGTGTATTTTGCTAGTTTCTGCTCGTTCTAGAAAGAATTTCCTTAAATTGTCTACCTGTCCGTAATGTAGGTTTTTTATGTCGATGAATCCCCTTCCTCCTTCCTTTCTGCTTAATGTGAAACTTTCTGTTGCTGAATGTATGTGATATATTCTATATTTGTGGCATTGTGATCGTGTAAGTGTATTGAGTGCTTCTAGGTCTGTGTTACTCCATTTCACTACTCCAAATGAGTAGGTCAATATTGGTATAGCATAAGTATTTATAGCTTTTGCCTTGTTTCTTGCTGTCAATTCTGTTTTCAGTATTTTTGTTAGTCTTTGTCTATATTTTTCTTTTAGTTCTTCTTTAATATTTGTATTATCTATTCCTATTTTTGTCTGTATCCTAGATATTTATAGGCATCTGTTTTTTCCATCGCTTCTATGCAGTGGTTATCCAATATGTAATCTTCCTGTTTAGTGTGTTTTCCCTTGACTATGCTATTTTTCTTACATTTGTCTGTTCCAAAAGCCATATTTATATCATTGCTGAATACTTCTGTTATCTTTAGTAATTGGTTGAGTTGTTGCTGCCAGTAGTTTTAGATCATCCACGTATAGCAAATGTGTGATTTTGTGTGGGTATGTTCCAGTAATATTGTATCCATAATTTGTATTATTTAGCATGTTGGATAGTGGGTTCAGAGCAAGGCAGAACCAGAAAGGACTTAATGAGTCTCCTTGGTATTATTATTATTATTATTATTATTATCAAATGTCAAATAGAGCATAACTATTTTGTCATTTACCTAAGTTATTTTAGCACCTTTTGCTTGTAGGAATGACGAAACCTTTCATTTTGCCGAAAGAACACTATTCCACCCTGAAGGATGAGAAATTCGGTTTTGGTGGCGGAGCAGGAAATTAAGCTAATTTCAGCATGCGCTGTATGCCGTACGGTTGGTCTGACGAAAAAGTTAACTCAGAAGTATTTTGTGGGAAATTTTGTCCTCTTTATTTTCATAAATAGTGTACGTTGCCGAAAACTGCGTCGTTTCCGAGTTATATGCGAAAACCCCATGGAAGTCCCATTTTTCGAAGTTTTTCTGTTTTTGGCTATTTTCAGGCCAAACTTTGGTGGATTCAGCACCCTCCAAAACATATAGAAAGTTTCTGAAAAAAACCTCTGCAAAAATCATTATTTGACTGGACTAACAATAATGTTAACATAGTACGTATGCATATGTACATATTGTGTGCGAAACTAGGTTACAAATTAGCATTCGAGCATCGGATATACTCAATAGTCTCATCTGTTGCTGCAAGAAAATTTGTGAACGGTCCTTTGAAAGCTCGATTTGGACATTCTTCCACTGTGTATCCGGTTGTTTGCTTTTCGGCTCCCCAGTCACATTTTGGAGATGGTATCTTTCCTCATTTATGGAGGGCATCGGCACTTCTGCAATGGTCAGTGTGTATTCGATTTAATGTCGTCCTCAGTTTGGGTGATTGGTTGAAATCAGGAGGCTTCTCTTTCAGCGAGAAATTTTGATACTGTGGTTGGAAGTTCTCTTGCTGTTTTTCTTTCCAGGCGTTGTGAACGTCAAAGTTTGAGCTTATCAGTTCTTTGGCAGTGACTAGTGCTTGTCTTCTTGATTTCAGTCTTCTGCGATCTAGATCAGATACGCTTTTATATATGGGTAATTGAGGTTATTGATAATCTTATGGTAAGGATGGCATTTTTAAGCCGTATGTGCAGTGGTGGTATGTGGCTCAAGGAAGGCAGTCATGCAGGAGGGGTGAATTTTATTGTGCCACTGATAGTGCGCATAGTGTTATTTGGCGCCACAGCAAACTTGTTTGTATGCGGGCTACTAATCCTTACAGGACGCAGTATTTTGCCACCCCCAACTGCTAGTGTACGAAACTTATTTACCATGAATCTCCAATAGGTATGGATGGTGTTAGTCCTTGCCCTCATTTTACCTGTGATCTTTCTCATGTACTCCTTGTAAGAGATCATCCCATCCAGTGTCACTCCTAACTAACCGATGGTTCAAACGAACACGGAGCTACAGAGCTGTGCGTCTGAGGAAAATGCTGCCACAGGTATCGTTATCAAGAGGCCATGAAGACAAGACGGTGGTATATCTGATAGGGTGACCACTACATCTACACTCCTCTGGTGGGTAGAACATAATGAACCAGTATCATCCCTCTCCCGTCGTGCCGCATTCGCAGATGCTACGTGGGAAAAGAGATTGTCAGTGCCTTTTTGTAAGAGCCAGAATTTCTATAAAGTGTGTGTAGTCTTCGTCATGCGAGAATAACGTCGGAGGAAGTAGTTATTTCTTAGCCGTTTTAGAACCTGTGGTCTCAGAAAACTGTGATTAAGGCTCCCCGCAATACCCAACACCTTCCATGTATCGTCTCTTACTGCACTTTATTGACTTTCTGTGTGGTACTCCCCCGCTGGGCAATAAAACCTGTGATGAATCATTCACTTCCTCCTTGAATCTACCCTATACTTAATGCAACTTGCTAAGTGCCCCAGACTGACGCGCAGTACTGACGAATTCATCGATTAAGGATTGTGTGAGAGACCCATTTCGTGTGGTGAAAATTACACTTCATTTGGATTTACCACGTGGAGACATAAAGCCTATGTCTTTGTTGTTGTTGTTTTGAGTCCGAAGACTGGTTTGATGCAGCTCTCCATGCTAGTCTATCCTGCGCAAGTGTCTTCATCTGTGCATAACGACAGCGACCAACAAACATTTGAACCTGTCTACCGTATACAACCCTTGGTCTCCCTCTACAGTTTTTACCCCCCCCCCCCCCCCCCCCCCCCCCACATTCCTTCGATTACTAAACTGACAGCTCCTTGATGCCTCAGGATGTCACTTTTTCATCCTAGTAGTGCTACAAATTTTTTTCTTTCCCCGGTTCGATGTAGTTCCTCTTCATTTCTTATTCGATCTACTCATCCAATCTTTAGCTTTATCCTACAACACTACTTTTTTTAAAAGCTCCTATTCTCTTCTGGTCTGAGTTCCCTATTGTCCAAATTTCACTCTCATAAAAGGCTACGCTCCAGACAAATGCCTTCAGAAAAGACTTCCTAACACTTAAATTCATATTGTATGTCTTCAGAAAAGCTTCTCTTGTTGTTGCCACCCTGCATTTTATACCCTCCTTACTTCCGCCATCATTTGTTATTTTGCTGTCCAAATAACAGAATTCATATACTACTTTTAGTGCCTCACTTACGATTCCATTATCCTTATTTTACTCTCACTGCTGTTCATGTCACAATCTTTTTTCAAGATGCAATCCACATCGTTCAATCGCTGTTCGAAGTTCTTAGCCATCTGTGACAGAATTACGAGAGCGTGCTGAAAGGTATGCCTCCGAATTTTTTGATGAATACTCTTAAAGCTTTTTAAATAAAACAAAAGGTATGAAAATTCTGCAAAGTTTTTATTTCTTTTACTTTAAATTTAGTACCCTTTCCAAATTTCTCATTAGTTTCCTTTACAGCTTGCTCAGTGTACAGATTTAATAACGTCAGGGACAGGCTAAAACTCTGTCCCACTTCCTTCTAATCTATGGCTACCTTTTCATGTCTTTCGACTCTCGAAACTGGAGTTTCTTTTGTGTACAAGTTGTAAACATTCTTCGGTTCGTACATTTTACGCCTAGTACCTTCAAAATTTCAAAGAGTGTAGTCAAGTCTACAATGTCGAGAAAAAGGAGCTCCTCGTTCAGGCCTAAAAATGCACTCCGTCTTCAGGCCACAAGTGGCCCATCCGGACCAGTTGAGTATGCGGATAGGAGGGGCGTGTGGTCAGCACACCTATCTCCCGGTCGTTATGATGGTATTCTTGACCGAAGCTGCTACTATTCGGTCGAGTAGCTCCTCAATTGGCATCACCAGGCTGAGTGCACCCCGAAAAATGGCAACAGCGCATGGCGGCCCGGATGGTCACCCATTCAAGCGCCGACCACGCCCGACAGCGCTTAATTTCGGTGATCTCACGGGAACCGGTGTATCCACTGCGGCAAGGCCGTTGACTTCAGGCCTAAAAGGCCTAAGTGATGTCGACCGGCCTCCATGTCATCCTCTGCCTTGCGACGTCATCGGATGTGGTATGGAGGGGCATGTGGTAAGTACACCTCTCTCCCGGCCATTTTACAGATTTTTCTGACCATGGAGTTGCTGCTACTCGGTCAAGTAGATTCTCAGTTGGCACCATGAGGCTGAGTGCACCCCGTACCAGTCCTCTCACCAAAGAAAAATCCTTGGGGACACCTGGAAGTGAACCCAGGCCCTCCTCGTGGCAGCCGTATGAGATGTCCACCCAGCTGCGGAGGCTGAGTACACACCCATTCGTGGGGCATTGTTGCACCCTAGAACGAATGTTGCAAACACTGTTCACCTTAAACTCAACACAGTTACTGCCAGCAGAGTCAAAACAGAGAGTACGCCGTCTGAATTCCTGAGCGCCATCTGATGGCCAATGACCATAACAAATGAATCACTACCACTACAACCCCTCAGAATGCACATATTAAAGTCTGGTGCCATTGAACAGCACATATTAAAGTCTGGTGCCATTGAACACAGTCCTTGAGGGTGTTTTTTTTTGGGGGGGGGGGGGGGGGGGAGACAGTAGTTCGGCAGACTCAGAGAGAAGCAGGCAGATGCGGATAGTTCAGTAACACGACTCCTTCCGAAGAGCTTAATAAGACTGCAAACAAATCTGGGGCTCTGGTTTCTAGAAACTGAAGGACAAGCTATAGCTATCTTTGATCCTACATTTTTAGACAAGCCAAGTACTTACTACAATTTAAAAATGTGATTCCATACGTGCTTACTAGCAGAAAGGGGGAGGGATACAAGGCAGTTTCCGATACAGTGCCACACATTCTGCAAGTTAATCAGAAGACAAATGCCGGTGGTTTCTTTATTCACTCTGATGTGTGAACTACGTTACCCCTCACAGCCAAGTAGATAATATTACAGCAACAGCTGCAGATTTGTAAAGAAACCTGAGGAGTTTCGAGGCTACGTAGCGCCTACGAATAACCGCAGCACACTGCAAAACCAGCGTAGCGAGGCCGACCCTGGCCACTTCCGACTCTCATTTGTCTTTACCTTACGCACTAACCGCCTCATCCACAGAGCACGAAACGGCGCCAGTTCAGGGAAAGACTGCATGGCAAGAACGACGTATCCGTTACTGAAATGAAACTTCGTAGCCACAAATCTGCGGACATGCACGTTTAAGGACGCCAGCCGTGTAACAGCGAGCTGGGCCTCCTTTAGCTACTTTTACCTTTGATGTCGGTTTTTCGAGCGAAATTCTCTTCCACTCTACCGACACTAGCTCATGCCGGAGATGACTGATGTAGTTCGAGTTGGGGCTTTGGGCTGGTCGAGAAAATACACTCACCTGTTTTTCTTAGAACCACAATGCATCTACCCTGTTTTTCTCGACAAGAGTGTGTACTTTTCGAAACAGGAAAAAGTCCAGTTCCGAACAGTTAACAGCGTGTGGAATGTATGAAATTATCGCAAATGTTTCCATGGACACCTGATTTCGTTTTACCATCGTCCAAAGCTAGCAATAGTAAACCGCAGAGGACAGTTAAGTTTGGTAATATTTCTAACAAATGTGGTTACAGAATGACATGGATAACGACAGGAAATGCTTTACATTCAAAGTCAGAAGCCATTGACGTTTTCCACTAACAGTTTTCAGACACTGCATTGTCATTAATCCTTAAAGAAGCTACATGCAATTCTCATGCATTCTGTAATCTTGGAAATCACTAAATGTTTTAAACTGAAGTCCCCCGCCTAGTTTTCTGTCTGTATGTGAAGCCTAATCTCAGGAACTGCTGTATGGATTTTGATACGAATTTCAAGAACAGATACACTGATTCACCCAGAATGGTTGTGTATGCAGTGTGTCCCAATAGCATAGTCAGTATGCAGGGATATGACAGGGACGATCACTCGAAGTAAAAGAGTCTAGTAAACATGGGCTATGCAAGGCATATCTTAAGAGCTATGAATATTTATTCATCTCCACAACTATGAAGTACATCTCTTCTACTGCACAAGTGCTAATAGCTCTTAGGGTATCCATTTTAGAGCCCACGTTTACCAGACGTTTTGCTTCGTATGATCGTTCCTGTCATATCCGTGAATACTGACCATTCCTCTTTGGACACCCTGTATAATTTATTACTGCTACAGACCATCCGTAAAAAGCCGCAGCGCGTCGTTAGCAACGTCTAAACTTAAACAACACGCTGCCACGGAGACAGGAAGGAAGATCAGACTGGAGAAGAATAGGGAAGTAATTCGGACAAAGCAACCATTTCGGCGTTTTCCTTCAGCCGATTAGGGAACCACGGAAAACCAAAGTGGTCGGATAAGGATTTGAATCGCCGTCCTTCAGAATGTGAGTCCAATGTTCTAATTACTTCACCTCCCTCGATGCGATCACTGGAGAGAAGCTCATTGGTACTTAGCAGGAGTCGCAGGAACACAGTGAAATGGATTAGGGAATAGACTGGAGCGAAAGACTTAATCGTGACAGTAATGAAATCGGAATGGAGGTGGTAAGACATAATGCGAATGACTATCGCTTCCTTGGGGAATTCTAAAATACAAGACAAGACCGAAGAGATGATCTAATGGAAGATGGGTAGACGACATACGGATATATAGAAGCGATAGCTGAAGACCGTAATGCACCGAGAAACCCGCAGGAGGACTGCAGGCAGTAGTGAATGTGATGGTGATTATTACCTGACACGTCTACGTCCTACTTCGTGCCATATCATGTACCCTAACTCATCGCACGGTAAAATTTTATCACACTGATATATACACCAACGCCAACATTGTTTGTACCAGTGGATGAATTCGTTCCTGCAATCTATGACTTCTACCCAACAGCACAATCTTAATAATCTCATCATAGAGCAGCTCGAGGGATCGTTCTGTCACTAAGCTGAGCTACAAGTGTAGTTCTCTGCAATAGATGATAAGTATGTCTTGTTGATCAGCCCGTAGTGCATGCTTCTATGGTCACTATCAGTCAAAGTCTTAGCCCTTGCAGAGTCTTGATCGTGTTTAGTGCTTACGTGATGTTTCCCATCTAACACATTTCTTATCTCTGATGACTGCCTAAACTTGTGTGCCAACACACACCTGTGGCTCAGTCGGTCAGAAAACGTGTATACAAGCAGCGGCGCTTAAATCCAGACAAATGAAACTTTTTTTAAAAGCAAATTATTAAAACAAAATACAAATGAAAATTAAAATCCCTTGGTGGTATCTTTCAAGAGTAACATTACTCGATGTAGCTCCCTTCAGCCGCAATGACTGCCTCCAATTTTGTCCGAAGCGATCGCACGCACTCTTTAAAACAGCGCTGTCCATATCCGCGAATGCTGTATGGATAGCGGTGCGTAGAGATGCGACATTAGGGTGCCTTATTTGTAACTCTTTTGACTACGCTCCAAACATAGTAGTCGAGGGGGTTCAAATACGAGCTATTCGTGGGTCAGAACTCCTTTGACCAGAACATGTCAACGTTATCCGAGAGCCAGTTTGGACTAAATAGCTCGTACAAGCCGGTGCACCGCCCTGTTGAAAGACATATTGTCTCCCCGAGGCCACAGTTACCATCAACGGTTTCACGACAATCGTCAAAACGTGTAGATAAACTTCTTTTGTCTTTTTTAAAAAATCTGACGGCACGATATCACCCTCACTGGACACAACACATAGGACGTGAACCCCAGACTTCTCGGAAGCATTATATTTGGTCTCAATATCTTATACAGTTGATCTCGGGTACCCGAAGCATCGCACTATTTCAGTGGGCGAACGTCAAGCGCGAAGACTTTCGATATTCGTGGCACTTCGGTTGTACGCCGCGTTTCTCGGCCATTTTGAGGTTCTGACCTATGGCTTTCAAGAATGCCAATCGCGACCTCCGGCGGAACTACGATACGGCGGGAAACTCAAATTGACATTTGTCTGGATTTGAGCGGTGCACCCTGTATACAAATCGATGCAGGCTCATAGAGCATACTGAAACTCCACAATGGTTACGTTCATGGAGGAACAGAAACTTCTCCCAAACAATCAGCAGTAGTGCAGGAAAAACCGCAAGTGTGGAACTCAGCTTACTTTAATCACTCGTAATACTCGCACCTTGTAAGCAGTAGATGCATGTGAGGAAGTACATTCTGCATTCCTGGTTTTCCCAAATGTGATCGACACTTTCCCACATTTCGGTTAGCAAAAAAGACACAGTCTTACTGTGTATTTTCACAAATAATGAATTGATTCAAAGAAATGTTTACCAACAGATTCCTGTACATTGTACAGGACAGACAGAATAAAAACGGAAGCAACATCGGGTGTGCCCCAATGAAGCGTAATGAGTCCGCTCAATACGCGTAAGCGATTTTTCATAATCAGGGGCAACAGCACTATCAGATTGCTCACTGTTGCCTACAAGAGAGCATCGTCGTTCAACGATCGCATAAAAATACAAACTGGCTTACAAAAGAAATGCGCTTGGTGTAATGAATGCTCTTTAAACGCGGATAAATACTAAAGTTTCCATAATAAAGAGAAAGAGCACGAAACTATCGAATTACAAGATTAGCGGTAAGCTACTGAAGACCGCCACATCCCTTTAGCATATAGTCGTAATACTAACAAGGGAAACTGCCCATCGCACCCCCATGAGATTTAGTCGTAAAATGGTCCAGTGGGCAGCCCGCCAACAACAGAACACAGATCAAGTATGAAAACAAGAGCAAGGTGTGCTGAACTCTGAAAAAAAGCTAAACAGGAACACTGAAAGGTCCAAGTTCAAGATATGCAACATCAAGCGGCTTTTAAAAACCACGATGTCGTGGTTGTGTGGTTGCGGTGTTGAACTACAAAACGGGAGATCCGTGTTCGAGCCTCTCTCATGCCCTTGTTTTTCACACATTTATGAATTGCCCGTCCGGTTATTGATGTATCTGCTCCCCTTTTGTAGTCTTGGCAGTTGTCATACTATCCAACGGGCCATCTTACCACTAAATCTGAGGAGGGAACGATGGGGAGTGTACACTGGTTTAGCATATGAGTCCTCAAGTAAATGTGATGAATAGTGAGAGCGGGCGAGATGCCTCATAGACCTCTCACAGAAATGGAAACACCAAATGAATGGTTGTGAATTATGTTACAACGAAGGAATCCAAGAGTCAAAACTTCCACACCGGAAGGCAAGAGTGATAACATGTAGTACTAGAGTAAAACAAATAGGAGGTCCCTTCGTTACACGTCGCTGTTGCTAACGGACGTTACACAACAATACAGACACAAATTTGAATACAGCGAACAAACAAGTCAATTACCGGACGGACAGTTCATAATTTTGTGGAATAGTAATAATAAAAAAAGTACGACTCTAACGCCGTGACCACCCGACTACGACGCCACGACCATCCAAAGTCGCTCGATGTTGCACATATTAATCTTGGACCGTTCACTGTTTCTATTTGGGTTATTTTCCCACAGTTCAGTACACCTTCTTCTTGTTTTCATACTTTAACTGAGTTCAGTTTTTGATGGGCTACCCAATGGGCCATCTTACCACTAAATCTGAGGGGGGTACGATGGGGAGTTTCCCTTGTAAGAAGCCGTATGAGTTTTGCACGTATAGCTTGAGGCGTAGCGCACTAGCTTGTGCGGCAGGGAAGTGAACCTGCCCGGATGGTGGATTAAAGACCATGGCCGTCGCTGTGCCAGCCCGGCCAGGCTCACTGTGATTTTTAGTCAGTTTTCCACTCTCATTTGGTAAATGCTGGACTATTAACCAATCTCCATCTCAGAAAATATCATAGGGTAAGGTAGCGCTGAGTGACTCATTTTAAATTTTGGGCTCGAAAGAGGTAGTAAACATTTCATTACAAATCTTAAATTGTAATGGTGAATAGATCATAGTTATAAGTTTTGTATGATGAAGGTAAATTGCAATAGACTCTATTCTTCTTTATTGAATAAATAAAAATTTAAAACGTTCAAGAAACGAAAAAATAAAGATTGGTGGTGCTATTTGAATCGTAAATGGGGCAATGTGAAACATTGTAAATTGGCATATAGTTGTACAAAATACGGTAGACAATACTTTTTAACTGTTCCAGTAGTTGCTACATGCGTTTCCCACAGTGCAGTTGTTTCCAGCCAGCAGCATCCACACAAATTTCGTAAACCACACCTTGTACTTCCCACACCAGATACATTCCTCTTTCTTCACAGATCTAGGGTCGTAATACGAAAATCAAAAAAAAGTTTTGCATCACCTCGGTTCTGAGAGTTCCAGAACCTGTACAGAAAATTAGAATAGAGATCAACATAAACGGCTGGCCTCTGTGGCCGAGCGGTCCCAGGCGCTTCAGTCTGGAACCGAGCGACCACTACGGTCGCAGGTTCGAATCCTGCCTCGGGCATGGATGTGTGTGATGTCCTTAGGTTAGTTAGGTTAGTTAGGTTTAAGTAGTTCTAAGTTCTAGGGGACTGATGACCTCAGATGTTAAGTCCCGTAGTGCTCAGAGCCATTTCAACATAAACATTATTTCCTTTTTATTGCTCATGAAAACCACACATTGCATGTTGTACCACCATACAGCGAGACATTCAGAGGTGCTGGACCAGATTGCTGTACACACCGGTACCTATAATACCCAGTAGCTATCCTCTTGCATTCATGCATGCCTGTATTCGTCGTGGCATACTATCCACAAGTTTATCAAGGCACTGTTGGTCCAGATTGTCCTACTCCACAACGGCGATTCGGCGTAGATCCCTCAAAGTGGTTGGTGGGTCACGTTGCCCACAAATAGCCCTTTTTAGTCTATCCCAGGCATGTTCGATACGGCTCATGTCTGGAGGACATGCTCGCCACTCTAGGCGAGCGATGTAGTTTCCTGAAGGAAGTCATTCACAAGATGTGCACGATACGGGCGCCAATTATCGTCGACGAAGACGAATGCCTCGCCAATATGCTGCCGATATGGCTGCACTATCGGTCGGAGGATGACATTCACGTATCGTACAGCCGCTATGGCACCTTCCACGACCACCAGAGGCGTACGTCTGCCCTACATAATGCCACCCCAAAACAACAGCGAACCTCCACCTTGCTGCACTCTCTGGACAGTGTCTCTAAGGCGTTCAGCCTGATTGGGTTGCCTCCAAACACGTCTAGGACGATTGTCTGTTTGAAGGCATATGCAACACTCATCGGTGAAGAGAACGTGATGCCAATCCTGAGCGGTCCATTCGAAATTTTGCTGGGCCAATCTATACCGCGCTGCATTGTGTCGTGGTTGCAAAGATGGACCTCGCCATGTACGTCGGGAGTGAAGTTGCGAGTCATGCAGCCTAGTGCGCACAGTTTGAGTCGTAACACGACGTCCTGTGGCTGCATGATAAGCATTATTCAACATGGTGGCGAGAAATCAATATATTAAAAACAATAGCATCAAACAATGCTTATGACCCAAGCATAATTGAAAAATTAGATAAAAACATTATATCTAACAAAGCAAAACCAGCAAGCCAGACCTCAGTAGCAGAAGAAACCAAATTCGTTTGTATGCCGTTTCTCGGCAATATCTCATACAAACTTGCTAAGCTATTCAAACCACATAATGTCAAAATAAGTTTTCACACTAACAACAAAATACAGAACAAAATAGTCCACAACACCAAAATAGCCAGCACACCCTACCAAAAATCTGGTATATATAAATTAAGATGTGACAGCTGCTCCTGCTACTACATAGGGCAAACAGGTAGAAATTTTGAGATCCGATACAAAGAGCACACTGATGCACTTCGCCTAAACAACTTAAATAGATCCACTTTTGCTACCCATCTAGCAGATAATAAACATTCCATAACAGACATTAAAACTAACCTTCAAATCCTACACACTGTAGACAAGGGATTCAAGATGGATCTTCTCGAACAATTAGAGATTTTCACCCACAAACATAATTCCCCACATACCATTTTAAATGAGCAGACAGAATTGGCGAATAACTCCTTCTTTCAGAATTTTAAGGATTCTTTGAACTTAAAAACTAAACAGTAATTCAGAAACAAAATGCCCCCCCCCCCACACACACACATAAAAGCTTGTACCACTAAAAAAACAACCCCCCCCCCCCCCCACCGCCAACTCCTTTTCCACACCCTTTCAAGTACCAGCATTACTTATTATTTCAAGTTAACCATCAACCTCTCATCCCTGACATCATATGCCAAGATCAGCCAATGGAAGGAGCAAGAAATTAGCTGTCATAATACTCTCAATACCAATAATCTTAAATGTAACTGAAATATAATGTAAAAAATTTAGTTTTATATACCTGTTAAAATTGCACAGTTAATTTATAAATAAACATTTTAATAGTTTAAGCTAATTTACATTTATTTTCTATGTAATAAAGACAAATCTCTTGTCAGTGTGTGCGATGACTAATAATGCCTCTGGTCAACTTGAAATCTTTGATACTGTAGTTATATTGCAATCGTTGGCTTGTTTATAATGTGTAAATCCTGTATTCGTATCTGTGGCTAAGTGTGTTCAGCGATGTTTACGAAAAACAAGATATATGTTTACAACAGTGCCTCATAAAAGTAATATACATCTAGTGAAAGTTTTAACTTGTGAATTTGGGAAAACAAGACACAATGGTTTCAAAAATACGTCCTAAAAGAGATATATATACCTGCAGAAAGATTTATCTGTAAGTAACACCTCAAAACGTAAATTGAACTGTAAATATTTCATGTAACTGTACCACATGTAGTGATTATTTGCTCTTATACGTTAAACATAAATTATGCTGTAAATATTTCGTGATACTGTACCACATGTAGCGATTATTTGTTCTCGTTTCTGTCTAGCCACAGATACTCAACCACCCACACAATGGGTACAAAAAAGCACTAAATGTATATACCATCTGATGATGAGTTGCTAGGCAGCTCGAAACCGGTCATGGTTAAATAAAATACATCTACATAAAAGGCGACTGGTTGCAGTAATTTCTGAAAACCTTTTCACACCACAGTCGCAGTGTTCCACATCTACAATGGATAAAAGTCTCATCTACAAAGTGTCGTAAATGGCGCATTATAAAGCTCAGTTGAAGCGCACATGCTTACATGCCCTTGTAAAACTGGTTGTAGCGGTTGCCATCGACTGTTCCGGCCAATCTAAATAAGAATGATTGCGTTTATATGTTAACAATTATCTGAAAAAAGAGAGAAATCAGAAATTATTTTTACAGTTATTATACGGGTTGTTCAAAAGGTCTCTCCACAGTGCCGTATGATTGTGGGTCTAATATTTTTCAACGAAACAATAAACGCACAACGATACTGCAGTGATATTCTGTATCCATTCATAGGAGAACTTGTCTTAAGTGAAATACTGAACGGTTATTTTCAACAAGATGGTGCAACCGCGCATACAGCTCGCATTTCAATGTCACTGTTTGCTGATGTTTTTGCTGATCGCATAATTTCACAGGGACTTTGGCCTGCACCATCGCCTGACCGAACACCACCTGACTTTTTCTTCCGGGGTGCAGCGAAAGTAACTGTCTATAAAAATCGTCCAAAATCCATCGATGAACTGAAAACTGCAGTATCCACTTTCACTGCTTCTGTTACAGAAGAAATGTTACAGCTTGTGTTTGGAAACACGATTAGACGAATTGACTTGTGTATTCAACAACAGGGGGGACACTTTCAACATTGAATGTGAACCCAATTTGTTAGTAGAAATGAATATTCAATAAATTAATAACTTATGTTTCACTGAGTTTCATTTCTGTATATTCACTGCGGCATACGGCACGCGTTGCTAACAATCATACGGCACTGCGGAGAGACTTTTTGAACACCAGTATTACACTGAAGCGCCATGTCTTCCGATGGTCCTTATACCCTGGCGTGCATATAAAAATGAATACCGCTACTAATTTTTCATATCGTAAACATACTCGCAACATTTTTAGTTTCGTGTGCTTGAGAATAAACGTGTACATGATTGAGAGGATCATATGCTATTTTAATTATCGTCATCTTAGTGCATCAGTTTTGCGTTTTCAGTATTTCAAAATGGCTCTGAGCACTATGCGAGTTAACTTCTTAGGCCATCAGTCACCTAGAACTTAGAACTAATTAAACCTAACTAACCTAAGGACATCACACACATCCATGCCCGAGGCAGGATTCGAACCTGCGATCACAGCGGTCGCCCGGTTCCAGACTGTAGCGCCTAGAACCGCACGGCCACTCCGGCCGGCCGGCCTCAGTATTTCAGCCATATCCGACTCACTGTGCTTTAGTTAGTTGCTAGAATTTATGATTTAGTGCATTAATTACGTACTCGAAAACTGTTTACAAATTTAAACTTCGTGTCAGATTAAAAAATACGCGCTGGACTGGCACTCGGACCTGGAACATTGCCATTGGCGGACAAAGTTCAACTCAGAGCCTGCAGCCGTAATCAGATCACGTTAATGACATTGACATTGATTAGCGGTGGGTAGTTCTGCGTGCAGCTAGCGAGGTGGCGCAGTGGTAGCGCGTCCGGGAGGATGACGGTTCAAACCCGCGTCCGGCATCCAGATTTATATTTTCCGTGATTTCCCTAAATTGCTCCAGGCAAACGCCGGGATGGTTCCTTTGAAAGGGGGCGGCCGATTTGCTTCCCCATGCCTGCCACATTCCGAGCTTGTGCAACGCATCTAATGACCACGATGTCAACGAGACGCTAAACCCAATCTTCCTTCCTTCCATCTAGCTGAATACAGAGGGCAATCAGCCATTCAACGAGTCGCGACGTTTGCAGTAGCTACGTCCCACTTGCAGCAAGATCCACTTCTTGAAGCTGTTCTCAGGCTTCCCACGCGGGATTTGGCGCCTTACATAGTTGTGGGTGCGTGCTCGCCCTCAGCTGTAACAGGTTTCCGCGGGCCGCTAAGTAATTGAGTAATGAGCAGCGCGGAGCATGCGCGTCACGTAGCGAGAGATTGGCCGACGCGAACCTCGCCTGCGGCAGCCCGCCGCGCCGCTGCGCGCTATCTCTTTTCACGAAATACAAATGGACTGTAAAGAAATGCAACTCATGTGTGCAATATAGGAACCGCCATATTTGGCGCGCCATCCTCTATTTATTTACCCGCGAACGTAATAGAGCGCCTCGTTAATATTAATGTCTAGTTTCGTTGTTCCAGATCTTATTATACAATACATCAGGCCGATACGGATCTGCCGTGGAGCGGCCGAACGCCTTCGGTCGTAACTAAAGAAAATTTTACGTCGTGCTGCGGCCGGAACGAGCGTCGGAAATGTGGCCTCGCGAAGAGAGAACCTACGGCGGGACGCCTGGGAATGGCAGCGCTTGATCCATCATTTTTAGAACTCGTCGGCCGCGCCAGTGGAACAGCGCATTGGCGCCAGCATATATCGCGGGCCATCTCTCCACGGGCGGGATCGTGTTCCAGTGACTTTGCGATTTCCGGCTGCGGCCATTCTGGCTGCAGGCACCGTGTACATGAAAGGCGGAGCAATTCTCACCGAATCTTCTCGAGGCGTGACGAAAAATGCGGCGGTAATGTGTAATGGCAAAACCTTCTCTAGCTGTCAGGTACACTAGCTCTCCAAAACCACTAACAGTACTATTATGAATGACAGTGGAGTAAAATCTAGGGATTACCCGTTGAGCACGTGACCTAACCAGCTACTCACTTATTACAACATCCATCTGCTCCCCAAACGTGAAATATCATAGATTAGCAACGTATTCACGACATCCATCCAAATGGATTGACTTAGGCTCTTTAAAGATTCGCAGACGGCCCGAAAATAACTAGTTAACCATATGTAGGTAGTTCTTGATGCAATAATTTACCAACAGCTGTATGTATTGTAGAAATTTATTTTATTTTATGAACTTCTATGTGCTACCAGTTTCAGCATTACATTCATGCCATCTTCAGGCCCCACTCGTCATAGTCGTAAAATCGCTATACACGGAAGGAGCCATATAACTGGATCCGTGAATCAAATCGTCCTGCAACAGCTCTTGGTGGCCAGGCGACACAGTCTGTGAATGAAGTACAAAGATATCCGTGTGATATTCAGTTTCTATAAGAATAAGGTGGCAGTGATTAGGAACTGTCACCAGTAACAAGAAGTATATATCAGAAAAGGGGTAAGACAAGGATGTGCTCTCTCTCCTCTTATGCTTGCATCAATGAAGCTGTAGAGCAAGTTCGAGAAACTACTGAGGTGGTGATCAAAATTAATGGGCAGAAGATAGACATGCTACGTTATGCAGGTGATATTTCTGTAGTCACGGAGACAAAAGAAGATCTAGAGGAAGTCCTCAGAACAATGGAAAGGATTCTATGTAATCAGTATGGAATGACAATCAACAAGAAAAAGACTAAAGTTATGGTATGCATTACAGGAGCAGAATATGAACCACTGAGAATGAAAATTGGAAGAGAAGAGGAGAAAGTGATAGAGGAATTTACTTTCCTGGGAAACAAAATCACACAAGATGGTAGAAGGCGGAAAGAAATTGCGAGCAGAATACAAAGGGCCAATATTGCATTTAATCGGAGGAGGAACTTATTCACTAGCAAGAACATTAGTCTGAAAATAAAACGTATCGTGAAAGCTTTCGTTTGGAGTGTAGCCCTATACTGATGTGAAACTTGGACAATGGGAAGAGAAGAGAGAAGACGGCTAGATGTCCTGGAGATGTGGTGCTATAGAAGGATGATGAAGATCACCTGGAGAGAAAAAGTAATAAATGAAGAGGTGCTTGGAAGAGTGCAGGAAACCAGATCTCTGTGGAGGCACATCCAAACAAGAAGAGTGAAACTTGTAGGGCACATCCTATGACACAACAACATCATTGGAACAATAGCAGAAGGAGCTATTGAGGGAAGGAATCGGCGGGCGCGACAAGGATATTATACATGCAACAGATCATGAATGACATTGGATGTAACACATACGTGGAAATGAAAAGGAAGGCAACAGAAGAGAGGAATGGCGCTTTGCTGCAAACCAACCTCAGGGTTGAACACTAAAAGAAGAAGAAGAAGAGCTGAAATTAAAATGTCTTAGCAATTACTTCCCTCTTTAAGTCATTTTTCAGTCCTACGAACTTTCATGCTCGTTTCCACATGTGCTTACTTACCTTGGTTCACATTCGTAGCAGATGAGATCACAGCACACAGATGGAAAAAATCGCAATACCAAAAAGCAATTAATGAAGAGTAATGAAATTTCGGGAGTACATTTGTCTAGCTAACATATTAAAGTGATTAACTACTGCCAGTAATCATGTACAGTGGCTAATTCCTGCCAGATGTTTCTACTGCGCCACTCTTTTGCGACTGGGGCGAAATTTGAATAGACATCATCTCTGAGATGCAGAGACACAGCTACCAACTTTCGTTTATGTCTCACACCTCCTTCTTGGTGATGCGATGTTTTTCGTCAGCGTATTTAAAATGAACTGCCTGCAGAAGAATTAATATACCTGTAAACTGCCGTCAGCAGTCTACTTACTTTACTATTTTATGCTCGATTTTGAGCCAAATGAAGTGAGTGCAGCGTAGAGACATGTACTCAGTAACGAATACTTCGAGATTTTGCTTTAAATTGTATCATTTTCCCGATAGGTGTTAGAATATGCTGTGTGCAGTTACACCTGTATTTTATGTATTTCTCCTACAAATAGGGACGCATATACGTTGAAAGCTTGTATTAGAACAGTATAAAATCTTAGTTATACGTTACTTTCATTTACTTTCTGTTCAAAACGCCTTTATCGTTCTGTTGCGATATGGAAGTTTGCTCAGTACGTCATACTTTATTAACTTAGTCAAATCGCGTTCATGACTCAAATATCATATAAAGGGGAATAAATGCAGGGCATTAATAATTTGCTACGCACTCGAGCTAAAGTGTAACAGGTAGTCGCGCTTTCAGTGTGTATTTCCGTAGAGGTTTTCTGTAGTCCTATTGTGTGCTCTGCATGTCCTCACTCACATTTTAATCATCAGCTTTACCACTCATTCAAAATAGTTGCTTGTTTTCATTTCTTGATTGCATGTCACGTTACTTGTTATATGTGACGCTATAATCTTTTTCTACTAATTCGTCAAAAATTTTAACTGATATTTTCCTTGATAGCCCTGTAAAAATTATTGCCTTTGTCTTCATCACATCTATCCTCATTTCATATGTCCCACAGCTGGTGTTCAATTCTTTCAACATATTGTTAATTGCCTTTTCGTTTTCTCTTAATAAAACAGTGTCATCATCAAATCTTATGCATTTAATTATCATTCCTCCAGTACATTATCCTTCCGCCAATAAAAAATAAAATAAATGTAATCGTTTCTCTCTTAATCGGGGCAACATTTTCTGATATAAGCAAAACTACCAATTTTACAGGCTGTAACACCAATGGTGATGGTGCAGCAGCCAACTACTGATTTAATATTCTGGAGCAGGGGGTTACTACCCCCGTCCGTGCAATCTGATGTACTTTTCCTTCCGTTTCCGTAAGACGCTTAAGTGTTATCCTCAGTTGCGTCTCTCAAAAAATTCTCCACCCACAGCGACTAAAGAGTGAATAGGAACCCGGTCACTGTAAAACTGTACAGTGTTTGAAATGAATTGCTGTGCAGTTATTGTTTGTTGCTCTTGAGCCCCCACGTGCGAATCTACGAATTATAAACTGAAATAACGCTGAATACTGAAAACTAATTTTAATTGTTCTCGAGGATTCTAGAATGCGTGGTTCCTTTTTACTGTTCGGCTTCGCTAATGCCTAGGGGGCAATCAAATGCATTTGTTGCTATTACCCTTGAAAATTGCTCACTCAGTATTCAATAATAAAAACTGTGCATGCAGAAATGTTATATGCGGTGCATGAAAAAATTTAATAATGTTCACAATACACTGGATTTTTTTGGGTTACTTGAAAAGACAGACTTTATTGCTCTCTTTCCTACACCGAATTAACTTAGCGACTGTGCGAAAGCTTTAAAATAAAACAAAACCAGAGCAGCATACCACGTTAACTAACGTGTAAATCCTGATAAAACTTCGAAAATAGTTCGAAGTTCGTCAGCGATGTTTTAAAATGAAAGGTAATCATTGGCTGACCAATCATAGCCATAAGTTCAACTGTCTTTAGAATTATAGGCTGTTCACCCAACGTGAATTATTCTTACAAGGACACGGCGCCTACTTGTCATCAGCGATTTTGTTCAAATTTATGGTGTATGTAGAGCTCGACCAGAAATAAAGTGACAGATGACCAAGCGTTTACAAAAAATACCATTTTTGGCGCGGGTCGGGTTTGTCGTGAGCCGTTTATGTTAGCGTAGTTCCCTTGAAAGCGGTTGGAGCAGCGGAAAGAATGGGGAAGGGTAACCCCACGGTCGTGGGTTCAAGGCCTTGAGTGAATTTTAAATTTTTACTTTATTTACTCTGCAAAGAAACCGAAATAATACTAAACATATATTACTGATTAATATTTTCACGAAATGGATGGAAAGTAAAGGTGAAGGAAAGCTTGGGATTGCAAATAAATTTCCAAGAAAGCATTGTTCTTACAGCGCCCACGAGGACTCTGCAAATTACTTTCCAAGAAGTAACTGTAATTAATGATTACAGGATTTCGTATTCTGTTAGTTTCATTTTTAGCTTCGAGTACGCTACGGCAGCTGCACGTGAACAATAGGTTCCAGCTGCAGGTAAAATCGTTGGCTAGCTACTGCTACGAAGATTATTCCCTTGCTAGCTCTCGGCCGAGTAACGTTAATTTTTCGACAGCATTGTCGGAACAAAAAAGAGTACTGTTTTTCTACAAAAGCTTTAAAACAAACATACAACTGTAGAAATGTGGCAATAAGCCGAGAAAATTATTGCTTCCCCTGTTTTTACTACGAATATCATCCCACCACATATAGATCATCAACTTTAAAATAACAAACTAATTTTATGTACGGGATACTCATCTACGCCTCACAATCCCTTACTGGAAATTTATTGGTAGTTCCGAATTTTCCGTTGCCCTTTCTATTCATGCCTTTTATGAAAATATTAATAAGTATAATATATTGACCATTATTTCAGTTTGTTTGCAGTGTAAGTGTCGCAGAAGTTGAAAATTCCCGTGTAGAGACACGACCCCACAACTGTAAGTAGGCTGTTTATGTTTTCTTATTGGTAACGCCACGTAGCGCTCTGTATGTAAATTACTGGCTGTGCTGTGTGCAGTCCGTGGCTAGTTTGCATTGTTGTCTGCCATTGTAGTGTTGGGCAGTTGGATGTTAACAGCGCGTAGCGCTGTGCAGTTGGAGGTGAGCCGCCAGCAGTGGTGGATGTGGGGAGAGAAATGGCGGAGTTTTGAAATTTGGAAGACTGGATGTCATGAACTGCTATATATATCTTATGACTATTAAGGTAAATACATTGTTTGTTCTCTATTAAAATCTTTCATTTGCTAACTATGCCTATCAGTAGTTAGTGCCTTCCGTAGTTTGAATCTTTTATTTAGCTGGCAGTAGTGGCGCTTGCTGTATTGCAGTAGTTCGAGTAACGAAGATTTTTGGTGAGGTACGTGATTTGTGAAACGTATAGGTTAATGTTAGTCAGGGCCATTCTTTTGTAGGGATTTTTGAAAGTCAGATTGCGTTGCGCTAAAAAATATTGTGTGTCAGTTTAAGGACAGTCATGTATAATTGTTCTAAGGGGACATTTCACAACCTTCGGATTACCATTCCTTACACTGGCTGTTGCAGCAACCACAGCATGGAAACTAAGCTAACGTAAATGACTCATGCCCGGCCGATTAGCGCCAAACATACTATTCTTTCCTAAACGCTTCACCATCTGGAACTGCCACTAGATCATTTTCATGCCTGGCCATGACCTACACACACTATAAATATGGACTAAATCGGTAATGACGAGTAGGGGAGGTCCCGTTGTTAGACCACACTCTAGTTAACTCCAGGACATGTTCCTAAGTATTCGCTACAGACACGCACGAATATCACAAGTCTCCAATTTCGTACCTATAAATTTTACGGTCACTTCTGAAACGCGACCTAATCACTGCTTCAAATCTCACAACTGAATGACAACGAGCGAGATGACCGCCGACTATTTGAGCCCTCGCATTGTCATTAGCCAAATTCACATCCCACCCTTTTCTTACACAATCTTTGGTTTTACACTCTACATATGCATGATACATCAGATAACATGGACATTTACTCAGCTTGTCAATGCTGTCCTTGGTTTTCAGCTAAGTTCATAAGCATACCCAATATTTAGTGTTTTCTACGCGTAAACGCTATTTTAAGCAGTTTCGTTGTTAATATTTGAAACAAGCAAAGCTAAATGCATTTATACATCGATAGCTAAGTCTTATTTGATATGTTGTCACTATTTTCATTATTTTATTAATTATTTTGCTGAAAATTCGCTTCTTTATACACTCAATGCCTATTCAGGCATGTAGTTTAAAGCAAATAATGTTCATAAGTAAATTATTATCACGTTCTAATCTAATAGATCTCCACGAATTCTATCCGTAGACACTTAGATTATAAAAAGTTTTCAAGGCGTTGGGAAGATAATTTTTAAAGTCCATTTAGACTGTTAAACCTTTGACATCTAACAAAAAACTGTTTTCTTGATCGAGGACGCTCATCTAACAACGAAGGTAAAAGTCAGTCGTCACCTACACAAGAAAACCTTTATTTGGTTCACTTTGTCGTTTTCGACAGCTCAAACCGTCATCTTCAGATGTGAAATTGGCTCAAATCACGTAGGATGTGAGACTTGACAGTTCATTGTTTGCTACTCGTCGCACATATCATATATTTTTAGCGCTGTAACTCTATTTTATTAACTCCGTAGCAAAGGATACTACCGTCCGATTCTTATTTTGTCATTGGATTACCAACGATTTAAATCAGTCTGACTTCTGAAGATGACAGTTAAAACTGTCAAAACCGGTAAAGTGAACCAAAAAAAACTTTACTTGTTGCAACGGAGGACTGACTTTTTATGTTTGTTGAAATATTCTGCGGCCGCTGAACTACACTTTCGTGTACTCGTCTTAATTTTCTCTTTTTAAAAGTGTTAATGGTTTTTCTGTGAATTTCTTATATCGGTTTTTGAATTAAATTTATGTCTGTTCAGCGGTCATTCGGGTCACTCGGTTCCGCCATGGGTGGTGTCCCTTCCATACCCCTCGATAACGGCTAACGAGTTTTTCCAGCCGTCGAGCCAAGGCACGAGTTAACGTGTCGCTGTCCTGCAGCTGTGCCTGCCAATCACGGAGTGAATACTTCAGTCGTCTGCAGGCCTTATCACCTCTTGGCGAACGCTATAACCTGGCGTGCCTCGGCCAGTGCGGCCGGCACGCCCCCTCAGCCGTCAAACACAAACGCGCCTCCCTCTGACGTCACAACAAAACGCGTGAGCACAGCAGCATCCACTTTTTTTAAGTTCTCGGCTGCAGCCGTATGGGGCTATACCATCATAACCGCCAGGAGAGTGGCATGCTATGATGCCATTTAATAACTCTGTCATTCTGGAGAAAAAGCTGTCCACTCCCACATCCTTGTCCAAATGAAATAACGCTACATCTCCCGCTTTCTAAGCGTATCGGCAACCACTGACACGATGTCACAGTTTGGAATCCTGTTTTTTTTCCTTCTTTTTTGCGCTGTGTAATGCAGTACTTTCCTCTAATTGTGGTGACTGACTCCGAAGCAAACCACGTTTCTCCCATGGTATCATCAGCAAGCTTCTTCCAAGGACAGCGAAGATCTAAATGTATAAACCAGCAACAAAATGTTCAAATGTGTGTAAATTCCTAAGGGACCAAACTGCTGAGGTCATCTGTCCCTAGACTTACACACTACTTAAACTAACTTATGCTAACAAGGGAACCTCCCCATCGCATCCCCCTCAGATTTAGTTATAAGTTGGCACAGTGGATAGGCCTTGAAAAACTGAACACAGATCAATCGAGAAAACAGGAAGAAGTTGTGTGGAACTATAAAAAAAATAAGCAAAATATACAAACTGATTAGTCCATGTGCAAGATATACTCCATCAAGGAGGGCCACAATTGAGGAACACCGTGGTCACGTGGTTAGCGTGGGCAGCTGCGGAACGAGAGGTCCTTGGTTCAAGTCTCCCTTCGAGCGAAAAATTTTTCTTTGCAAAGTTGTGATCTGTCCGTTCGTTCATTGACGTCTCTGTTCACTGTAATAAGTTTAGTGTATGTGTTTTGCGACCGCATCGCAAAACCGTGCGATTAGTAGACGAAAGGACGCACCTCTCCAATGGGAACCGAAAACATTTGATCGCAAGGTCATAGGTCAACCGATTCCTCCACAGGAAAACACGTCTGATATATTCTATACGACACTGGTGACGGCATGTGCATCACATGACAGGAATATGTTGTCGACCCACCTAACTTGTACACTTGGCGAATGGGTAAAAAGATTCATCTACGTTGCCCGATTTAGGGTGAAACATCAGAGTTTGTCACATAAACTGCAACAAATGAATCCAAAAGTCTCACAGTCGCACACTTTTCCCTGTGCTCTGTCAAAACATATCTTTTTAACTTTTTCAAATTTTTCCGTGTGTAGACCGCCAAATCCTGCATGTGTCCAAGCAAATCTGAATATGCCCTGGAATTTTGGAGAGCGAAGTTGATTTATGTGTGAGTGCCTGAACTTTGATAATTGTCTGAAAATACAAAAATTAAAATTTTCGCTCGAAGGAAGCCTTGAACCAAGGACCTGCCAATCCATAGCTGATCACGCTAACCACGGGACCACGGCGCTCCTCAGTTGTGTCTCTCCTTGATAGAGCATATCTTACACATGGACTAATCAGTGTATATTTTGCTTATTTTTTCATAGTTCCACACAACTTCTTCCTGTTTTCTCGATTGATCTGTGTTCAGTTTTTCAGGGTCTATCCACTGTGGCAACTTATAACTAAATCTGAGGGGGGTGCGATGGGGAGGTTCCCTTGTAAGATGAACACACACACCCATGCCCGGTCGTGCGGTTCTAGGCGCAACAGTCTGGAACCGAGCGACCGCTACGGTCGCAGGTTCGAATCCTGCCTCGGGCGTGGATGTGTGTGATGTCCTTAGGTTAGTTAGGTTTAATTAGTTCTAAGTTCTAGGCGACTGATGACCTCAGAAGAAAGTCGCATAGTGCTCAGAGCCATTTGAACACCCATGCCCGAGGGAGGACTCGAACCGCCGACGGGAGAGGCCGCGCAATCAGTGACATGGCGCCTCTAACCGCGCGGCCACTCCGCGCGGCAAACCAGCAACACAACTAGTGGGTTAATGTAGAGATAAAACAAGGACATTAATCCAGAAGACTGAGAGGAAGATTATGGCCTTCGAAAATCGAATCCTCAGTCCGATTCTTGGACCCGTTTGAGAAGATACGTAGAGACGAAGGTAAGACGAAGAGCTACGGGAAATGAATGGAGCGTCTGAGATAGTGACACAGGTCAAATAAAAGTAATTAGCTTGCTACGGCTATATAAGCGAAGAGATTGTAATGTCCTATGAAAAAAGGGGGGGGGAGGGGAAAGAGGGTTTACACAGGTGGAGGAGGCAGCTCGCTTGACATTGACGCTCCAGGGAAGTCCAGCGTTTGTTGCTGGTCTGCACATAGGCGATAATGCACAATGAAGGATGAGGCTCAACAGCGCAACGAGCTTTGCAAATATTGGCAGACTTAATATTTATTGAAATTACAGCAGTAATACTATTAGAAATGAACATTCTTGCTAAGTTGTACCGTGGGAAAAGAGGAAATTACGCAGTAGCAACGAAGGGCGTTAACAAATAATCTGATTAGTGAGACGAAGAATCTGAGCTAGCCATTCAGAATGCCGGGAGAGAATCATAGCCCTGGTGTGGGACACTGAGTTGCGAGGTCTTACGTGAGGCGTTTCTACGCCTGCTCATAGATCGCACTTAGTTTTGGTGGTGGTCGCAAGCGATCGGACACTGGGAGCCTTGGCCACATGCCCAGGTATGACCTGGCGACTTCCTGTCACAAGCTGCCTTTCTCCCGTCACCAGTATGACACAGATTCACTACTGTTATGTAATACCAGGCACTGCCAATGTTAAAATTGTCTCAGAGTATTAAATAAAACCCAGGAAAGCGACCTTAAGATAATTATTAATGCAATGGTCATGTTAGTGGATTCTTTTCTAATTTAAATTCTTAATTGAAAGTGTTTGAAAAGAGTAACTGGAGTTAGTCTAGATGTGATCCGAAACAGATGCATTTTATGGAGAAAATTATTATAATGCGTTTTCTTTACATTCCAGCAGTAGGTGCACCTATTTTTTTTTTATTTTCTCTTAACTGCAAATGCAATACCCACGTGCAAATTACTCTAAAATTAATAAATGCAATTAATATAAATTAACATCTCAAGCTGAATAATGTAACAAAGATATCGCTGTTAATGAACTTCCAAAGTGAGCTCAACTAAATCCATCTCTACAAGATGGAGAAATTGCAAGGGAGGATCTGGGAGGATACATGGAATGTAATAAGACCAAGGGCAAGACTAGGAGAAAGTTGATCAGGTAACGTCAGGAAAAAAACATTGCTGGGAATTGATGGACTACGCCGACAGGAAAAAATGGCAGAGGCTCGTTAATGAGGCAAAAGACAGGCTTTGGATTTTGATCGAGTGGCTCTTATTGTAAGTACGTAAGAAAATTCATATAGTTTCTGCGATGGAATATCGCGGCAATCGCGTGGTGAAGGACGTACAAACTTTTATGAATTCGGAAAGAAGTCAGTAGATTACATACTGGGGGTACGGAGACTGCATGGTAAGACAAATTGTGAAGCAAAATTGTTCAAATGGCTCTGAGCACTATGGGACTTAACATCTATGGTCATCAGCCCCCTAGAACTTAGAACTACTTAAACCTAGCTAACCTAAGGACATTACACAACACCCAGTCATCACGACGCAGAGAAAATCCCTGACCCCGCCGGGAATCGAACCCGGGAACCCTGGTGCGGAAAGCGAGAACGCTACCGTACGACCTCGAGCTGCGGACAAATTGTGAAGCAGCTACCAACAACAAAATTTATGACTTTTTCGAATCATTTTGTTGTTTGCCTTGGTAAAATAACTTAAATATGTCATCAGTTTAGTTGTTGACAGTTGGTTCAAATCTTATCACACTGAAGTTCACAGTATACGCTAGTACTGTTTCTGATCATTTAACACTAACAGATAGAGTTTTATGTGGCCTTTGAAGCTTAAAATTTGGCCAAGAAAACGTCCTTTTTTACAAATGTGTTGACATATTTTGCACAAACGCCTTAAAATAAATGTAATACTGTTATATATCACGATATTTTACTTTGCGTTCTAAACACACAATTTCAGTAACAGCTGAAGATAACTCACTTACAGCGCCTTTGCTCATGTTGAGTTATCCGGAAAACATGTCGAAAACAATGAAGATCTGCCAGGAATTAATAGCTGAAGATGTGAGTGATAACCAGCTTTAAATATCAGAAAATAAATAATGAGGCTAAACGGCTACTCTCGTCGGACTATATTGTCAATGTCTAGCCCATGAAACAGTTAAGTCAGTCAGATTTCCCGAAGCGACACTTCGAAGCAACATAGTATTTTAGAACTGACATCTGGTGCGGTTTCTGGGAAAGCAGGTAAAGAAAAATAAAGTAGTGCAAACAACGAGGAGAGTATGACAACACATGGACAGCGTATTTCACAATTCATGTTACACACTTCTGGAGGCTAAGGAGGGGACTTTTTGCACAGGGACGCATGTCCGGACACGTGGTCCAACGACGCTACAGAGAGTCAGCGCCTATAAGCGTTTGTGTATACAGGGTGATCCGTGATGATGTTACAGACATGGGCTCTAAAATGCATACCTTAAGAGCTATGAGCACTTATTCAATAGAGGAGATGTGTTCCACAGTAGCGAAGATGAACAAGTGCTCATATCTCCTCAGGTATGCACTCTAGAGCCCATGGTTATGAACTTTTTTTTTTGTTTTGGTCCATACTATCACCTCTGAAAGTTGCCTACCCTAAAATCTTAGCAACAACAGTACCACTACATATATTGCACTGTCAGAGGCCTCAGAACGGTTTTTGCTTATAACTTTCGACTCGTTCGTTTCCTGTTGAGGGTCCCTTACCTCAAATTGGCACATTTATCCTTCTCAATTATCCTAGAAAGTCTGTAACATCATCACTGGATCACCCTGTATATATACATACATTTACAAGCACCGGCGCCTATAATTTTGAGGATCTGTAGCGTCGTTGGATAACGTTTCCGGACATGGGTTCGTACGTAAAACTTGATCTACTAAGTCCGCTCTACAACCTCTAGAAGTTTGTAAAATGAATTGTGAATCAGCTTACATATGACAGTATCATAACACACTTGTTGAACGGCAGAGTGGTTTGAGGAACCATGTCACGGATTGCGCGGCCCCTCCCGCCGGAGGTTGGAGTACTCCCTCGGGCATGGGTGTGTGTGTTGTTCTTAGCATAGGTTAGTTTAGGCTAGTTTAAGTAGTGTGCAAGTCTACGGACCGATGAGCTCAGCAGTTTGATCCCTTAGGAATTCACACACACTTGTTGAAGAAAACAGGGAAAAATCAATAATGTGATACGAATATCGTGAAAATCTGATAGCCTCATGGTAGTATTGTCTGGCAGTAAAATACTTTGAGGATGCTTCCTTGAGAAAATAATGTTTCAGTTATGTCACGCCATTTTCAGTCAGTTTATGTCAGTTACTTACACTAATGGCCATTAAAATTGCTACACCACGAAGATGACGTGCTACAGACGCGAAATTTAACCGACAGGAAGAAGATGCTGTGATATGCTAATGATTAGCTTCTCAGAGCATTCACACAAGGTTGACGCCGGTGGCGACACCTACAACGTGCTGACATGAGGAAAGTTTCCAACCTATTTCTCATACACAAACAGCAGTTGCCGGCGTTGCCTGGTGAAACGTTGTTGTGATGCTTCGTGTAAGGAGGAGAAATGCGTACCATCACGTTTCCGATTTTGATAAAGGTCGGGTTGTAGCCTATCGCGATTGCGGTTTATCGTATCGTGACATTGATGCTCCCGCTGGTCGAGATCCAATGAAAGTTGGCAGAATATGGAATCGGTGAGTTCAGGAGCGTAATACGGAACGCCGTGCTGGATCTCAACGGCCTCGTATGACTAGCAGTCGAAATGATAGGCATCTTATCCGCATGGCTGTAACGGATCGTGCAGTAACGTCTCGATCCCTGAGTCAACAGATGGGGACGTTTGCAAGACAACAACCATCTGCACGAACAGTTCGACGACGTTTGCAGCAGCATGGACTATCAGCCCGGAGACCATGGCTGCGGGTACCCTTGACGCTGCATCACAGGCAGGAGCGCCTGCGGTGGTGTACTCAACGACGAACCTGGGTGCACGAATGGCAAAACGTCATTTTTTCGGATGAATCCAGGTTCTGTTTACAGCATTATGATGATCGCATCCGTGTTTGGCGACATCGCGGTGAACGCACATTGGAAGCGTGTATTCGTCATCGCCATACTGTCGTATCACCCGGCGTGATGGTACGGGGTGCCATTGGTTACACGTCTCGGTCACCTCTTGTTCGCACTGACGGCACTTTGAACAGTGGACGTTACGTTTCAGACGTTACGTTTCAGATGTGTTACTACCTGTGGCTCTACCCTTCATTCGATCCCAGCGAAACCCTACATTTCAGCAGGATAATGCACGACCGCATGTTGCATGTCCTGTACGGGCCTTTCTGGATATAGAAAATGTTCGACTGTTGCCCTGGCCAGCACATTCTCCAGATCTCTCACCAATTGAAAACGTCTGGGCAATGGTGGCCGAGTAACTGGTTCGTCATGAAATGTGGTATCGTTTTGAAGCTGCATGGGCAGCTGTCCTGTACACGCCATCCAATCTCTGTTTCACTCAAGGCCCAGGCGTATCAAGGCCGTTATTACAGCCAGAGGTGGTTGGGATCTATGCACCCAAACTGCGTGAAAATGTAATCACATGTCAGTTCTAGTATAATATATTTGGACAATGAATACCCGTTCATCATCTGCATTTCTTCTTGGTATAGCAATTTTAGTGGCCAGTAGCGTAAATCCGGATATGGTTGTTCACGAATCTGTGTGCTTTTGTTGTTATGTACAGACATCAGCTCTCAGAATTTGGAGCGCTTTTCATCACCCGAGCTGCTGGCTCATCTCCTACAGTCCACACGAGAGTTTTTTGCAAGAAGTGTAACCGTTCTTCAGACTAGTTTGCAACGGTGGCAGCGTGTACTCAAAAGTGTTCCAGATGATGGATAAGGGGCAGTGGCGAAGGCTAAATTGGGTGCCGCCCCTAGTTTGCTCCTCCCAAGAGGTTCCAAAGGTCCACTAGCCATAACGTTCTCACCTGCCTGGTGAATCACCGTCAATAATATAACAGGCCCTCGCCCACTGACTCGTGCCTCTGTAGCCGAGGTCGCTAATGTGCGCCCATCCTCTCGCCGAAGGTTCCTACATCGACGTCTATATGAGTACTCTCCAATTCACACTTAAGTGCCTGGTAGAGGGTTCATCTTACCAGTTTCAAACTATTTCACCATCGTTCCACTCTCTAACAGAGCGCGGGAAAACCGAACACATATATCTTTCCGTGTGAGCTCTGATTTCTCTTATTTTATTACTACGTCCGTTTTTCCCTATGTAGATGGGTCTCAACAAAATATTTTCGCATAGTGTTTGATATTTCTTAAAAAAGTCTTGTCGCAACGAAATATGCTTTTGTTTTAATGATTGCTACCCCAACTCGCGTATCATATCCGTGTCGTATCTGTGATATACCCGTGACACTCTTTCCCCTATTCCACGGTAATACAAAACGAGCTGCTCTTCTTTGAACTTTTTGATGTCCTTCGTCAATCCTATCTGGCAAGAATCCCATAATGCACAGTAATACTCTAAGAGAGCAGGGTTCCGTTTCGAAACTGTTCGTGGAACCTCCCGTATTTGGCCAGCAAAGAGAGAAAACTAATGGAGCAAAGTCTTGCGATCACCAGACTTTAAGACAAATTTATGGCCTGATTAAAACATCCCCACAGTTTCTTATGCAGTGAATGTGTATGGCGCTTTTGATGGTGACCGTACAGCGGAGGGACATGTTACGCTCGATGGAGCACCGGGTTTTGTCCTCTCTTCTCTTTCTCATGGTCATTAACTGCTCAAACACGCACACTTTGCTAGATATAGACTCATTAGAGTGAGCTAGACACGCCTGTTTAACTTATTACAGGTGACACGCAAGCGCTCAGGTGGCACCTATTAGGATGGGTTTTGCGCTACGCCGCGAGCATCACGAGATTGTCGTCACCCAAAGAGACTCTTCAGATAGATTCAGACCGTAGACCGACAGGCTGATATGGCACAGAATTTTTGCTCAGGAATTGTCCTGCGCCATTCCGGATAAGTCTTGAAGGTAATAATTTCTCTTTCCAACAGTATCCACATCTGCATCTACATGATTATTCTGCAGTTCACAATCAAGTGCCTGGCAGAGGGTGCGTCGAACCATCTTCAAGGTATTTCTCTACAGTTTTACTCTCGAACAGCGCGCGGGAAAAAGCGAACATTTAAATTCTTTCGTACGAGCTCTGATGTCTCATATTTTATTATGATGATCATTTCTCTCTATGTAGGTGGGAGCTAAGAAATATTTTCGCATATGGAGGAGAACGTTTGTGATTAAAATTTCATGAGAAGGTGCTGTCGCAAACGCCTTTGTTTTGGGATTAGCACCCCATTTTGCATATCATATCCGTGGCACTCCCTCCCCTGTTCCGCTATAATACAAAACGAGCTGCCCTTCTTTGAACTTTTTCGATGTCCTCTGTCAATCCTATGTGATGCGGATCCCACACCGAGCAGGAATAGTCCAGAAGAGGGCGGACAATGATTGTGTAGGCAACCTCTTTAGTCGATCTGTTGCATTTTCTAACTGTTCTGCTAATCAATTGCAGTCCTTGGCTCGTTCACCCCACAACATTATCCAAGTTAAGTTAATCGTAATTGTAACGTAGAATGAAACTGGTTGCCCAAGGATCAACACTTGCCTTGGCAGGGTATGTATAAGAAACCGCTCTGCGTATATGTGAACTACACGGAGATTAAAAGACATTTGGAAATAACTCTAGTAGCTGCAACACCCTAAGTTACAGGTCGTGATGCGCACAAATCATAAAGCAAAATACTGTACGCTGGATTTCAAGATATTTATAGGAGTAAGAACTCTTTTGCATGGTTAGTTTTAGTGAAAAGCACTGGTGATTTTATGCAGCAGCATGTAAGGCAGCCAAGAGGTTATGTTATGATTTGCGTTGTTGATGGCTGAGCTAATTAACCACAGAACTAAAGATGTGATACACCACATCGTTCGAGACTGACTCAAAGTTACATTTTTTTTCATTTTCGCTGAGTTCACCACAGAGGATGAGAATATTTTGATACATAACTGAAAAAGTAACTGATAGATCTAGGTCTTTGCTCTTCTGAAATAAATGGTGTGGTTCTGTACCGAGGAATGTGACGAGTAGGTCATTTGTTATTCGGTAGACACGTCCAGAGGTTGCTGGTCAAGTTATAGTAAGTTTCGTAGAAATAAAATAGAAGTTTGCAGAGCCTGTGGTTCCAAGAGTTTTCAAGCGGCACTGTGTCATTAGTGAGATTTTGAAATCTCTTTTCCAAAACCACCACTTTTCAATCCGGCTATAAAAACTTTCCCGAAATAATAATTTACATGCCAGGTAAATACAAATCTGTAATATAAGCATACAGTGCAAAGTCATTTAAACAGGCATTTATAAAGAAAAAGCATTCATGCAAATTACCCAGCATCGTCATTCAACTGCAAACGTCTTTTTCTTTATCGACAATGTAAGAAATAGAAACAAAACTGTAGAACGGATTTGGGTATAATTTCTGTGTGAAAGTTTAAGATACAAAACTAACTGACAGTTTGATTGTTGATTTCAGCTGTAGCTCTGCCGGCCGTCGTGATCGAGTGGTTCTAGGCGTTTCAGTCTGGAACCACGCGACCACTACGGTCGCAGGTTCGTATCCTGCCTCGGGCATCGATGTGTGTGATGTCCGTAGGTTAGTTAGGTTTAAGTAGTCCTAAGTTCTAGGGGACTGATGACCTCTGATGTTAAGTCCCATAGTTCTCAGAGCCATTTGAACCATTTCAGCTGTTGCTCTAATTAACCCTCTTCAGACCAGACCAACCGGAAGATGGCTAACTATTGGTCGGAAGAGACAATAAAAATTTACTGTTGTGAGAAAAACCGTGTATTTCATACTCAATCCAAACAAGTGATCACACGTCTTCTGTGTTAGACATAAAATCGACCTCTATCAAAGATAAGAAAGTATCAGTAATATGAAGACTATGAATAATATTTAAATGACATAACAACAATCACTGTTGTAAAAAAAAAAACTTTTGACAAACCAAGACAGTTGTCAAATAAAAATGGCTCTGAGCACTACGGGACTTAACTTCTGAGGTCATCAGTCCCCTAGAACTTAGAACTACTTAAACCTAACTAACCTAAGGACATCACACACATCCATGCCCGAGGCAGGATTCGAACCTGCGACCGTAGCGGTCGCGCGGTTCCAGACTGTAGTGCCTAGAACCGCTCGGCCACTCGGGCCGGCCAAGGCAGTTGTCGGCTGATTTTGTACGTAATTAGATGTTTGAATTTTTGACTTTTTATATAAACTTCCCCATTAGCGGCGAGCTTTAAAAAGGAAAATGTTTGAAGTTAATAAAATGTAAGACGATAGAAAACAACAGTTTCCACAAGAGATTATGCTGACTGTATATTTTTACATTGAATTTTCTTTGACGTAGTTCCAGTAAACGAAATACGTTCAAGGAACTCGTGTCTGCAAGTAGCTCACTTGAACATGGTGTAATGCACTGAGTTATCAGTTCAGTGCATTGTGGATTGTGTTTTTGAGGCCTGCGACTGTAAAATGCAAAAGCGTATAATTCTGCATCAGTTACGAAATTTATTTTACCCACTACGCTTTTCGATGGTTTAACATCATCATCAGGAGTAAGAACTCTTTTGCATGGTTAGTTTTAGTGAAAAGCACTGGTGATTTTATGCAGCAGCATGTAAGGCAGCCAAGAGGTTATGTTATGATTTGCGTTGTTGATGGCTGAGCTAATTAACCACAGAACTAAAGATGTGATACACCACATCGTTCGAGACTGACTCAAAATTACATTTTTTTTCATTTTCGCTGAGTTCACCACAGAGGATGAGAATATTTTGATACATAACTGAAAAAGTAACTGATAGATCTAGGTCTTTGCTCTTCTGAAATAAATGGTGTGGTTCTGTACCGAGGAATGTGACGAGTAGGTCATTTGTTATTCGGTAGACACGTCCAGAGGTTGCTGGTCAAGTTATAGTAAGTTTCGTAGAAATAAAATAGAAGTTTGCAGAGCCTGTGGTTCCAAGAGTTTTCAAGCGGCACTGTGTCATTAGTGAGATTTTGAAATCTCTTTTCCAAAACCACCACTTTTCAATCCGGCTATAAACACTTTCCCGAAATAATAATTTACATGCCAGGTAAATACAAATCTGTAATATAAGCATACAGTGCAAAGTCATTTAAACAGGCATTTATAAAGAAAAAGCATTCTTCCAAATTACCCAGCATCGTCATTCAACTGCAAACGTCTTTTTCTTTATCGACAATGTAAGAAATAGAAACAAAACTGTAGAACGGATTTGGGTATAATTTCTATAGGAGTTTGAAATTAGCATGATAAAAGTTTTTCTACCTTTGTAGAGCTGAATAGTCCTGCGGCTGATTTCGTAAGGAATTGTTTTTAATCTTCTTCCAACAAGCGTATAACGAAGACATGTGACCCCGTTTTCATTTCGTACATTCATTATAAATTGATACTCCGGTCAATCTCCTGCTCAATCGTAAAGTTCATGTTAGAATGTTTGCTATGAAACTGGTATTATTCTCCTCTGTCTTCCTCTTTGGGTAGCGTCAACGTACCGATGGTGAGGTACAATGTTGACAGTCAGAGATGGATTTTATTCAAGTAACATCTTGTTTAAAGGATTCGTAAAAATGTCGGGCTACATTATTCGCTAAGCAATACCCCATATCCACCGCTGTCAGATTGTTTTTGGAATTTTAAATAATTTTCAGAAATAATAATTTCGGGCCAGTCATAAACTCGTAAAGCTTCAGCTTTTGACATGAAACCTTACTCCAAGGTATTGCTAATTACCTCTATTGCATATTTGGCTGACAAATTAGTATACAGATTTAAAAAATCGAAAGGACGAATTTACCATCGGATGGAGTGGCTATTTGTCGACCAAATCGTATGTATTTTTCACAGTGTAACTCCTGGGAAATGCGTATACGTTTCAAGACACTATTCAGTTTCAGTTTAATACTGGTACTGTATTAATTTTAGGAGCGGAACTATCAGTAATTTGCAATGGATCTAACAGGAGTATCAGGTGTAGGAACCTTGGACTGTGGTCTCAAGACTGCCACTCTTGGATTCATGACAGGGCATTCTTTAACTTCATTTTCTGATAAAACGATATTGCATTTATCAGTCTTTTTTAAAATGAAACTGAATCTTGTCAGTGAAGTCAAAATTCAGTCGTATGATGTTAACGTTACTAAAAATTTCGATAACTTTTGCATTATTAATAGTTTATCCACTATTACAGCCGCACTGCGCTTATACACTGTTACTACTGTGACATTATTCACATGAAACTATTTATTCTTTGTACTATCATTCGTCCTTGCTAGTTTTGTATCCACTAGAACTATCTTTCTGAATGGGGTTGCTGAAAGAACATTTACTCTAGTTCCTAATGTAATGGACTTTAGTAAAAATTCTAATAATTTTTACGCAGAGCTAGAGCTTATGTTATTAAGAAATTCGACAAAAGTGTTTTACTTATTATGTAGCACGCCGTAGGAGCGTACGACACATTTCTTGTGTCAACTTTGAATAAATGTGTATACCGAAGGCTTTTAGAATGCATTAATACATTATACGAGGACCGACGAGTCGTGTACTCGCCCTTCATTGAAAACAATTCCGTAGAGAAGAATATAAAATACTTCTCCATCTGAAGTATCGAATGTAAATGAGTTTTCGGGGTCGTTCTCGACCACCGAGGAAGTTTTATTCTTCTTGTTCTTCTTCCGGTCCGCTGTCATCGCTTTTACCTGCACGCAGGAAATTCCCCCTCTGAGCTGCCTCCCGCCGAGCGGCCTTCTTTTGTTCGCTTTCCGCCGTCGAATGAACCCTATGGCCCTTCCTTCTGCCTTTCAGCTGGTCGGCTCCAAAAGCAAACGATAATGATCGCAACGTAGCAAGTGGGCCTGGTGATTGCCAATACTTCCCCAGAGATGGGAGTAATTGCCTCAAGATTGCTAGGATTAGCGAATAAATTACCTTTCCTTGTGTTAAATGCGTGCTAACGCAACGAAACTAGTCTCCTTAGGGAGTGTCGGAATATAAACTTATGGTAACTTGAGCACTGTTTTTTTGTCTTCGTATCGGCTGCACTGCATTATGTTCAAGAGGACTAGTGATCAGGAATTCTAAGCACCGTATTACACCAAAACATACTTTCACAAGCGACACAACTTGCGGAAGACCAAACTCGAATTTCGGGAACAGACCCTGGCTGCCGCGTTGACATGTAAGATTGGAATCGATTTTGCTTGCATGCTCAAATATCGGATTATATTCCTCGGTGTCAATTAAATATTCTGATCAAATGGGACTTTTATCGTGAATTTGCGTACTTTACGTGACTGTTTCCGGAGAAATGGTCCCGAAACACTACAACTCTTCAACGTTATAAGAGAGCACAGTAAATCAACAAGCCTAAATATCAATATCAAGAACACAAAATTCATGGTCATCTTAATAAACTTAAATATATTTCGGATTCAGAGATAATGTTACTGTAATTCCCATAGAAACAGTCGGAAAACTCCAATATCTGCATATTAAGTTGTAAAATGTATTACGAGATATAAGGTTACTAAGAAGCACCTTACAGACGGATGCGGTTAGTGAAAGACGGAGGAAAATCTGCAGTGGTGATTAATGCGCTAAACACAAAAAATGGTTGGCTCTGAGGACTATGGGACTCAACTGCTGTGGTCATCAGTCCCCTAGAACTTAGAACTACTTAAACCTAACTAACCTAAGGACATCACATACACCCATGCCCGAGGCAGGATTCGAACCTGCGACCGTAGCGGTCGCGCGGTTCCAGACTAAAGCGCCTAGAACCGCTCGGCCTCTCTGGCCGGCGCTAAACAGAACTAACATACTAGAATCCCTTAACCGAAATAAGAAAATGACGCGTTTGATTAATAAATATTCGAAAGCAACAACATGTGACGATTACGTCAGCCAATAAAAGATCACTGTAATCAGCCACTCTAGCGGGAAAAACCAAATGTAGATGATACCAACAGAGCAAATCACTAGTTGTCTGTATGGACCAACAACCGTAACGGTAAGAGTAGACTGACAGCTAACGATTCAGTCTCATTTGCCCCGAGCTCACGCCCAACAGCTAAATTTTGCCATGAACTTAGGACAAAGGAAACAAGCAACACACCGCTAGTGAGATACGAAGAAGCAGAAGGCTAAAGATACCAATAGTTTCTAACTGCTCTTTAAAATGCCAAGCGAAAAAAAAATGTAATCTGAGTATGATTACCGAGCGATGTGATGTTCTGTTTAAGGTACAAAACAAGTTTTTGGGAAGAATAGGTCTGAATTCCCTTCTGGTAATCCTAAATATTTGCCACACTTTTTTAATATCGCAAAACAAGTTTGACGCACAACACTCTATGCAAATGATTGTTTCTCCGCCTATAACGTTTGGTTACCTAAGAATCAGTGTCCATTCCAGATACTAGGCAGTTGTTTCCTGAAGATAGCGTAATAATCCGAAAATTAGTTCGAAATAAACAAAAATCAGTAGAACAAAAACAGTGTACTTGTTGCTCAACCTTCAATATGGAATTGTTCTACCAAGAAGTAACGGAAGAATCTGTAAATAACAATGGAATTGTTTTCTGACACGGAAAATTCATTAAGACTTTCGGGAAAATAGTGAAAACGAGCAGTACCAACAATTACGTAAATTTAAAATACAGAATGTGTTTTAGTCAGAACAACACGTATTTTTGATAACATGACACATCTTATTGTGTCAGTTTTCTCTGTCGTTACAGTGAATAAGTTCGATCAGTCTCTTTCCTACTGAATTACTAACATACGTACTTTGCGTTCGTTTGATACATTGTATTTTTATTTGTATTTTCAATTTGTTGTTCAGTCATTCTTCTGAAAGTCCGTATATAAGCAGCAGTTGTAACACAATGCTCCATTACCGGCAGCCTATTTCGTCGTTGGTAAAATTTTAATTTGACTTTTAAATCACTTTTTTTCTCAAAATATCATGCAAAGAGTGTGAAAAATGCATCATAAGGCCTGATTAAGGTTGAATTCGATATTCCTGTAACGAAGTTGGCAGACTTGTGGTGGTCACAGAGTTAACGACGTTTTCAATGGGGGTCCGTGTTAGTAGATGTTCCGTTTGCTGCTACGATTAAAGCATGACCACATCAAGCGTATAAATTCATCGCCTCTTTTGTCTGCTTGCCAATGAGATACCACAACTGCTCACCAATACACTTGCAACAAGCTGTTCGAGATCATCTAGGCGAAACGTTCCCCATAAGATAGATTTGACGAGATGGCATAATAATTTAAGATCCCTGGTCGCCAGATTTGATTCCATTGACTTTCTCCTGTTGCACCTATTGAAGCAACCAATCTACGAAATCGCAACAAAGCCAGAGAAAGCTCTGGTCGGTGAATGCTATTGGTTCCACAGCGCGTTAACTCACCAGAAATGGCAGATTTCAGCACTTCATGTAATTTTGTTGCAGGCGTAGCAAGTGAAATATTCAAACTCTTCAGGACATCATCTATTCAGAGCCCTCTACATCTTCTACGAGTTCGTAATAGGAATTTCGGATCACCCTATATACAGTTTCTATCAAATGACACTCACGGTGGCCTAAAATATTAAATGATGAGAGAGAAACGCAGCGACGAGGCCAATGATTAATTTTTTCTGTCGTCAGTTACAGGAAAGAACAGATCTTAATTCGTGTTTTCCTCCACGTGGAATTTGGAATGTACCTGGTGTCCCAAACATTTAATGTCAAAATTATGTTTACGCTAGAGGATTATAAACTGATTTATGCAAGATAAGAAACTAGCGTTAAGAAATAAATATTTAGTTTGGATCCTGTAGCACTGCACTGGACAACCTCTTGACAGAACTGAACCCTTGTTCACAATTATTTGGACGAATTGTCTGCGGCATTCTTTATGATATGGCTGTAACTTCTGCTCCACCACTACTTTCTTTACTGTATTCTTCGAACTGTTCATTTAACAGGAAAATTTACGCATAGTTGTTGATTAACCCTCTCATGCACGATCCAACACTACCTCATCGGATTCTACTATGCGAACAATTATCTGCCGAGAACTTTGGCCAAAGTTTTTTGGCTTTAAGAATATAGTTTATCGTGCATTTCTATCCATAGTGATACATTTCCTCTAATTATGATGTCGCATACTGGAAAACTTTTTCTGTCTAGACTCCTTCGGCTTTACAGCCACCACATCCTACTGTGCCATGCATTAAATAAATGGCTACAAGTTTCTTCATCAAGTAATACACCACATCAAAGGCGACAGTTTTTCCCCCAAGGTAGTTACACCAACGTTCATGTTGCAGGCAGTTGTTAATTATGGAACATTAGCAGTTCTCAAACAAATGCTTCATACACGTTGCTCATGCATGTATGAAATCCATTCATTCTATATCACTGGTTCCTTATCCAAAATACTCCTTTTAAGACCCACTACCGTCAGTGTTATTTTAAGCCTACGGTTTGGGACACCCTGAATTAGCGCCGGAACATTTAAAACGCAATGAAGAGTTCACTTCCGTTACACAAACTGTCACAGTATCCGAGTGAAACAAAGGAAACCACGCGAACCATTTGGCATTACCGCTGCAGTGACAAGGATCAGCTCCAAGCTGTGTATATTCTAAGACAAAGAACAACATTTCAAATGGAAAGTCATCACATGACCACTGGTGCCACTGTTCCCTAGTGTCTCTCTCCTTCCTAGCCCAAGTTCTACCTGTAGTAAGTCGTGGATGATGGACAAGGGAAATATGAGTATATCTGAAAAAAAAGTATTTGAGGCTCCCATCAAAAAAGACAGATCTACAAATGGATAAACGCTTTCTGTTCCTACAGCTAAGTCTAGTTGAAGTCCGGTGCAGGTTTTATGACAGAACCTGAAAGCGGAAAACCAAGTTTGTGGGGCATCACAGTGGTGGATGCGTTAGAAAACTCTTCCTGGAGGGCACTTGACGTAACGGATTAGTGGAAGCACTAAATAAGTTCTAGTTTCCTCGTCTGAAGGAAAACGGGCAGCTCACTCGCCTCTCAGACGTTAAACTCGTAGACGCTCTCAAACCTGCCGTAGAATGCAACTTGCTGGCGAAATTCTGCGTCGCACACTGGTTGTCGGCGTTTGTGTTTCATTAACGAAGCAGAGCATGTGTGCTTTGACGCAGAGGTCGCGGCAGAGCCGCAATGCGAACTGCGGAGTTACTTCACAAAACATTTCATTACTGGAGTGAAGGTCACAGTCTCGCCTCGTGGGATCACCATTAGGGACGACGCGCAACTGGCGCGAAGGGAATCCTTTTCAGTCATTGTCGGACTCATCAGGTAGCAACTGATGTCAGCAATGTCTTTAATACAGGGCTATTCAAAAAGAAGGAACAGATTTCACACATTTATTGCTTCCGAACTACAAAAGGCCAACGGCCTTGACGTAGTGGTACATCTACATCTACATCTACATTTATACACCGCAAGTCACCCAACGGTGTGTGGCGGAGGGCACTTTACGAGCCACTGTCATTACCTCCCTTTCCTGTCCAGTCGCGTATGGTTCGCGGGAAGAACGACTGTCTGAAAGCCTACGTGCGCGCTCTAATCTCTCTGATTTTACATTCGTGATCTCCTCGGGAGGTATAAGTAGGGGGAAGCAATATATTCGATACCTCATCCAGAAACGCACCCTCTCGAAACCTGGACAGCAAGCTACACCGCGATGCAGAGCGCCTCTCTTGCAGAGTCTACCACTTGAGTTTGTTAAACATCTCCGTAACGCTATCACGGTTACCAAATAACCCTGTGACGAAACGCGCCGCTCTTCTTTGGATCTTCTCTATCTCCTCCGTCAACCCGATCTGGTACGGATCCCACACTGATGAGCAATACTCAAGTATAGGTCGAACGAGTGTTTTGTAAGCCACCTCCTTTGTTGATGGACTACATTTTCTAAGGACTCTCCCAATGAATCTCAACCTGGTACCCGCCTTACCAACAATTAATTTTATATGATCATTCCACTTCAAATCGTTCCGCACGCATACTCCCAGATATTTTACAGAAGTAACTGCTACAAGTGTTTGTTCCGCTATCATATAATCATACAATAAAGGATCCTTCTTTCTATGTATTCGCAATACATTACATTTGTCTATGTTAAGGGTCAGTTGCCACTCCCTGCACCAAGTGCCTATCCGCTGCAGATCTTCCTGCATTTCGCTACAACTTTCTAATGCTGCAACTTCTCTGTATACTACAGCATCATCCGCGAAAAGCCGCATGGAACTTCCGACATTATCTACTAGGTCATTTATATATATTGTGAAAAGCAATGGTCCCATAACACTCCCCTGTGGCACGCCAGAGGTTACTTTAATGTCTGTAGACGTCTCTCCATTGACAACAACATGCTGTGTTCTGTTTGCTAAAAACTCTTCAATCCAGCCACACAGCTGGTCTGACATTCCGTAGGCTCTTACTTTGTTTATCAGGCGACAGTGCGGAACTATATCGAACGCCTTCCGGAAGTCAAGAAAAATAGCCTCTACCTGGGAGCCTGTATCTAATATTTTCTGGGTCTCATGAACAAATAAAGCGAGTTGGGTCTCACACGATCGCTGTTTCCGGAATCCATGTTGATTCCTACATAGTAGATTCTGGGTTTCCAAAAACGACATGATACTCGAGCAAAAAACATGTTCTAAAATTCTACAACAGATCGACGTCAGAGATATAGGTCTATAGTTTTGCGCATCTGTTCGACGACCCTTCTTGAAGACTGGGACTACCTGTGCTCTATTCCAATCATTTGGAACCTTCCGTTCCTCTAGACACTTGCGGTACACGGCTGTTAGAAGGGGGGCAAGTTCTTTCGCGTAACACCGGTTCCTGTCAGATCATCGAAGTTAAGGGCTGTCGGGCTGTGCTATCACTTGGATGGGTGACCATCCAGTCTGCAGAGCGCTGTCGTCATGCGATGTGCACTCAACCCCTGTGAGGCAAACTGAGGAGCTACTTGATTGAGAAGTAGCGGCTCCGGTCTCGTAAAGTGACATACGGCTGGAAGAACTGTGCGCTGATCACACGTCCCCCCCCCCCCCCCCCCATATCCGAATCCAGTGACGCCTGTGGACTGAGGATGACCCGGCGGCCGGTTGGTACGGTGAGCCTTCATGACCTGTTCGGGCGGAGTTTACTTTTTGTTTTAAACTACAAAAGACAGAAACACAATTCCAAAGTTCCTGGAAAGAGAAAAGTTCAAATTTTTATGAGTTCAATGTGAGCACCATGTGTTACATGGCAAATATCAAAACGGTGGCTCATTTCCTGCCTCACACGAAGTAGCTGGCGTCCCGTTATCGAATTCACAGCTTCAACAATGCGTTGTCGCAGACTTTCAATAGTTTCGGGCATAGGGAGCATAAAAGCTTACCAGTTCGTAAGACAGCTTGGACTGCGGACGGTCTCTATCACATAAAACTCTTGAACTGTATTATCGGCTCTCACCACACTAGCAATGCGGAGAGACGATAACGTTCGTTGTACGAACATAATGCATGAGATGATTATGCTCCTGCGATATGGAACTTCAGAGAAGTTCCTAGAAAAGGCAACAATAAAAAAAATTGTCAGCTTGCACGCAAAGTACTCGTAAGAGTCCCTCAAACTTATTAACGCGGTGCGCTTCATTTCGTGTGACCGGTATCGCGATCAGTAAGTAACTTTGTGCTAGAGACTAAGCAAGCTGAAATACTAATGTCTCGTTAATATCGAAAAATGGTAGAAATGAAAAATCGTTACGGACTTATTTACGGTAGTGTAACTTGCACATGATAAAGTGAGTGATACAAGGTTTATAATTTAAACAGCAAACAGCCATAAGTTACTTGTAACTGGTTGCTGAGTAAATTATTAACCTTGTAATGGTACAACAGTCACTGTTATATCTACTTTTGACAAGCTAGCGTAAAGTAAGTGTGCTTCCGACGGAAAGATTCTATATCATACCATGGACAGCATATCATACAACAGTGCAATATCTAAGTATTGCTAATCTTTACGTTATGGAAACCAATATGCAGAAGATAGTGTCACAATATCACCTCAGTAGTTATTATTCGCACTGTCTTTACCATTTTTCCTCAATAATCCAAAAGAACAGTATTTGTTGCCTGTTGGGTTGTTACGTTATTACGATCTGTTATCGACTAATACATGCTCTGTAGGTATTCGCACAAGTTTGTTTTAATCATGAGGTATACCGCTTATGTAACATGATAGTATCTACGTGGTATGTGCACAAAAATCAATAAATAAAAAAACACATACCACATAAGCTGCGTGTTCTGTTTTAGGAAACAAGTTACTATCATAAGTAATGCTCTGATCTGTTAAGTTATACTATATTATATAAATATTTATGACCCAGTAACAAAATTGTAAACATGATCTGACCACAGGCAATTAAACAAGTTTCTACAGGACGTCCACACTTACTGAAATGTGCGCAATGGTAAATGAATTTGCATAACTGTGTTCCTGAGTGTCTAATGCTAGGTAATCATTCATCAAATCCTATCAAAAAATTATATATTGTGTATACTTTGAGCTTACAGCCGAAAGCAGTGCCATGAGGATGTTTTATCGTGTCTGTAATTACCAAATCCAGACTCGAAAAGAGTTATAACCGAAATGCTTCATCAAACCAATAAGAAATTTGGAAATTTGTGGTAAGTTCCTATGGGACCACACTGCTGACGTCATCGGTCCCTAGGCTTACACAATACTTAATCTATCTTAAACTAACTTACGCTAAGGAGAACATACACACCCATGCCGGAGGGAGGACTCGAACCTCAGACGGGGGGAGCCACGCGAACCGTCGCAAGGCGTCTGAGACCACGCAGCTACCCCGCGCGGCAAACTAATAAGATCACGACGAAATTCAAAATCAAAATCTGCACGTACTATTGGAAAAGGAAACTGACTCAGTAACAGATATTCCATGAAATACTTCGTGTTCGGGGTATAAGTGCAGATATTTTTATTGGCGATTGGAGAAAGTGAACTCAACAACATTGCATCAGTATTTACTTCACGTGCAGCCTAAACATTGTAGCTATTAGGAGTAGTATGTTTGTAGATTGGCTAATACCTCCAAGTACATGTGGCAAGAGCAAGCCATTAATGCTTATTTTCCACTGGACAGCAGGTCAGATGCCAAAGTGTTGACACTTTGACGCAAGAACGGTTAGTCTATACTGACAGGCATAGTCCACTAAGTGGTGCAGTTACGACTGTGCAGAAAACATCAGGTAGTAAATTATGTGGCGTGATCGCTATCTGTTAGATGCAAAGAAAAACAACTAGCACACAAAAGTAGCTACATGTTAACGTACCAATGATCACACCCCTGGCAACCTGTATGTCTCTATTATATAAAGAAGCACAATGTATAGTCTTTGGCAGTCATCTGCAGTCCAGAACAGCATCCAGTAACAAGCCTTTCACATATGCAAATGGCTCTGAGCACTATGGGACTCAACTGCTGTGATCATAAGTCCCCGAGAACTTAGAGCTACTTAAACCTAACTAACCTAAGGACATCACACAGATCCATGCCCGAGGCAGGATTCGAACCTGCGACCATAGCGGTCGTGCGGTTCCAGACTGTAGCGCCTTTAACCGCTCGGCCACTTCGGCAGGCTTTCACATATGCAAGTCACTCATGCACAGAGCAGTATATTTACTATTAATGTGCTGAAATACACTACTGGCCATTAAAATTGCTACACGAAGAAGAAATGCAGATGATAAACGGGTATTCATTGGACAAATATATTATTCTAGAACTGACATGTGACTACATTTTCACGCAATTTGGGTGCATAGATCCCCAGAAATCAGTACCCACAACAGCCACCTCTGACCGTAATAACGGCTGTGATAAGCCTGGGCATTGAGTCAAACAGAGCATCATGATACTGTAAACAGAACCTGAATTCATCCGAAAAAATGACGTTTTGCCATTCGTGCACCCAAGTTCGTCGTTGGGTACACCATCGCAGGCGCTCCTCTCTGTGATGCAGCGTCAAGGGTAACCGCAGCCACGGTCTCCGAGCTCATAGCCCATGCTGCTGCAAACGTCGTCGAACTGTTCGCGCTGATGCTTGTTGTCTTGCAAACGTCCCCATCTGTTGACTCAGGGATCGAGACGTGGCTGCACGATCCGTTACAGCCATGCGAATAAGATGCCTGTCATCTCGACTGCTAGTGATACGAGGCCGTTGGGATCCAGCACGGCGTTCCTTATTATCCTCCTGAACCCACCGATTCCATATTCTGCTAACAGTCATTGGATCTCGACCAACGCGAGCAGCAATGTCGGGATACGATAAACCGCAATCGTGATAGGCTACAATCCGACGTTTATCAAAGTCGGAAACGTGATGGTACGCATTTCTCGTCCTTACACGAGGCATCACAACAACGTTTCACCAGGCAACGCCAGTCAACTGCTGTTTGTGTATGAGAAATAGGTTGGAAACTTTCCTCGTGTCAGCACGTTGTAGGTGTCGCCACTGGCGCCAACCTTGTGTGAATGCTCTGAAAAGCTAACCATTTGCATATCACAGCATCTTCTTCCTGTCGTTTAAATTTCGCGTCTGTAGCACGTCATCTTCGTGGTGTAGCAATTTTAATAGCCAGTAGTGTAGCAGCACGTGACTGAATTATTTGAGTGATCACACACTCACTTATCATTGATAAAACCAAAGACTGTAGCAACAAAAGTCTACAAAACAGTGGAATTCCAGTATGTAGCTATTTTATGTTCAATAACAAATGAATACCTTGGTTTTAGCAATAGAACTAACAGAAATATTGAATATAGTTGTTACAGTACTCTCAAAATTGTATACGCACTTCAAGAAAACCACATGGGTTCCCAGTACACGTAATAGAAACTGAAGATCTAGTAAAAGCCACAAAATTATATACTCTTCAGATAATCCAGGAGAGGATGGTATAATTGAATATACAGTGCAACAGACTGAACAGACATTACTCGAGCCAATAAACCAGCTTCCCGTTTACCAAATACTAGCGACCTGTGAGCCTTTGTGCTTCTTTATGTTATATTTAACAACTTTATGAATATTAGTATCACACGACTGGAATGACCTACACGTCTCCTATCAACCCTCAAGGCAAAATAGGTGGAAAAATCTCCGAAGCGCCTCGTACCGACTCCAGAACACAAAGTATACTGCAATGTAATGCCCATTCGAATCTCCACACCCGCATGACCTGTTCGACTTGCGCTCGTCCCTCATTGGCTAACGCGAGAAGAAGGTTGGCAAAGATTCAAACATGATTCAGTGGAGTCACAGACATATAACGCAAAGAGTATGGCTCAACAAATCGAAGTAGAATACTGCAAAGATAAATTCGCTATTTCAGAAAAGAAAATTCTGGGCAAAATGAAAGTGTAGTTTAGCAAACAACTTTCATCCATATACCATCAATGAACTCTCTCAGAGTGAAAAATCTACAGCAGAAAAAAATACAGTTTTGAGTCGTCAGAAAAAGGAGTAAAGTTAGGTAAATTAATATTCACTGGTACCAAAGTCCTATAGATGACAAATTCTTGCGGTCTCATCACAGTGTTATCATGTGTAGTGAGCACATTTAAATGCCTTCTTAAACTGCGCTGCGGTTGCTACTTGGAACAATACAAAATTTATCTTCAGTCAAACAAGTCTTTTGGAAAGTGAGAACCAAGAAAGTTGATATACTATCTGAAAACATTAGCGGTTCTCTTTACACGAATATGCCGAACGTACTGCATACATTCTATTAGTTTGGAACCGTTTGAATTTCAGTCTGGAAAACCCAATCTCACTTCTCCATCATCTTGTACTGCGGATCAGTATGAACTTTAATAATAACAGTAGTTTTTATTTTTCACTGGTTTGTTGATCTGGCGGATGGGACAGAACAGCGAGGCCATGGGTCCCATCGGATTAGGGAAGGATGGGGAAGGAAATCGACCGTGTCCTTTCAAAGCAACCATCCCGGCATTTGCCTGAAACGATTTAGGGAGATCAGGGAAAACCTAAAGCAGGATGCAAACCGGGGTATCTGCCCCGGGCAGCAATTTCAGGGGGCGCCAAATTCACATTCTTGAAGGACTAAACTTTGTTTCGCCAAGAGCCTAGTATCCAGCGCACGTTGGTCTACTAATTATAGATATGATTTTGAAACGCATCCCTGTTGGTTTTTTAACACATTCTAAGTGATTTATAAACTAATGATAAGTTGATTTTTGAATGCTTGTATAGTGTACGTGGTGTCTCCGCCAGGGGAAATCCCGTCGCATCGAGAAATAAAAAATTTTCCCGCAGACAATAGGGGACGGGCTATACGAGCTGAGCCGAATAAACTCGAACGGGTGAATGCCAGTCACTGTTTGTTATCTGATTGATTAGGTGTGCGAACGATCAGCGTTGTTATAATTATTAGCAAAATCCATTGATGCAGACTGCTCGTGTGGAAATAAACGACTAACAGGAATAACAGATAAGAAAGATTACATATTACCTTCTCGGTGTATCCAAGAAAATGAGTTTTGACAGAATACTTTTGCTAGATCGCTACACTACTAAAAGCCAGTTGTACACTCCCAGGTTAGCAGCCGCAGAAGTTCAATTCTTGGAATAGCTCGGAAAACGTGTTGTACGAACACGTAATAAAGCTTAACCGGAGAATAAATGCAGGATAACTGAACCACTGACTCTGGCAGGATTAGGGAAATTAACTGGAGAATCAGTTTTGACAATGGCAGGAGTAGTTACAGAATTAGTGATGACAATATTATTTGTTAGAACAAGGAAGGAGAAGCTACGGGAAGATAAAACAAATTATATGAAAGAATATGACAATTATAAATTTATATAAAAATTTCGCACTGCTACTACTCTTCGATCTCATGCTTGAGAAATTAGAGCGTATTAACGAAACATGAAGCTACTTCCTAACATAAAACTTTTTGCATGTAGTAGGCTTAATAGGCATTTGATATTGGTACTTCGTCAGTTATATTCTGTCGTTATTTATGTAAATGAGATAGATAAAAATAACCGTTTGTGCCAAAACAGTCTCGCTTATTTGGCGTGTGTTACAATTGCTGCAATATTAGAAAGGCCTGTTTCGTTTTATCTAGCAGACAGTGACAAAATAGACGTAATCAAATCGAGAAACCACACCAGTCTTTGGTGCTATTCGTATTGTGGGTTCCCGCCCACTCGTCTGATATAGGGTGCCTAGGAAGCTGTTTTCTCGGACAACTAGACGACATTCAAACAAATCTTATTAATGGAGTTTATTACAGTAAATTGAATTGACAACATTTAACTTCGTCTTTTCACAAACAGGTGTCGGAAGCAATTGGCGACATGCAAATGACCAATGTTCTTCGATATATACAATTTCCATGCAAGCATTTAATACAGATCACAAGTCACGACTAAATAGTTAGGATGACGGCTCGTCTTCTAGTGCGTCTCTTCTAGTGCATCTTGTAGTGCGGCTCTTGCAGTGCTGCCAAGGCTAGATGGAGCGGCGCTTATATTCTCTTCGTATAGGTGCTGCTCCTGTCGTGGTGGTGTCGTCGTAGTCTGCGTTCTATTTCCTGACGTTGTCTCACAGCCTTCTCTGCTGTATCACTTCGGGCTGACGTGACGGCGCTTGATGTTACGCTGGAACACGTATTAACAGCGGCTTCAGTATTAGACAACGACATTTTGATTTTCCGTGCAGCAAAACATTTGACGAACTTTGATGAAGTAAGAAAAGGAAAACACACAGTGTAAAGCTGTAACAAGATTAGAGAGAAAGAAATGCTGGGACCTAAAGGCTGAAGAAATGTGTACTGTCTTGCCTGTCTCTTGTCTTTACTGGTTTTATGTTTGCTATATTTAATTTTACGTCACGCAAAAGAGAAAGTTATTGGCTAAGAATCACAAATAATCCCACCCAGTATTAATTGTGACCTTTCTAAGGGGCGTAGGATTTCAAACCGGCCGACTGGGAGCAGGAGAAGCACCACGGGTCATTTTAATTTCCACTGTCCTGAATATAGGTTTGATGGCTTCCATTACAAAATATACGCGTTGAATTCCACAGAGCGAAATACAATGACGTGCGATAGAAGAATGTTCTGTGAAGAGGCGTGGCACTGCACTTAGGCACACTTAAGACCACGTCTTACAATTTCTCGAAAATATATGTGTTATATTTACCTCTTCAGAACGATGCTACAAAATGAACTTTTTTTTTGAAAAATCGATCTTTTTTTTAATTTTTGATGTCCTATTTCAAACGTTAGAGAGGGAGGTGGGAGGGGGGGGGGGGGGAGGGCGGGGCCACTATCAAGTTTTTGCCCCGGTTCGGAAATATCGTAGATCCAGGGCTGCATACTATTAGGTTCTCCCACTATGGACTGTATAAAAATCGTCCCACAATCGTCCGTTCTCCCGTTCGCGCCGTTCCAAGAATCTCTGGGAAGCGGGCCTACGTCAGAGCCTCATATCTTCAACCGTCAATCCGCGGTCATATTTTCAAATGCGGTCCACACTGATCTCCACTGCTTTCACGAATGTGGGATGGAAATTTTTTCTCTCAGTCGACCTGTCTTTTGCAAACACTCTAGACAATGCGCAATGCCCCGTGTGGGAAGCGCGCTGGCGGAAGGGACAAATTATAAACCGTCCGTGATGTTGGAGGCGAGTTGCCACAAGCTATCTTTCTAGCTTATTCGCAAGGTACACGTCCAGTTCTTCACTTTCTAAATTTCGTGGCAGAAGCATGCTGCGTTCGCCAATGCGGCGCCAGCAGGACATAAATCTCAGCGTACCTGCTTTGGTAGCGATCAGGAGCGCTCCCCCCCCATCGTCCCGTCCCCCTCCCCGTATTGACCCAGTGTCGATACTTTTCAAGTTGCCGTCTAGGGTCCCCTTGGGAGCAGCACCGCGGGGAGTGCTGGACACACTCCCCCTTTACCACTGACAGGCCGACTGGTGCGATGACTCGATCGCCGACCCGCTCACTGCCCTCTCCGACAATGTGTGGACACAGGTGACTGCTTGACAAACCCCATATTCCTGAAATGACGGACTATGTGCTGGCAAATAGCGGTCAGGGCTAGCGGGTAGAGATTTGCCAGTTAAACCAACACATCCGGACCACGGACCCAAATGTGAACCCACTGTCCACACACAGACAAATGGGTCATGGTAGACCTGCTACGTGGACGAGTCAGCTGACTGGTCCACCTGTGTCTGGGGCCTTTGGGCTGTTCAACGCTTCGATTTGAAAGCGAATATTCTACATACATGCACTAATTCCCATTTGCCAGGTAAAAGAAAGGTTAATAAAGGTGGCTTGAGCTATACAATTACTGTCGTTATCCCCGTCACTTGAATAAAAAAAAAGTGATGAGATTATTGGCCTACACATGATTTTAATCAGTGTCGGATGTTATCTGCATTTCAGAAGAAACGAAAAGTGTCAAGCTGGGAATCGCTTGACGCATTTCAACGTTTCCAATGATAATGAATGAGCTGTAGTTGCTGATTTTTAGCAGATATTACGAAAGAACAGTCTGCCAACTTGATGTCCTCCGTCTACCATTTAGCATTAGTCAACATACAAACTTTAGTAATGGAATAACCCGTTCGTGTAATGCTGTGCATTCCTGTAACATTGGAGACGTAAACTGGTCCAGATGAAGTGGACACTTAGAAGATAACGGAGATCTAAAATGCGTTGTACTGAAAGGATCTAAAAGCACTCAAAAAAAAAAAAAATCTAGTGAAAATGTGGGTAGCTGTGCCACGAATTATAAAATTTTTAATGGGTGAGAACAGTGTAAAAATGTAGTAGCTAAAACCTGGCACAAATATGTGACACAATAAAGCAAGGTTTCTTTAAAAATTGACACATAAAAGATTCGAAGGTTAAAATAATTTGAATATGTTTGTGTTTTAAATCTGAATGATCAAATGGTTCAAATGGCTCTGAGCACTATGGGTCTTAACACCTGTGGTCATTAGTCCCTAGAACTTAGAACTACTTAAACCTAACTAACCTAAGGACATCACACACATCCATGCCCGAGGCAGGATTCGAACCTGCGACCGTAGCGGTCACGCGGTTCCAGACTGAAACGCCTAGAACCGCACGGCCACACCGGCCGGCCTCTGAATGATCAATTTTATGATGTAATGAGTGTATTTATTTACACTTGCAAATGGTGGTGCTGTTTTCAGCAGAAGGGTAATAACAATTGGTGCTACATGCCATTGGCCTAGCGACAGACTGCTGCCTCTATCTCTTCGTGAGGCGTCGTTGAACAAGACTATTGGACAACCACTGTTCACCCGGACGTTAATGTCGCTACAAAATTCTTCAATTAACTCCTCGCTTTACCTCAAGAGGATTGGTGACTAACGCTCCAGTCATCCCAGAAACGAGAAATTCCTTGTAATACTGAGGATTGATGATGAGTAATCTGTAAGGAAGATTAAGATTCATCTACGACAAGGTCATCAGAGATGGAGCACAGTAGTGGTTTGTTGGGAGAAGGATAACAAACGAAATCTACCGTGTTCTACTCAAAAGAAACATGCCAGCAATTCTTTTAAGCGGTAGAGAGAATCCGCGAGAAACGTGAAACTGGAGAATTTGAACCACCATCCTCTGGAATATGAGTCCTGCGGCTTACCACTGTGGCAGCTGGCTCAGCGGCAGTCAACTGTAAGGCAGTTGCATACTGCAGGCTGTTAGGTCACAAAGGTTAAAACAGGCCCTAGACCATCAACACAATCTACTAATAAAAGCTTACTGCTGCCTTCAGGTCATTATTACTGGGGACAGAAATTAATATTCAGCACATAAAATAACCACACAACTAAATGTTTGGGGACACTTATTAAGGTAACAATCAGATTCAGGTCCTGTAATTGAGATGACTATGTCCCATTTTCATTCCATCCATTCACGTTTTGTAGCCTGTGGTTTCCCTATACCAGCCACCACATACAAGCATAATGAACCGGATACGAAAACGAAACCATCGAACACAATAGCCGCTTGTTTCCCACGCTTTGTCTGATACAGGGTGACAACTGTTAAACTATATGAAATAAAAGCGTCATAACTTCTAAATGGTTTGCGTTAGGACGTTCAAACTGCACGGTTGGTAGCGGGGCATGATGGGAGTTAGCCGGCCTGAGTGGCCGAGCGGTTCTAGGCGCTACAGTCTGGAGCCGAGCGACCGCTACGGTCGCAGGTTCGAATCCTGCCTCGGGCATGGATGTGTGTGATGTCCTTAGGTTAGTTAGGTTTAATTAGTTCTAAGTTCTAGGCGACTGATGACCTCAGAAGTTAAGTCGTATATTGCTCAGAGCCATTGAACCATGATAGGAGTTAGTAAGCCCATGCGTTGTTTTCGGCCGCTTTCATTGATTCGTCAATAAGCAAAATTGGCGCAGTTAGGGGGACTGACAATCCACATTTCGCGATCGAAAAGTCTCTTCACCCTCAACGGATGGCTGTGTGGTGTGCAACGTCCTGTCACGGAATAATCGATGCGATATTCCTTGATGGCACTGTGACTACCGAACGGTGCGTGAAAGTTTTGAAAGATGATTTCATCCCCATTACCCAAAATGATCCTCGACCCCATCGAAGCAGGGGAATGTTTGACGACCCGGAGGAGCAGTTTGGGGACCGCATTCAGGCGCTCGGGTACCCAGAGGCCATTGGGATAGACCTCGATTGGCCGCCATATTCTCCGGATCTGAATACATGTGACACCTTTTTGTGGGGCTGTATTACAGACAACGTGTGCAACAATAGCCCCAAAACCATTACTGAGCTCAAAACGGCCCTTCAGGAGGTCATCGAGATCATCAATGTTCAGACACTTCAATGGGTCATGCAAAATTTCGCCATTCGTGTGCGCCACATCATCGCCAATGATGGCAGGCATATTGAACACGTCGTAACCTAAATCTGAATATCTGTAGTGACGTTTACATGTAGAATAAAGTGTGTGCACACCGAAGTTTGTAACTAATTTGCGTTTTTTTTTTCATATAGTTCAGTAAGTGTCATCCTGTATGTCCATCGTGTAATAGCTCGAACATTTAATGATCCATTGAAAAAATGCTTGCATATCGTCCAGTTCTAAGTAGGTCCTACGCTCCTACTTGCCATTTTCATCCCATGTGCTTATTGTTAATTTTTGTTATATCATTACAGCAAGGTGGAGTGATCCATTTTTTCATTGAAATAATATATTTTTTTAAAGTTCAGTCATGAATCATTTTCTTCTTATAAAAGATACATTTCCGAAACAGATGAGGCATGATGAATCAGTGGGATAATACCAGACAACAAATTCAAACATCCGGCGTTCAATTTCCAGTCAGTTGTAGGATTTGTTTCGTCACTTAGCGCCCTTTCATCTACGGCAATGATAGAAATTTCTTAAAGCGCGAAATACCTACTCACATCAGAGTTGGGAGTATTTCTTGCGCTGTATGTTCCTAGTCAGTTCAAAGCTCGGAAGAAGGCAAGGGCACAGACAGTCGTACTGAGTCTACAGAAGTACAGGACCATGAGCAGCAACGGGAGAAAGGGAAACATCCTTATGACCACCCTGCTTTACTTCAGAAACGACACCTGCTACCAGGAATATTCAGAGTGGGACTGTGGACCCAAGTAAGCGGAAAACAATTTATATTTTCTCTTATTAGTGGCGTTACATCCGTATGCATCGTGTTCATCGTTAATGTCAACTTAAAATGATTTCATTGGATTTTTAATCGGGCAGCTGGAGCAGAAAATATCCACTCGATGCAGATTAACTCGTGGGAAATACCGTATATGGATACTATTATCGATATGTGGAATGGAGGAAAGGGTTGGTTGGGGAACGAGACCAGACAGCGTGATCATCGGTCTCATCGGATTACGGAAGGAAGCCGGCCGTGCCCTTTCAGAGGAACCATCGCGGCATTTGCCTGGAATGATTTAGGGAAATCACGGAAAACCTAAATCAGGATGGCCGGACGCGGGATTGAGCCGTCGTCCTATCGATATGTGTCGGTAGAACGGAAATTCGTTTCCTGCGCTTACATCCTATCGCACACAAGTCTGCGACCAATTCCTTTCCCGTCAGAGATGCGTTGCCGGCCTTAAGAATCACAATGCCGAGAGGATATGAAAGACCAAAGGCCACGGCCGACAACCTTACGTACTTACTGCTAGTAGCAAAAGAAATCTCTGATTTTGCAGAAGATAGCTGCCGCTGTAGAAAACGAAAATGGGCAAAATTCCTCCAGTAAGCACGCTGCTCGCGTTGCTCCATTTGCGGTTCGCGGCGGGTTATAAACTGAAGTTTCCGTAATAATAGCGCTTCAGAGGTCACATTTTGATGACGTTTATGGCTCGTCGCGGCGAAATGTTCGCCTGGCACTAATGCACTTGACAGCCTGGGCCTGAGCATAATGCGCAACTTATGCTAATGCAGCGATGCCGCGTTTACCGCAAAAACGCTTTCTCGGCGTGTTCTCGCGGAGCCCGCCTCACACACAACCGGAATGTCGCAAGTTGCAAGTAAACTTGCGACTGTTGTTGCCTCGCAGCCTCACTCCCTCTCTTCCTCCTCCTCCTCCCTCCTTCCTAACACCCCTACTCCTCCTCCCCCGCGCCGACTTCCACCCTGCCTGCCCCCCCTCCTCCCCCCCCCCCCCACCGCACCCGCCAGTTCCCGCCATGCTCCACATAGGTTTCCCTGAACCGTCCGATTTCCCTTACATGCGTGTTCTTACTCCAGCCTCCGTCATTGACGTGTTTACTGGGTTACTGCATACACTTGAAAGCTGCTAATGTAAAAGCCTTCACTCCAGTATAAACAGTTGCTAAGAGTAAGGATCACATCTAAATCTTAGGTTGCAGTTCCATAAAACAAAAATTATGGAATGATTTTGTGGTAGCATCGGATTGTATTTTCATTGGACAAAGATCTTCAGTGCAACGCCATCACGTGCACTGGAAATGTGGTAAATAGATACACTTGAGTCCGTAGTTTCATTGACTTGCAGAAAAAGGTGGAAAATTTATTATAAGCCCTCGATGTCAGCAGCCTCTTGAACTGCCTTTCGTGCCTGGCAAATTCCAGTTGTCGGAGATTCTAAACGTTTCTAGATGTTCGCATATCTGTTTTACTGTTCCCGCTACATTACACCTACTCTCTAGATATCTATTCGTCTGTGTCACTAAAAAACGAGCAAAGTGGTGCAATGGTTAAGGCAGTATACTCGCATTTAGCAGGACGGTGGTACAAATACCTGTTCGGTTATCAAATGGTTCAAATGGCTCTGAGCACTATGCGACTTAACAACTGAGGTCATCAGTCCCCTAGACTTAGAATTACTTAAACGTAACTAACCTAAGGATATCACACACATCCATGCCCGAGGCAGCATTCGAACCTGCGACCGTAGCAGCAGCGCGGTTCCGGACTGAAGCGCGTAGAACCGCTTCCGACAAAGAGCATAATTACTAAGTATCGGCGCGTTTGATACAGTTACTGGTCTCCGTTGGCTTTTCCTGGTCATCTTCAAAGTGCTGCGGGATCACAGAGAATGGACTCTACCGCAGCCTACACTTACTTGATTGGATTTATTTATTTAACTTGGAAAGCTTAGGAACATAAAGCTCTCCTTTACCTTCAAGCAGGCATTGTCGGTACTTTATCCTTACCTTCATTATGACGCACGTGTTACAGGTTCCATTATACTTAGAACTGAGTCTAATGCTTTGAAATATTAAAGACAGATAAGTAAAACAATAATACCTACAGCAGAAAAAAATTTGTTTGTATTTGTTTGTGAAGAATAGATTACCAGGGACAATCTGGAGGAGATAGATGTAGGCCTGTCAGTTTTTGAGGGAAAACTATGGGGGTGACAAGCAGAAGCGTTTCAGCGTTTTCTTAAATACAGTGCTGGCTGGCTTGTTGCAGAAGTGGACAGCAGCAATTGAGAAGGAATTTAAAATATTTTTGTTTTATGAATGGGTTCAGCTAGGATAGTAGATGAAACGGATCTCGTATCGTGATTATGATGCTATGATAGGTATTTGATGTGTGATGCAAGGTACTGAAAAGCCTATGAAGCAAACATAGCGTGTAGTATTCACGTAACTTGTGTGGCCGCAACCATTCTAATTGTGTGTATGAGGTACTGATACGGCCAAATAAATGGACGTGCCGACATAACGCACACATGCATTCTTAGCAAGTTCCAGCCGTTTAATATTTTCACTACTTTTGCCGTCTTGGAGTACAACATAACAGTGGAGGTACGGCAGAACTAGTGACTATGCAAATTTACGTTTCACATCTGAGGAGACATATTCGGAAATTTTTGGGGACATAAAGGTAAGAGAAGTTGTGTTGGGGTGGGGGGTTGTTTGGGGGAAGAGACCAAACAGAGTGGTCATCGGTCTCATCGGATTAGGGAAGGACGGGGAAGGAAGTTGGCCGTGTCCTTTCAAAGGAACCATCCCGGCATTTGCCTGGAGCGATTTAGGGAAATCACGGACAACCCAAATCAGGATGGCCGGACGCAGGATTGAACCGTCGTCCTCCCGAATGCGGTAAGAGGAGTCTTCATGTACGTGGCAACAACACTTTCTGGGCAGTTAAGATATTCATCCAGAGTTACACCCAAATTATTTGCCGTTTTCTGATACCGTATTGGAGCAGCGGTAAGAAGAATAGGCGGTAAGTATTCGCGAAATAACAGATTAGGTGTTTCGGAACCACTGGTGATTGCTTTAAGACCACCCAACAGCACTCGGCCCTCTTCTGCATTACCCATGTATCTGTGATTCTTGCGTGCTTAAACTTTGGTGGAATAAACCTGTACCTGACACGGTCACAATACCTTCTCCTACTTTCATTGAGTTGGAGTGGCAGACACTATTTTACAAGTAAAATGTTCTGACATTATTGTTGTTATGTTCAGCTGAATTACAGGTATTTCTGAGATAGTAGGTTGCAGCTTGTGTACTCGGAACTTCCTTTGCATCGTATCGTCTCATTTTTTCCAGTTCGGAATTTTATTAGTCAAAATGTAGAAGGTTCGTGTCTATAACTCGCGTAAGTTTATAACTAACCCAATGTAAATTATGTATTGTAAAAGTCAGAGTAATGAAAGGGTCGTTGTATTTGCAGATATCGAGAACTACAACTAACTACTTCAACCTACATCCATTTGAAACTGCTGACTTTTTCAAGCCATGGTCTCTCTATATGTTTTATACAAACACTTGCCTCCAGTACCAAACTAAGTTTTCCTTAATCCTAGAGCACTAATTGCTGCTAAGCCATAGTAAATTTTACAACTCCAAATTTCGTTCAAAGGAGATCATAATTTATTGTTATGCACTAGTTAACTGCAATTATCAGATCTCCAATGGCATGTTACATACAAAATGTCCTGTTTTATACCCTATAATGACAATTTTACTGCTAAAACGTTATTCGAAAAGAAGTCATAATTTACGAGTATGTTACGCTCTGGTTATAAATTATTATAACTCCAAGAGCATTTCACACACACAAAAAATGAGCAGTTCGCAGCTCGTGGTCTAGTGGCTAGCGTTGCTGCCTCTGAATCACGAGGTCCCGTTCTCCATTCCCGTCCGGGTCGGGCATTTTCTCCGCCCGGGGACTGGGCGTTTGTGTGGTCCTCATCATCATTCGGGAAGTGCTGAGACGGTAATGGAAAGATTTGGAACTTGTACTGGCGCTGATGACCACGATGTTGAGCGCCCCAACAACCATCAACATCACAAAATGAGCAGAGAGCCTTCTGCTTTAGACACTGTTGTAACGGTCCAAGCAATACCTAACCCGGTGTTCTGCACAAACGTGTATTGAGGATTGGTTACAAAAAGTCGTCGTTCTTCAGTTGCTCGAAGGACAAAATGAGCATGCTTTTTTTCCTTTGAGGTTGTTGTTGTCTACACTAAATTCTCCATTGTGTGTGTCCTTGTCAGCTTCTTCAAACAAAAAGTCCAGTTAGCGTCAAAATCAGACTCAAAGACGAGATTATCACTGAAGAGGGCCATTCTGATTCTCTCTTCTAACTGAGACTGCTTGATATTTCATCTAAGATAAATTCACAGCAACAAAACAATTCTGCCGACTGTTAGAAAACAGGCACATCATTACTGAATATACGCAATAGCTACGACAAGAGCACCAGGGTCAGCTAACCGCTGTAGTAATGAAATAAATAATTCAGCCATTGTTAACAATAATGTTTGCCATGAAGGTACTCAACAGCTCACGTGTCCAGGTTGGCGGTAATCGTGAAGAGATACAAACAACAGACGTACATTTTACGAGAGTTTAGTAATCTAGGCTTAATGTTTCGTGATATGTTCTATGAACCCACCCAATCTTTTTGTCAAGTTATGCCATAAAAGTCTTTCCTACCCGATTCGATTAATTAACTCTTCGTTAGTCATTCGATTTACCCTCTTTATCTTCACCACTTTTTGTAACAACAAATCAAAATTTCTACTCTCTTCAGTTGTGTATTGTCCAAGTTTCACCTCCATAGAATCCTAAATTCTAGAAAATACTTCCAGAATAGACTTCCCAAATTCATAATCGATATAAACACGTTTGTCTTTTCCAGAAAAACTGCTTCTAGGGATTGCTAATCTGAACTTCGTATCTCCTTCACTTCTTCCTTGATATATTATTTTCCTGCTCATACAGCAAACTCATCTTCTACCTAATCTAATTCCCTGCATCAGCTGGCTTAGTTATTTTCTTTAATTTCCGTTAACGAATAAATTTAGTTACGAAGACGAAAGATAATTAGTTATGTTCGCTTAGTGTATGAACCTATGATAAAACATGTTGCTCAATTTCCTCCATTAATCCTACCCGGTAAAGGTCCCAGACTGTTGAGCAGTACTCAAGTACCCGTCAAAAGAATACTTTCTGTGATAACAGTTCGGAAGGCGAATTTCATTTCCTTAGGATACTTTCAATGATCAGAGAATGCCGGACATTTGCCACGCCGGTCATTTGCCACACTTGCTCCTTCGCCAGGTAGCGATCCCTCAGGTAAAGGACGCCCTTCCTCATACTTCTTCTATCCGCTTTCAAACCGCCGACTCCACATCTGACTCGATAGAACCAGTACGTAAGGGACCTTCTTCTTCGACATCTTGGCCAAATACAGAGATTCTTTTCCGAAATCGAAATATTTATAACTTTTGGGAAACGAAAGCAATACCGACGATTATTTCAGTATGTAATTAGTACTGCCAAATATAAATATAGATTGCTCTGTCTGTACGGTACCTTCCTTTCACGCTTACTGACTACGATAGAAACAGTCCATCGCCATGGGAGCAACAAGAAAGGAACGATGTAAAGAGAATGCGAATGTGCGCTGATCATTTCTTTTTGATTACTGCATTTGTGACTACTTTAATTACTACAACTGCATGCCCAAAAGACAATAAGGAAAGAAGAAATGGGTATGTGAATACTTGAAAAGAGGAACGACATACTCCATATTAATTTACTATCTAAAATGCGGTATCCCTTGCGATGAAATATTAGTTAATAAAGTGTAGCGGGAAAATGTTCAAAACATGACTGAAAATACGTTCACTAAATTGAGATAAGAACATCTATGATTGACATGTCATCTAAAGTCGACGTACATTTTTAAAATGTTGTTGTTGTTGTTGTGGTCTTCAGTCCTGAGACTGGTTTGATGCAGCTCTCCATGCTACCCTATCCTGTGCAAGCTTCTTCATCTCCCAGCACTTACTGCAACCCACATCCTTCAGAATCTGCTTAGTGTATTCATCTCTTGGTCCCCCTCTACGATTTTTACCCTCCACGCTGCCCTCCAATGCTAAATTTGTGATCCCTTGATGCCTTAGAACATGTCCTACTAACCGGTCCCTCCTTCTAGTCAAGTTGTGCTACATACTCCTCTTCTCCCCAATTCTACTCAAGACTTCATCATTTGTTATGTGATCTACCCATCTAATCTTCAGCATTCTTCTGTAGCACCACATTTCGAAAGCTTCTATTCTCTTCTTGTCCAAACTATTTATCGTCCATGTTTCACTTCCATACATGGCTACACTCCATACAAATACTTTCAGAAACGACTTCCTGACACTTAAATCTATACTCGATGTTAACAAACTTCTCTTCTTCAGACACGCTTTCCTTGCCATTGCCAGTCTACATTTTATATCTTCTCTACTTCGACCATCATCAGTTATTTTGCTCCCCAAATAGCAAAACTCCTTTACTACTTTAAGTGTCTCATTTCCTAATCTAATTCCCTTAGCATCACCCGACTTAATTCGACTACATTCCATTATCCTCGTTTTGCTTTTGTTGATGTTCATCTCATATCCTCCTGTCAAGACACTGTCCATTCCGATCAACTGCTCTTCCAAGTCATTTGCTGTCTCTAATCGAATTACAATGTCATCGGCGAACCTCAAAGTTTTTCTTTCTTCTCCATGGAATTTAATACCTAATCCGAATTTTTCTGTTGTGTCCTTTACTGCTTGCTCAATATACAGATTGAATAACATTGGGGACAGACTACAAACCTGTCTCACTCCCTTCCCAAGCGCTGCTTCCCTTTCATGCCCCTGGACTCTTATAACTGCCATCTGGTTTCTGTACAAATTGTAAATAGCCTTTCGCTCCCTGTATTTTACCCCTGCCACCTTTAGAATTTGAAAGAGAGTATTCCAGTCAACATTGTCAAAAGCTTTCTCTAAGTCTACAAATGCTAGAAACGTAGATTTGCCTTTCCTTAATCTTTCTTCCAAGGTAAGTCGTAAGGTCAGTATTGCCTCACGTGTTCCAATATTTCTACGGAATCCAAACTGATCTTCCCCGAGGTCGGCTTCTACCAGTTTTTCCATTCGTCTGTAAAGAATTTGTGTTAGTATTTTGCAGCTATGACTTATTAAACTGATAGTTCGGTAATGTTCACATCTGTCAACATTTGCTTTCTTTGGGATTGGAATTATTATATTCTTCTTGAAGTCTGAGGGAATTTCGCCTGTCTCATACATCTTGCTCAACAGATGGTAGAGTTTTGTCAGGGCTGACTCCCCCAAGGCCATCAGTAGTTCTAATGGAATGTTGTCTACTCCCGGGGCCTTGTTTCGACTCAGGTCTTTCAGTGCTCTGTCAAACTCTTCACGCAGTATCGTATCTCCCATTTCATGTTCATCTACATCCTCTTCCATTTCCATAATATTGTCCTCAAGTACATCGCCCTTGTATAGACCCTCTATATACTCCTTCCACCTTTCTGCTTTCCCTTCTTTGCTTAGACCTGGGTTTCCATCTGAGCTCTTGATATTCATACAAGTGGTTCTCTTTTCTCCAAAGGTCTCTTTAATTTTCCTGTAGGCAGTATCTATCTTACCCCTAGCGAGATAAGCCTCTACATCCTTACATTTGTCCTCTAACCATGTCTGCTGAGCCATTTTGCACTTTCTGTCGATCTCATTTTTGAGACGTCTGTATTCCTTTTTGCCTGCTTCATTTACTGCATTTTTATATTTTCTCCTTTCATCAATTAAGTTCAATATTTCTTCTGTTACCCAAGGAGTTCTACTAGCCCTCGTCTTTTTACCTACTTGATCCTCTGCTGCCTTCACTACTTCATCCCTCAGAGCTACCCATTCTTCTTCTACTGTACTTCTTTCCCCCATTCCTGTCAATTGTTCCCTTATGCTCTCCCCGAAACTCTGTGCAGCCTCTGGTTCTTTCAGTTTATCCAGGTCCCATCTTCTTAAATTCCCACCTTTTTGCAGTTTCTTCAATTTTAATCTACAGTTCATAACCAATAGATTGTGGTCAGAGTCCACATCTGCCCCTGGAAATGTCTTACAATTTAACACCTGGTTCCTAAACCGCTGTCTTACATGATATAATCTATCTGATGCCTTCTCGTATCTCCAGGATTCTTCCAAGTATACAACCTTCTTTCATGATTAAAATGTTAGAAATAAGGAAATGAAGTAATACAGAACGCTTTGCTTGTAACGTACGTTGTTGTTCTACATTGTTTAGCTCTGGTATTTACAGGGTCACAGAGAAAGCATCCTAGGTTTTGGAGGGAAAAGCCGTAATTGTAATGATCTGCACTACAACAGAAACAGAAACTTAAGGAAAAATAATGTAATGTGTGTTTCAGCTCACAAGCGACATTGAAGCAGATAGTTCCTGTGACTTAGTATGGGCAGAGGTTATATTCGACAACCGGAATAAATTAATAACTGGCTCCTTTTACCGACACCCGGTCTCAGATGAAACAGTTGCTGAACAGTTCAAAGAAAACTTGAGTCTCATCACAAATATGTAGCCTACTCTTACAATTATAGTTCGCAGTGACTTCAATCTACCTTCCGTATGTTGACAAAAATACATTTTCAGACCCTATTGTAGACAGAAAACAACTTCCGTAATTGTTCTAAATGCTTTCTTAAAATTATTTTGAACAATTAGTTCACGGAGGTTCGAGTCCTCCCTCGGGCATGGATGTGTGTGTTTGTCCTTAGGATAATTTAGGTTAAGTAGTGTGTAAGTTTAGGGCCTGATGACCTTAGCAGTTAAGTCCCATAAGATTTCACACTCATTTGAACACAATCAGTTCACGAGGCCATTCAAATTGTAAATGGTTACGAAAACACACTTGACCTTTTAGCCGTAAATAGTCCTGAGCATCACAACGGATACAGGGATTAGTGAACACACAGTCGTAGCGAGGCTCAATTCCGTATCAAAGAAATTCACCAAAACTAAACGCGAAATATATCTATTTATAAAAGCAACCAAAAATTCGGTTCACGTCTTTCTAAGAGACAGTCTCCAATCCTCCCAAACTATGTAAGTGAAGAGCATATGTGGCTTAAATTCAAAGAAATAGCATCAACAGTACTCGAGAGATTCATACCAAATAAATTAATAAGAGACGGAACTGATCCCCAATGGTACAAAAAACACGACAGAAAGCTGCTGCAGGAGCACCGAAAAAGGCAAGTATAATTTAGACGAACGCAAAATATCCCAGATTGGCGAAGTTTTACTGAGGCTCGATATTTGTTGCCGATTTCAATGCGAGATGCATTTAATACTTTCCACAACGAAACTCTCTCTAGAAATGTGGCGGAAAATCCAAAGAGATTCTGGTCCTATGTTAAGTAAACCAGCGGAAAGGCTCAGTAAGCGATGAGGAGGAGGAGGGGGAGACAAGGGACCCAACCCTTCGGAGCAGGTAAAATCGTGGCAAATGTCCGGAGTGGCAAATGTCCGCACACCATCTCAGACGCCTAGTCGAATTATCTTGGAAGGGAACAGTAATCCTCGTAACGGGTTTGTACTCCTGGAAAACCTGGCCGGGGAGCAGTAACGTCGGTCGGTTGAGGAAGAGGCAGCGGCGAGGGACGCAGTGTATGGTAAGGCACGCAGTCGCGGCCCGCCAGACGAGGCCGTATATGGCGCCTCTAATCTGCCGCGGACAGCTCAGTTGCGCGATATTTACAGCAGATTCCCGCTGCCCGTGCGTTATATCCCAGCCGGCCTTTAGCATAATGTTTCGATTTTATCGGGCCGCTTCAAAGTTCTCGCAATGTAGATGACCCTATTGTTGTGCGAAGGTTGCCGGAGAGGAACAGCACGTCACAGCTCCGCCGGCGCGATACCCGTTCCGTCACGGAGAGTAAGGATGATGAGCGCAGATTAGGGAATTATCACCTTCCTGCAGTAATGCCGCCAAAAAGCACACACCTACACAAGTTTCGTCGCACGCTCTCCTTCTTTCTTTTCTTTCGCTACGAGGACGCAGCCACTCGATATCAACACCAAAGGCCACCTTTGCTGCAATTGCTGCTTTATTCGTCACCAACCTTCTTCTTTTGCATTAATCCCGTGTCTACATGGGATCTGCATGTTAATTATCGGATTTGGCACCGTTAACGTTAGAAAGTAAAATTCTATGTACCTGCTTGACAGAAAATCCTAGGAAGTTCTGGTCTTACGTTAAATCAGTAAGTGGATCGAAACAGCTTATCCAGACACTCTGGGATGATAATGGCATTCAAAAAGAGGATGACACGCGTAAAGCTGAAATACTAAACACCTTTATCCAAAGCTGTTTCACAGAGGAAGACCGCACTGCAGTTCCTTCTCTAAATCACCGCACGAACGAAAAAATGACTGACATCGAAATAAGTGTCCAAGGAATAGAAAAGCAACTGAAGTCACTCAACAGAGGAAAGTCCACTGGACCTGACGGGATACCAATTCGATTCTACACAGAGTACGCGAAAGAACTTGCCCCCCTTCTAACAGCCGTGTACCGCAAGTCTCTAGAGGAACGGAAGGTTCCAAATGATTGGAAAAGAGCACAGGTAGTTTCAGTTTTCAAGAAGGGTCGTCGAGCAGGTGCGCAAAACTATAGGCCTATATCTCTGACATCGATTTGTTGTAGAATTTTAGAACATGTTTTTTGCTCGCGTATTATGTCATATCTGTAAATCCAGAATCTACTCTGTAGGAATCAACATGGATTCCGGAAACAGCGATCGTGTGAGACCCAACTCGCTCTATTTGTTCATGAGACCCAGAAAATGTTAGATACAGACTCCCAGGTAGATGCCATTTTCCTTGACTTCCGGAAGGCGTTCGATACAGTTCCACACTGTCGCCTGATAAACAAAGTAAGAGCCTACGAAATATCAGACCAGCTGTGTGGCTGGATTGAAGAGTTTTTAGCAAACAGAGCACAGCATGTTGTTGTCAATGGAGAGACGTCTACAGACGTTAAAGTAACCTCTGGCGTGCCGTAGGGGAGTTTCATGGGGCCATTGCTTTTCACAATATATATAAATGACCTAGTAGATAGTGTCGGAAGTTCCATGCGGCTTTTCGCGGATGATGCTGTAGTATACAGAGAAGTTGCAGCATTAGAAAATTGCTGCGATGTCCCGAGGAGATCACGAATGAAAAATTAGAGAGATTCGAGCGCGCACGGAGGCTTTCCGGCAGTCGTTCTTTCCGCGAACCATACGCGACTGGAACAGGAAAGGGAGGTAATGACAGTGGCACGTAAAGTGCCCTCCGCCGCACACCGCTGGGTGGCTTGTGGAGTATAAATGTAGATGTAGATGTAGAGGGTGGCCACGGCTTCACGTCCACAGGACCTCAACTGTTTGCGTCCAGAGTTATTCTTGTGGAAGTGTGCGAACTTTTTCTAAATGTTGGCGATACGTATAACTGAGGCGGGACGTGGGTACCAGCCCGGCATTCACCTAGTCGGGTATGGGAAACCGCCTAAAAGCCAAATCCCGGCTTGCTGGCAAGCCAACCATCGTCGCCGGGCAGATTCGATCCGTGGCAGGCACGGCTTCCCTAATACCCGAAGCGGCCACCCCCAGCTACCCAGGGAGTACATACGGTCATCAATATTATCCTCAAACCCCTTCCAGCCCACCACCATCCATCTAAAACACTAAAAACTAAAACTAAAATCCACCCGAACAGGCCGTGAAGGCCCATTGGCACCGATCGGCCGCCGTGTCATCCTCAGCACCGCTCTCCCTGCCGCATGTCAGTTTAGGAGACCGGACCCGGTACTTCTCAACCAAGTAGCTCCTCAATTTGCCTCACAAGGGCAGAGTGCACCCCGCTTGCCAAAGCGCTCGGCAGACCGAATGGTCACCCATCCAAGTGTTAGCGAAGCCCGACAGCGCTTAACACCGGCGATCTCACAGGAACCGGTGTTACTACTGCGGCAAGGCCATTGGCCTTACCAACCTGACACCCACTGCTGTATAAAGGCCTTCTCTATACATTTTCTTATACTACGGCCTTTTGCGATACTCGTCCACGGTGCTTACACATGTTCTCTAATGTCATCAAATACGAGTACTTCAAGGCTTCAATCTTTTCTTCTCTCTTTGAATCCGACAGCGACCTTCCTCTTTCCATCTGCCGTCCATTAGCGTCGCTACATGTCCCATCTACCTCTATGTTAGCTTAATTAATCAACATAAAGTCTTCTAATCAAAACTGTTCCCTGATAAAATTGTATTTTCCCTATCTCTCCCAGTGACTCCCAATACGCATTTCTCTATTGCGCCTTAACCAGCCCTTAATTTTTGAATTATTTTCGTATTAAAAGCCCATTTCTCACTATTATACGTCAAAACTGGTGATTAACACTGATTACGAAATGTTCTTTCCAGATGCATTGGAAGCTAGCTCCGAAAAGTAAATTTAGTTTACCAAAGGCATTCCAGGCCATTTTTACTCTCCCGTTTATTTAGTTTTTGCTGCCCATACAACCGTTGTCTCCAACTGCCTAAATTTAAAGCCTCATCAACTGGTCCTATAGTTTAATTTTAAATTTGCGCTATTTTATTTTCTATTTGATGGTTAAACATTACTTTCTGTTATTATAATTGATTTTCTGGCCTGCAATCATATTTGCTGTAATAAGTTTATCTATTCGTCATTGAAATGTGTCTGCACTAGAGATAAACAGTGCAGTGCCATCAGTAAAACGAAAATGATTTGGCACTTACCGTTAACATTAATTTCTACTTCTTCCTTCCAGTTTCAGAATCTGAGAAATTTCTGAAGGACTATTTACGTGTGCGATAACAATATTAAACAAAAGATCCTTAAACTACCGTACTATGAGTGAACACCTGATACGGAGAAACATGAACTGTGGCAGAAATAGCGGTTTTTATTCGCCAGTAGACCTTGTATTTCAATCATACAAAATTGATGAACAGAAATTCACCACCAAGCACATCAAAACTGAATAAAAACAGTTCATTGGAACCCTGGCAAGTCACTCCCTACTCGCCTCTCAGTGTGATGCAACTTTACCGGTATTCTGAAGCAGCCTGTTTGTTATAGATTTCACACTAGGCTCACTGAAGGAGATGGTCGATCACCGTAGCAGTGAAGCTACAAACGACAGTCAGAACTCTGACCCGCTGCTATTCCTTATTAGTATGCAGTGAATAGCTTTCTCGCTTTCCTTTCAAACGTGACGAAAACACTGCTGCTTCCTAGAAAAGAAGCGTTTTTAGTGGGGTTATTGTCTAATGTGAGCTCCTGGTTTCATCTACCATGACTTATTCAGTGCATCGAATCAGATCTAAGGTTTACGAAAAAAACTATTTTGAAATAAAACTGTTGGAAATACTATATTTGCTGTTACTTGCCATTTGATTTCACTAACATCAGTCATAAAAATCTTTCAGTCCTGTATGCATAATCACGAAACATGTTACACCGTAATGCATATTTTGAGTCAAAAGAGTGGATGTGGTAAAGAGGCAGTTTTCCGTACTCGCTGAGATAAATGATAGGACGCTTGTTTGTGTATTGTTTGACAGCCACTATGAAAAGACGCAAGAGGAAAACACTCAAAGCACAACTGGAGCTTAATACGACTACCTGTGTCGCGTAGAGCATGAGATCGCATTGTGTCTGTAGATACACGCTTGTGCCAATAAGAAGCAGATAGATTTTACCCACCGAACGAGATCGCACCTCGCATTTGGGAGGAGCGGTATTCAACTCCTAGTCCAGTAATGCTAATTTAGGTTTCCTGTTATTCCCTTGTACGATTAAGTCGAAGACCAGGATGATAACGACAGGAAGGATATTCTTTTCTATTCTACTCGAGTTTGCGCTCACCATAAATACCCTCCATCTGCTACAATGATGGTGACATGTAATCATATTTCATCAGAAAAGAATTTGGTCTGTGACTCGGTATTACTACATCGCTTGAAACAAATTACGTCAACAATGCAGAATTGCCTTTGAAGAAACTCATCGTAACATAACACATGAATCTCACTTTAGCCAATAAAATGAGAAGCTTCATTTAATTTAATTGGAGCTGATGACGAGGTGACTTCTAAACACGAAAACGGCTTTTTCATTTATTTCGAGCCGACATGTTTCATCGCCACTAAAGCAAGAACTATTCTATTGTCATAGAACTAAAACTTATGCTAAGTCCGGAATAATACACTGGTCAGGTTAACAGTGTATGATGAGCCATCCAGGACGTGTTACAGAGGGCTTCTAGTCATGTTTCTCAAAGCACTGATTTGATGGAAATGGTGAGTCTTTATCTCATTTACTAACATCCGTTATTAAGACACGAAGAAGGAAGAAGGTAAAGTATTGCACGAAGGGAAGATACATGTTACGTTCGTCACCGAAAGACTGAAGTCGAAGGAAACTGACACAGAACGTCAGCGACATGGGTTGCACTAATCAACTTACCCGTACCATTCGTGTACAGCGTCAACGAAGAACGGCTGTCGGTGAACCTCTTTATGATATCCTTCATATCAAGCGAATGTTTTCCATGCCTCGAAGTCAAATAATAGTGCTAGTGTAGCCTTATTTCTCTATGACAGTCATTGAACTAGATGAAAAAAAACCCAAATTAGTTACAAATTACGGCGTGCACATACTTTATTCAACATGTAAACGTCACAACAAATATTCGTATTTAGGTTATGACATGTTCGATATGCCTGCCATCATTGGAGATGATGTGGCGCAGACGAATAGCGAAATTCTGCATGACCCGCTGAAGTATCGGAACACTGATGCTGTCGATGACCTCCTGAATAGCTGTTTACACTTCAGCAATGGTTTCGGGGTTATTGACGCCCCAAAAGAGAAGTCACATGTGTTCAGATGCGGAGAATATGGTGGCTAATCGAGGCCCATGCCAGTGACTCCTGAGTACCCCAGAGTCAGAATGCGGTCCCCAATGTGCTCCTCCAGGACAGCAGACACTCTCCAGCTTCGCTGGGGTCGTGCTCCGTCTTGCATGAGCCACATCTTGTCAAATAAGGGTCACTTTGGATAATGGGGATGAAATCATCTTCCAAAACCTACACGTACCGTTCGGTAGTCATCGTGCCATCAAGTAATATCGCGCCGATTATTTCGTGACTGGACATTGCACACCACACAGTCACCCGTTGAGGGTGAAGAGACTTCTCGATCGCTAAATGCGGATTCTCAGTCCCCCAAATGCTCCAGTTTTGTTTATTGACGAATCCATCCAAATGAAAGTGGGCTTCGTCGCTAGGCCGAACCATTCCACGCATACTAAGTCCCATCATACACCGCGGCCAACCGTGCAATTTGAACGTCCTAACGCAACCGTTCAGAAGTTATGACGCTTTTATTTCATATAGTTCAATAATTGTAACCCTATACATTTACATACATACTCTGCAAGCCACTCTTCAATGTATGGTGCAGGATCCTTCTCGTAGCATTATCATTTAAGGCCTTTCCTGTTTCTCTCGCGAATAGTGCGTGAGAAGAATGACCACCGGTAAGCATCCGTGTGACCTCTATTTCCTTCGTTTCTCCATTTATGGCGGTATCGTAAGATGCATTTGGAAGGAAGCTATATACTGGTTGACTCTTCTGGGACGCAAACTCTCGGAATTTTAACAGAGAACTTACATGTGATGTATAATGGCTTTCTTGTAGCGTCTGCCATCTCAGCGACGCTCCCGCTTTTCTTTGGAGCTTGTGTACCGCATCTAATAATCCTACCTGATAAATATTCCAAACTGATGAGCGATATTCTAGAATCTGCCCAGTGAGGATTTGGTAATCTACCTCATTCGTTAGTGAATTACATTTTCTGATCAAGACTTCCAATGAATCTTAGTCTTGCATCTGCTTTTCCTACTATTTGTGTTATTTGGTCGTTCCACTTTGCGTTTACGTCGCCCCGCACGCATACTCATAGATATTTGATGTTTGTGACTGTTCCCATAGACTGATAGCCAATCGTGTATTAATGGATCCTTCGTTCCATTCATGCGGAATACGGGATATTTGTCTATGATGAATGTAAATTGGTAGTCCCGGCACACTCTGGACGCTTGCTGCATTTCGCTTCAGTCGGATTCATATCACGATTTAAAGGACGCCATTCCGTAACCATTATCTTTACTGCTGGCAATAAACGAGAAAGGAACGTTTGCATCAAAAGCAAACACTTCGTGGCCAGCAAGCATACATGTCGTGGCCAAGACTGTCCGGACGTCCACGGAGAAACCTGGCTCCGTGGTTGAGACACTGGACTAATATCTAGAAAGAATGGGATTCACATCCGCACCAGGCCATACAGATTTAAGTTCTCCTTCATTCCTCTAAACCACTCCAGGCTGATGCATGGATGTTTTCCCCGATAAAACCTAAAATGGTTCGTCCTTAAACACCTTTGCAGCGACGTTAAGAGGGCTTCGAACTCCTGTCTTCCTTTTAGTGTCAGCGTACCGAGCTGAGACAGCTGTCGCCGTCTGCTTACGCGCCCATCCCCCGTAGACGCGCCTGAAGGGGGTATGTACCACCCTTTCCTTTACTGCAGCTTCCCTTGCCGCAGGCATACGAGTGAAGGGTTTCCTGGGAAGGGGAGCCCTTTCTTCCCAGAGGGTTTCAATGAGGGCAGGTGTCGCCGCCGGTCTTTGTAGACCGCGCCAGGCCGCCGTCCCGTAGAATCTCCTCAACGCTCAGACGGACTCAAATCACGATTCAGAGTAGGTCATAACCCCTGCTGCAGTGAAATCACTCTGCAGTGGTACGTGCGTGACGAACGAATACTGTTTCGTGCTGCTCACGAGAGTATGCGAGAGCCGGATCACATTATTTGCGATAAAATTTTCACAAAGAGCAACTGACAGAAACCTCATTACAACTTAATATCACCCCCAGAAAATTTCACGGATGGTGCTAAACAGAATGGTACATGCCGTTCGCGAGATATTCGCCAGAGTAGTACACATCTCTGAGCCCCGCACATGCTTTACGGCTGTTCGTACCGAGTAGACCGTCTTTCTATTTTCCCACAACCCACTGGCATCACTCTACGACAGGAGAGGCAGCCGCTAGCATTTTTCGCTATGGTTTACGACTTACACAAAACAGTAAGGCCCTGTAAGCAATTATTTGTATATAAATTCAAGTTAAATTTTTTATTTTCACTTTAGCCTACTCATGATTCAGCGATTTCTGTCCTCTTGCCAGTAGTGTGTTAATTACTTCTTTAAATCACATTTCAAAAACTACTGTGAGATCTAGTAAGAACGTATTATTGCTAGTCGGGGATTAACGTTTGTATTTTGCTTAAAAACGCGTTGCTAATATTTGAGACACAAGTTTTGGTTTTATGATAAGTAAAGGAACCCCAGCAGTACCAAGGCATTTTCCATAAAGCGCAGTAACAAGTACGCGAGAAAAAAATTAAAAAAATTCGTTAATTGTTGATAAATTATATTAACAACATCCTTTTTAAACAGGTAGTGATGTGTAAGTAGAGATTACAACCTGAAAATACCTTTTAGTACACGATCGGTAATATTAACGCTTTTTCAGTAAAGTATTTCTAGTGACTTCACGACTACCACAAAGAAATTAAAAACTGAAAATTTCGTTCGTTGTTATTGACTTATGCTCTCAACATGTTTTTTAAAGAGATATTTATTTGCAAGTAATGCCCTGAACCTGGAAATATTGAATACGACATTCATTGGGGAAAGCGACATAATGTTGCTATGGAGACATAAATGTTTGAGTTAAGTTTAACTAAAAACTGAAAGAATGCAACAGGGAATTTGTTAGAAGAATTCATTAAAAACAACAAATATTTGTTTCAAAATTTACAAATATAAAATAACTGCCAAGATTGTAATTTTTTCAGAAGAGTTTTAAAGAAAATTCGACCCAGAAAAGTATGTTTAGAAATATCGCAGATATACAGTTACCTGACAAATTTTTACTGTATGATGTCGACAGGATCACCGGTAGATACAGACACTTCATAGATCGCCATCTGCAACTCTGTCAAAGTACCTTAGTCGTCCTTTTTTTTACTATATTGATGTCTTGCTACCAATTGTGTCAACAAAAATGTGCACTGCTTCTATCAACTGTCAACACGAAAGAGGAAAATTATCTTATGCTCATCGTTTAGGATGACTTCCGTGACAAAAGAGCTGTTTCATGTAAACTTTTGCTACCTGATAATTTCTATGCCGTTCGTAGAGTATGGTTGGTTGATTGATTTGGGGATGGGGACCAGACTGCGAGGTCGTCGGTCCCATCGGGTTAGGGAAGGATGTCGACCGTGCCCTTTCAAGGGAACCATGACGGCATTTGTCTGAAGCGATTTAGGGAAATCACAGAAGGTCTAACACAGGAAATCCGGGCGCGGGTTTGAACCGTCGTTCTCCTGAATGCGAGTCCAGGGTGCTAACCACTGCGCTACCTCGCTCGGTGAAACGAAAGTGGTGCTAGGTTGTATCCTCTGTCGCGTCATTACGTCCCGCTACTTGTGAGTTTTACTGGTGTATTCTTTGCTCAGAAATGCAGCTTGTTAACAAAACGGGTAGTTGGTGTCTGGTGATGGCAAGAGGCGCGGCTCGCTGGACGGCCGGTTGAGGTCTCGACAAAGAGCAAATGGCCGGTGCGCGTTGTGGCACAGAACCGTGCCGGGCCGGGGGAGACTCGGAAATAACCAGTCGCCGGCGGAAAACTGTTTGTTTCCATTGTGCCGTGAACCCTTCCGCGTAAAACCCCCTGCGAGTGCGCCGGATAATACAAAATACTAGAAACACGACGCCGGCTATTGTGGCAAAAAAGGCAGTAGTGCACCTTCTGAATTATGAGAACTGCCGTTGGGACCGAAAAAGAAAGGACTTCAGATGCTACCAATATCTCGAATTTCGTTGCGGGCCTTTTTTTGGGCTTTTTGTGCCGCGGCGGTTGTCAGGGAGGGGATGAAAAATGGAGTGCGCGGGCCGAGCCGCTGGTGTCGGGTGGCTGGCACCCTCCAAGCTCAAAGAGTTACACAAAAAATACTCGCGCAAATTTGTTTTACCGCCGCTGCCGTAATGCGCCGTTCTCACGATGCTCGCGGCCGCCTGCGTTTTCCCGATAATTCATCACCGCTTGTCAAAATTTTCTCTCGAGTGATCGGCTTACAAGAGCTACAGACGGCGTTGCCACTCGAAAGATGGATTACGTGCGAACTACCTGTACATTTCGCCCGCCGGCGGTCATACGGGCCTCCTTTTGTCGCTGGCTCTTTCTTCCCGTTTTCCCGCTTTTCTTCGCTTAATAACAATCACCGTAACGCCCGGCGTGTTCGACATTCCATTACTTCTACGTGTCGAAGTTGTCGGGCCTGAAAAGAACAGTCATGCAGTCGCGCTGAGACGAAAGATTCGTCACGTAAAAAAATGAAGGGGTTCGTTTTCGCAATTCTGTTGCACCCTTCGTTGATCGATAGAGCCGCTGCGAACCGGCGATTTGGTTGGTTACAGCCTCGAACAGTTATTATGAGCACACGCAACAATTAAACACAGCGCAAGAAGAAGAAATTTTATTGCAACTTGTCAAATCGTGGCCTTTGGTGATGATATATTTCTGCATCTACGTGCTACTAACCTGGGAGTGGGCAACGGTAGCAACAGTAGAGAGCATACGAAAGATATTTGAAAAATGTCTCTGACTGCAGGTCTAATTTATTTTACTTGTTTATTTTTCCACTAGGTTCCGTGGGATCATGCGAGCCACAACTGCCTGGTCATTGAACGAGTCAGTATATAGTTTGTATAACGATGATTAGAAAATTTACAAACAAAGTAATTCATAAAATTTGAAAAACTTGTAACAGATTTTACAAATAAATAACACGTTATAGTGCACAAGTGCATTTCGTTTCCCGTCGAGTGTTCACTGAATGAATCTTGCATTTCTTCTGAATGCGTCAGTGTTGACAACAACAACAATGTCCACGATGGGATATATGTGTAAGGATGGCAGATTAACAATTCTGACACACTTGAAAAACCGACAACACGAAGTTCGCGAACCGACACGCAGATCAGTGTGACCGCCCTCTCCTGAGCTACGAATATTCTTGGTGAGTGAACACCATACCGTATAGCAAAAGGAAAGTAATCAAAGTAAACAAGTCTTCAGAGAAAGTGGAGGTCACTGTTATAGTAAAGAAAGTAGCTGTCAGTTTCCCAATAAGATCTTGAACGTGATACTTCCAATAAAGCCTTTCATCTACAATTAGTCGAAAGAATTTAAAGTGGTCGACCTCACTGAGTGTCTAACCACCTCTGGATTATAAAATTTCGCTTTCACAATCATTCCGTGTCAGAAACCGTATGCACTGCGTTTTGTTACAGTTAGGCATTGATCTGCCACATGTTGATGTAACTGATTAATCTGTTGCCGATATCATTTGTATTACGTTCCATGTCTTTCACAACAACACTTGTGTTATCTGCAAAGAGAACTATCTTTGTGACATCTGTCTTGTTTAGCGGCAGATCCTTGATACATATCAAGAAAAGCAATGGACTCAGAACAGAACCCTTGCTCCCCCTCCCCCCCCTATGACCCCCTCCCACCCCTCCACACACACACACACACACACACACACACACTTTACATGATGTCAAATTAAGACCTCTTCCCTGCTTGACACTGGAGGACAACCTTAGGCTTCCTACTTTCCAGATATGAAGTGAACCATTGTTGAGCTTCTTCCCAAATCCCAGAATGTTCCAACATATGCAAGAGTATTGTATATTCCATACAGTCAAATGCTTTTGGTAAATCAAAGAAAATACGTACTGTCTTTCCTACTGATACTCAATAGGCAACTCTTCACTGCCCACTGAGAAACTCTCTGTGTCTACCATTTGTTCTACGGGCATTAGGCCGTAGTCCAAAGCATAATTATTCATTTTATTTAGTCTATTTATTTAATCTGATCGTATTAGGACCATCACGCCTTCTTTTACATCGGACCGGGATTTCACGTATACATTACCTTTTTTTACATCTAGCTACCGAAGAAACAACTGTTGTAATGTGTCAAATAGTATTAAAATGACCTGAGTGTCTATAGTTACAATGTGAGTAAATAATACTGGCTGTGACCTAATAAAATTAATACTTGCAGTACTTAACTACTACTGTCGCTGCCCGCCCGGTTAGCCGTTCGGTCTAACGCATGGCTTTCCGGGCTGGGAAGGAGCGCCTGGTCCCCGGCATGAATCCGTCAAGCGGACTTGTGTCGAGGTCCGGTGATCTGGCCAGTCTGTGGTTGGTTTTTAGCCGTTTTTCCATCTGCCTTGGCGAATGCTGGCTGGTTCCCCTTATTCCGCCTCAGCTACACTATGTCGTCGATTGCTGCGCAAACAAGTTCTCCATGTACACGTACACCACCATTACCCTACCATGCAAAAACATAGGGGTTACACTCGTCTGGTGTGAGACGTTCCCTGGGGTTGGGGGGGGGAGGGGGAGGGGGCACCGGGGGCCGAACAGCACAATAACCCTGGAAGAGTAGTTCGATGTGGGGCGGCGGAGGGGTGAAGTGGACTGCGGTAGTCCGTCGTGGGGTTGTGGACCACTGCGTCTGTGGCGGGGACGGAGCCTCTCCGTCGCTTCTAGGCCCCCTGGTTAACATACAATACAATACTACTGTTACTGCTGCCGCTGCCACTATTAATCATAATATTACTACTAATAATAGTGATAATAATAACAATAACAATTTCCCGTGGAGGCCCTGGAAAAGAATAGGCCTCCGGTATGTTCTGCCAGTCGTAAAAGGCGACGAAAAGAACAAACCACTAATAGGGCTAACCCCCCTTTAAGTGTGATTAGTTGGTTCAGGACAGAACTAAAGAAGCTTCGGACAAGCGTCGTCATGGTCGGGGACGACGCTTGAACCCTATGCCCGCCCACAATGGTAACGACACTGCTAGCCAACTGGAAAATGATTCAAATCCAAATAGAGGGGTTTTGCAGGATATGCTTCCTGCAACCACCCTAGAAGGAAAACAAAGGATGAGATGGTCAGATGAAGTTAATCGACACCTCATGTTCTGTTATTACCAAGCAACAAACCTAGGAACCAACACAACTGGATACAGATCACAAGTATACACAACATTTATTACCAGATACCCAGAATTAAAATTTTTAACAGAACAACGACTAGCTGATCAGATCCGTGTAATAATCAAAAATAACAGGATACCCCAGTCAGAATTAGAAAACATCAAACAACAAGTACAACAAATACTGGAACAAAATAATGTGCAATCAGAAGAAGAAGAAAATACAGTAATGGACTCAAACATCCCAGAGCAAACAAACAAAGAACAACACGCATCAATTAAACAGTCAGAGGAAAACGAAATCTTAAGACAGCCACCAGAACAAGCACAAATAGAACACGAAGTGACACCCATGTTAGATATAGAAGAAAAATTTCAGCTGACATATATAGAATACAAAGACACAAATACAGACATTAGACCATTCTTGCATAGACCGCCAAATAACCCACAAGTCGAAACAACAATAAGAACTATCAACACAATCATACACAACAAAATAAATGAAAACACAACTGTGGAAGAGTTACAACTACTGGTTTATATAGGAGCACTCACTACACTAAATATACACACTAGGCAGAGATCAGAACCAACCAACACACAGAAGAAACCCACAAAACCAGCATGGCAACACAGGCTACAGATCAGAATAGAAAAACTGAGAAAAGACATCGGACAACTAACACAATTTATAAGAAATGAAATGTCAGAAAAAAAAAACGAAAAAGGTTAGGCAAAATCTCACAACAAGAAGTGATAGCGCAATTAGATGAAAAGGAGCAGAAATTACAAGCATTGGCCAAACGACTTAGAAGATACAAAAAAAAGTGAAAATAGAAGGAACCAGATCCAAACATTCAACACAAACAAAAAGAAATTTTACCAGACAATAGATAACACACACATTAAAATAGACAATCCACCAAACATAACAGACATGGAACACTTCTAGAGCAACATATGTCAAACCCGGTACAACATAACAGGCATGCACAGTGGATACAAGCAGAAACAGATACATACAAGATGATACCACAAATGCCTGAAGTGATAAAATTTTGCAACATAAAGTCACGCAAGCAATTAATTCTACTCACAATTGGAAAGCCCCTGGAAAAGATAAAATAGCAAATTTCTGGCTAAAGAAATTCACCTCAACACATTCACATCTAACTAAATTATTTAACAGTTACATTGCAGACCCATACACATTCCCTAATATACTTACACATGGAATGACTTATCTGAAACCTAAAGGTCAAGCAGACACAGCAAACCCAGGTAAATATCGCCCCATAACATGCCTACCAACAATATATACATCTAACACAGCCACACAGCGATCAAGACGCATCCAACACATGGCTAAGAAAAGGCAATATATACAGTGAGACAGAAGGATTCATGATTGCAATACAGGATCAAACAATAAACACGAGATATTACAGCAAGCATATTATTAAAGATCCCAATACCACAACAGATAAATGCAGACTTTGCAAACAACAAATAGAAACAGTAGATCACATCACAAGCTGATGTACAATATTAGCAAATACAGAATACCCCAGAAGACATGACAATGTAGCAAAAATAATACATCAACAGCTTGCCTTACAACATAAACTTATAAAACAACATGTCCCCACATACAAGTATGCACCACAAAATGTACTGGAGAACGATGAATACAAATTATACTGGAACAGAACCATTATAACAGATAGAACAACACCACATAACAAACCTGACATCATACTTACCAATAAAAAGAAGAAATTAACACAACTAGTCGAAATATTCGTACCAAATACAACAAATATACAAAAGAAAACAGGAGAAAAAATTGAAAAATACATCCAAATGGCTGAGGAAGTCAAGGACATGTGGCATCAGGATAAAGTTGACATTATACCAATTATACTATCAACTACAGGAGTCATACCACACAATATCCACCAGTACATCAATGCAATACAGCTACATCCAAACTTATATATACAACTACAGAAATCTGTAATTACTGACACTTGTTCAATTACCCGAAAGTTCCTAAATGCAATGTAACATATACCGTACAGTTAAAAGGAAGTCACGCTTGATCAAGGTCCACGTCACCTTCCATTTTTAACCAGACATAACGTCTAAGACATGAAAGAAACATTAATAATAATAATAATACTTAAATAGTAACAATGCCTTGGACCAAACCGTAATGTCCATAATACAAATATTCACAGTAACGCATATACCAGTCATGAAAGTCTACCTTCTATGGTCTCAGTGTTTGAATTGTTTTCGCATTCTCGTGCATACGATTTGTTCTAAGAAGTTTTTGAATTACAGAACCCTAGTAATCTATCCCGGCTGGTAAGTGGTCGTATGACATAAAACTAACGTCAGAAGTGCCCCAAGACGGCATCAAGGGATCGCTACTGGTCTTAGTTTATACTGTATAAACGGCTTACCAAACATTGCGGGCAGTGGAGCCAAAGGGTTGCCTGGTGATGCTGTTGTGTACAAGAAAGTAACTATAGAGAAACTGGGAAAAACTTAGGTAAAATGTTCATATGATGTAATTAATATATTTGTTTCGGTTCAAATGGTTCAAATGGTTCTGAGCACTATGCGACTTAACTTCTGAGGTCGTCAGTCGCCTAGAACTTAGAACTAATTAAACCTAAGTAACCTAAGGACATCACACACATCCATGCCCGAGGCAGGATTCGAACCTGCGACCGTAGCGGTCGCTCGGCTCCAGACTGCAGCGCCCAGAACCGCACGGCCACTCCGATTTGTTTCGGGACAGCATCTAACGATAGTTGTAAGGAGGGCAAATGGGTAACTTCGATTTATTGAACAAAGGCAACATCACTGCGTGTATGATTCTTGTTGTTGTTGTTGTTGTTGTTGTTGTTGTGGTCTTCAGTCCTGAGACTGGTTTGATGTAGCTCTCCATGCTACTCTATCCTGTGCAAGCTTCTTCATCTCCCAGTATCTACTGCAACCTACATCCTTCGGAATCTGCTTAGTGTATTCATCTCTTGGTCTCCCTCTACGATTTTTACCCTCCACGCTGCCCTCCAATGCTAAATTTGTGATCCCTTGATGCCTCAAAACATGTCATACCAACCGATCCCTTCTTCTAGTCAAGTTGTGCCACAAACTTCTCTTCTCCCCAATCCTATTCAATACCTCCGCATTAGTTACGTGATCTACCCACCTTATCTTCAGCATTCTTCTGTAGCACCACATTTCGAAAGCTTCTATTCTCTTCTTGTCCAAACTGGTTATCGTCCATGTTTCACTTCCATACATGGCTACACTCCATACAAATACTTTCAGAAACGACTTCCTGACACTTAAATCTATACTCGATGTTAACAAATTTCTCTTCTTCAGAAACGTTTTCCTTGCCATTGCCAGTCTACATTTTATATCCTCTCTACTTCGACCATCATCAGTTATTTTAGTCCCTAAATAGCAAAACTCCTTTACTACTTTGAGTGTCTCATTTCCTAATCTAATCCTCTCAGCATCACCTGATTTAATTTGACTACATTCAATTATCCTGGTTTTGCTTTTGTTGATGTTCATCTTATATCCTCCTTTCAAGACACTGTCCATTCCGTTCAACTGCCTTCCAAGTCCTTTGCTGTCTCCGACAGAATTACAATGTCATCGGCGAACCTCAAAGTTTTTACTTCTTCTCCATGAATTTTAACACCTACTCCGAATTTTTCTTTTGTTTCCTTTACTGCTTGCTCAATATACAGATTGAATAACATCGGGGAGAGGCTACAACCCTGTCTCACTCCTTTCGCAACCACTGCTTCCCTTTCATGTCCCTCGACTCTTATAACTGCCGTCTGGTTTCTGTACAAATTGTAAATAGCCTTTCGCTCCCTGTATTTTACCCCTGCCACCTTCAGAATTTGAAAGAGAGTATTCGAGTTAACGTTGTCAAAAGCTTTCTCTAAGTCTACAAATGCTAGAAACGTAGGTTTGCCTTTTCTTAATCTTTCTTCTAAGATACGTCGTAAGGTTAGTATTGCCTCACGTGTTCCAACATTTCTATGGAATCCAAACTGATCATCCCCGAGGTTCGCTTCTACCAGTTTTTCCATTCGTCTGTAAATAATTCGCGTTAGTATTTTGCAGCTGTGACTTATTAAACTGATAGTTCGGTAATTTTCACATCTGTCAACACCTGCTTTCTATGGGATTGGAATTATTATATTCTTCTTGAAGTCTGGTATGATTCTTATGTGACCTATTCTCGATTATATGTGACCACGACCAGATCGGTTTAAAGGAGGGAATGGAATGAATACGAAAGCGTTCTCTGCCGGACAATCGAGGGCAAAAATGCAACAGATAAGCTCAGAAATCCGGTACGGGACCCTTTGCAACGAAGTAGATTAAGACTTAACGTCCCGTCGAAGACGGATCATGAGAATGAGGACTGGTATAGTCACAAGTAAGGATAATGATGACGATGACATGACGTTGACGAAGATTATTATGGACATTATGGGTGGAAATATCTGTTAGTCGTGTCCTGTCATACCATACTGAAGAGAAAATTGGGTAACAGCATCGCTCTGCATAGGTGAATGAAGTGAATTTCCTTCTGTAAAAATAAAATTTTTTGCTACGGATGGCTTCCAACAACTTCAAAAACTATTCAAAGAGCTCGGCAGGAAAAGAAGGAACATATATCCGCTTTTGGCGTTGCAAGCTATTTTCCCCAGTTGTGCAAATCCTCAGCGACAAAATCCTTTCACGTCAAGTCATTTGTAGGCGACAGGAGTAGAGCGCCACAGCCAATTAGCTACCAAATTAATTAAAAGAAAACAGAGATGCCGAGCTTTAAGGGAAAAGGCTGATGTAGTAATCTCTGAACAGGACAGGAAACAAGCACGTAAGTTAAAAAAAAAGATGTCATTTCGTATCATTAACATGGCACCGATCAACATCTCTCTGTTTCATTACGTTAGCGATCAAGACAAATAAGCACTCCAGTCAGTCCGTTTACATCGCTTTAATGGCGTGCCGGTTCGGTTCTAGGGCGATTTAGATGCGCCAGCTTATACGGACAATAAAAAGGCCAATAAACAAACTCGGTCCATTCCGTGGTATGTAGACGGGAAAATCGTCTTGTTTTCGACCACCGTGGATCGAGCGGACGTCAAATGGCAATGACCTCTCACTCTTCGACAGTGATTGCATAAATAACGACGAAATGTCTCTTCCTCAAAGAAATTAACATTTTTTGTGCGTCTCGCCGAAACCACGGTCTTGTATCTACTATCTAATAGCGGTGTCGTTTCCCTTCCTGTGTGATTGCCTCACAGGCAGAACGTTTAACAACTGATTATCCGCACGTTAGTGGGCAGTGAACCCTCTAGATATTACTCACTTTAATATCAGTTTAAATTCTTTGTTTCAAACAGTGACATGGTATACTTAAAACAAGAACAGTGCAGAGATTATGGAGTCACTTCAGTGAAGACGTATGCACCTTCGTAAGCCATTTAAGATATAATACATTCTATAGATAACATTAAAAAGGAGTATCATGATGACTGAATTTTAAAGCAAAACTGAGTTTTCAATTTACAAACGGCATGTTTGAGTGCTCAGTCTGCTTGTAGAAAAGCGATGACGATGTAGTAAGGCTTGATACTAGAGCTTCTAAAGCCGCTCCCATGTAGGCTTTTTTTTTTTTTTTTCCTTGTAGTCACAACAGAAGCCTGAGCTATTCGTAGCTTGCACACATCGTCAAAATACACTGATACGTAAGTAGCTACAGTCATAAGAAAGTCATCCAAAAAGCCGATACTCCGTTTTTTTTCGCTGTATCGATAAATATGTCGAGTTTACTGCGCAAGTGAATATGCCTTTGTTATGAGGACCACGCAGCAAATCAAACAGCACATTGTTAAGCGTTCAACGACAATTTCTTCGTTTTATCCGTAGGCCTAGTAAAAACCATATGCAACAAAACTGTGCTAAAAGGCAGTTACTACAAAGGATATTAGAGGCAATGGTCTGAGCACCCTCCTTTTATTTTAGTTTAGTTTAGTTATTTGCATGTTCCTTAGGTTATATTTGCAAGTCGCTATGATCCGGAAAGTGTCGGTAGGTTTAAGAATAAAATAAGTTTTCTCAGTGGAAAATGTGCACACACTGGCCATTTATATGACTGGAGATTTATTTTAAGCTTAATCTACAACAAATCTTCGTAAATACAAAACAAAATGGCTCTGAGCACTATGGAACATAACATCTGAGGTCATCAGTCCCCTAGAACTTAGAACTACTTAAACCTAAGGACATCACACACATCCATGCCCGAGGCAGGATTCGAACCTGCGACCGTAGCGGTCGCGCGGTTCCAGACTGAAGCGCCTAGAACCGCTCGGCCACACCGGGCGGCTTCACAAATACAACCCGTCCACAAACAGACGGTATCTGTTCAGAAATTCGTCTATAGAGTGGATGGAGTTGTAAGCAAAAATTATCTAAGTTTGTTTTTAGCCGGCCGGAGTGGCCGAGCGGTTCTAGGCGCTACAGTCTGGCACCGCGCGACTGCTATGGTCGCAGGGTTCAAATCCTGCCTCGGGCATGGATGTGTGTGATGTCCTTAGGTTAGTTAGATTTAAGTCATTCTAAGTTCTAGGGGACTGATGACCTCAGAAGCTAAGTCCCATAGTGCTCAGAGCCAATTATTTTTGTTTTTAAAACTGTCGGCATTTTCTGTTAGTACCTATAATTCAAAACGGAGGTCGTCAAAAAGTTTTATGGATGCCAACTTCGCTCCCTTCTGTGGAAGAGGAAGGCTTGGTTGTGGATAGTGGAACCAGCTTTTGTTCCTAAAGTTACATTTATAACTGTTGCTATTACTTTCATATCATCATAACTGACTTTTCAAAAAAAAAAAAAAACCATGATTACGAGAAAAAATGTATCGTGAGGTTATTGTTAGTATGTGTAGTTCCTTTCAACGGTTGTCAACATGTGTTTCGAGGATGGACACCATGAATGGGCCTTACAGCACTTTTCTGTTCAGTGAATCCCATATGACATTAATGAATGGAAATATGCAAACTAAGCTAAGAATACCTGTAACTACACGCAGGACAAATTTTTCTGAACTTAACCCAATGTTAGCTCTGATCAGTATGCACCGAAATGAATCTTGAACATTCTATTTTATGCATTTCTTATCTCCTTGCTCTATTGTTACTAATGAAAATATATCATGCCTTGCAAGGAACTGAACGCACTGCGCTTTATCTAAGTTAACTGACATTCCATTTGCCGAAAACAAGTCGATAATTTTTCTCACTAATTCAGATGTTTTTTCTTGTGCTTCTGTCTTTATTAGGGTCCTCATCACCAAAGAGCACTATTTCTTCTTCATCAGAGTAGAATGGAAGGAAATTTATATGCAGCAAGAACAGAAGTGGTCACAATATTGAATCCTGAGGAGACACTAGCAGTAATTGGTCCCATCTCAGAACATAATTTACCATGCGAACATCATGAGTTGTCTAACACTACGCCATGTTTCGTATCAGTTGCACATGAACTGGAAAACTTACTCACTGTGTCTTTGAGCTTCAAATTTTCTTCAAAATTGTGTGATTTTCATATGCGGATGACGTAGATATCTCACAAAACACCGGTAGGTGAAATTTTGACGTTGAGATGTTTCAACACACGATCGGTAGAATGGTAGAGGGCATATTCAGCGGAGACACTCTTTTGGAATCCAAATCATTCGGAATCTCATTCTTCAGTAAGTGTTTTCCAAACCCTTCCGCCTCTTTTAATGTTATAAACTGTGTAATTAGGATAATTCTGCAGGTATACAACCGTTGCAGACGTCATAGAGCGAAAAATGACTGTTTAGGTTCGTCAGATAAGATGTTACCAAGACAAGAACAAAGGAAGTTTTTTTTTTTTTTTTTAGGTCGCTCTGTACAGGATGGCTGTCGTTATCTTAACACATTTTCCAGTTAGTGCAAATGGAAAATAATGCAAACCGGCTGTTAAACATCCTATGAGCAGACGAGGTGCCCTACTCTTAATGTACAAGTAAATGTGTAGAACCATGAGTTTGTTCCAGTCTGCCTGCCCGTTGGCCTCCCTACTCCCGGGGTAAGGAAGTCACAGGTTCGAGTGCCAACACACATCCCAAGTGCGCCATTACTCGGTTTCTGTCCACATTAAATTCCAAACCTTTAGTGCAAATAGTCACATATGAATGTATAATTGTAAAATAGATGCATCTTGAGAAGACAAGTTGAACTAGCTAAAATGGCAGCGAACTTGAAAGCGAAATTTAGAATTAAAAAGTTACGTGTAATTTCTTTTTTCTTTTTTTTCATTCTTATAAAAGTCCCATGGGTTTATTTGCATTCTTTTGGAAAGTGACTCACGTTACTGCCCATATATACAAAAAAAAGTATTGGCTTTTCATTTTTCTTGTACTTTCCGTTAAACTGACAAATCGCCAATACTTCTCTTCTTAAAAATGAAAAACTAGCGCTCATAGCACCAATGAAGATTTAAGAAGTATGTCAGTATAGACACTGGTCACAAAAGTGTGCTCCGAACTGTTGCAAATATTCTGTTCGCGGTACGTTCCCTGCTATAGTTACTTGACCAATGAAAATTTGATCATATCTGGTAGCTCTGGTGTTCTATTTGCTTGGATGTATTACAAAAAAGACAGTTTGATTCAAGATCAGCGTAAACTGCACAAAATGAATATTCTTTTACCATATTGCCGAACAGATGTTTGACCCTGAGGCCCATCTTGAGCATCATCCGTAAATGTTCTGTCATTAATAGTGATGTACCTCACAAATAGAGCGTTATTGTGATATCGTCACTATGTACAACAATACATACATAGGTTTAAGTAGTTCTAAGTGCAGGGTACTCATGACCTCAGATGTTAAGTCCCATAGTGCTTAGAGCCACTTGAACCATTCTGAACCGTGAATTTGTTCATAATGGTTCAAGTGGCTCTAAGTACTATGGGACTTGAATTCTGAGGTCATGAGTCCCCTACACTTAGAACTACTTAAACCTGACTAACGTAAGGACATCACACTGCAGACAGTTCATATTATGAAGATTAGAAGGGCGAATCTGATTTCGAAATATCTGTCATAAGGTGATACACACATGCGTTTTTCATATTAGGTGCATTGTGCTGCCACCTACTGCCAGTTACTGCATATCAGCGACCTAAGTAGTCAATAGATATCGTGAGAGAGCAGAATGGGGCGCTCTGCGGAATTCACGGACTTCGAACATGGTCAGGCGATTGGGTGTCACCAGTGTCATACGTCCGTACGCCAGATTTTCACACTATTAAAAACCCCTAGGTCCACTGTCTCCGATGTAATAGTGAAGTGGAAACGTGAAGGGACATGTACAGCACAAAAGCGTACATGCCGACATCGTCTCTTGACTGACAGAGACCGCCGACAGTTGAAGAGGGTCGTAATGTGTAATGGGCAGACATCTATCCACAACACCACACAGGAATTCCAAACTGTATAGGATCACTGCAAGTACTATGACAGTTAGGCGGGAGGTGAGAAAACTTGGATTTCATGGTCGAGTGGTTCCTCGTAAGCCCCACATCGCGCCGGTAAATGCCAAACGACGCTTCGCTTGGTGTAAGCAGCGTGAACATTGGACAATTGAACAGTGGTAAAACGTTGTGTGGAGTGACGAATCACGGTACACAATTCCGGCGAATACCCGGTGAATGTCGTCTGCCAGTAAAATTCGGAGGCGGTGGTGTTATGGTATGGTCGTGTTTCTCATGAAGGGGGCTATCACCCCTTGTTGTTTTGCGTGGCAATATCACAGCACAGGCCTACAATGATGTTTTAAGCACCTTGTTGCTTCCCACTGTTGAAGAGCAATTTCGGGATGGCGATTGCATCCTTCAGCGCTATCGAGCACCTGTTCATAATGCACGGCCTGTGGCGGAGTGATTACACGACAATAACGTCCCTGTAATGGACTGGCCTGCACAGAGTCCTGACCTGAATCCTATAGGACACCTTTGGTATGTTTTGGAACGCCGACTTCGTGCCAGGCCTCACCGACCGGCATCGATACCTCTCCACAGTGCAGCACTCCGTGAAGAATGTGCTGCCATTCCCCAAGACACTTTCCAGCACCTGATTGAGCGTATGCCTGCGAGAGTGGAAGCAATCATCAAGGCTAAGGGTGGGCCAACACCATACTGAATTCCAGATTACCGATGGAGGGCGTCATTTTCAGCCAGGTGTCCGGATACTTTTGATCACATAGTTTAGCTGCTGTTGATGTGACATAAATCATGCATTTCATCTACATCATAAAAAACTTCTCAAAGTGCTATGCAGGCGGCGACTTCAGTGCAGTTTCAGACGTAAATACAGATTCTCGCAAGCGTGGACAAAATGTCCTATACCTGATGACCACTGCGTTACTTACGTGATGTGACAGCGTGTCTTATTATACGAGTATGATAACAAGAAGTGAATTTTTGGATAGATGTTTGAATAATTTCACCGGTGACGCTTGTCATTTATTTATTTGGGGTTTGATATTGTTGTACAATCACAAATACGCAGGTGTTTCAAAAAGAATATACATATTTCGAATGCTTATATTTATTAAACAGTAAGACATACAACTATGAACCTTGGGACACATATTTAAGAATATCTCAAGCTTAGATTACACGTATTTAATATGTCCTCCACCAGCGACACGAACAATATCACATCGATACTCGAATTCCTCCCATACACGGGGAAGAATGTCAATCGTCACTGATGTTATGGCAGTGCAGATCCGGTTTTTCAACTCCTCTGGGTTTTGTGGTAGTGTTGGTGCACAAACATTGTCCTTAATCCCACAGTAAGATGTCACAGGGAGTCATATCCGGTGACCGCGGAGGCCAGCTGGGAAGTGCTAAGTCGCCGGCTGTTGGACGACCAGTCCAACGGTTCGGTAGATTTTCACTCACATGTTGTTGTTGTGGTCTTCAGTCCTGAGACTGGTCGGATGCACCTCTCCATGCTACCCTATCCTGTGCAAGCTTCTTCATCTCCGAGTACCTACTGCAGCCTACATCCTTCTGAATCTGCTTAGTGTATTAATCTCTTGGTCTCCCTCTACGATTTTTACCCTCCACACTGCCCTCCAATGCTAAATTTGTGATCCCTTGATGCCTCAGAACATGTCCTACCAACCTGTCGCTTCTTCTTGTCAAGTTGTGCCACAAACTCCTCTTCTCCCCAATTATATTCAATACCTCCTCATTAGTTATGTGATCTACCCATCTAATCTTCAGCATTCTTCTGTAGCACCACATTTCGAAAGCTTCTATTCTCTTCTTGTCCACACTATTTATCGTCCATGTTTCACTTCCATACATGGCTACACTCCATACAAATACTTTCAGAAACGACTTCCTGACACTTAAATCTATACTTGATGTTAACAAATTTCTCTTCTTCAGAAACGTTTTCCTTGCCATCGCCAGTCTACATTTTATATCCTCCCTACTTCGACCATCATCAGTTCTTTTGTTCCCCAAATAGCAAAAGTCCTTTACTACTTTAAGTGTCTCATTTCCTAATCTAATTCCCGCAGCATCATCCGACTTAATTCGACTACACTCCATTATCCTCGTTTTGCTTTTGTTGATGTTCATCTTATATCCTCCTTTCAAGACACTGTCCATTCCGTTCAACTGCTCTTCCAAGTCCTTCGCTGTCTCTGACAGAATTACAATGTCATCGGCAAACTTCAAAGTTTTTATTTCTTCTCCCTGGATTTTAATACCGACTCCGAATTTTTCTTTTGTTTCCTTTCTGCTTGCTCAATATACAGATTGAATAACATTGGGGAGAGGCTACAATCCTGTCTCACTCCCTTCCCAACCACTGCTTCCCTTTCATGTCCCTCGACTCTTATAACTGCCATCTGGTTTCTGTACAAATTGTAAATAGCATTTCGCTCCGTGTATTTTACCCCTGCCACATTGAGCATAGTTATACGCTACAATACGCAGCCCTGTAGCGGCGGAGGGCTGCAAATATGTAGACAACTAGAACAAATATGTAGAACGTTATAACGTTTGTTCCATTTAGAAAGCTTTAAGTGTTTTCACACGAAAAATCGGAGGCATTACTTTTTAGCACGCCCTCGTAAATTTACGAGACACAGTTTTCGGTATGTCACGAATACTGTGGAGGACATGACTGATCCCTGAAGCAGGCCAATGTCCAGTGTATGGAATTTACTCTGCATGTGGTCGAAGTAAACTTGGAACGGACTGTTCAGTATGTTGTCCATGAAGGACACAACTGTTGAATGCTTATTGCTGCACATGGATGACTAAAGTAATTACTCGAGCTGTACTGTGGCTGTTGGTGATACAGTTAAGAATGGTTACACGAATCCATATTTTTGTAATGCACTTTTAATCACTATAAAAGGTGGAGTAATTTCTGATACGACTAAAGACGGACTTTTCCCTTGTTTCCCTTTCGGCAATATTGTGAATAAACACTAGTGCAGGTTAACGATATTACTAAAACCGTGTTGTAAGTTACATCTAATACGGTAGAATACTAAACCTAAAAATTACACTAGTGCTGATAAAAACACACAGTTAACATTCTTTTATAATGTGACCGCTAGCAGCGACAGACGTGAGAGAAACGAATGGAAGAAACAGAGGAAGAGGGACGTAATAACGTAGTTGACGAAGGTAAGGGAAAAGCAAGTGCGTGACTCATAGGGAAATGCAAAGAAAAAGAAGCGTAGCTGGGAGAAGATAGGAACATTGGCTTTAGTGATTGACAGAGCGAAAATTGGACATATACACTCCTGGAAATTGAAATAAGAACACCGTGAATTCATTGTCCCAGGAAGGGGAAACTTTATTGACACATTCCTGGGGTCAGATACATCACATGATCACACTGACAGAACCACAGGCACATAGACACAGGCAACAGAGCATGCACAATGTCGGCACTAGTACAGTGTATATCCACCTTTCGCAGCAATGCAGGCTGCTATTCTCCCATGGAGACGATCGTAGAGATGCTGGATGTAGTCCTGTGGAACGGCTTGCCATGCCATTTCCACCTGGCGCCTCAGTTGGACCAGCGTTCGTGCTGGACGTGCAGACCGCGTGAGACGACGCTTCATCCAGTCCCAAACATGCTCAATGGGGGACAGATCCGGAGATCTTGCTGGCCAGGGTAGTTGACTTACACCTTCTAGAGCACGTTGGGTGGCACGGGATACATGCGGACGTGCATTGTCCTGTTGGAACAGCAAGTTCCCTTGCCGGTCTAGGAATGGTAGAACGATGGGTTCGATGACGGTTTGGATGTACCGTGCACTATTCAATGTCCCCTCGACGATCACCAGTGGTGTACGGCCAGTGTAGGAGATCGCTCCCCACACCATGATGCCGGGTTTTGGCCCTGTGTGCCTCGGTCGTATGCAGTCCTGATTGTGGCGCTCACCTGCACGGCGCCAAACACGCATACGACCATCATTGGCACCAAGGCAGAAGCGACTCTCATCGCTGAAGACGACTCGTCTCCATTCGTCCCTCCATTCACGCCTGTCGCGACACCACTGGAGGCGGGCTGCACGATGTTGGGGCGTGAGCGGAAGACGGCCTAACGGTGTGCGGGACCGTAGCTCAGCTTCATGGAGACGGTTGCGAATGGTCCTCGCCGATACCCCAGGAGCAACAGTGTCCCTAATTTGCTGGGAAGTGGCGGTGCGGTCCCCTACGGCACTGCGTAGGATCCTACGGTCTTGGCGTGCATCCGTGCGTCGCTGCGGTCCGGTCCCAGGTCGACGGGCACGTGCACCTTCCGCCGACCACTGGCGACAACATCGATGTACTGTGGAGACCTCACGCCCCACGTGTTGAGCAATTCGGCGGTACGTCCACCCGGCCTCCCACATGCCCACTATACGCCCTCGCTCAAAGTCCGTCAACTGCACATACGGTTCACGTCCACGCTGTCGCGGCATGCTACCAGTGTTAAAGACTGCGATGGAGCTCCGTATGCCACGGCAAACTGGCTGACACTGACGGCGGCGGTGCACAAATGCTGCGCAGCTAGCGCCATTCGACGGCCAACACTGCGGTTCCTGGTGTGTCCGCTGTGCCGTGCGTGTGATCATTGCTTGTACAGCCCTCTCGCAGTGTTCGTAGCAAGTATGGTGGGTCTGACACACCGGTGTCAATGTGTTCTTTTTTCCATTTCCAGGAGTGTATATTAATGTGTGGGGAAACAGTATGAGGCGGAAGGAAGTGCTTCAGCTTCTTGTTAACAGTAAGAGGACAATGGATTGTGAGCAGAATGTAGGCTACTTTTTTCCAGAGTCACACAGCAGCAACAGAGAAAGAGACTGCGAATGCTTTTATTTTATAAACGCTCCTCTTTTCAGTTGCTGAGGTCTTGTTAAGCACCCTCTCAGGTGCCACAGCGGTTAGGACGCTAGACTCGGATTCATGAGAACTGCTGACGTATCTTTGTCTGACCCTCCATATTTAGTTTTCCCGTATTTTTTTTAATCTTTTAAGCAAAAGCCGGGATGGTTCCCACAATATATATAAATGACCTAGTAGATAGTGTCGGAAGTTCCATGCAGCTTTTCGCGGATGATGCTTTAGTATACAGAGAAGTTGCAGCATTAGAAAATTGCAGCGAAATGCAGGAAGATCTGCAGCGGATAGGCAGTTGGTGCAGGAAGTGGCAACTGACCCTAAACACAGACAAATGTAATGTATTGTGAATACATAAAAAAAGGATCCTTTATTGTATGATTATATGTTAGCGGAACAAACACTGGTAGCAGGGAGTATGCGTACGGAACGATTTGAAGTGGAATGATCCTATAAAATTGTCGGTAAGGCGGGTGCCAGGTTGAGATTCATTGGGAGAGTCCTCAGAAAATGTAGTCCATCAACAAAGGAGGTGGCTTACAAAACACTAGTTTGACCTATACTTGAGTATTGCTCATCAGTGTGGGATCCGTACCAGGTCGAGTTGACAGTGGAGATGGAGAAGATCCAAAGAAGAGCGGCGCGTTTTGTCACAGGGTTCTCTGGTAAGCGTGATAGTGTTAAGGAGATGTTTAGCAAACTCAAGTGACAGACTCTGCAAGAGAGGCGCTCTGCATCGCGGTGTTGCTTGCTGTCCAGGTTTCGAGAGGGTGCGTTTCTGGATGAGGTATCGAATATATTGCTTCCCCCTACTTATACCTCCCGAGGAGATCACGAAGGTAAAATTAGAGAGATTCGAGCGCGCACGGAGGCTTTCCTGCAGTCGTTTTTCCCGTGAACCCTACGCGACTGGAACAGGAAAGGGAGGTAATGACAGTGGCACGTAAAGTGCCCTCCGCCACACACCGTTGGGTGGGTTGCGGAGTATAAATGTAGAATGTAGATGTAAAAGGACGTAGTCGATTTCTTTCCCATTCCGAGATTGCTCTGCGTCTCCAATGACCTCAACATCGACTGGACGTTAAACCCTAATCTTTCCTACTTTCTTTCCTGTTAAGCAATGAAAAAAGTTTGCTGTACTGTCTATAGCGTGTGTGGGTGTGTGTTTAGGGGGTGGGAGAGATGTGGAGCCGAATTCTGTGCAATGCATTTTGCTTTTCAGTGTGGTAGCTCCCTGCGGGCATCAGATACTTCGAGTTATTCCGTCACTTTCCGCGCCGGAATCTGCCGTGATTCACCTAATTTTTTTTTTTAACTCCAGAAATTCTTGCCGCCTTAATTAGGACGAGCTGTTACAAATTGCAGAGTACGCCTTTTGCAACACGAGCCGCAGGTGGAAGAGCTGGCGCATTTAGCGCGAACGCGTCTGTTGGCAGATGCCGGCAATTATCAAATTGCGTCGATGAGCGAGCGATTAAGAGCGGCTTTGTTATAAATTGATGCGTGCACTTGTTGCGCCGCACGCAGCACGCCACGCGCGTGGGCGTCCGCAGCCGCCGGCCACATCCCACACCGCATTCTCCCCGCTTACACATTTGTTTGCCCGACCTCGGCGTGAGAACTGCATTCACATGCCGCCGTACACAGCCTATTTGCTGCCTAAAATATCTTTATACATCTCACATAACATCTCGCAGGCATCCGTTAAATTTTTTCCCCTCCTCATTAGCAAACAACTCACGCAACCATTCCTGTCCTCCGTCGCCTATCATTACAAGGGAACACACGCAACACTTTAAGGAACTATTAACATGGCTGCTTCCCCTGACCGTCAACTGTGTGACACATTCCGTTTGTTAACACTCCACTGACGCAGCAATCAAGTATAATTTTAATCACTCTGGCAAACCTTTCGATTGCTTTCCTAGTACTGAGCTTCGTCAGATATTAGACAGGAAAAAATTGTACTTGGCATTTAAAGTCGAAACGTTCCTGCTTGTGTAGTGTAATGCGCAGCACACTACGAAAAAATTGAACTTCGCATTTAAAGTCAAAACGCGCACTAAGAAAAAATTGCACTTGGCATTTAAAGTCAAAACGTTCCTGCTAGTGTAGTGTAACGCGCAGCGCACTAAGAAAAAATTGTACTTGACATTTAAAGTCAAAACGTTCCTGCTAGTGTAGTGTAACGCGCAACGCACTAAGAAAAAATTGTACTTGACATTTAAAGTCGAAACGTTCCTGATAGTGTAGTGTGACACGCAGCCCACTAAGAAAAAATTGTACTTCCCATTTAAAGTCGAAACGCGCACTAAGAAAAAACTGTACTTGGCATTTAAAGTCGAAACGTTCCTGTTAGTGTAGTGTAATGCGCAGCGCACTAAGAAAAAATTGTACTTGGCATTTAAAGTCGAAACGTTCCTGCTGGTGTAGTGTAGCGCGCAGCGCACTAAGAAAAAATTGTACTTGGCATTTAAAGTCGAATCGTTCCTGCTAGTGTAGTGTAACGCGCAGCGCACAAACTGGCGAGACCGGGAGGGGGGCCACACTCAGATCGATTCCACGCGGCGGATTATCGACCATTGGTCTCGTACACCCTCAGCGTGAGTGTGGTCTTTACGCGGTTTTCCCCACTCGTTTAGAAAAACGCTCAGCTGGTCCCAGTCACCGTCTGAGAAAATACGATGTATAAACACTTACAATGGAATAACACACAGAACAAAGTAAACGCCGAGTGAGATGGCGCAGTGGTTAGCACACTGGGCTCGCATTCGGGAGGACGACAGTTCAAACCCGCGTCTGGCCATACTGATTAAGGTTTTCCGTGGTTTCCCTAAACCGCTTTAGGCACATGTCGGAACGGTTCCTTTAAAATATCACGGCCGATATCCTTCCCCATCCATCCCCATCCCAGCCTGTTGGGAATTATGTCCTTGCTGTTTGGTCCCCTCCTCCCCCAAATCAACCAACCAACAAAAGTAAACATGATTCATAGATAGTGCACACGGCTTCCTTCACTCATGTCAACTGCCCACTGTATTGACGGAAGTGCACCTGACCACAAAGGTATAATAAAATTAATCTGTCAAAGCAAGGAACACGGAGGATACACTTGACAGAAATGATATTACCTTAAAAATGTATTGTTTAGGAATACGTTGTAGAGTTTGCATCTGAAATTCTTAATAATTAAAACCTCCACAAAGATGACGACCTCTTTTAACAGCCTTTACTGTTGGTTCTTTATGAAATATTCAGATTTTTACGTGCACAGTGTTTTCCGAAGCTTGAAAACTGTTTGTTTTACATGACCTAGGTTTTGGGTTACATAAAAATTTAGTTTTTCTGTTTCAAAAACGTTTTCATCCAGATCTACACAGAAAGGATATTTCAGAAATCCTGTTACAAGCTCTAGGGGCCGCGCGGGATTAGCCAAGCGGTCTAAGGCGCTGCAGTCATGGACTGTGCGGCTGATCCCGGCGGAGGTTCGAGTCCTCCCTCGGGCATGGGTGTGTGTGTTTGTCCTTAGGATAATTTCGGTTAAGTAGTGTGTAAGGGACTGATAACCTTAGCAGTTAAGTCCATAAGATTTCACAGACATTTGAACATTTTTGAAGCTCTAGGGGTTGTAGATGGTGTGCATTCCATTTGTGTGAGTTTCCGCAGCTAAGCTACACGCAGCTCTCAGTACAATGCTTAACTGTCTATATGCTTGCGCGTTTTCAGCTGTGTTGGTTAATTTTTACCATCCCGTATTTAAGTAAAGCCACATGTTCGCAAGTCTGTAAGGGTAGGTAGTCCTACGGCTGTACCGCCGTGCCTGCCGTTATGTGTGTATCGAAGATAAGGTTTGCACTTTTCATTTTGCCTCTACTTCTGTAGTTCTCCCTCGTTTTCTAAAGGTTTTCTTATTACTTAATATTTATTGTATAGGTACACGCTCTGTTTAGTGTGATCTTGACGTATGCTTATTATACAGCATAACAGCAGATGTAGGTTTTCTTTCTAATGCGTAGATGCTTCTTTGATATTTTGATTTGGAGCTGTGCGTGACAGGACTATATCTCTGGTTATTCATTTTTTTCCTTTCTTCACTGTTTGCAGGAAATCTGATGGTGTCCTAAAAAGGCGAAACGCGTCATTAAACAATAATTGTTGCACCCAAGACTGTTTTTCGTAAAAATAATTTTAATACGGGTTTTGTAGCAGACAGACTGACGGGGTGGGGCAAAGTTTTAAACCAAACAGTAACAATACAAGACGAGCGAATGCAATGCTAGTTGCTGTCACAGAATAACAAGTAAAACTAAACTGTACTGATGCCAGACGAGGTACTGCAATTCTGCTCGCCTTTACAAAATAATAAATAACACATTCTTGTAATTGGCCACTGTGCACAACGATAACGCCGACACAATGAAGTTGACCCGTTGGGTGTACAACATCGTATATTTATTTTTAATGTGTCGCCTAAACAGGAAAAATTGAACTACAAATTAAAGGAGCTTGAAATTTAAGTCAAGTATGCGTATATCAGGAGTTTACTTGCTCTGTATGTTTCATGGGATTAACAACAAACAGAGAGCAAAGTTATCTGAGTATTCAAATAAATTGACCAACAATAATGCTAAAATAGTGTGAGATAACAAAATTTACCTAGAAGACTGCATGCAGAACAAAGCACAAAAATCCTTACCTGTGCCACTCGCGAAGATTACAGTTTACAATAAAGCAAATCGGCAACACAAGCTGCCTACTAGAAACACGCAGGTGAGCTGCTCAGAATACGTACAGCGCTACCGCAGATTGTGAACTTACATTTCCTCAAATGCAGAAAAGTGTGCTGAACACCACCGGACTGCCACGAGGACGCGATCCTTCAAAATCATCTCTCCAGACTGCAGCCAGACGCCGCCTAATTCTAACTTCCTTTCTCTTTCGCAACTGCCACTTTCAAAAAAACTCTCTAAGGAGAGGACGACTTTATGCTTTCGCCAATGTAGCAGGCGAGACTTGTTGCTAAATTCATCAAAAAACAGGGGAAAGCACAAGTAACTTCCCTCTTTTTTGCACACAAGATGCCCATTTTTGAACACGAAGTTGGTAGTAAGCCGAATCAGTGTCTTCACGACTGATCAGCCTTACGCACCAAGAAATATCTAGAGCGACGTAAATCTACTGGCGGAAACAATTATCCTCTGGGGACTGTAGGTTGGCCGCAGTGTTCAGTGAACACAGGATGTGCAAGTGACAGTTCGGATGAGATTCACAGGCAGTCTTCTGACGACAAAAGAGGCCTTATAAACATTTCCGGTGGCACTACCAGCCCAACGTGGAGGGCTCAAGACTACCTTTAGAAGCACACAGCTCCAGTATTCTCACTAAAATAACCGTGAAATTGCGTCAGAAAATCAATTAATGTCGCATAGTGATACCTGACGCTTAAGTCAAAACAATATTAACAGCAGCTATTATTTAGTATACTACTGAGAAATTTTTACAGTAATTTTCAAAGTGCCGGCCGCTGTGACCGAGTGGTTCTAGGCGCTTCAGTCCGGAACCGCGCTGCTGCTACGGTCGCAGGTTCGAATCCTGCCTCGGGCATGGATGTGTGTGATGTTCATAGGTTAGTTAGGTTTAAGTACTTCTAAGTCTAGAGGACCGATGACCTCAGATTTAAGTCACATAGTGCTTAGACCCATTTGAACCTTTTTTTTTTATTTTCAAAGAATTATTTAAAGGCGGAGTTTTGCTACGAAATATATACAGTAACTGACGGAGAAGCAGAGATCAATCAAGTTTTCCTTTTTGTTATTCTAGTAGTATCCACAACTAGAGATAAAGTAAAATGCGCTTAAAATTGTTGGATGTAAGGTCCGCCATTTATGCAAAACACCGGCTTGTCCTAGTTCCCAAACATAACTGGCGTACCTTACATCCAACAATTTTAATTGCAAACACGATAAACACAATGAGTTGCAAATCCAAATGATGAAAATGCGTTTGTTGTTCGATAGTAGATCAGTGTGGCTGATATATTTTACTTTTTTAATTTCCATTATTTCATACGTTGAATACATAGTTCTTCTCCTTGGTGATTGGAGTATTACGGCATCTATGGAATGATTGTAATTGATTTTTAAATGATTTTGTATGAAGTGCGACTTTGCCCTCTGCAGTTTCCATCATCTACTATATTTCATCATTCTGGTGTTTAGAAAATCACTTGCAAAAGTGTGGATTATGTGTGTGTGTGTGTGTGTGTGTGTGTGTGTGTGTGTGTGTGTGTGTGCGTGTGTGTGTGAGAGAGAGAGAGAGTCCGAGAGAGAATGGAATACCCTATTGTGCGTAAATAACTTAAAACTGAACAATGGATTGCATACAGTGTCTCAAAGACTACTCCCTATTTATATGCGTCCTGCTGGGTCTGTCGTCAGATAAAACACGGGCACTATGGAGTGAGCCACATTCGCAGAGGGTACAGAAGACCAGCTTCAGGGAATCGCAGTGGCTATTCTTGAACAGAAGCGCCAGACGAGGTGGACCTGTGATGAATATACAATACTTATATTCGGAAGGCGAGGGGCTCAAATATCCGCCCATCCATTCAGAACTAGGTTTCCGCAGGTGTACATTTAATACGAATGACGGGATATTTCTTCAAGTTGGCTACGGGAATTTGTTTCTCCATTCTTGTACTCTCCAACCATGTATTCCATCTCTTATGTCTTCTTCATCAACGGAACGATAAATCATAATCTTCTATCCATCCTTAATCTCTTCTTTAACATAGAAAGTCTCACACGTTCATTTTAATGAGCAAAGAAGAATGATTGTATCACCATTTAATTCGTAACTTATGTAAGTCATAATGGTGTAGTCCACTTTGCGGTCGCTATACACAGTCGCTGAGGCGTGCCTTCAAGTCTGGACCACTCATACGTTGTAGCTTTGAAATAATTGGACCCTTGATATCTTCAACAAAAGGGGATACGCATTCTCTTCTGGGCTGTCCATACTGCACTGACGGGAAAAAATGTCCACACCAAGAAGGAGTTGTGCGACATAAACGAAAGCAAGTAGACGTGTTTCTAAATCTTAAAGATGATGTCTATTAAAACTTCACGCCAGTCGCATAAGAGTGGCGCTACTTGGGCCAGTATGATGGCGCAAATCAGGTTTGCATTAAATACGCGCTGTAACGGTCGTGAGCGCATGTTACCTTTGGTATTGGACGTGGCGATTTGAAATTAATCAAGAATGCCTTTAAGGCGACAAAGACGCCATTATCAACACCTCACTGAGTTTGAACGAGGTCGTTTGATAGCGATACCAGAAGCTAGATGTACCTTCTGTGATACTGCAGAATGACTTGGCAGGAACGTAGCAGCTGTACATGATTCCTGGCAGCGGTGGTCACGGGAATGTTCGGTCCAGGGAGACCAGGCTCCGGTCGGCAACATGGCACTACCGTATGACACAAAGAACTGTTACAAATCAGTTACTTCAACGACAGCTCCGAGCCAGACATCCTGTAGCATGCATTCCACTGACCGCAAACCACCACCAGTTGCGACTTCAGTGGTGTCAAGCGAGAGCTCATTGGAGTGCAGGGTGGATATCTGTTGTGTTTCATGATGAAAGCTGGTTCTGCTTCGGTACCAGTGACGGCCGTGTGTTGGTTAGGAGGAGACCTGTTGAGTGCCTGCAACCAACTTGTCTGTGTGCTAGACACTAGACCTCCACAGCGATTTCGTATGACGGCAGGGGTACTCTCGTGGATATTCCAAGCACCCTGATTGCAAAACTGTACGTCAATCTAGTGATCTGATATGTGGCACTGCCAGTCATGAACAGCACTCATTGGTCGTTTTCCAACAGGATAACGCTCGTCCACATAGCGCTGTTGTAACCCAACATGCTCTACAGAGTGTCGACATGGTGCTGTGGCCTGCTCAATCACCACATTTGTCTCCAGTCCAGCACATATGGAACATCATTGGGCGACAACTCCAACGACATCCACAAAGAGCAATAACCGTCCCTGTATTGATCGACCAAGTGCAAAATGGTTCAAATGGCTCTAAGCACTATGGGACTTAACATCTGAGGTCATCAGTCCCCTAGAACTTAAAACTACTTAAACCTAACTAACCTAAGGACATCACACACAGCCATGCCCGAGGCAGAATTCGAACCTGCGACCGTAGCGGTCGCGCGGTTCCAGACTGAAGCGCCTAGAACCGCACGGCCACACCGGCCAGCGACCAAGTGCAACAGGCATGGAACTCCATCTCGCAAACTAACGTGTGGCACCTGTACAACACTATCCATGCACGTCTGCATGCTTGCATTCAACATTCTAGCGGCTACACCGGTTATTAATGTGCCAGCTTTTCTGATTTGCAATGGTTTATCTCGCGCTTACATTAACCTCTGATCTTGCAATGTTAATCGCTTAAATTTTATTTATTTAATTTACTTATTTAATCGTATGTCTAGGGCCCCCCGTTTGGGCAGGCCGTTCACCGGGTGCCGGTCTTTCAATTTGACGCCACTTCGGCGACCTGATTAATGTGGACTAATACCTTTGTCTAGCTAACATATTTTATCGCTTAAATATGTTAGCTAGACAAACGTATTAGTCCACATTAATTACTTCCCAGTGTTGCGATTTGTCTTTCCGACAGTGTATTTACTCTCAACGCATGTCAGTGTCTTGCTGAAATATCCGGTTTATAGTTTTTAGGCCTGAGATCCACGACACATCGCAGTACGTCTCGCTCAGAAAAAGCATTCGAATCTACAAGCTGCTTCACTCGATCGAGTCACGTTTGACAGGAAGTTCGCCGTGGAAAGGCAGTGTGCGGAGTAATTGGATTCCTGGTGCCGGCCGGTGTTGGGTTTACGGCCTCACGTCTCGCTTACAGCGAGGTCAACACAGACCTAGAGTTGCAGCTTGAGATTCATCTAGAAACTGGCAAGCACTAGGCCGTCGCCATCTGGTACGTGTTTTTATACTTCACCGACCATCGTGTGGCCAACGAGAAACCGCACTTTCTAACAATACCATGCCGTCAAATAATAACCAAAATACGAGCATATGAAGTATCTTTGCAGTTATACGGTTGTTTGGAACAGTTTTTTGCTAATAGTAGCTAGTGCTTTATGCTGGACGGCGAATGTTCAACAGGAACGAAAGAAAGATCGTGTGTGCCCCATGCTAGCGTAATATGATTTCTAATGTTCTCATTACAAATAAATCGTTTACGAAATATTGCCAGAGCACCATCAGATGTTTGCTGGCAATGGTTTTGTGCACAGAAATGTATTGTCAGAGGAGTATCGACAGAAAATGCAGAAAGACTTGCACAAAATTTCCACTTAGGGTACTGAATGATAGCTCTCTTTTGTGCCGGTTGGCACGAGTTTGTTAATCGATGGCCAAGTATGGATAGATTAGCCTTGATAGTCGATTGCGGAAGGGTCAAGGGCGGAGGCTGCGTAGGCAGTTGGATGGGGGACCACCTAGTGGCAACAGCAAAGCACGTGTATGCAGAGGTCTGAGCCGCAGTGGTGGACAGGACATCCGTTCGTTACGAGAGAACTCTGCAGTGTTCGCTGTGTTTGGAACCACGTGGGGAATTCATTATCCACTGGTTTGTAAGAAGAAGCGAAGGGAATGTAGCATGGACTTCAACCCTCACATTTCCAAGGGTGGGACGAGGGGGTACTTTATGCTCACCTTTTCCACATATGTTTAAATTTTTCGGTGGAACTTAACTCAAAAATTTGACTGGTAAGAGTAGATGTTACTTTTCCCAGTGTCTGTCACATTCAATATTTTCAAGTTCAGGGCCTTACTTACACATCAGTATTTCTTTAAAATGTATGTTGTGAGTAAAAGTCGACAACAATTAACGAAATTTACATTTCAAAATTATTTTTGTGGTGGTTATAGTATAGTTGGTAGTGAACATTACTGAAAGTGCCTTCATGTTGCTAAGAGTGCGCTAAACGATATTTTCGTGTTCTGGATCCTACTGACACATCAGTACCTCTTTAAAACGTACGTTGTTAATATAAGGCAACAACAATTAACGAACTTTGCTATTTATAGTTTCTTTTAGGTTTTGCATAAAGTACCCCTCATTGGTAATGCGCGCTATGGAAAATGCGCTGGTGTTCTAAGTTTAACGTTATGTGGCCCTTTAATGAAAAATGTGATGTGAAAGCCTCTGAAGTATCCATGTGTCAGGGCAAGATTATGTGTTTACCTGCTTCTCAGTGGATTTCGGGTAGTTAAGCTCGTGTGCTGAACGGGACATATGTGTAAGACAGGGGAGCAGATGTACAATGTATATACACTGCAGATCAGTATTAAACAGAAATTTGCCGCATTGGATATACATTTCTCCAGAGCCGTCATATTTACGACTGGTTGACGTATACAATCCTTGCACAAAATTCGGTTGATGGAACTGTGGAAACAAAGTCGTAGGTCGGATAACGGGCTGTATGGTCTTGGAGTGTGCGGTGCATGTCAATGTCTCCGTTGCAGATCCCTTTTGTAGTGACAGATACTAGCTCTCAGTCTGGACGGATGGGCCAGAAAAGGCGGGAATACCGCTGTTTCAGTATTACGAGTGAAACAGAAGGCCTCTCGGCAGACTGACAAGTACTGGGCTTCGAGGAAAGGCAGGAAACGTACACAGAGAACCTGCATGTTAACTAGAGCCTTTGAAATCTATAAAGCCGTTGTTACGATGGAGTGACATTAAATCCGTAAGGCTCAATTTTAAATAAATGTGGTTATGTTTCTGGATCTAGAGTGTGATTTTGAAGAATTTAATAAATGGTTCAAATGGCTCTGAGCACTATGGGACTTAACTTCTGAGGTCATCAGTCCCCTAGAACTTAGAACTACTTAAACCTAACTAACCTAAGGACATCACACACATCCATGCCCGAGGCGGGATTCGAACCTGCGACCGTAGCGGTTGCGCGGTTCCAGTCTGTAGCGCCTAGAACCGCTCGGCCACCCCGGCCGGCTTTAATAAATTTCAGTATGCTCTCTCATTTCCCTGATTTGAATTGTAGAGTACCTATAATACCACGGCGCATTTTAAATGTGGATAAACACAAGATAATGTCCATAACAGGGAAAAAGAACCTGACAGTATCCCGTTACCAAATAAGTGACCAAAATCTGTAGAATACCACATCGCATAAATATTTAGGGGTAACAAAGAAATTATATGAAATGGGGCGAACTTGTAGAATCAGTAGTAGAGACTGCGAATGGAAAAGTTTCGTTCGAAGGATTGCCGGAAAGTGAGGTCCATCTCTAAAGAAAACTGAATTTAAGACATTTGTGTTAACAAATCTGGCGTACCGCTTCGTCGTTTAGAAATTTTACCAAATAGGCATGGAGTCGAAATCGAAAGAATTCGTAGACGCGCTGGTAGTATTGACAAGTCGGTGCAACACATACAAAATTGTAACATTGATTCTGGGCAACCGCGACTGGGAATCTTTGGAAGAAAGGCAGCGTTGTTCTCTGAAAACCCTCTTTAGTATATTTAGAGAACTGGTATTCGATGAAGACGGTGAGACGATTCAACTGCCACCATCGTACACCTCGCGTAAGGGCTACGAGAAGAATAGGAATCAAGGCTCGTACATAAGCATGCTATATCTCTTCACTCAACAGGCGAATGGTACAAGGAAGAAATCTGTCTATGCTGGTACGAAGGAGCATTCGCGGTGTTCATACCGAACTGTATTTGGTCTCTATCCCGTCTCGTTTGCAGAATGAGCTGACTAGTCATGTTACCGCCCTGAAGAATGCATCACGCACTTCGATTAAAATTCATTGTCAGTCTGCAGAGTTAGAGTATATTTTAATTTTCAATGGATGTACACCACAGAAATCAGAGTAGCATCAGCGCTCACGACGTACTCGTATTAGCTAAGGCTAAGATCCAGCATTTATCTTCATGAGAGTAGGTCCAGACAGTGGCTCTCAGCCTTTACTTGTTACTATCCTTCACTGACTTCTTGAAGGTGGTTCATTGAACACTCTGCCAGGCACTTTATTGTGAACAGCAGAGTAATCACGCAGATGTGTAGACGTAGATGTAGAAAGCCAGTGATAAATAGGTCAAAATATCCAGGAAATACCCTCAAAAACCACCGAAACTTTTCGGTTGAATTCGGATTCAACTTGTGTACTCTCTTGGATACATTATTTTCGTACCTCTTTCGATTTAAAAAAAAAAGAATATTTTATAAATGTTGTAAGAGATGTGTAGTGACTCGAGCCCTGACCGCGTAGTTGTGGCTGCCATTGTCCCACAGACAGAGAGAAAAGTAAATGAGTGACAAGTTAACAATATACACTGTAGGAAAAAAGTAAATGAGTGATAAGTTAACAATATACACTGTAGGAAAAAAGTTGAAACACCAAGGAGGATATGTGCGACGTCAACGAAAGTCGATAGGCGTGTTTCTACATCTGAAAGACATTTATGCTAATTTCGCGCCAGTCGCATAAGAGAGGGGCTAGTAGCGCCACTATGAGGATGCAAATGAGGTTTGCTTTAAATACACGCCGTAACAGCCGTGAGCCTTAGTTACCTTTGAGACTGGACACGGTGAGTTGATGTTACTCAAAAATGCCTTTAAGACTACCAAGACGCCATTATCAGCACACCACTGAGTTTAAACGAGATAATGTAATAGGGCTATGAGAAACTGAATGTTCCTTCTGCGATACTGCAGAAAGATTTGGCTGGAATGTAGCCACGTACGTGATTGCTTTCAGCGGTGGTCACGGGACTGAACGGTTGCAAGAAGACGGGGTCCGGACGGCCACATAGCATTACCGAGAAGAAAGACGATAGCGTTCGGCGTTTGCCTCTGGCGCTTCGTACTGCATCGGCTGCAGCAATTTGAGCAGTAGTTGGCGCCACAGTTACTAAACTGATTGTTAAAAATCGGTTACTTCAAGGACAACTCCGAGCCAGACGGCCTGTAGCGTGCATTCCACTGACCCCAGACTACTGCCATTTGCGACTTGAGTGGTGTCAAATGGTTCAAATGGCTCTGAGCACTATGGGACTTAACAGCTGTGGTCATCAGTCCCCTAGAACTTAGAACTACTTAAACCTAACTAACCTAAGGACATCACACACATCCATGCTCGAGGCAGGATTCGAACCTGCGACCGTAGCAGTCGCACGGTTCCGGACTGCGCGCCTAGAACCACGAGACCACCGCGGCCGGCAGTGGTGTCAAGCGAGAGTTTATTGGAGTGCAGGATGGACATCCGTTGTGTTTTCTGATGAAAGCCGGTTCTGCCTCGGTGCCAAAGACAGCTGTGTGTTGGTTAGAAGGAGACAGTTCAGAACCTGCAACCAACCATTCTGCATACTAGACGCCCTGGACCTACACCTGGAATTACAGTCTGAGTTGCGATTTCGCATGACAGCATGAGCACTCTCGTTGTTATTCCACGCATCCTGACTTCAAACTTGTAGGTCAGTCTGGTGATTCGACCTGTTCTGCTGACATTTATGAACAGTATTCCAGCGGTGTTTTCCAACAGGATAATGCTCGCCCACATACCGCTCTCGAAGCCCAATATGCTCTACAGAGTGTCGATATTTTGCCTTGGCCTGCTCGATCACCGAATCTGCATCCAATCGAGCGCGTATGTGACACCATCGGACAACTCCAGCGTCATCCAAAAACGGCATTAACCGTCCCTGTATTGACCGACTAAGTGCAACAGGCATGGAACTCCAGCCCAGAAACTGACATCCGGCACATGTGCAACACAATGCATGTTTGTATTCATCATATTGGCCGTTACACCGATTATTAATGTATCATTATTTCACATTTGCCGCAGGTATAGATGATATTAAAGATGAACAGCTGATACATCTTGATGTTTGCTCTAGGTTGTGGCTGTTGATGAACTGCTGTTGGGCAACTGGACGAATCCCTAAAATTTGGAGGTAGGCAAAAATAATTGAAATTCTGAAGCCTGGTAAGGACCCAGAAGATCCTAAGAGTTATCGGCCGATCTCTCTGTTGTGTACAACTTACTAACTGTTTGAAAGACTGATACTAAACAGATTCAAAGAGCTGACTGAGGGCATTCTAATGAAAGAGCAAGCAGGATTTCGGCTTGGCAAATCTTGTACCAGTCAAGCTTTCAGCCTAACCCAGTATACTGAAGATGAGTTTGCGAAAAGACTAGCTACAGGAGTGGTGTTAATAGATTTGACGGCAGCATATGATAGCATCAACCTCAGAAATCTCTTTGCGAAAGTGCAAAAAACAACAAAAAGCCCTCAGCTCATTGTTGTACTCAAATCTGTTCTATTTAACATAAGATATTTTTTGAGTTCCAGGGTAACAAGGGTAGATGGCGACTACAAAAAGAATGGACTTCCCCAGAGCAGTGTCCTTGCCACCATGTTATTCAATATTTATACAAATGACCAGCATATTAGTCCCCGGTCAAGATCTTTCATTTATGCTGACGATAGGGCCATAGCAGTTCAGGCATCAAACTACAAGGATATTGAGGAAATACTAGCTGAGAACCTGGAAAATCTCACCAACTATTACAATAAAAATCAGATGAAACACAATCCAAGTAAGACCCAGACTTGCCTATTCTATCTTAATATCAGAGAGGCGATGCGAGAACTGAATGTTTGGTGGAATGACACAAGATTAAGACACTGTCCTTTCCCAGTGTACTTGGGAATTACTCTTGATAGGACACTGTCATTCAAGCAGCACATTGAGAAGAGCAGGGCAAAAGTCCAGTCACGTAATAATTTACTTGGCAAGCTAACAACATCAAAATGGGGAGCTAATCCAAAAATTTTACGCACCACCGCAATGGCACTCTGTTACTCTGTTGCTGAGTTTGCAAGTCCTGTCTGGGAGCGGTCGTGCCACACACTGGACTCTGTCCTAAACGTCACGTGCAGACATATTACTGGATGTCTTAAGCCAACAAGAGTAGAACACTTATACTCCTTATCAGGAATTGTTCCGCCAAATGTCCGACGTTCAATAGAGAGCAGAATTGAACGAACAAAACAGGTTCAAGATCAACGTCATCCGCTACATGGGTACCAAATGGTACCAAAACGCCCTAAATTAAGAAGTAGTTTTCTCCACTCAACCGAATCACTCACAGATTCACCAAAGACTGTGGCAGGAACAACAAGAATCTGCCCACAATTCTGAGGAAGTGCTGCCACCAGGTGCGGAACTTGAGTGGGCGAGATGGAAAACCATAAACAGGCTGCGTTCAGGAATGGGCAGATGTAACAAAAATCTGCACAAGTGGGGAATTAGTGAAAGTGCTTTGTGTCCGTGTTGGAACATCCAGACCTTGAACCACCTGCTTCAATGTCCGCTAGTAAACCATCCAAGAGCGTGCACGGCCCAAGACCTGATGGCGTGCAGCGAAATAGCGAGGGCATATGTGGACCTCTGGAAGAGTGAGATATGAAGCAAAGACTGCATAATATTTTATTATACTGTATATAATGTTCCATGTATGTTATTTTATAAATTAGCATTGCGATTTTTTTTTCCGTGAGTGTAGTTATCTGATGTTGGACAGGCGACGGCGATGTGCAGTGCCGGACGGTGGCGCGCGCAGCAGGAAGCAGGTGTGAGGGTATGGTGCCCTGCTCTGTGGGGCTGGGACGTTCCCCTGCTCCAGCCGGGTTGACACTTGACCCTCGGAGCGGCGGCAGCCCCGCCGGGTGGAGGCTTCCTCTTCTGCTGCTTACGGTCCACACGCGCTGGCTTATTATGCCTTAATTGAAAGCCATCTCGATAATCAGCAATGTGTGTCGCGCAGTCTTCGACACTCTGACAACGAAACACCACCAACTTGACCTCGTATTTTCAGGAGAAAAAAGCACACTTGCAATTTATCGGTCCCAGATATCGGTCCCTCGTGAAATTTTGGGCCACAGTTCTGATACTACGCAGTTACGACCTTCTGAAATTGTAGCTTTTAAACTTTCGCGCACCAAGTGTTTGTCACTCGCTCCGCCCCACTGCAGCCGTCGTCTGCTCCAGACACGAAGTACTATACACCGGAGTGAATACGAGATTTGTCATTTACCGTTCTCACGTTGGTAACACACTTTATTCATTGAGTCAAATGGCTTGATTTCTAACCTGTAGCTGGTGGAGAATCTGTTTCTGAAAATTTCTATGTTGCGATTCACAAATGCAGTGTAAAAGAATGAAGGGAATTAGGGTGTCCTTAATTAACTAGCTTAGAGCTGTTTAATGATTAATATCGCTGTTGCGCATTAGTCTTTCGATTTTAAAGCTAGCACTCTTAAAGCGAAGTACATTCGCAGGAGACGTGCTGTTCTTATATATATATATATATATATATATATATATATATATATATATATATATATATATATATAACTGCAGAATATCAGTGCGAGGATATTGTTAAAATTGTAGAGTCTTGTATCATAGGAAGCAAGGGAGAGGATGCTATTATGGGTAGCCGGTATTCTCTTTCTACAACGCAGACGCACACGTAGATTAATACAGTTCTTTATTTACATGAACAGATAGCTGCTACTTAACTTGGATAGAGTCCACGAGTTGTGGTACGTGCTCTTCAGTAATAGTCCTCTTACAGACAATAAGGTAATCTTGTTATTACAAACGTTAGTCTCGCTGCTAGTCTCGATCTGGTAGCTATGCAGCGTCGTAAACTGAGTGAGCCAGTGATGAACTATACCCGCTCTGCAAACGAACTGACTGACGCCAAACTGGACTGTAGGTTAGTGAGCCCCTACGGTTAGCGGCGGCGGCCTAAATACTTGCTGTCGAGAAGGCGTTGGCGGCGTGTTGCTTGCGGTGCGTCTCTGGACTCTCTCGTGATAGGCGCGCTTGATCCAGCTCCTACTGTCGATCTTCGTGCTACAACTTTGCCAACCGGTGTGCTGGTGACATCTTAAGCCAGCACAAAAAATAATATTGAACTTCTATGTATGCTAGGTTGAAATATTATGTTATATTACTTGCTATTTGTTCTCGAACAACATTTCATAACATGTTAGGCAGACAAAAGGAGGGTTCTGCTTGTCAATTCACTGTGCTGTACTTGGTGCTCGGACACTGGACGACTCCAGTGGTACAGAGCGAGTGATAAGCATCTGGTGCGAGCGCCAGTTCAGAATATCATACCTGCGTACTATCAGAATTATGGCTCGAATTTTCACACGGGAATAATTGCTAGGGCTGGCATATTGAAAGTGTGCTTCTTTCTTCTTAAAATATAAGGTCAAGTTCGTTATGTTCCCTCGCGAGAACAATTTAAACAAATCTGAGTTCTGGTATACTCTGTCTATGAACAGTTAACTAGTTCATCGAAACACATTTCCCTAATGATTTTCCTTTTACAGTATTAGAAGACTGATCGAATGGCAGCCGACATCAAAATAAAGCTTTGCGCTAGACGTCGAAAGAACCAGGATGTCAACTTTGATTGTGAAGTCCACTTCCAACTGAGTCATTTGCATATGGCGAAAGAATCTCGACATAAAATTACAACTATACATTGGCTACATGCTATTTCGAGCAAAGTTTTGGCTTGTTACTAACGTTCAAGTTAGCGGATAATCCGTAAAGTATATATATATATATATATATATATATATATATATATATATATATATATATTTCATAACATTAAATATTGTGATCTGCAGCGACGTGGGTGCTGTTTTGAAACTTCCTGATAGATAAAAACTGTGTGCCGCACCGAGACTCACGCTCGGAACCTTGCTTTTAACGGGCTATGTTCTTATCAGCTGACTCACCACTCGGCGTCTCAGCTCCACTTCTGCCAGCACCTCTCCCCTACTTGCCAAACGTCACGGTGTCTCCTGCATACCCAGAGGGACTAGCACTACAGGAACAAAATTGCCTATTCACATCCTAGACGTTATTTTAGACCGAATCTGTCAGTCTACCGCGGAGTGTGCGCTTCATTTCGGTCATAGATGCAGCACACTGCAAAAAAAAAAAAAAAACTTTACAGCGAACTTGGCAGTATGACCCCACATATCAGTGTGGCGTTGCACCTCCTCTGGCCTGGCTGCATACAATGATTCGATTGCGAAGGATGTCGTAAAGCTATTGTATCCTTTCCTGAGGCAATATGGCCCACAAGTGTGCTCATTGATATCTTGGATGCTGGCACTGGTACAGAGTTGACGTTCCGACAAGTCCTACACATGTTCTATCGGGAACAGATCTGGCCATCTAACTGGCAACTGGAGTACGTGAACATAACTCAGACCTTACACACACGTGCCATAAGTTGACGAGCGAATGCATAAGAGATAGCACACGAGCACGCAGGATGTTCGTGAAATACTATTGCGCCATCAGAGTCCCCTCAGTCACTACTGGCCATGACCTGAAGTCATACCCGAAGGCTTTTTCCAACATGACGCCAGATATAACAGCAATGTGGCTCTCAAAAACATTGCAAGAATAGGACCTCTCCCCACGCCGCCTCAATACTCACCGAAGATGGTCGTCCGTAATAGTCGCATTCGGCGAGACGACGGTTCAAACTCGCGTCGCTTTCCGTAATTTCCCTAACTCGCTTAAGGCAAATGCCGGGATTGTTCCTTCGAAAGAGTAAGGCCGCCTACTTTCTCCGTCCTTCTCTAATTCGAGCTTGTGCTCCGTCACTGATGTCTTCACTGTAGACGGGACGTTAAACACTGATCTCCCCCAGCTCCTCCTCCTCCTCTGACGTCACTCATCACCAGTCCTTGTTTCCCGGTCACGGCAGCATTGCAAACGCAGTCGTCTATGTAGTGGTACTAACGGCAGCCTGCACGTGGGACATTCCCTAGCCTCACCGGCCAACAGCGCAGAATGACACAGAGGATTGCAGGGAGTCAATTACTTACTCTAAGATGGCAGGTGTAGATGTGTTATGTGCTTGGTACACAGTACGGCCATCCTCTCTTGTGGAAGTCACATCTGGTCGACTGAACGTTGACGATGAATATACCTGCCATCAAGTTCCCATGTAGTTCAGCATGGGGCCACTGTCACATCCGAAAGCCAAAAGTCTGCCAGGTGCTAATAACGCTGTCTCATGCGAGTACACAGCATCTCCGTGTTCTTCAGTGATCACTCAACGATAGTGTGACACTGTACCCCTACCCCCACATTGTCTTTTCAGGGGTGCATTCTTACTGACTTAATTTTTATGGATGATAACCGTATCGAACAGCTCAGGTGGAAGAGTTCTTGGAAAGACAAGATATTCGGCGAAAGAACTGATCCGCCCGTTCGCCCGACATTAATTCCATCGACCACATGTACGTTGCGGACACGTATTGCAACACGTCCACATGCACTAACGACCATCCAAAAGTTGTCAACAGCGCTGGTGAAGTGCCGGCTGCTGTGACCGAGTGGTTCTAGGCGCTTCAGTCTGGAATCGCGCCACCGCTACGGTCGCAGGTTCGAATCCTGCCTTGGGCATGTATGTGTGTCATGTCCTTAGGTTGGTTAGGTTTAAGTAGTTCTAAGTCTAGGGGACTGATGACCTCAGATGTTAAGTCCCATAGTGCTCAGAGCCATTTGAACCGTTTCTGAGCTGGTGAAGGAAGGGAACGCCCTACCACAAAATGTGCTTCCCAACCACGTTGAAGAGCATACATTGCTCTCCGTCGTGATCACACACCCTATTAAGAACCACGTCCCGATTTTATAACGTCCAGGGGACCGTCATAAATCTCGGTGAGTTCAGTGTAATACAGATCTGTCATTTCTGTTCGTCTCATGCCTATTTCTTTCAGTTACCTACTGTACTGTAGCTGTTATTTCTATGTATGGTCCACGTTTCATCGAGCTATGTTACTTGGCAGTGACACATCATGAGAAAGTTACTTTCGTACTTAACTTTTGCACACCAGTGTAGTTGTATAGCCGCGCGCTTTAACCAGGGTTCTGCCTGTGTTCGTATAAAATGCGCCCTTAATCGCCGAAGTGTGATTGTTCTAAAACCAAATCATCGTACAACTAGGGAGCAGTCATCGTCAGAGCTGCCGGGGGGCAGCGTGAGAGAAATTACGGCGCACGGCACTGTAGATGGGGAGGGGGAGCTACTGTATGCAGAAAACAGCGGCTACCTAACTCGTTTGACATCGCACAGCCGTGAAAGGCGGACTCACCGACTTGTAGAAACATACGGACGAAATCCAGAAGATGCTGAAAAATAACCGCCAAACCTATTAAGTGTTTTTCGCTTCAAACATTTCTTACGCAAAATAAACCGACAACAGTGTAGAACAGGACCGTGACATAATCATAACATACGGAATGAAGTTTAGAGTTTAACGGCCCGTCGACGAGTTACTAGAAAAGGAGCGAAGGGAATCGGCCGCACCTTTCTCGATGGAACCACCCAGACATTTGCACAATATCTTAACAACTGAACAACATTCAACCGCTAGACTCGATCCCAGAATCTTTCAATTAGTGGGCCCTATCCTGAGCAACAAAGTTTTTTTCCGGCCCCTCTTACCCATGTAAAGACCACTTTCGTCGGCAGTAGCCCTTGGCTACAGAAACTGTTTTCTCAAGTAGGTACATTAAATTCTTCTTGAAACGTAAAAATTTCTCGGAAACAAAATGTGGTTGGTAGTAGGTTGTGTTCGAAAAATGAACAGCATAGAGACAGAAGTGATGACACTTTCTGCAGGACCTGACCATCATTTTGCAGGACAATGCTCAAGCACGTACAGTGCAAGCGGTTACACTGATTTGTTTGACTGATGGGGCTGCTAAGCGCTATACCACCTACTGCACTCCCTTGACGTAAGCCCTCGTGAGTTCAACTCGATTTCTAAACTGAAGGGAACACTTCACGGCATTCGCTTCAGAGCTGCTACAAATTCGTCGGGCAATAGACCGCGCCGCTCGAATTGTCAACACAACTGGCACTGCTAAGAGTATCCTACGACTTCCACATCGCTGGCGAAGGGTTATACACAATGCTGGTGACTGCTTTGTAGGTCAATAAATCTTTGAAACACGTATCTATTTTGTACGAACTGTAAATAAATAGTTGCCACTATTAAAGTTCCAACCTTCGAAGTAACTTATGCGGTGTTCGTGCCAGGAAAACGCTTTTCAGGGAGGAGTTGTGCAAGTATGAGGGTGACTGGGACAAATACGGCTCAGATAAAGATCTGAATATGTTCCTAACGCATTTGCGCTTCAAAAATTGTTGCTTATCAGGTAAGTGTGAATAATTCTTGAAGCAATAAACAACGTTGTGTTCCTTACCATTGATTACGTGAGTTTACGTGACATTGTGATGGCTGAAATAGTAAGGGCCATCCTTATTTTTGTTTACGTGCTGTAATAAGGCAACAACAAAACTTTATATTGTGCTGAATCATGGATTAATTTTTGAGTTTGTTACACTTCTTTATTTCAAAACTTTGTAATACAAATATTAGTATCATAAACTGATACAATGCGGACCCTTTAAATTGGTGTTCTTAATAGGTTTCGCACTAATTTTCGTGTACTCGGAAATAAACAGCGGCAAGTCAATGATAATAACTCAGTTTGCAAGTAAACAATGTTACGTAACCACTGACGTACTTAAGAATAAAATTGTGGACAGAATTAACGATTTCGACAACAAGCCGATACTCTAGAAATATTCAAAAACAATGACGTACCTAAATAACAAAATTTCAGTGGTTGTATTTGAAGTATCTTATATACACTCCTGGAAATGGAAAAACGAACACATTGACACCGGTGTGTCAGACCCACCATACTTGCTCCGGACACTGCGAGAGGGCTGTACAAGCAATGATCACACGCACGGCACAGCGGACACACCAGGAACCGCGGTGTTGGCCGTTGAATGGCGCTAGCTGCGCAGCATTTGTGCACCGCCGCCGTCAGTGTCAGCCAGTTTGCCGTGGCATACGGAGCTCCATCGCAGTCTTTAACACTGGTAGCATGCCGCGACAGCGTGGACGTGAACCGTATGTGCAGTTGACGGACTTTGAGCGAGGGCGTATAGTGGGCATGCGGGAGGCCGGGTGGACGTACCGCCGAATTGCTCAACACGTGGGGCGTGAGGTCTCCACAGTACATCGATGTTGTCGCCAGTGGTCGGCGGAAGGTGCACGTGCCCGTCGACCTGGGACCGGACCGCAGCGACGCACGGATGCATGCCAAGACCGTAGGATCCTACGCAGTGCCGTAGGGGACCGCACCGCCACTTCCCAGCAAATTAGGGACACTGTTGCTCCTGGGGTATCGGCGAGGACCATTCGCAACCGTCTCCATGAAGCTGGGCTACGGTCCCGCACACCGTTAGGCCGTCTTCCGCTCACGCCTTAACATCGTGCAGCCCGCCTCCAGTGGTGTCGCGACAGGCGTGAATGGAGGGACGAATGGAGACGTGTCGTCTTCAGCGATGAGAGTCGCTTCTGCCTTGGTGCCAATGATGGTCGTATGCGTGTTTGGCGCCGTGCAGGTGAGCGCCACAATCAGGACTGCATACGACCGAGGCACACAGGGCCAACACCCGGCATCATGGTGTGGGGAGCGATCTCCTACACTGGCCGTACACCACTGGTGATCGTCGAGGGAACACTGAATAGTGCACGGTACATCCAAACCGTCATCGAACCCATCGTTCTACCATTCCTAGACCGGCAAGGGAACTTGCTGTTCCAACAGGACAATGCACGTCCGCATGTATCCCGTGCCACCCAACGTGCTCTAGAAGGTGTAAGTCAACTACCCTGGCCAGCAAGATCTCCGGATCTGTCCCCCATTGAGCATGTTTGGGACTGGATGAAGCGCCGTCTCACGCGGTCTGCACGTCCAGCACGAACGCTGGTCCAACTGAGGCGCCAGGTGGAAATGGCATGGCAAGCCGTTCCACAGGACTACATCCAGCATCTCTACGATCGTCTCCATGGGAGAATAGCAGCCTGCATTTCTGCGAAAGGTGGATATACACTGTACTAGTGCCGACATTGTGCATGCTCTGTTGCCTGTGTCTATGTGCCTGTGGTTCTGTCCGTGTGATCATGTGATGTATCTGACCCCAGGAATGTGTCAATAAAGTTTCCCCTTCCTAGGACAATGAATTCACGGTGTTCTTATTTCAATTTCCAGGAATGTATATGATCATTTACTGAGGCTTTACTGTGCAGTTTGTCAAAACAAGCTACTTGTCTCTTACCATTGTTCACACCCAGTGTCTTCAAATCTGCTGTGCACATATATCGAAGAGCTTGATCATCTAATCGTTTGGCCGGCCGCGGTGGTCTAGCGGTTCTAGGTGTGCAGTCCGGAACCGCGCGACTGCTACGGTCGCAGGTTCGAATCCTGCCTCGGTCATGGATGTGTGTGATGTCCTTAGGTTAGTTAGGTTTAAGTAGTTCTAAGTTCTAGGGGACTGATGACCTCAGATGTTAAGTCCCATAGTGCTCAGAGCCATTTTTTTTTAACTAATCGTTTGACCTTGAGCTACAGTTCCTCATCACGAAGGACGTGGTTGCTTAGAAAGGGGAAGGAGAGAGAGAATATAAAAGAAATTAGGGATCGTACGGATGCATTTAGATAGTCATTTCTCCCTCGTTCCATTTGCGTGTGTATGAGGAGAGGGAATGAATAGTAGCGGTACAGGGTACCCTCCGCTATTCACCATGTGGTGGCTTGCAGAGTATGTATATAGATGCAGCTGTAGAAAACATCCATCGTGGGAAACTCAACTCACGCCCTACATGCACGATAACCGTAGTACCGTGGATAGTGGAACTAGTTGATTTACTGTTTCTAGAACATTCAGTACAATATGGACGCCCTCTGAAGAAAATACGTGTCTTTGGAATATCTCATTGGGTTTGTGACTGCACTGAAAATTACCTGATAGGCAGAGCGCAACACGTTATCTTAGGTAATATCTGGTGCGCCCCAGAGCCGCGTAATAGGAAAATTCCTGACTGTGCTACACATTAACGACTTACCAGATAGTATTAACTAAAATATCAAGCCATCGCAGATGATACAATCATCTATGAGGAAATTGCATCAGTTAACAATTACAGTAACATCCGCTTAAATCGCGACAAAGTATCATCTCTTGCAAAGACTGGCAACTTGCTCCAAATGTAGAGAAATGCAAAGCTGTGCAGTTCATACTTTCACTACACTACTAATGAGTCAGAATTAGAGTCAGTCACTCATATAAATATCTGGGAGTGTCATGTGTACACATATGAAGCGGAGCGACCTCATAGGCTCATACGTCGGTAAAGAAAATGGCAGACGACGATTGGTACGTTACTGGGAAACAGCAGTTTTTTCTACAAAAGAGATTACGTTCAAAACACTTGTGCGGCTCGTGCCTGAATACTGCTCAATTGTATGGGACCCATATCAGTGCAGACTAATGGGGGACATGAGGCAAGCAAAAAATTCTACTACGCCACTAGACTCGCATTCGGGAGGACGACGGTTCAAACCCGCTTCCATCCATCCAGATTTAGGTTTTTCCGCCATTTCCCTAAATCACTCCAGGCAAACGCCGGGATGGTTCCTCTGAAAGGGCATGGCCGATTTCCTTCCCCGTCCTTGACACAATCCGACTTGTGCTCCGTCTCTAAAGATCACGTTAAACTCAGCGTTCCTTTTTCTCTGGCATGCGCTTCATAATGATTTCCAGAGCATAGCTGTAGAGCGACTCGTTCGTCGATCTGCCGGCATTAGTGGAACTGGTTGGCGGGGGAGAAAACGCCGGTCCACCATGTCCCAGTTGCGATCGATTGGCGACTTACAAGGTGACTTCGCAGGAACGGATTAGTGCCACAACTCACAGGATCTTTTGCACGGCGTTCACCGTAAGGAAAAGAGCTTTAGAGAGCTATAGAAAACCGCCAAGTATGTCACTGCTAAATGGAGCCGCTGAACCAAGTCAACATGTCGCTCTGTTAGTTCTTATTCAACAAACGAGAGACATGATTAAGAACCACAGGTTGTAAGTGATGGAACAATGATACCGGATGCTTAGGACAAATGTAGTTCATGAAAAGATACTGGAATGCTGTGTTGCTATAATCTGGTATGAGAGTGAAGCTGACGAAGCAAGAGGCACCAAGTCATCGCTATTCCTGCATAACATTGTCTGTAATGGATCGCAGCTAAGCACGTAGTACTAAAAACAATCTAATGTAACTGCTCCTTGAGTAAAATGGAGTATAATCACCAGCAGAATTACTATTTATTTTGATGTTATGTGTAAGAAGCTGAATTAAAACAGGATAAATACGTTTCACGGAAATATTTCGACGTTTTTAAGAACCACGTAAAATAACAGTTATCTAGGTCGAATTCCGGGTGGAACACTGCCCTAACTTCTCGGGAATAATAGAGGCAACATGTGTTCCACGAATAGGAATTAAATCTTCACATTTCATGAGACAATAACAGCCAAGAGTACTCGATACTGGAACGAGTCACTACGTAGTTCACAGAGAGCTGAAAAGACAATCTCATCGTAGACAACAAAAATTAAAAACAGATGAAGATTTATAATAGCATTTATAATAAGTCATATGTTAAGAAGGAAGTCTTTGGTCTTCTATGAGGAACTGTTGTACAGTGGTACGGGAAGTCTTCTGAAAATGAAACCCATGGAATAAAGAACACCTTTCTGAACAGTTATTAAAGTGGAGTTACTCAAGTGCAAATTGTGTCTAGTATTTACTGAGTGAATGTGTCACTAATTTTTGAATGAGCTCATAGCACTAAACATGAATTCCATGACGGGGTACGTGTACGATGATAGTACAGTTACAGCCCCGAGGCGTCTGAAGAAAGGGCTGCATGAAGTTCGCGAACTGACACTACAGACCTTTGACTGCTGTAATCTGGGCTAAGAAAACTGTTTGTGGCTGCATAGAGTTGCCACAAAATCTGAATCTATATGCTATAGCAGAGTGAAAGTATGTAAATGACCTTCCACGTTTCAGTGTCAGAGATAGCGGAGATCATTCTAGTAATAAGACTGCGAAGGTGATACATGTAAGAGAGATTTTCATCTATCTTCGATCCCGAGAATTTAAAACTTTTGACTCCCTTGGTTATTTGATCACCTTCTGGCAAAAATTTCGCTTCCACTAGACTTTCACGTCAGAATCGTATGCACGAGCTAATGTTATCTTCTAACCTATTTGCTAGATCGTCTATACTAGATGGCACGCCTTTCGCAGTGGCACTTGCGCCGTTTAGAAATAATTGAATCACTTGTCTTTCTTAATAGCGGGAAAGGGACAGATGCAGAACAGAACTCTAAGGCTTCCCCATAGTTGGTCTAGGGAACCATTATAATTAAGATTTTTGTTGATAATCACGAATGATCACCAGATAGGTTCACTATGTCGCGGACTGAATATAAAGCATTTGGAACAAATATACACACAGTAATTTTTGGATGATATTCTCTGTTCATCAGAAGAAAAAAAAAAAAACAATTAGTATTTGCCTTCTCTACTTATATAGTGTTGTGTACATAGTTCCGCGTAGTCAGCGCGTACACAACTTTCCCACTAGAGCGCGCCCCGCTAAGCACAACAGCGCAGGCGCAGCGCTCGTCCGTCTCCGCACTACGAGATGGCGCTGTCTTAGAGACGGACCAAATTCTGCTTCCGCCGATCCGCGTATTAATATGTAATGCAGCCAATGAGATTGCTGCTAACGTAGAACCTTTTCTCCTCGTGGATCACACTCGCGCAGTGATACCTGAACGCGCGAGGTATTATAACGAGTGTACAGACCTCCGATTAGTCAGTCTGTACGAGTCTGCATTAGTTTGTAGTCAAGTTTCAGTCTGCGCCTAATAAGGTCGTATTCGAGGGTTGGATTCCCTCACTTCTTCGTCGAAGAGTTTCACTGCCTGGGCTACTCTCAGGGTGCACCCTCGACGTGGAAGATCCCCACCCTTGCCTTGCCGTCTGCTCGTCGTCAGTACTGCTCGCCGCCGCCGCCGCCTGGTCGCCGCCTGCCGGTGCTCGCCGCCGCCGCCGCCGCCGCCGCCGCCGTCGCCGCCGCCGCCGCCGCCGCCGTCGTTTGGTTGCCGCCTGCCGGTCCTCACCGCCGCCGCCGTTTGGTCGCCGCCGCCGCCTGGTCGCCGCCTGCCGGTGCTCGCCGCCTGCCGCCGCCGCCGCCGCCGCCGCCGCCGCCTGGTCGCCGCCGCCGCCGTCTGGTCGCCGCCGCCGCCGTCTGGTCGCCGCCGCCGCCGCCCTTCTCGCGCGCCGCCACCATGTCCCAACCCACCACCACTACCACTATCATTTTCACCTCTCCCTCCGCTGCTCCAACCACCATCACATGGAGCTCATCCTCCACCCCACTTCCCGTCCTTCCTTCTCTCCCTGTCCACCCCACCCCTGCGCCACTTTCGGCTGTACCCACCCCCAACTCCTCTTCCCCTATCACTGTCGCCCCATCGACAGCTACTGACTTTCCGCCGCTCCCCGCACCGCCTCCGACAGGCTCCAAGCCAGCACGGATCTCTGCTCGACGTTCCACAGTCTCAGTGACACCCACGCCCCCACCGTCTGCTTCTTCCGCTGCTCAGGGTGGTCCTGCCCCCCGCCATCTCCCCCTGCAACCCGTCCCCCTGCCCCCTCCCCACCCAGTGGTGTCCACGAAACCTTCCAAGCGCCCGAATGCTGACCCTTCCCCCGAAGTCTCCTCCAAAAAAACCCCCAATCCCCGTGACCCACCCACTCCCATGGACGCGGCCCCGACCCCCACCCCCACCACGCCTGCCACCCACACCTTTGTCCTCTCCAATCCTGACCCTCAATTCCTTGATGCCCGCTCCCTCACTCTCGCCATCCGGAAATACTGCCCCAATGCTCCCATCTCCCAACTGATTCCTCGCAAGGACTCGGTCCTCATAAAATCCCCCAATGCTTCCTTCCACACCGACCTCCTCTCCCGCATCCCTCGTATCCAATTTGGCCAACGTGCAACCCTCACCCCCTACCACACCCCGTCCTCTCCCCGTCAGCCTCAACCTCCCCGACGTCCGCCGACCTTCACCGCTGTGATCACGAAGCTTAGCCCCGTGATCACGGAGGCTGAGGTGTTGGCGGAACTCACCTCCCGGCCCGACATCGAAATCCGCTCGGCCCGTCGCATCTTCAATGATGCCGGGCCGACTTTTCTCATGCGGATATTCACTGAATCCTCCTCCTCCATTGACCGCCTCCTCACCGAGGGAGCCCTCATCTACAATCAGCGCCATAAGGTGGACCCCTCCCGTTCCCCTGTCCAATCCTACCGCTGCCAACGCTGTCTAACCTACAATGACCACGTTACCTGTGCCTGCAAGAACCCCCCTACTTGTCCCCACTGCAAGGCCTCCCACTTCCTCAAGCATTGCCCCAACCTCACCTCTCCCCCCTCCTGCAACACTTGTAATGAACCACATCCTACCTACTCCTCGAAGTGTAAAGCGAAACCTCCACCAGTAACCCCTGAGCTCACCGTCCCTGTCCGTCCTGTTGATGACCCCATCCACCCCAACAACTCGCTCCGCCCTCCCCCTACTGCTGAGGACATCATCCGTTTCACCACCATTGTGCTCCAAAACATCCACCCCTTCCAGCGCTCCCACACTCTTTCCCAAATCGCCCTCGCTGCCCGTTCCATCTTCCATCTTACCACCTATGCCACTTACTCCCACAACCAGGCCCACTTCACCTTCACCCCCCTCACCACCCTCGTCTAACTCTCCACTCCCATGGTACAACAACCGTACCGTATCCTGTACCACAACATTCGCTCCCTGCCCACCCACAAACTCCTCTTCCTCCACACCCTACGTCAGCACCGCGTGGATGCCTTCGTCCTCAATGAAACCTTCCTTCAGCCCCGTATCTCCGTTTCCACTGCCCCTTACACCCTACATCGTACCGATAACCCGTACCCTCTGGCACGTGGCGGAGTTGCTATAGGCCACCTCAAGCACCTCCCTGTCCGACCCCAACCTCTCCTTAACAATCCTGCCGAGCATCTCACCCTCAGCCTCTTCTTCCCCGCCCTTACCATCACCTGTGCCACCATTTATGTCCGCCCTCGCACCCCCATCCCGTATGATTTCCTGGCCCACATTGACCGCACCTTCTCCACCTACGTGATTGCCGCCGACCTCAATATCCACAGCCGCGATCCTGCCGACCTCCGGCGGTGGCATCAGTTTCTCACCACTCTCCAGGGAGACCTGGTTCCCCTGCCCCAGCACACCCGGCCTGAATCCAACACCACTCCTGATGTCGTCCTTGCCTCTCCCAACCTCCTTGGGTGCATCACCGCGGATGTCCTTGACCTCATTGGCAGTGACCATGCTCCTGTCCTCCTCACTATCTCTAACGGTCGCCATCCCCGCCACGCTCCTCGCCCTGATGTCCCTCCTAAACTTGTCCATGATTACTCCCGTGCCAACTGGGATGCCTACCGGGATTCCATTCACACCCAGGTTGACAGCCACGACCTTACCCTCCAGTCTCCTGATGACATCTCTCGCACTGCTGCCTTCCTGCACCAGACCTTGTCTGACGCCGTCGCCACCCATATCCCCACCAAAGCCGTCCACCCTCACCGCCCCGCCCTGCCTCCACAGGCCGTCCTTCTCCTTCGGGAGTCCCGCCGCCTCTACCGCTCTTTTCTCCGCACTCGTGACCGGGATACACTTACCCGCCACCGGCAATTACAGCGACACATCCGCAACCTGCTTGTTGCGAAGAAACGCCGAGCCTGGCGCCAGACATGTACCCACCTCAACACCACGCTCCCCATCAACTCTTCCAAGTATTGGTCTGCTTTCCACCGCCTTACTGGGAACCGCCCCACCCCCCAGTACCCTCTCCTCCTTAATGACCGTCCCTTTCCTGACAACCTCAGTAAGGCCAACCACTTTGCCTCCCACCTCTCTGATGTTTTTTCCATCCCAGATGATCCCCACTTTGATTATTCCCTCTTCCCTGATGTCATGGACCGTACGAATACCTCTGTTCCTCCCCTTGCTCCTAGCTTCCAGTACTTGGGCCACACTCCACCATCTGCACTTAACACTCCCATCACTACACAGGACATCAGCCTCACACTCCGCACTAAACGCAACACTGCTCCCGGCCACGACTGCGTTACCTACCGCCACCTCAAACACTGCCCTCCCTCCTTCCTTTCCCTCCTTGCCGCCCTATACAATGTCATCCTTGCCACTGGCTTCTATCCCGACCTGTGGAAAACCTCCCGTATCCTGATGTTCTCCAAACCAAATAAGCCTCCATCTGATGCCTCTTCCTATCGTCCTATCTGTCTCACGTCGGTGTTCAGCAAGCTCTTGGAATCCATCCTTTCCCGGCGCATCCATCTCCACCTCCGCCAAAACCACCTCCTCCCCAACACCCAATGTGGCTTTCGACCTTCCTTCTCTGCTGATGACCAACTCCTCCGCCTCACTCATCTCCTCTCCCTCCAGCTTAACTCCCGTCGCTCCGCCATTTTTGTCTCACTTGACCTTGAAAAGGCCTACGACCGTGTCTGGCATCCCGGTCTCCTGTTTAAACTCCAAACCTACGCCCTTCCTATCAACTACATCCGTCTGGTGGCCTCCTTCCTCTCCCGCCGCCCCTCCTACGTTACCATCCATCATGCCAATTCCCGCACCTTCTACCCCTCTGCCGGTGTGCCCCAGGGCTCTGTCCTCTCCCCTCTCCTCTACCTCCTGTACACAGCAGATATGCCCCAACCCCCCCCTCCAGTGCACCTCTTGCAATATGCTGATGACACCGCATTCCTCGCCCTCGCTCCTACCCTCCAACGGTCCCAACGCCTTCTCCAGAATCACCTTGACCTTTTTGCTGCATGGTGTAACCAATGGCTCCTGAAACTCAATCCTTCCAAGACCCAGGCAATCATCGTAGGTCGTACCACTCGCTCCTTCCGGCTCCTGGATTTCTCCCTTACTGTCTGCGCACGTCCTGTCCGTCTCACCCCCACCCTCACCTACCTTGGCCTCACCATTGACCGTCACCTCACCTGGACCCCTCATCTCCGATCCATCCAATCCAAAGCCCACAACCGCCTCCGCCTCCTCAAACTCCTCTCTGGCCGGACATGGGGGTTGCACCCCTCTACCATCCTCCACACCTACAAATCCTTAATCCGTCCCATCCTCTGTTATGCCAACCCTGCCTGGATATCTGCCCCCCCCAAATTCTATCAGTCCCTCCAGATCCTTGAGCGTCATGCACTCCGCCTCGCCTTCCGTATCCGCCTCCCGTCCCCCACGCGGCTCCTCTATGATCTCATTCCTTTCCCCCATCTGCTCCTCTTCCTCGAACATATCCGCATCCTCTACACCTCCCGCCGTCTTGAACCCCCTCACCCCCTGGTTGCTCCTCTCCTCTCCCATCCTCGCCCCCTGCCCCGTCTTCACCGTTGTGTCCCCCCTACCCTCCATCTCTACACCCTCCATCTCCTTTCCCAAGGTGGCTTCCGTCAACTCCCCCTCCCGGATGATGCCCTCTCTCCCTCCATTTATCCTTCCTATCAACTCTGAGCCTCCCTCCCCCTCCTTTCCTCTGTCCTTTCCCTGGGCTCCCTCTTCCCCCCCCTTCCGTCCTGTTTCCTCCCCACTACACCTCTCCCTACCTCCCTTCTCCCCCCCAGTCCTTTTGTATTCCCCTCCTCTGCCTACCCCCATCCCTGTCGCGTCTGCCCCCCACCCCTCTTATGGGTCCTCATCCTCCATCAGCTCCTTTCCCGGTTCCCCCCCCCCTTCGCTTTTACTCTCCTTTCCCCCCCTTTTTGTTTTCCCATCTCCTGTTCAGTTTCCCCCCACCTGCTCTCGACTGTGGTGTCACCTTTGCCGACTTTTTCGTGCTGTGTTCTAGTGACTATTCAGTGTTGTGTTGCGAACAGAAACCATGCTGTCGCTGGGTGTGCGTTTTATATACTTTGCGAACAGAATCCAGACTGTCGCCGTGTTTTTTTTTTTTTTTAATTGTCTATTGTTTCCCCTGTCTGCTCCGTATGTACTTTTATTCGCTTCATCATCCCTCTGTTGTTTGTTTTCATTTCCCCATTTTCTTTTCACCTTGTTACTCAATGAGTCCCCGATTTTATCGCCTGTTTTTTATTATTATTTATTCTCCTGCTCTTTGTCAGAAAACCTGTAGGCTGCAGAGCGGCGTCCTAAGCTGCTGCCAGCCCGCCCCCTTCGGGGGGAATTGAAATTCAATAAAGGAAAAAAAAAAAAAAGGAAAAAAAAAAAAAAAACCTAATAAGGTTATCATATTCCTGTACATAGCCATGAAGATAAATGAATAGACACTTTGTCAAGTATCAGAGATATGTGAGAATAAGATTAACGTACCAAGACCAAAGGAACTTCAGATTGTCAACTGTAAACAGTATCCCGAATCAAGTTAAGTAATTTCTATGCTTTTTATTATTTTAATAAATGTGTGAAAATTAATCAAGTTCTGTTTAAAGTTGGTCACAGTCAATCTGCTACTCTAAGCGTGCAAGTGGCATTTCTATCGTCTGACCTAACGGCAGAAGATAAAAACGCCACGATAAGACCACGAGACATATTGCTGACGCCTACTTCGTTAGAGCGACAAGTCAAATAATCTGATGGTGTGTGTACTGAAGGTCTTACAGTACGCACACCACATATATAATCCTATAACCAGCTCTTATTTGATACTAGTGATTACATTTCCCCCAGTTGTGTACCACACAGATTTTAACGTGTTTCTTTGGTTGGTCTCTTCCTCAAAACGTTCAAGTATGTGTGAACTCCTAATGGACCAAAATACTGAGGTCATCGGTCCCTAGGCTTACACACTACTTAAACTAAACTAAACTAACTTATGCTAGGAACAACACATACACCCATGCCCTAGGGAGGATGGTTCAAATGGCTCTGAGCACTATGGGACTCAACAGCTATGGTCATCAGTCCCCTAGAACTTAGAACTACTTAAACCTAACTAACCTAAGGACATCACACATCACCCAGCCATCACGAGGCAGAGAAAATCCCTGACCCCGCCGGGAATCGAACCCGGAATCCGGGCGTGGGAAGCGAGAACGCTACCGCACGACCACGAGCTGCGGACCCCTAGGGAGGACTCGAACCTCCGGCGGGAGAGGTCTCTTCCACATACACAGGTATCAAATAAACAAGTCACTACCTGTCATATTTTATTGGCCATTCCCAACACATAACTCAAGTGTTGTTTCGCGTATGTGAGAAACCTCATTCCTGTAAATTGTTCCATGCTACACTAGAAATTCATACATCGAAGGAAAGCGAAAGAACATTACATCCGACAGCACTAAACCTAACAAGGCGCTGTAGCACTAAAAGTAGCCTTCGCACTATCGAGTGCTTTACTGCTTTACGTTTGATAATATCTTTAATAATGAAGCTGACGTAAGTAAGATCACATGTAACTAGTACTCACCTCCCTGTCTCTGAATTTTCGCATTGATTCAATTATGAATAGCCAAGAAACAGTTAGCACCCCTCGTCTCCAGTAGCCGTTAACTGGAACAATCCCTTTCCCACGCCGCGTCAAACAGCGAAGGCACGACATCAATTACCTACGCCTGTGTCGCTGTTCGCGGACTGAGTTCTGCTTTTTTCGGAGCATTATTAAAACTCTTGTTTTTTTTTAAATTGCTTTCTATTGCTGCAGTTAATTGATCATTTACTGCGTCTCTGCAGAAGTCCAACTCATGGTGATTTATTTTTTCTTTATTATACATCACGTATAATTACTGATTTACGGCAATTTATATTACGAAACAGACAGAGGAATACAACTTAGAAGCTGCGCCATATTAACCTAAAGTATAATTAATGCCCATATTAGTGAGCGATTAAATGAAGCAGTAAAATTTTCTCACAAGCTCCTTGAAAGCGTTTCGAACGACGACCCAAATTTCCAGCATGTATGATGTGGCAGAGTTTCAACATCAAGCTTCTCTCCACCTGTTGGGAAGTACGATTATAGTCCACTCGTAGACGTTTTGTAAGCCCTCGCACTGAAATAAAAATTTTAGACAAGAGTTCCATTGCCGATACCGTTTCGATGACAAATCGTCACCACACAGCAGTTACAACTAGGGAAGCGTGTGTGCGTGTACGTATTTAGGTGGCTGTGTGCACGAGTGCGTGCGTTATTGGATTTCTGTTGGGCAAGTAGCGAACTGAAGGTAAACAACATAGAGAGTTCAGGGCCACTCGCAAAGATCGCTGCATTGCGGGATTTCGAAACTTGAAAGATTCCGGACTACAAACTGGTTTGGCACCTCGTGTATTGTCTGGCCGGCGTGTGGGCGGTTTCGGCACCGTGCCCTCCCTCCAATGAGACGGGCTCAAAAAGCGGCTGGGGAACAAATTACATTGACCGCGCAGGCGTGAGCTTAGTCCACGTCGGATCACTTTCCTGTGCCGTAATTTACATCTGACAGCTACTTACGGCCACCAGACCGTATGATTTCGTTGCCCCGTTGCACCACAGCCGTTCCGAAATCTTCTGTGGTCGTTGATCAATAGAGCATAAAATGTCTCCCTAACGGTATCTGCATACCTATATGTTTTAAGCAAAGAAAGGTTTCTTGTAAACTACTGAAGAAGGGAGAGATTAGCCTCCAGTGAAATAATGGAAATTTAAATTACAGGAAACACGAGTAACATAAAAAATTCACTCCATGAAGAATGACATGTTGAATTCTATACGCTAGGAGGTCCTGAGGCTGCTCACGAAGATAGCCTGTTCTCAGAACAAACAAAATTTAAATATACCGATGCTTCTTCTGTGTCAACTCTTTAACGATAATGTGAAAACTCTTAATGCTTTTTAAATAAAACTAACGTTATTAACCTTCTACATCTTTATTCTTCATTTCTACATATCTATTTCTCAATATTGCCACTCTGGCGGCGAACACATTTCTCCCAACGAGAGACCAGCTTGTTGACACCGTTATTATAGAATGTCTGACGTTGTTGACGGAGCCACAACCTCACCTCTGCTTGCACCGTTTCTTCACTATCAAAGTGAAGTCTTCGTAGGTGTTCTTTAGGTTTTGCAAACAGATGAAAATATGATGGGGCCAAGTCGGGACTGTATGGAGGATGATCGATGACAGAACCCAAGGCGTCGGACTGTTGCAGATCTCGCAGCGCTCGTGCATGATCTGGTGTTGTCATGCCGAAGGAAAGGGTGCTCCATGTGTGGATGAAATCCCCCAATTTGAAACTCGATTACAGCACGCTATTTGTAACGCACCGACATAGTTACGTTACACACTACTATGTTACACCCTACAATTCGGAGCCCTCTAGCGGCAAAGGGATGCAAATATGTAGATATGAAGAATAAAGATGAAGAATGTCAAATTAATGTTTGCTTTATTTAAAAAGCCGTGAGTTCTCATAAAAATATTTGGAAGCATTACTTTTCAGCACGCCCTCGTAATTTAGAAAGTGCTCCTAGGGAGTGTTACAGGGCGGTCACTGCTCACGATACATATATGTGATCCGGTGGGAAAAGTCAACAGCTCCCTGAAGCTGTTCGCAAACGATATTTTCGTATGTAGGAATGTCGCAACACTAGAAGAGTGTAACAAAATGCAGGAAGACTATCAGTCGTCCCCCAACATAAGCCATACTTTTTTTTTTTTCTTTTTGTGGCTACTGCTCTATCGCTCAAAATCTCACCATCTTCTGGTCACAAAAGACATATTTCACAGCGTGTTTCAAAGATTCTGATACAATTTTACTGTTAAAATAAAATTAAATAAAGCTGTGTATTGCATTACGCAGTTTCAAACCATTATTAGAGACTCAAGGAAGAGCTGTGCGTTTGGCCACGGCATCGTTTAGTCCACGTAAGAGCTTTACAGAGATGCTCAACAGATTTCAGTGGCAGACGCTACAAGACAGGCATTGTACATCACGGAGAGGTTTACTAGCGAAATTTCGAGAGTACTTTCCGGTAAAAATCGGACAACATAAACGAACGGAAAAAAAACTGGAACACCAATAATTAAATAATGTAGTGTAATGAAATTTCGGGAATTCATTTGCCTAGGTGACATATGTAAGCAATTGACATTGCAAGATCACAGGTTAATGTGAGCACGAAATAAACCACTGTAAAGGGGAAATACTAGTACATTAATAAACAGTGTAATTGCCAGAATGTTGGATGCAAGCATGTAAACGTGCATGCATGTGTTGTACAGGTGTCGGGATGGAGTTGCACGCCTGTTGCATTTGGTCGCTCAGTACAGGGATAGTTAGTGCTGTTTGTGGATTACATGAGCTCGATTTGAGACAGATCTGGTGATCGAGGAGGCCAGGGCAACGTGTCAACACTCTGTACAGCATGCTGCGGTACAAAAGCGATATGTGTGAGAGCAGTATCTTGTTAGAAAATCTCTGGAATACTGTTCACGGATGATGGCCCAGGAGGTCGAATCACCGGATCGACGTACAGCTCTGCAGTCAGGGTGGGTGGGATAATCACGAGAGTGCTTCGGTTATCATACGAAACCGCACCCCAGACCACAACTCCAGGTGAAGTTACAGTGTGTCTAGCACACAGACAGATTGGTTGGTAGCGGGGTCTCCTCCTAAACAACACACGGCCATTACTGGCACCGAGGCAGAACCAGCTTTCATCAGAAAACACAACAGACCTCCAGTCTGTGGTCGGACAATATAAGGACGGTTAATGCTGTTTGTTTATGACGTTGGAGTTGTCGTCCGTGGTGGAGCAGGCCAAGTAACTTATCGACACTCTGTAGAGCATGTTGGGCTACAACAGCGGTATGTGGGCGAGCGTTATACTGTTGGAAAATACCGCTGGAATGCTGTTCGTGAATGACAGCACAACAGGTCGAATCACCAGACTGACGCAGTCCGCCCCAATAGCTGAGTGGTCAGCGTGACAGATTGCTGTCCTACGGGCCCGGGTTAGATTCACGACTGGGTCGGGGATTTTCTCTGCTCAGGCACTGGGCATTGTGTTGTCTTCATCATCATTTCATCCCCATCTGGCGCGCAGGTCGCCAAATGTGGCGTCGAATGTAATAAGACCTGCACCAAGGCGACCGGACCTGCCCCGTAAGCGGCCTCCCGACCAATGACGCCAAACGCTTATTTCCATTTTCCATACGCACAAATTTGCAGTCAGGGTGCATGGGATAGCCACGAGAGTGTTCATGCTGTCATACGAAATCGCAACCCAGACTACGACTCCAGGTGTAGTCACGGGGTGTGTGTAGCACTTCGGGCTGTCAATCGGCCTTCTTCTAGCCAACACACGGCCATCACTGGCACAGAGACAGAACCAGCGCCGGCCGGTGTGGCCGAGCAGTTCTAGGCGCTACAGTCTGGAACCGCGCGACCACTACGGTCGCAGGTTCGAATCCTGCCTCGCGCATGGGTGTGTGTGCTGTTCTTAGGTTAGTTAGGTTTCTGTAGTTCTAAGTTCTAGGGTACTGATGACCTCAGATGTTGAGTCCCATAGTTCTCAGAGCCATTTGAACCATTTGAACAGAACCACCTTCCATCGGAAAACACAATGGATTACCGCTCTTCTCTCTAATGAGGTCTCGTTTGAGACCACTGATGTCTCAGTTGGCGGTGGTTTGGCATCAGTGGAAAGCACGCTACAGTGTGTCTGGCTCGGAGCTATCCTTGAAGTAACCGATCTTTGTGTCACTGTGGTGCCAACAGCTGCTTAAATTGCTGCAGCAAGTGCAGTGCGATGTGCCAGAGCCGTAAGCCGAACACGATGGTCTTTCCTCTCGGCAGTGTCACATGGCCGTCCGAAACCCAGTCCTCTTTGCGACCGTACATTCTCGTGATCACCGCTGCCAGCAATCTTGTACAGTGGCTACATTACTGTCAAGTTTTTCTGTAATATTGCAGAAGGAACATGCAGCTTTTCGTAGCCCTACTGCACGACCTCGTTCAAACACAGTGAGGTGTAAACGCATTGTTGACTAATATCAACGCACCGTGTCTAATGTCGAAGGTAAAACAGAACAGTTACAGCATGGCTTGCAGAGTATCGATTTAGATGTATAAGCTGCTCAATACCGCTTACACAAAATAAACAATGTAGCGAATTGCGCTTAAATATTCAAAACACCCCTAATTGTTCTATTACACAATGGAGAACAATAACTGGAGATAGTCACAACCGCAAAGTATGTAGGAGTATGCATCAAGAGCAGTGTAGCGTATAACGACCATATAAAAGTGCCTGCAGAAATAGCATACCAGATGGAGATTCAGTGAAAGTCACAGGTTTGTTTAGTAACAACTAGAGCGTTAAGAAGATGCTTATCGAATTCCAGTTGCATTTCCTGCAGCAAAAATGTTGTCCATCGTGGAAACACATATCGTCAAAATTCCAACATCATACGTTCCAAGAGGAGTCAAGGAACATATTACTTCCTCACACAAACCTCCCTTGAAATGACCACAGCGAGAATATCTAAACGTGAGCTTCGACTGAGTGAAGGATGATAGTCTCGGAGAATTTTTTAATGCCTTCATATTCTCCACAGTCTGTACTATTTATTACAATATGTAGATGTAGCTGTAGATTGCAGTTTCAACTTCAGGACATTTGCAAGTGGTTACAGGTATGAAACCATAACAATAGTCAACATTGATGAAATGAGGTGACCCTCTACGGCTCATGTCAGTCTTTGTCACTTACACCGTCGGAGGAAGACTCATGAACTATCGGTTGTGTGTGTGACAAAGGCTGAAAGAGCTACAGATTCTCACGTCATTTTTATTCATTTTATTAATCTTGACTACTGCTGTGTTTTGACGTCTATCACCACTTGAAAATTACCAAAGGTCAACACTGCAATAGTGGATATTGTAATAAATAGTACAATCGATGTCGAATATGAAGTTGTTAAAAAAAGATTAACGTCTTACGAAAACTTACTGACAGTCAATTAATTTTGATATAAAGTCACAGAAACCAGAAGCAGCCGATATCGAATGTAAATAAAAATTGTCCTAGATGTACGTCTTGTCTATTTCCTGTATCGGTACGTTGATCATCATCAGAGCTCTTCTTAAAATCTTAATGGTCCATAAGCAAAATAAAAATATAAAATGGCATGACAGTATAAACGACTGTCAAAGACAAACTTGGGAAAATTAAAGACTCTTACCACCGGCATGACACAGCATTTGTTGCCAAAATGGTTCAAATGGCTCTGAGCACTATGGGACTTAATATCCGAGGTCATCAGTCCCCTAGAACTACTTAAACCTAAGGACATCACACATATCCATGCCCTGGGCAGGATTCGAACCTGCGACCGTAGCGGTAGTGAGTTTCTGGACTGAAGCGCCTAGAACCGCTCGGCCACCACGGCCGGTACATTTGTTACCATTAAGATTTTAAGACGAGGTCTTGATGATGATCAACGCACGGCAACCGGTAACCTACTAATGGAAAAGAAGTGAAACCTGGGCTGTGGTTTTATTTACGTGACCGACAGTTATTTTTCCCATGCACTATTCTACTTTCTACGGTGTAAGGGAGTATATCATAATGATACACGGAGTACCCTCCATAACACGCCATAAAGTGGCTTACAGACACGATTTGATCAAAAGTATCCAGACATCCCAATGTAATGTGGAGCCGAGCATCAGATGTCACGAAAGGCGGGGAGTATTATGACCGCAGTAGAGAAACAGTAACAGCAGAATGGGTAGGTCAGGAGAGCTCAATGACTTGGAACGTTTACCGGTCGTTGGATGTCACTGAGTAATAAATCCATCACGGAATCTACTCACATTGACCGCTGGTGACGTGACGGTGAAGTGGAAACGCAAGGGAACAGCCACAGCTGAACCAAAACCAGGCAGACCACGTGTACTGGCAGACAGAGACGGTCGAGCGTTGCCAAGCGCGGTTGTAAAAAACGTCACGAGATCGGCGGAAGGAATCAGTCGTGAGTTCCAAGGTGCTACCAGCAATCCAGCTAGCACAGGGCCTGTGCGTAGGGAGTTAAAAGGAATGGGGTGCAATGATCGAGCAGCTACTCGTAAACTATACATCGCTGTAGTCAGTGCTAAACAATACTTTAGGTCATGTAAAGAACGACGCTACCGGACAGTGGATGACTGGAAACGAATGGTTTGGAGCTACACTCCTGGAAATTGAAATAAGAACACCGTGAATTCATTGTCCCAGGAAGGGGAAACTTTATTGACACATTCCTGGGGTCAGATACATCACATGATCACACTGACAGAACCACAGGCACATAGACACAGGCAACAGAGCATGCACAATGTCGGCACTAGTACAGTGTATATCCACCTTTCGCAGCAATGCAGGCTGCTATTCTCCCATGGAGACGATCGTAGAGATGCTGGATGTAGTCCTGTGGAACGGCTTGCCATGCCATTTCCACCTGGCGCCTCAGTTGGACCAGCGTTCGTGCTGGACGTGCAGACCGCGTGAGACGACGCTTCATCCAGTCCCAAACATGCTCAATGGGGGACAGATCCGGAGATCTTGCTGGCCAGGGTAGTTGACCTACACCTTCTAGAGCACGTTGGGTGGCACGGGATACATGCGGACGTGCATGTCCTGTTGGAACAGCAAGTTCCCTTGCCGGTCTAGGAATGGTAGAACGATGGGTTCGATGACGGTTTGGATGTACCGTGCACTATTCAGTGTCCCCTCGACGATCACCAGTGGTGTACGGCCAGTGTAGGAGATCGCTCCCCACACCATGATGCCGGGTGTTGGCCCTGTGTGCCTCGGTCGTATGCAGTCCTGATTGTGGCGCTCACCTGCACGGCGCCAAACACGCATACGACCATCATTGGCACCAAGGCAGAAGCGACTCTCATCGCTGAAGACGACACGTCTCCATTCGTCCCTCCATTCACGCCTGTTGCGACACCACTGCAGGCGGGCTGCACGATGTTGGGGCGTGAGCGGAAGACGGCCTAACGGTGTGCGGGACCGTAGCCCAGCTTCATGGAGACGGTTGCGAATGGTCCTCGCCGATACTCCAGGAGCAACAGTGTCCCTAATTTGCTGGGAAGTGGCGGTGCGGTCCCCTACGGCACTGCGTAGGATCCTACGGTCTTGGCGTGCATCCGTGCGTCGCTGCGGTCCGGTCCCAGGTCGACGGGCACGTGCACCTTCCGCCGACCACTGGCGACAACATCGATGTACTGTGGAGACCTCACGCCCCACGTGTTGAGCAATTCGGCGGTACGTCCACCCGGCCTCCCGCATGCCCACTATACGCCCTCGCTCAAAGTCCGTCAACTGCACATACGGTTCACGTCCACGCTGTCGCGGCATGCTACCAGTGTTAAAGACTGCGATGGAGCTCCGTATGCCACGGCAAACTGGCTGACACTGACGGCGGCGGTGCACAAATGCTGCGCAGCTAGCGCCATTCGACGGCCAACACCGCGGTTCCTGGTGTGTCCGCTGTGCCGTGCGTGTGATCATTGCTTGTACAGCCCTCTCGCAGTGTCCGGAGCAAGTATGGTGGGTCTGACACACCGGTGTCAATGTGTTCTTTTTTCCATTTCCAGGAGTGTATACCTTGTGGTAATCTAATCGAAGGGTTTGAGTTTAGCGAATGACTCGAGAGCGTTAATGGCGTCATGTGTAGTACCAACAGAGAAATACAGAGGATGTGGTGTTACCGTATGGGTTAGGCCGTGGTCCCTTTATTGCGCTTGAGAAAGGCGATGGTATGTGGATTATAACATTCCTGAATTGGTCATCCTTGCCCAGAATCCTGATCTGAACCCAATGTAACACCTTCGGGATGTGTTAAAACGACGATCTCGCTCCAGACCCTACAGTCCAACATCACTACCTTCTTTGGTTTGGGCTGTTAAGGACTATTAGGCTGGCATTCCACCACAGACATTCGGACATCTCATTGAAAGTGTTCCCAGCAGTGTTCAAGCCGTGAAAAAGGCGAAAGCAGACCACACTTCACATTAATGCCCACTAATATGTATTCGCCAACGGCCTTGCCGCAGTGGTAACACCGGTTCCCGTCAGATCACCGACGTTAAGCACTGTCGGGCTGGGCTAGCACTTAGATGGTGACCATCCGATCTGCCGAGCGCTGTTGGTAAGCGGGATGCACTCAGCCCTTATGAGGCAAACTGAGGAACTACTTGATTGAGAAGTAGCGGCTCCGGTCTTGGAATCTGATATACGGCCGGGAGAGCGGTGTGCTCACCACATGCCCCTCCATATCCGTATCCAGTGACGCCTATGCCCTAAGAATGACATGGTGGCCGGTCGGAACCGTTGGGCCTTCATGGCCTGTTCGGGAGGAGTTTAATAGATGTTCGGATAATTTTGATCAGATAGTGTAGATGTAGATAAACTTTCGGACAAGCCGGATAATGAATCATGCATGGAAATTTCTCGCTAAATATTCTCAGGGGACTTGGACTAGAGGAAGGTGTTGTCATAGGGAATTGAATAGTTCTGTGTGGTATGTAACTAGGATATCGTCGGACTTTGTACGGGCTTTTGGCGTGACAGTCGACGGCAGTAGCGGCATGACATGAAATAGCATCACATTCGACCCCTGCCAGAATGTGACTGTCCGGAGATTGGGACACGTAATCTTTCAAGTGGTGCACGCACTCAGCATTTCACGAGCCACTGCGACAAGGTACTTCGTAGCCCTCTGCTGCCAGAGTCAACCAACTACCGCGGGAAACTACATTCTGGTGACTGGCATCGAGCTTTGTCATAGAACGAACTTTTTCTGACGACCATTTTGCTCGATTGCTGTACGTATGGGGTTTCTTAGGCACGATCACGCCCTGTTTATTCCTCATCCATGTGCAAACTTCTATCGTACTTCGGCTGTAACGACCGCAACGAAGATGAGACGTTTTAGCCCTCGTCTCCATTTCTTTTGTTTTTGAATGAAACCTGTGTGCTGGTTCAAGACTCACACGCACGGCTTATCCTATTGTAAAAAACTGTTTACCAACTTAGCCTTCTGCACTGCACCTTTCTTAAAGTCCGTAGACCTCCAGTCTGCAGGCTACTTTTTTATATCCGTAAATATTAAGTAAATCTTACATCAGCTACATTAAATAGCCGTTGTTTGAAATTAAATCAAAGGGTAATGGAATTTTTTCTTTCCTTTCTCCTGACTCGAAAAACATGGAACGACAAATTCTCAGTACATCGCAATGTTGGCAAGTTCACATGGAATAACTACATTGTGCAACACAGTTATAGGGTCACTTTTTCGAAAGCCCGTAATTGTCTCTCATTCTGACGCAGGAGTTTGAAATTTGGCTCAAAGGTGTCTACAGACTACTTTTGTTATGGCGAAATAGCGTGACGCCCTAGACATCAGCCTGGAGCTCAGCAACGCTTCACATAACAAGATGTTGACAGATGCGAGAAGAAGGCCAGGTCTCAGGAGTTGATGTACGGCCGAAGTCGGGATAGTGATGTCATATTAGCACCAAATTTCACCACAATTCTGTCCAGCACCACCGTGGACGTGTCATAGGATGGAACATTGACAGAAGCCTGAATAAAATGACAAAAGGTCCCTCTAAGACCCCCCAGTCGGGCAAAACCCTCGGTGCCACCCGTGCCCATAGATTTCTCATGTGGTCTGCAAGTGCACGCCGCTCAGCTGAGAAGTGTCGAAATGATTGCCTGTCACACCGGCGTCTAGGAATCAGTGAATGGCTGTCTGTTGTGAACAGGAACAACAAAATTACAATGAAGTGAATACCCCCAGCTGCATACTGGCGTTGATATAAGTCAACGGGGACAGATGAAAATGTGTGCCCCGACCGGGACTCGAACCCAGGATCTCTTGTTTATATGGCAGACGCTCTATCCTTCTGAGCCACCGAGGACACAGATGACAGTGCGACTGCAGGGACTTATCTCTGGCACACCTCCCGTGAGACCCACATTCCCAACTTATTGTCCCGCACTGTACACATAGTGCCCCTGCCCAGTATACTCTTTACTCACGGCTTTTAGCCGATTCCCGTAAGAGTTCGGGCACTGTTTGTGCATCCGCACAGAAGAAAATGGTCAAATGCTCGGTGACCCTTAACTTTCTATGCATATGAAAATGGTATCTGTTCTTTCGAATATGAACATGTCCGAAAGAACAGATACCATCTTCATATACAGGGTGTTACAAAAAGGTACGGCCAAACTTTCAGGAAACATTCCTCACACACAAAGAAAGAAAATATGTTATGTGGACATGTGTCCGGAAACGCTTACTTTCCAGTCCGCAGCTCGTGGTCGTGCGGTAGCGTTCTCGCTTCCCGCGCCCGGGTTCCCGGGTTCGGTTCCCGGCGGGGTCTGGGATTTTTCTCTGCCTCGTGATGACTGGGTGTTGTGTGATGTCCTTAGGTTAGTTAGGTTTAAGTAGTTCTAAGTTCTAGAGGACTGATGACCACAGATGTTAAGTCCCATAGTGCTCAGAGCCATTTCGCTTACTTTCCACGTTAGAGCTCATTTTATTACTTCTCTTCAAATCATATTAATCATGGAATGGAAACACACAGCAACAGAACGTACCAGCGTGACTTCAAACACTTCGTTACAGGACATGTTCAAAATGTCCTCCGTTAGCGAGGATACATGCATCCACCCTCCGTCGCATGGAATCCCTAATGCGCTGATGCAGCCCTGGAGAATGGCGTATTGTATCACAGCCGTCGACAATACGAGCACGAAGAGTCTCTACATTTGCTACCGGGGTTGCGTAGACAAGAGCTTTCAAATGCCCCCATAAATGAAAGTCAAGAGGGTTGAGGTCAGGAGAGCGTGGAGGCCATAGAATTGGTCCGCCTCTACCAATCCATCGGTCACCGAATCTGTTGTTGAGAAGCGTACGAATACTTCGTCTGAAATGTGCAGGAGCTCCATCGTGCATGAACCACATGTTGTGTCGTATTTGTAAAGGCACATGTTCTAGCAGCACAGGTAGAGTATCCCGTATAAAATCATTATAACGTGCTCCATTGAGCGTAGGTGGAAAAAACTAAAATGAGCTCTAACATGGAAATTAAGCGTTTCCGGACACATGTCCACATAACATCTTTTCTTTATTTGTGTGTGAGGAATGTTTCCTGAAAGTTTGGTTCAAATGGCTCTGAGCACTATGGGACTCAACTGCTGTGGTCATAAGTCCCCTAGAACTTAGAACTACTTAAACCTAACTAACCTAAGGACATCACACGCATCCATGCCCGAGGCAGGATTCGTACCTGCGACCGTTGCGGTCGTGCGGTTCCAGACTGTAGCGCCTTTAACCGCTCGGCCACTCCGGCCGGCCCTTGAAAGTTTGGCCGTACCTTTTTGTAACACCCTGTATATACAACAAAGTTGCGCAGGCGCGGCACCGAGGGTGTTGCCAATCTCAGTGTGTGTGTGTGGTGTGGGGGGGGGGGGGGGGGGGCGGCTTAGAGGGTCCTCTTGTCGTTCAAATTTAAGCATGTGTCAGTGTCGTCCCCTCACGCCATAGGAGGGCGCGAAACAGGAGCACTGAAAAAGAGTTTTCTGCTTTGGATCATTTTCAAATTTTGTCGAATGGTTTAACGTTTATTAAAACGTTAAATGCGGGAGCATATGAGTGCAGTTTACAGCATCGTGTACGGTGTTAAGTAGAGGAACAGTTCAGAGACGATGACCGTTTCAATTAGCGTGACAATGCGCCCTGTCATAAAGCAGCATCTGTGAGGCAATGGTTTGTTGACAGGATCATTCCTTAAAAGGACTGTCCCAACCAGAGTCACGATCTGAACCTAATGCAACAAAAAAAAATGGCTCTGAGCACTATGAGACTTAACATCTGTGGTCATCAGTCCCCTAGAACTTAGAACTACTTAAACCTAACTAACCTAAGGACATCCCACACATCTATGCTCGAGGCAGGATTCGAACCTGCGACCGTAGCGGTCACGCGGTTCCAGACTGAAGCGCATAGAACCGCATGGCCACATCGGCCGGCCCTAATGGAACACCTTTGGGATGAGTTAGAACATAGACTTCGCTCCATACCCTGACGCACAACATCACTGGTTTCGGCACATGATGAAGAACAGGCTACCATCCCCCACGAACATCCACACACCTCGCTGAATGTGTCCCAGCAGAGTCCAAGTCTTCATAAAGGTGAAGGGTGGTCACACCTTAGATTAATGTCCACTAATAACTGTCCAGATATATTGGATAAGATACTATATTCCCTTTGTCAGAAAAGTTCCAGGAAAGGTTTCTTTTCCGAGTTTGGAATACTAGAAAGGAACAAATGTATTTATGTTCCCTGTTATGTGTCGTCCTTGGTGTGTCATCGGCCATGTTTCCGCGCAAACTCACTAGGTGGCAGGGATGTGCTTAGCAACACATTATTTAGGTTCTTGGCGCATTAGTTACGGTAACGCAGTGGATGCTGATTGTGAGCAAAGAGTGGACATTAAGTTCTGCTTTAAGCTCGGGAAAACCTTGTGGAGTTAGAGATTCAGTGCAAGACGATCCCAGAGCTGGTCGCCAGCCTACAGCACATACCGATACAAACGTGGAGCGTGTAAGGCAGTTATTGCAAGAAAACAGTCATATAACTGTGAGTCCGATATCAGGAGAACTTAATTTGAATTGTGATGTATGTCATAGGGTTTTACGCGAAGATTTAGGGAAAAGGAAGCTTAATGCAAAACTCGCCCCTCACTCACTAAAACACGAATAGAAACAGGAAAAACGAAGAATTTCTGCTGAACTACTGGATAGAGCCACACGTGATCCTACATATCTGTCAAAGATGACTGCTTGGGACGAAAGTTGGTGCTACCAGTATGACCCTCAACACGAAGTGTCAAAGTGCTGAATGGCGGAGTACTGGATCGCCAACCTCGAATAAAATGAAACGACACCCTTCGAGAACAAAGACAATGTCGATCGCATTCTGTAATAGTAAAGGATTAGTTCACCACGAGTATGTTCTTCCTGGTCAAATAGTGAACCAAACACTTCACATCGAAGTCTTGAAACGTTTGCGACAAGCAATTCGACGTCGCCGCCCTGATTTTTGGTATTCTCAGGACTGGTTCTTACCACATGACGATGCAAGACACCATACTGCTTTGTCTGTTACCGAGTATCTGGCCACACATTCTGTTATTGCCATCTCACATCCTCTATATTCGCCCGACCTCTAGCCTTGCGATTTTCTTTTGTTTCCGCGATTGAGAAGGCAACTTTAAGGATAGCTTCATCGAGATATCGCAGACATCCAACCAGCTGTGACACGAGCTTACAAGTATCGCACTTGAAAAGTTCCCTGCTTGCTTCCAAGACCCCCAGAAACGTTGGCAACTGTGTGTAGATAGCCAAGGGGACATCTTCGATAGGAGCTAGGATCATTACTTGGTATGTGCTGTTTTCTATTTTTTTTTAAACCTGTCCTGGACATTTTCTGACAAAGGGACTATATAGCTCAGGTTTTTATGTGGATAGGTGTTACCCTATCGGACTGAAGCCCACATATTTATGGCACTTGGCCTACATAAAAGGAAGGCCAATTACACATTACCGAATCGGATTACGAAGTTCCTAAAAGTAACTGTGATCTTACACTCACTCAGTTATTCACTGCCGTTCGGAAGGCCGCGTGGTTGGAGGCGCCGTGTCACGGATTGCGCGGCCTCTCCCGCCGGAGGTTCGATTTCTCCCTCGGGCATGGATGTGTGTGTTGTTATTAGTAGAAGTTAGGTTAAGTAGTGTGTAAGTCTAGGGACCGACGACCTCAGCAGTTTGGTCCCTTAGGAATTCACACACATTTGAACAATTATTCTTTTATGCCCCCATTACTTCCCGTTGTGCAATGAAACCATCCCCTACTCTTGAATATGTTTACGAAACCGTGGTCAGATTGGGCTAAAATAATTTCTTGGGACGAATTTTGTACAAAAAGGAGCACATATTCTTGACATTTTCCTGATGACATATTTTCATGGACTCAGATCATTAAAAAAAGTGGGGTCTTACAAGGTTCTTTATTTCTTTTCTCCAGCGGAACGACGTCACGTTGGCGAACTTCATTTGCGTAGAATCAATATTTTCTCAATCGACACTGTATGATATGTGATACATCTGCAGGTATTTATGCTTCTGAAAAATAGTGTATGACTGCCATAAATAAAAGTTTGTAGTAATGCACATATGTAAGGTTTGTGGCACATCTGGTCGTCAACCGCGGAATAAATATCAGGCGACCGACTTTCGTAAAAGTCGTGCACCTTCTGCAATATCTATTTATTATTAGAACAACCAACATATAGCGCTACTCTCATAACAACGAAAAACTAAATGCTCGTCTGGATCTAGCAAAAAAAAAAAAAAGTCATCCAGTCTGCTAGGCAGACGTCAGAGTAATCGCAGTGATATATGTGTAGAAATCGTGTTTCGATAACTGACGTATACTGTGGCGGCAAACATTGTGTGAGGCTGCCAGATCAACACAGTTTGTTCGTGTCACTATCTTTTGCAATCGTATCGCTCTTAATTCCAAAGCGAATGTCATTTCAATAAACCAGCAACATCTTCCTCAAGTTCAAGACCCAGGCTGTCAGAGCAAATGATTGATTATGAGCGCTGACCTATTCAGATAGCTGTTTCAGAATTGCGACGAGGCTTTACATGTAAACGTGCGGGATGTCCCCTGTAGGCGACTAACTGTTCTACAATTATTGACTTACTGTGAACAGCTATAAGGAACTCTGCCTGAACTTAAATCACTCACACGTTTTATATTTGTACTTTGATGGAATAGAGGCAAAATCAATTTATGAACGGTTATTATTTCTTATTATTCTGTCATTTTGCGTTTGAGTACTAAGAACTGAAAATTCCAGCCACAATCGAAAATTATGAAGTTATAAAATCTGTTTAATATTAATTAATTAATTACTGTTACTGATATATTTACGATTGTAATTCATTCATGAACAGAGAGGAACGTAATGCTAAAGCTAGGAAGAGGTTAAGCATAGTTACTCTTAGTCACTATAACTGTTAACGTTTTCATGGAAAAAGCTACGAAGATCGTCAAAGTAAAAACATTGGAATTTAGGGCGAATGGGATTCCCATCTACTGTCTAAGATTTGTCCTAATAGATGACAGAGAAAAATATATGCAAAATATAATACCTCAATTTGCAGTTGTTACGAAATTGCTCGAACTTAAAGACAATGATAAAATAAGAACATAATCATAGTAAACAAACCAAAGATGAGGAAACCTTACATCAAAACTGAAAAAAATATACGTAAGAAGCTGATCAGTTTTGTAATTTAGGCACTTTAATTACACGAAATAAAATATTATGGATATGAATTAGAAAAATAAGTGCAACAGCTTTCAATAAAAGAAGATAACTGTCCATTAATAAACGGCTGACAACAGAAAAGAAAAAAAATTATTGGGTGAAGGCGTCCATGTGAATTGTGCTCCTCTATGGCTTTGGATGCCGGACGCTACTGATGACAGACAGAAACCACTTAGAAGTGAAGAAAATGTGGGTCTGGAGAAAGCTAACGAGAACCAGTTAAATGAAAGGAATCACCAAGAAAAATGTTTGGAAAGAAGTCAGTGACTTGACACAGTAAGTTTATAAGAAATCATATTTGAAAAAAAAAATTAGGAAAGAATAGGCCACCGAGAAAGAAAATAATGAAATATCTGCTGGAGGTAACGAAACATCAGAATTAAACATAAATAAAAATGGATAAGAGTGGTTGAGCGACACAGAAAATACTTTAGAAGTTGATAAATGAAATCACTCATACCATTCCACATTCGAATCAGAAATGTATAAGAAGTATAAATTTCTCAAGGTACTACATATCCATAATAAGTCAAAGCGTTTGATGAACTGGAGTATCAGTTAGTTTGCCTAAATCGTTTAGAGTAAACGTAAGAATTATTTCTTTGGAAGGGGCGGCCGGTTTGCTTCACCAACATTGTCTAGTCTGAGCTTGGACAACCCTCTAATAACCTCGCCGACAAAGGACCGTGAAACCCTAATCTTTCTTCTTTCCTTCCTGCCTTCAGCTCTATGATATGGTAATTCTGAGGCTCGGAGATCATTAAGACAAACTAAGTCTGCAGGCTACTATAGACCATTTACCAAGGAAAGCCCAAACCAGAATACCTATATGGCAGTGGTTCGCAACATTTCTGAGACAGCTACCCCTGAGTGTAGTGAATATTAACTACTACCACTCCCCTCCCCCCCCCCCCCCCCTGTCCACACTATCACCATCATCAGTGCCTAACTTGGAATGAAAAGCAGTTTTCTTCATATATTTTTATTTTTAGAATCACCACAGATAAATAACTTTAAGTGTTGTAGGTGTTATATTAAACCAAGAACTTTCTCGGAAAAGGAATCTAACTATCCACATTGAGGGTAGACAATTGTTAGAAACTTGCTTCTTTTACAGTAATCCTTTCCTTAGCGACACTTACTTCATCCACATCCTGCACTCCATTTAAAATCAACCTAGTTCAAACGAATGTACTATACTTATTGTTTGCAAATCACTTGACTGCTGGACTCTTTATTTCTGAACTGACAGTAACTGGAAGACTTCAGGCTGCCAATGCTTTGTGTTTGATCATAGCCTCTAATAATAATAATAATAATAATAATAATGATGATAATACTTTGAAGGCCCTACAGCACTTAGTTACCGTTGTGTCGTGCTGACAGTTAGTTCGTGTGTCTGTTTGGAAGTGAATAATGAAGCAATTTCTGCTCCATTATAGAAACTACCTACAACTCTGAGAGGGCATTTTCATGAGGTGTTTAAGCATATGTGACGTGTACGTCTCAATTTTACTATGTCTGAATTTTACTGTTATCATTGCGTGGTACCAAGTACATGTGTAGTGGATGAACAATGTGAGATACATTCGTTTCACAAGCTGTAACCTCAGCCACACTGTGTCACACGTTAATGCAAACATTTGAAAAAAATGTAATTATTGGTAACTTATGCACTTGGTATTTCAGTCTTATGACATAGTGATACTAGTAATAATTTAAAAGTTAGTTCGTTTCATGACCAAAACATAATCGAACCTTTTTGTTTTAAGCCCCTGGAAAATTTCATTTTACCCCTCAGAGGGTAAATTATCCCCAGGATGGGAACCATTCCCCTATGAGGATGTGAGTCACATTCTCCTGCTTACAAATCCAGTGTTTTAATCTCTGTACCATTCGTTAAGTATTGAGACCTCTTACACAGGGTGGAACAAAAAGGTACACACCACTTCCTGGACACATCAATCGCATGTAGAAGAAGAAAATATGTTCTATTCTCATGGATACGGCTAAACTTTACTTCCATGTTGTAACTCATTTTCTGTAGCTCCTCACGGTCCATTAATCTTGAGAAACACACAGGACCCGAATGTGTTATTTAGGCGTTAACATTGAAATGAGGATGACTTTCAGTCTTGAAAGAAGTACGTGTTTCGCTGCACTGATAAAATTATTTATTTTAGAAGAACAGGTAGAGTATTCTTTAAGGAAGCATTGTTAAGTTCGTCCAAAAAAAATGGTTCAAATGGCTCTGAGCACTATGGGACTTAACATCTGTGGTCATCAGTCCCCTAGAACTTAGAACTACTTAAACCTAACTAACCTAAGGACATCACACACACATCCATGCCCGAGGCAGGATTCGAACCTGCGACCGCAGCAGTCGCGCGTTTCCGGACTGAGTGCCAAGAACCGCTAGACCACCGCGGCCGGCGTTAAGTTCGTCAGTTGAGACTGTTTGTAAGAACACGAGACGCTGACGAACGGTCAAAAAGTTGCGTGCCCACACTTTGAAGTCTTTGTGTTGATGAAGTGATTCGATAGTTATGTGGAGATTCGCGTCAGTTCATTCGTGCAGAATGTTGAAATGTACGATTTGACCACGTTGGAACGATGCCAGATGCGCTGTAGAAACTGCGTTCTAACTGGAAATAAAGCGTTTCCGGATCCATGCCAATGCAATGTATTTTCTTGACTTACGTGCCCTGGAAGTTTGGTCGTATCTTCTTGTTACATCCCGCCTATGGTGCCAATGTGAAGTAAACACATATAACATAGAAGACGTTTAGAATATAGAAAAATGATTTCGTAGAACTTGTGAAAGCTGAAACGTGTCTCGTATGAGGCACAACTGAAACCTGTAAGATGTTGAAAACTGGAAATTCGAACTGGAAGACGGAATAAATAAAGAAGAAGGATTGCTAGGAAAGCAAGAATATGACGGAAACCAGTAGTGTTAAAAGCACACGCTATTTCAGCATCTGTGAATTCAGATCCTTTGCTGAAAAAATTTAGTAGCGGGTGTGGTCACTGATTACCAAGCTTATGATAGTCGCATTGAAGAGAGGCCTTGGCGGGAAAACAGCTATAGATCAAGGGCAAAGGAACGCCGCAAACAAACTGACAGCAGATTTCTATCATCTCACTCTTTCAAAAAATTTACTCACATAAGTTGTTTTCACTACAACTGACTAGGGGAAAAAAGTGGTTGCATCAGATACAAGTCTAGTGACTATACGTAAAGCATGTCGCAGTACTTATTGTATGTTCATACCAATACATTATTGTCTGGTCTGGGCTACCCAACTACCATTGCTCCGCTAGTCTAGACAAGCACCAAAATTCCGTCTTTTGAGATAATCTACACTTACTTGTAAAATATGCTCTATTACTTTTGTATTATTGGTGTCAATTTAGTTATCATTCTGTTAGTATTAGTCTATCTATCACTACTCCAATTAAATGGATTAGCATTTAAAGTCTGCCTTAAAATAAGGTATTTCTTCAATAATCCATATAAGTAAAGATTCGACAGTAAAATAATGTAAACCTAGCCATTACAACACGCACACAGTATGTTAAGCAAGGAATGTGGCTCTAACCGCAGCTTCAAATTTTCATTTATACACATGCTTGTAAAAAATTTGAAAGTTGTCAATATAAAGTCCAATAAACATCTGATTTCAGAAGCAGTTTCCAGATTCAACCGATAATTTAAATTTGAATGTTGTTGTAATTTCCGGAGTAGACAAATAACCACATGGCGAATTCTGCGCTGCAACTGTATACTAGTGTATATAGAAGTGTGTGTAATATGTTCCTAAGATTAAATCAAGGCATTGCAGGATACAGAATAAACCTAATTGCACCTAACTATGCAGTCAACATAAACGTAATAATGATGAACTGTATTAGTAACTGAAAATTGTGAAAATCCGAAACGCGTCTTGGAATAATGAAGTTAAGAAAAGTGGCTGGTTCTTGTATAGTTTCACGCACAACATAAGGCTATATTTTTACAGTGTACTTTCTTTCAGAGAACAGTGTTCACTGGGTCATTCCTAAATTATTTCAGAGTAAGTAAAGACCACCTTAGATTTCAGTAGCTAAGAGTTGCGAGTATATGATGGTAAAATAAGCGCTTAACACATTCATTGTCGAGTTCATCGATTTTTCAGCCAGTAAAAGGTTCACGCACTTATTAATTAGCTCTGTAGGCTGCAGTGCAGGTCTGAATGGCATAGTGGATTACAGGATCTAGTCTCGACCATACGTCGTTTCTCAGTCCTCACAATCCAGAAGATAGTGTGTCTTGCTAGTTCGCTAGTTCATCACAAAACTGAGACCGTACAAAGCACAGCATCAGCACGATCGAATGAGAAAATTTTGCTTCTTCAAAATGGTCCATGAGAAGTAGTACGTTTTCATTTGTTATTTATAGATTTTTCCGTCACTTCTTGGTGGAATAATTCCATACTTAAGCGTGAATAACAAGCACACTGTTTTTGTTCTACTGATTTTTCTTTTATTTCTAACTAGTTTTCGGCTTATCGGGCCATCTTCAGGAAACAACTGGCTACCATCCGCAATAGACTCTAGTTCTTAGATATCCAAACACAACAAGAAAAAATACAATCACGTGCACAGGATGTTATGCACCAACATGTTTTTTGATATTTCAAATTACACTTTTCGCTATGGATAATATTAAACGCAATAAATAATTAAAGTACTTAATATTACGAGTTATATGGTTATGACTCTATAGTTTGTCAGGTCGTGACATTGGTTAAGAATTATCTAACTGAGCACTAGTCACTTATGTTGTGCAGCAAACATGTTTTATATTGTAAATTAGCTAACTGAATGGACAATATTAAACACAGTACATGATTAAAACATACAATATTACAGTGTTACAAATCATAATGTTGTAATTTGTGAGATAAGCAAGAGAAGGGAAATGAAATTCTATTGTGTTTTAATTTTGTGTGTCACTGAGACGGTCTGTGGGTACGTGGCTGGTTGATTGCATCACGTGAAGCTTAAAGGGGGATATATGTTCAAATGTAATAGATAAATTAGTACCAGCTGGGGATTTTGAGTTAAGTGTTTCTGTACCTCAAATGCTTCTAACAGGCTTAGTTTTCTTTCTTTATTGGCTGTATGTAGTACTTTTGTGTGGACTTGGTATTTGTGTCCTTCATTCAATACTTGTTCGGCAGTGGTAGAGTCTGACTTATGTGATCTCCAGCTGCGTGGTATTGAATCAGACCAGTTGCTATAACACTGCCTGTTTGACCAACATACAGTTTGTTGCAGTCACTGGAGGTCATTTTATAAACACCACTGTTCATAAAACTGTTTTGTCCTTGCTGTTCAATAAGATATGAGCTGTAGTGTCTCTTACATGAAATGAAATTTTGGAACTACAGAATTTGAGAGTTTGGTTATTATTTACACCAATGTAACCTATGGAAAACCGCTCTACACACATTGCCATTACTGGAAAACTGAACAAAACTTTATTTCTTAAAGAGTACATCACGCAAATGGCTTCCATCATTGGAGATGCTTAGGTGAACACGTTCGCCGAAGCTCTTCATTACGTTCTGAACCATTTCTTGAAGGACGGTCTCTATCTCCGCTCTGATTGCGGTTTTCAACTCATCAGTATTGTGGAGTCGCTGTGAAAAAAAAATTATCCTTAAGATGACGCCACAGAAAATAATGAGGGGCTGAAAGATCAGGTTATCTCGCAGACCTTGGGATATCACCGAATCGAGACAATAATCGGTGTGGAAAGTGTTGCGTCAGCGTACTCAGCCCTACGGGCTGTAGCCCCATCTTGCTGAAACCGTTCCCCGTTTAGACGGAAACGTCCCTGCACCTATAGAATGAAGAAATTGTTAATCGTAGCCATCTACTGTTCGAAACTGACACTCAGGGCCGGCCTTTGTTGTCTGCAAAACAGTATGACCAAAAGATTCCAGTGGACTGCCCAGCAGCACACCAGAAGACAAGCTTCGAGCTATCCTGTGCTTTTTCATGACTCAGATACGGGCCTGTGTAAGTAATACCGGAAATTTTGTTTACTACCAAAGCCATTCGGATGAAACTCTGCTTCATCATACATCACATTATTTTTGAGACATGTGTCATCCTGGTCACTTCTATACACAGTTGTTGGGAAGAAATTGCTCAGAGTCTCTTTATTTATCGGTCGTCACTGTCGAGCCACTCGCAGTGTATGAAGATCAAACGTTAAATCTTGTTTCACAATCCTCTGCAAAGATGTGCGAGTTATTTTCAATGTTTTTGAATGGTGACAAACATATCATTGCGCGCTTCGTTGCAAAGCTGCACGAACTTGTTGGATATTTTTCGGCGTTCAACTTGTCATTTCAAGTCCTTTATGCTTCACATTGGTTATAGAACTAGTCTCACGCCATTCTTTTCTTCGCCAGAATATATTCATTCTGTCTGAATCGCGGAAATGGCAGTTTCTTCAACGGCGCATTGCGTTTTACGTAGACAGCAGCAACGTTCTACACGAAACTGCTCTTCAGTATCTCAGTGCGCACCTGCACTGGTCAACGTTCCATACTGAACTGAAAGGCACACTATGCGGGTCCGATTAGATGCCGTAAATAGCGCAAGGACATCTGCATCTTAGCAGGGTGGGCAAATTAAAACGTACTATTTCCCCTCTTCCATTTGTATAAAATGTGCACTGCTCTACAAAAATAAGTTCATCTCTAAGTTATAATTAACCGCCATATTTGATAGTCCTTTGTTCCAACTTTCTCAACTGAAAATTAGATCAACATGTTTGTGAAAGTGCTCCGCAGTTATATTTATGAATACATAACTATCGCTTGCCATGCGTCTATTGTACAATCTCCCACTCTTCGTAACTGAACCGACAGTGTATTTCGTTATTTTCTCCTTAGAACTCGTAAACTTTTTCTACAACTCTTAGTTAGATCGCCGTGAATATAGAAAACGAACTGTGAGATTCGTTTTTTCATTAATATGAACTGATTACGTACAGTGTTACAAGAACAAATAACAAACGAAACATTTCTTGTCTGCGCTTTCTGAAACAAGAGCGACGTTTGTTTACTTGTGTGACTCGATCGATCAGCAGACGCCGGCACGGTAGCTCAGTGATTCTGGTCAGAGGGCTGGCTACACTCTATAACAAAAGAAAAACAAACAAAAAAACCTGAGAGCAGTAATCAACGATGAATTTGAAGGGGAATTATGTGACTTTCGCCCAGACTAAATGCCGCGAATCGTGATGAACAAAATGAAGAAAAAAATTGCTAAAGCAGCAGTCTAAAAATGCAAAGGTCTCGGGTTCAGACCCCGTCAGTTCTTGGATTTTTATCTGTCACTTATCACTTCCTTCACCTATGGCAATATTTGTTGATGCGAAAAATGCCGAGTTGCACCGTGCTTCGGAATCCCCCTACAGCTGGCTGGTTAAGTCAGTTCAAAGGTCGGGAGAAGGAAAAGGGATACCGCTTCCGCATACCTCATGTCTAATAATGCATTGTGGTTTTCAAAACAATCTTCGGACTGATGACTGATATAATTAGTCATTTATCCTCACACTCGTCTTTCCTTATCGACAAATGTGCAAAAGCCATGCACATCACTGGAAGAAGTTTGCAAACTGTATATTCTACAAAACAATTGAAATAATCGGAAAGGTCTTTCTTGTTAGTCCTTCGTGCACGTTTCCATTCTCTGTCTGCACCCAGATACACGGTCCAGTCACGTTAATGTTACCACGGCCTATGTTCGACGTCATCGTGCGATAACCACTCACAGACGGCAGGTGGCAGCACTAACAATGGAGGGTATATAAAATGTGTCTAGGGGGACGCGGAATACAGTGCAGTCGTTGTCGTCAAGCAGAAAAGGAGCGATTTATCTGACGTCCAGAAGGTCACGATCACTGGCTGTCGGGCCAAGCATGGAATCATTTCCGGAACGGCTAAGTTTGTAGACGGTTCGCGCGCCGCCGTTGTTAAAGTATACCGTGCATGGCTAAACGGCGCTACGCAAAAACTCCGCCGAAGCAGCTGTGATGCACCACGGACCATACATGACACGGGTGAATGACGGCTGCGTAGATGTATACGCACAAATAGACGTGCAACTGTTGAGCGTCTGACTGCCAGATGAACCAAGAAGCTACCGACAGTGTCTCCTCAGAGAACGTTGCTGTGGATGGGCCTCTACAGCAGGTGCCAAGTTCATGCACCCATCGGCGATGAAGGCTGGAATTTGCACGCCAATATCGCAACTGGAAGTCCACTGAGTGGCGAGACGTAGCCTTTACAGATCAATCACATTTTATGCTCAAAAAATGGTTCAAATGGCTCTGAGCACTATGGGACTCAACTGCTGAGGTCATTAGTCCCCTAGAACTTAGAACTAGTTAAACCTAACTAACCTAAGGACATCACAAACATCCATGCCCGAGGCAGGATTCGAACCTGCGACCGTAGCGGTCTTGCGGTTCCAGACTGCAGCGCCTTTAACCGCACGGCCACTTCGGCCGGCCACATTTTATGCTCCATTGGACAGTTGCCCGTTGGCGTGTAGTAAGTGAAACGTCTGAGAGCAAACACCCTGCAACAAGGAGGGAGCGTTATGGTCTCGAGAATGTTTCCGTGGCATTCCATGGGTGAACTCGTTATTCTGGAAGACACAGTGGATCAACAAAAGTATGCATCTATCAAAATTTTCAAATGTGTGTGAATTCCTAAGGGACCAAACTGCTGATGTCATCAGTCCCTAGACTTACGCACTTCTTAAACTACCTTATGCTAAGGACAATACGCACACCCATGCCCGAGGGAGGACTCGAATCTCCGGCGGGGCCGCGCAGTCCGTTACATGGCGCCTCAAATCAGGCGGCCACTCCGCGCGGCTATGCAACTATCCTTCAGGATCGTGTCCACCCCTACATGCAGCTTGTTTTTCCTCGCCAAGATGGCATCTGCCAGCAGGACAATGCAACGCGTCATACAGCTCACAGAGTACGCGAGTGGTTCGAAGAGCACCAAGATACAGAACTCCTCGGATTTAAACTCAATAGGGAATACGTTCGACCACCTCGATCGGGCTGTACGCGCAATGTATCATCTACGGAGAGACCTAACACAGCTTGCCACGGCACTGGAGTCGGCATGGCTGCAGATCCCTGTCGGAACATTCCATAACCTCAGTCAATCTCTTCATGCACACACTGCACTGCAAAAAATGGTTAGTCAGGTTTTTGACAGGTGGTCGTACTAATGTGATTGGACACGTCGCCTTCAAGGTGGGACCGTTTGGAGTCCACATAATTCCTCATTCCCTCCCCCCCCACCCCACCCCCACTCCCCACCCACGCAGCTCAAAATTTGACGGAGCACATGTCTGTAGTAAACTAAGCGTCCTCTGTAACGGAGCAGATATTATTTGTTGAAACTTGTTCGAGGTAGATAAATAGTCGAGCGCGAGTAGGCCCTAAGTCTAAGTAGTTCGCTAACATTGTAAAGGGAACGTCTCGATTCGTTCGTGTCGAAGTAGCACATCAACAACAAATATCTACAATTCCATGTACATTTATACTCTGCATGCCACTTTACTGTGTGTGGCGGAGGGTACTTCGGATAACACTGTCACTTCCCCTTTTTCTTTCATATTAAGTAGCATGTGTTGTAAATGCGCAATTACTATAAAAACGATTCCTGTATCAGTTGCAAATCGTGTGCGGGAAGAAAGACTTGTTAAGTGTCCCAGCGAGCTCGATCCCTCCAATTTTACATTTGTGGTCTTTTCGCGAGATACAGTAAGATGAAGCAATATACACTCCTGGAAATTGAAATAAGAACACCGTGAATTCATTGTCCCAGGAAGGGGAAACTTTATTGACACATTCCTGGGGTCAGATACATCACATGATCACACTGACAGAACCACAGGCACATAGACACAGGCAACAGAGCATGCACAATGTCGGCACTAGTACAGTGTATATCCACCTTTCGCAGCAATGCGGGCTGCTATTCTCCCATGGAGACGATCGTAGAGATGCTGGATGTAGTCCTGTGGAACGGCTTGCCGTGCCATTTCCACCTGTCGCCTCAGTTGGACCAGCGTTCGTGCTGGACGTGCAGACCGCGTGAGACGACGCTTCATCCAGTCCAAAACATGCTCAATGGGGGACAGATCCGGAGATCTTGCTGGCCAGGGTAGTTGACTTACACCTTCTATAGCACGTTGGGTGGCACGAGATACATGCGGACGTGCATTGTCCTGTTGGAACAGCAAGTTCCCTTGCCGGTCTAGGAATGGTAGAACGATGGGTTCGATGACGGTTTGGATGTACCGTGCACTATTCAGTGTCCCCTCGACGATCACCAGTGGTGTACGGCCAGTGTAGGAGATCGCTCCCCACACCATGATGCCGGGTGTTGGCCCTGTGTGCCTCGGTCGTATGCAGTCCTGATTGTGGCGCTCACCTGCACGGCGCCAAACACGCATACGACCATCATTGGCACCAAGGCAGAAGCGACTCTCATCGCTGAAGACGACACGTCTCCATTCGTCCCTCCATTCACGCTTGTCGCGACACCACTGGAGGCGGGCTGCACGATGTTGGGGCGTGAGCGGAAGACGGCCTAACGGCGTGCGGGACCGTAGCCCAGCTTCATGGAGACGGTTGCGAATGGTCCTCGCCGATACCCCAGGAGCAACAGTGTCCCTAATTTGCTGGGAAGTGGCGGTGCGGTCCCCTACGGCACTGCGTAGGATCCTACGGTCTTGGCGTGCATCCGTGCGTCGCTGCGGTCCGGTCCCAGGTCGACGGGCACGTGCACCTTCCGCCGACCACTGGCGACAACATCGATGTACTGTGGAGACCTCACGCCCCACGTGTTGAGCAATTCGGCGGTACGTCCACCTGGCCTCCCGCATGCCCACTATACGCCCTCGCTCAAAGTCCGTCAACTGCACATCCGGTTCACGTCCACGCTGTCGCGGCATGCTACCAGTGTTAAAGACTGCGAAGGAGCTCCGTATGCCACGGTAAACTGGCTGACACTGACGGCGGCGGTGCACAAATGCTGCGCAGCTAGCGCCATTCGACGGCCAACACCGCGGTTCCTGGTGTGTCCGCTGTGCCGTGCGTGTGATCATTGCTTGTACAGCCCTCTCGCAGTGTCCGGAGCAAGTATGGTGGGTCTGACACACCGGTGTCAATGTGTTCTTTTTTCCATTTCCAGGAGTGTATTAGTTGAGGGAACTTACGCCCTCGGAATTTCAACAGTAAGTTATACGGTGATTCACAACGAATTTCTGGTAGCGTATGCCACTGAAGTTGCATAAGCGCCTCTGTGACGCTGTCGTGCTTACTAAACGGACTTGTGACGGAACGCGCTCCTCTTCTTTGTCTCGTCTCTATTTCTTCTATAAATTCTACCCTCCACTGAGAAGCGATACTCAAGTATGGATCGAGCGAGGTTTTAATAATTTAACTCCGTCGTGGATGTATTGTACTGCCGGCCGGGGTGGGCGAGCGGTTCTAGGCGCTACAATCTGGAACCGCGTGACCGCTGCGGTCGCAGGTTCCAATCCTGCCTCGGGCGTGGATGTGTGTGATGTCCTTAGGTTAGTTTGGTTTAAGTAGTTCTAGGGGACTGATGACCTCAGAAGTTAAGTCCTATAGAGCTCAGAGCCATTTGAACCACTTTGTATTATACTTCCTGATACTTAGTCCATTGAATCTGTCTGGCATCCACTTTTCCTATGACTATATTTATGTGGTTGTTCTACTTTAAAAGGCTCAGAACGCATTTTCCCAGATATATAATAGATGTAACTGTTCGCAGTGATTTTTCGGCAATCGTATAAACGGTCACCAGTCTTTCCTCCTTTTCATGCGCAGTACGTTACATTTATTCATGTTGAGGGTCAGCTGCTAATCCCTGTACCAAACATCGATTCTGTGCAGGCGTTCTTGAATTTCGGTGCCATTTTCTAACGTTTAAACTTTTCTGTGTTCAACAGTGTCATCAACGAACAGCGTTGTGGAGCTTCTGACGTTTTCCATTAGGTACTTATAATAAACGAAAAAGAAACCATATTCGAAAATTTTTCGCAGATCGTTTCGTGTTTGAGTTATCTGTTACAATCAACAAATGGAGAGAACTATAATCCCAAAAACATGACAGCTATGCTTCTCATAGTTGCATTATTTTGTTAATCCTTTGATTCTTCATATGTGTTGTCGTCCGTTCCTTGTACTGGAATCATTAAACACATGTAATAACTGTCATTCACCTCGTGCTTCATTTATGGAGACGGCCAGGTAACACACCTGGATCTAATTTGTGACCTCTGCATCTGCAGTCACATTCCGATCCACGATAATTTGTTCTCTGTTCCTTTTATTCAAGCACCTATTTAATGCTGCGTTACTCACTCACTCTGCTTTTTTTTTTTTTTTTTCAGATTTGGTGGCAGCCGTTTAGTGTGCGCTGAAGAAGCATAGCAAAATTGGCAATGAATAGAGAACAAACATTCACTCTAAAATGAAACTTCAAATGGGAATCTAAATATTCTAAGTCTGCGGAATTAACTGTTTAGGACATTCAGGAGATCTGTCACGACCTATCACTTTCTAAGCTAAGTGCTCGTTCAAGACTTCGAAGCTTATTTGGCCGAAGGGTTTGAGCTTCTTCCAGATATCGGTAGCATGCTTGCATTCAAACTGCAGATAGTCTTTCTGGGCGGCTTCTGTCATGCTAAGAACCTACTTAATTACTGCAGAAGAATAATAATTCGGAAACGAAAAAAATGGGGACTTTATTATAAAAATGGCTCTGAGCACTACGGGACTTAACATCTGAAGTCATCAGTCCCCTAGAACTTAGAACTACTTAAACCTAACGAACCTAAGGATATCACACACACCCATGCCCGAGGCAGGATTCGACCTGCGGCCGTGGTGGTCGCGCGGTTCCAGACTGAAGCGCCTAGAACCGCTCGGTCACACAGGCCGGCGGGACTTTATTATAGATTTTCCTCTGTTTTGATGTCTACCGTCCACTGGTCATATGGGTCACCATGTAGAAGTCATTCCAAAAATATGGAGCGAATTTACTAGAATAGTTTATGCCAGCATCAAAATAATTGTTCAATCAGAAAGCGTGAAATGGCATGGTCGCTGACTGAACCTGGGCACTGGTAGACGATTGGTCCTTGAGCACTGCGAGCTATGGTGTTCATAAAGAGCACCTTGGAACACGCCGCAGAGTAGTGTTTGTTGGCAGTGCGGTAATCTGAATTTCATAGCCGAATGCGAGGAGGTGGACGGAATGTTGACAACAAGAGCTGCGACCTTCGCAACGCGGCCTGCAATGGCTGTCGCCGTGCCAGGAGCGGCCGCGCCTCAAATTAGCTACACGTACGTTCGCGCGAAACCGGGCTCCGTCTCCTCTTAAGCCACGAATTGAGAATATTTTATACAAATCTGAAAAAAATCACGCTAAAAGAAAATCGCTAATCATAAATATCTTTGTAGGTAAATGTGAACTGCATACGAAAGTAAAGGACAGAAGAGAGCTGCCTCGGTTTAATGGAACCATTCCAAAAATTTTGCGAAAACTGAGACTGTGGTGTTCTCACTGCAAAATTAAATGTGGCGAACAGATTGGCAAAACAATGGCAACTCGTGAGACGGTGAGGAGGGCTATACGTGGAGCCAACAATAATGTCCAAAGACATATCTCAGTGAAATGTCTTTCAGAAAACGTTAGGAAGTTCTAACCCTATGCCGCGCCTTCCTGCTGTTAAACCTGAAGCAAACAGACACAAAGACGAAATACTACTCCTTAAATTTAAAAATTCTACCATACATTAGGTTAGTACTGTTGTAACAATGTTTGTTTGGCTACCATGCAAGTTCATAAAAGGCTGATATTCAAATAACCACTCCTGGTATCGAAAAATAGGTGAAATAGCCCAAAAGAAACGAGGTGCCAGACTTGATGGAAGGCTCATTAGATTTTACACTACTGGCCATTAAAATTGTTACACCAAGAAGAAATGCAGATGATAAACGGGTATTCATTGGACAAATATATTATACTAGAACTGACATGTGATTACATTTTCACGCAATTTGGGTGCATACATACTGAGAAATCAGTACCCAGAACAACCATCTCTGGCCGTAATAACGGCCTTCATACGCCTGGACATTGAGTCAAAAGAGCTTGGATGGCGTGTACAGGTACAGCTACCCATGCAGCTTCAACACGATGCCACAGTTCATCAAGAGTAGTGAGTGGCGTATTGCGACGAGCCAGTTGCTCGGCCACCATTGACCAGACGTTTTCAATTGGTGAGAGATCTGGAGAATGTGCTGGCCAGGGCAGCAGTCGAACATTTTCTGTATCCAGAAAGGCCCGTACAGGACCTGCAACATGCGGTCGTGCATTATCCTGCTGAAATGTAGGGTTTCGCAGGCATCTAATCAAGGAAAGAGCCACGGGTCGTAACACATCTGAAATGTGACGTCCACTGTTCAAAGTGCCGTCAATGCGAACAAGAGGTGACCGAGACGTGTAACCAATGGCACCCCACACCATCACGCCGGGTGATACGCCAGTATGGCGATGACGAATACACTCTTCCAATGTGCGTTCACCGCCATGTCGCCAAACACGGATGCGATCATCATGCTGCTGTAAACAGAACCCGGATTCATCCGAAAAAATGACATTTTGCCATTCGTGCACCTAGGTTCGTCGTTGAGTACACCATCGCAGGCGCTCCAGTCTGTCATGCAACTTCAAGGGTAACCGCAACCATGGTCTCCGAGCTGATAGTCCATGCTGCTGCAAACGTCGTCGAACTGTTCGTGCAGATAGTCGTTGTCTTGCAAACGTCCCTATCTGTTGACTCAGGGATCGAGACGTGGCTGCACGATCCGTTACAGCCATGCGGATTAGATGCCTGTCATCTCGACTGCTAGTGATACGAGGCCTTTGGGATCCAGCACGGTCTTCCGTATTACCATCCTGAACCCACCGATACCATATTCTGCTAACAGTCATTGGATCTCGACCAACGCGAGCAGCAATGTCGCGATAGGCTACAATCCTACCTTTATCAAGGTCGGAAACGTGGTGGTACGCATTTCTCCTCCTTACACGAGGCATCACAACAACGTTTCACCAGGCAACGCCGGTCAACTGCTGTTTGTGTATGAGAAATCGGTTGGAAACTTTCCTCATGTCAGCACTATGTAGGTGTCGCCACCGGCGCCGCCTTGTGTGAATGCTCTGAAAAGCTAATCATTTGCATATTACAGCGTCTTCTTCCTGTCGGTTAAATTTCGCGTCTGTAGCACTTCATCTTCGTGGTTTAGCAATTTAATTGGCCAGTAGTGTGGAATGAATAATTCATAAAATGATACACTTTCGTAGTTCGGGTCTATAGAGACTCTCATGACAGCAAAAGGGCGCAAGTAATTTCTGTTCTTCTTCTGTCGTGTGACTAGGGCTTCCCGTCTGGTAGACCGTTCGCCGGGTGCAAGTCTTTCAATTTGACGCCACTTCGGCGACTTGCGCACCGATGGGGATGAAATGATGGTGATTAGGACAACACAACACCCAGTCCCTGAGCGGAGAAAATCTTCGATCCAGCCGGGCATCGAACGCGGGTCCTTAGGATTGACATTCTGTCGCGCTGACCACTCAGCTACCGGGGGCGGACATTTCTGTTTATAAAAGGCGAATAGGAGTGGACACACTCAAAGAAAATGAGGTATCTCGGACAGAAGCACCTTTCCTATACCAACAAAGATGGATTACAAAAACCTCGATCATGCAAAACTAATCTTGCCCATTTCTCACACGACATCGCCGGCCGCGGTGGCCGAGCGGTTCTAGGCCCTTCCGTCCGGAACCGCGCGACTGCTACGGTAGCAGATTCGAATCCTGCCTCGGGCATGGATGTGTGTGAGGTTCTTAGGTTATTTAAGTTTAAGTAATTCTAAGTTCTAGGGGACTGATGACCTTAGATGTTAAGTCCCATAGTGCTCAGAGCCATCATCATCACACGACATCCTGAAAGCTACTGAATTGACGCAATATTTTTCTTGACTTCTGAAAAATATTTCACTCGAGACAACAGAAATAAGATTATATGAGGTATCAAAGAAAATTTGTGACTGGTTATCTTTGATAGAGATTAATCAACAGAAGTACAAGGGTTGGAATTCAAATAGTGGCAACTATTTATTTACAACGGTTACAAAACATTTACATGTTTACACCTGCTACTGCCTTTCAAAGTAGTCACCAGCGTTGTGTACAACCCGTTGCCAGCGATGTGCAAGGCGTAGTATACCGTTAGCAGAGCCTGTTCTGTTGATGGAACGGCGAATGGAGTGGTTTAAAGTTATGGTGATTCCCATGTACGACTGTGATGGTGTCATCCTAACGCATTACGTTCCTCCACGGCAGACCGTCAATGCACAATATTACTGTCCGTTTTTGGAATATCACCTGCGACCATCTTTGCGAGAGATGCGGCGACACTTTCTGCGCAACCCACCCATCATTTTGCACGACAATGCGCGGGCGCATACAGCGCAAGCTGGGACTGCTCTGTTCGATCGATGGGACTGGGAAGTACTGTACCATCCACCATACTCCCCAGACTTAATCCTTGTGACTTTGATTCCGAAGATGAAGGAACCACTTCGTGGCATTCGCTTCAGAACTGTTTCAGAGATTCGACAGGAAGTAGACCGCTCCATTCGCACCATCAACAGAACAGGCTCTGCTAACGGTATACTAGGCCGTCCACGTTGCTGGCAACGGGGTCTACACAACACTGGTGACTAGTTTGATGGAGAGTAACAGGTGCAAACATGTAACACTTTTGTATCGGTTGTGAATAAATGGTTGCTACTATTTAAGTTCCAACCCTCGTAGAAGTTCAGGTGTGCCCCAGAGAAGTGTGTTCGGATCCATGCCCTTCGTGTTGTACGTTAGTGACCTTGCAGAAAATGTTAACAGAAACCGCAGATCTTTTGCAGACGATTTAGTTATCCATAATGAAGTACTGTCTAAAAAGTTGCAGAAATATCCTATCAGATTTTGATTGGATTTTAGAATGATGTGAGGATTTGCTACCTGTGTAGAACTGTTAAACTGTGCACTTCACAACACACAGAAACGTAGTATGTTAAGACTACAATATCAGCGTGTCACTACTGGAATCAGTCAACTCATACAAGTAGCTGGCACTAAGAGTCAGCAGGGCTCTGAAATGGAATGATCACATAGGTTCAGTCAGGTAAGGCAGGTGTCAGACTGCGTTCCAGCGGCAGAGTACTGTGAAAATGCAGTCTGCTGAATAGGATGCTCACAAACCACTTGTGCGGCCTATCGTAGAATATTGCTCAGGTGTGTGCAACCCACACCAAATCGTACTAAACGGGATATTGTACGTTTACAAAGAAAGGTGAAATGTATGGTCACACGCTTCCTTCACTCACAAGAGAACGTTACGGGAAAGTAGAAAAACCTGAGTTAGCAGACTCTTGAAGTTATTATGCCAATTTTCCCACAAAACCCTGATTAAAAAGTTTCATGAACCAATATTTAAGCGAAGAATCATCTCCCTACATATTGGTCCTGTCTGAACCGAGAAGATAAGTAGCACCCACAGACACAATGAAACAATCGTACCTCTCGTTTTTCATACGCGAATGTGTCGTGGACAAAGCGTAACATGTAGTACCATGTTATGTACCCTCTCCCACGCACTTCATAGTGGTTTTTACATTAGATGACCTCATCTAAAATTATACGGATACATGTTAGCGGACATTAATGTGCGTTGTGTCCAAATTCGTCATTATGACGGCTTGAACTGTGCAGGGAAAGAGGTGTCTCAATGTCTATGGAGGAATAGACGCCCTTTCTTCCTCAAGAACGGAAACCACAGAAGATAGCTATGTTGGATGCTGCGGCTGGAGCGAAGTCCACGTTCTCTCTCATTCCTGTTCAGGTCGGGACTCTGAGCAGGTCAGTCCATTTCATGATTGTTACTATCGACAAACCACTAAGTCACAGATACTGCTTTATGACAGAATGCGTAATAATGCTGATATAAACAGTCAGCGTTTCCGAACTGATCCTGTACTGTATCCATTACACAATACTACAATATGTGGTCGCATACACTCTTAAGCATAGTAAGGGCCCAACCCCTTAACCATGTGAAACACTCCCATACCGTAACACCACATCCACTGCACTTCCAAGTTAGCTCTACACATGATGACAGGTAACGTTTTCCAGCCATTCGCCAAATAGAGACACTTCCATCGATTTGTCATAGGGTATAGTGTGATTCATCTCTCCAAACCACTCTTTAAAACACCTCAAGAGTCGCTTCGCACAGCCTACAGAAATGTGGGTGTTGTGGGTAGCTGTTCGACAAATGTACCCCATTCCTTTTAACTCCTTAAGCACAGTCATTGCGCTAGATGAACTGCCGGTAGCACTTCGGAACTAACGAGTGATTCCTCCGGCTGACTGCATGCGACTTTTTGCACTCACCTTCCGCACTGTCTACATTAGTTCGACCTAGTCTAGGTCTACCTTTGGTTGTTCCTTCGAGTTTCCACTTCACAGTCACATCACCAACATTCGACTTGAGTAGCACAAGAACGGTTGAAATTACCCTGATGGATGTGTTACTGTGTTGCTATCTAATGACTAGTTCACGTTATAAGTCTCTGGCATCTCCTGACCGACCCATTCTGTCGTTACTGTTTCTCTACTGACAACATAATACTCCCCGTCTCTTTTTATACTGGCGCATACTCCTCTTGTGTCATCTAGTGTTCAATTCTGTGTTACACAGAAGCTTTCGGGTATTTTCCTTATGATTGTTTGTGTACCTAGATGTAGATGTAAATGTTGATGTATATAGATTTTAGGTCCAATTTTTCTGACATCTGTCTTTTGCAATTTGATGGATACAATAGCATATTCAAAGCTCGGACATTATGACATTTCTGAACTGAAAGAAGTTTCTCTCAAAGAATCACCACGGATCAAGAAAAACTACTCGTGTGAAACACAACTTACTTTTTTCATAGGCGATACCTCACAAATTATACACTGGAGAGCCAAAGAAACTAGTACACCTGCCTAATATCGTGTAGGGCACCCGCGAGCACGCAGAAGTGCCGCAACACGACGTGGCAGGGGCTGCATTAACGTCTGAAGTTGTGCTGGAGGGAACTGACACCATGAATCCTGCAGGACTTTCCATAAATCAGTAGGACTACGAGGGGTGGAAATCTCTTCTGAACAGCACGCTGCAAGGCATACCAGATACACTCAATAATGTTCAGGTCTGGAGAGTTGGGTTGCCAGCTGAAGTGTTTAAACTCGGAAGAGAGTCCCTGGAGCCACTCTGTAGCAATTCTTGACGTGTAGGGTGCCGCATTGACCTGCTGGAATACACAATGGATATGAATGAATGCAGGTGGTCAGACAGGATGCTTACGAGCGTGTCACATGTCAGAGTCGTATCTAGACGTATCAGGGGTCCCATATCACTCCAACTGCACACGCCCCACACCATTGCAGAGCCTCCACCAGCTTGAACAGTGTCCTGGTGACATGCACACTTAATGGATTCATGAAGTTGTCTGCATACCAGTACACGTCCATCCACTCGATACAATTTGAAACGAGACTCGTCAGACCAGGCAACATGTTTCCAGTCATCAACAGTCCAATCCTGGTGTTGACGGGCCCAGGAGGGGTAAAGCTTTGTGTCGTATAGACATCAAGAGTACGAGAGTGGGCCTTCGGTCCCGAATGCTCATATCGATGTTGTTTCGTTGGATGGTTCGCACGCTGACACTTGTTGATGGCCCAGCACATAAATCTGCAAAAATTTGCGGAAGAGTTACACTTCTGTCACGTTTAACGATTCTCTTCAGTCGTCGTTGGTGCCGTTCTTGCACGATCTTTTTCCGGCATCAGCTACGTCCGATATTTGATGTTTTACCGTATTCCTGATATTCACGGTACACCCGTGAAATGGTCGTACGGAAAAATCCCCTCTTCGTCGCTACCTCGGAGATGCTGTGTGTAATAACACCACGTTCAAACTCACTTGAATCTTGATAACATGCAATTGTAGCAGCAGTAATCAATCTAATAACTGCGCCAGACCCTTGTTGTCTTATATAGGAGTTGTCGACGGCAGCGCCGTATTCTGCCTATTTACATTTCTCTGCATTTCAAAAATGGTTCAAATGACTCTGAGCACTATGGGACTTAACATCTGAGGTCATCAGTCCCCTAGAACTTAGAACTACTTAAACCTAACTAACGTAAAGACATCGCACACATCCATGCCCATGGCAGGATTCGAACCTGCGACCGTAGCAGTCACGCGGTTCCGGACTGAAGCGCCTAGAACCGCTCGGCCAGCGCGGCCGGCTCTTTGTATTTGAATATGAATTTCTATAAGTCACTAGAAACGCGCACAGGTTGGTTTTGGAACAGCGTTGAGGTAGGAGCCCACGAGGTGCTTCAGGTTAACTATATAACGCCGGCCGCGGTGGTCTCGCGGTTCTAGGTGCGCAGTCCGGAACCGCGCGACTGCTACGGTCGCGGGTTCGAATCCTGCCTCGGGCTTGGATGTGTGTGACGTTTTTAGGTTGGTTAGGTTTAAGTAGTTCTAAGTTCTAGGGGACTGATGACCACAGCTGTTAAGTCCCATGGTGCTCAGAGCCATTTGAACCATTTTTGAACTATATAACGCCTTGTTTGGAAGGTCCAGCTACGTAATCACCGCGCCACCGCGCTAGGCTAGGAAGTTATATTGGCCAATTATTGTTCTACGGAAACGAAAGTAGCTTCACGTGTGCTGAAAGAAGAGTAATCGAACAGGCAGAGAGTTTAAGGGGTGTGTGGAGGCATACATTCATTTTCCCTCGCTCCATTATCAATTGGAACAGATCACAGAGAGAGCGACTAATATTACGACGAACTATCCTTCGTCATGCGCTCTTCAGTTCTTCAGTGCCCCTGACACTACACACGTACAGGTAAATTGAGATTAAGTTATAACGATAAGATAGCAAAGTTTTTCAACTATGGCCGGTTTCGTATTTACAAACAATCCACTTTCAGAGCCCATACGTTTCCTGCAATCATACTAGATACCAGTTTACGGAAGCTACGTTTTGTTTGCACTTAGGTCACGGTTGGCCTCTAAATGTTCAACTTTCATAAAAGAGGATAGGGAAAGAAATATACTCTAAGACAAAAAAAATGACGCACCACGAAGGAGTCACGTTGATTGGTCACAAATTGATATTCATACAAGTATTGACGGAAAATGCAAAGTTGTAAACTCTGGCGCCCGGTGAATGCATGTTTGACGCTGCAGCTCAGTTTCATCGCGGAGTTGGCAAGGATGGTAAACAGGGAGCATGTCGATACCAGGACATAAAGTCTTCGTGAATTTCATTCTATGTACTCAGTTGAACAGCAACTATGCCACGCAGACAGGCGTGTGAACAGTGTAGGTAGATGTCAGTCAGCATTTGAGACAGGACGTGTAGTAGTGCTCAAAGAAGCCAGCCGGAGTCATCGGCGAATCGCTCGACATTTGAACTGGAGCGATACCACCATTCGACGATGTTGGCAGGAATGTGTAAGCATAGCTGAACAAAGTGTCAAGAAGGAAACGGTCGACCTAGAGACACGACACAACGTTAGGACCGAGCACTCACATCATTGTCGTCGATCCAACGTGCAACTGGTGCTTCAGTGACCAGAAGGACCATTAATAAGTGGCTTACAGAAAGGGGGCTGTATTCACGACGCCGCTTGCGCATACTGAAATTGACCTCTGTACACCAACAAACCTGTTTGAATGGGTTTCAGTCACATTCGGCCTGGAATCACATTGACTGAAATAGACTTGTCCTCAGTGATGAGTCCCGTGTTGAAATGAGCTCCAATGGCCATCGCAGACGTGTCTGGAGACGCCCCGAACAGCCGTGGGATATCATCGTGACTGTCTGGCAGATTAAAACTGTGTGCTGGACCGAGAGTCGAACTCGGGACCTTTGCCTTTCGCGGGCAAGTGCTCTACCATCTGAGCTACCGAAGCACAACTTACGCCCGGTCTCATAGCTTTACTTCTGCCAGTATCTCGTCTCCTACCTTCCAAACTTTACAGAAGCTCTTCTGCGAACCTTGCAGAACTAGCACTCCTGAAAGAAAGGATATTGCGGAGACATGGCTTAGCCACAGCCTGGGGGATGTTTCCAGAATGAGATTTTCACTCCGCAGCGGAGTGTGCGCTGATATGAAACTTCTGTAAAGTTTGGAAGATGGGAGACGAGATACTGGCAGAAGTAAAGCTGTGAGACCGGGCGTGAGTCGTGCTTCGGTAGCTCAGATGGTAGGGCACTTGCCCGCGAAAGGCAAAGGTTCCGAGTTCGAGTCTCGGTTGGGCACACAGTTTTAATCTGCCAGGAAGTTTCATATCAGCGCACACTCCGCTGTAGAGTGAAAATCTCATTCTGGAATCATCGTGACTGTCGTTCGCCATATGGTTCGACAACTAGGAGTGGTGATTTGGGGAGGAATTTCCTTTCACAGCAGGACCGCTCTGGCTTTCACCCGCAGCGACCTTACAGCACAGTGGATCGCCGACGATATTCTACGGCCAATCCTGGGCTTACTATTTAGCAAGATAATGCCCGCCCGCACATGACGAGAGTTTCCACTGCTTGTCTTCGTGCTTGCCAAAGCCTACCATGGACAGCAAGCCCAAGTATCTCTCACCAATTCAAAATGTTTGGAGAATTACGGGAAAGGCCCCCCCAACCATCTCGGGATTTTCACGCTCTAACGCGCCAACCGGACAGGATTTGGCACGATATCCCCCAGTAGGACGTCCAACAACTGTGTCAATGCCAAGCCGAATAAGTGCTTGCACGGCCGGCCGATGCGGCCGAGCGGTTCTAGGCGCTTCAGTCCGGAACCGCGCTGCTGCTACGGTCGCAGGTTCGAATCCTGCCTCGGGCATGAATGTGTGTGATGTCCTTAGTTAGGTTTAAGTAGTTCTAAGTCTAGGGCACTGATGATCTCCGATGTAAAGTCCCATAGTGCTTAGAGCCATTCGAACCATTCATTTTCTGAAATTTGTTTGTCTGTACATGTACCTCACATCGACCGATTTCCGACCCATTCGGATAATTCTTTTGTGGTGCGTTTTTCTTTCTTTTTGTCTTACAGTGTGTATAAGGAAATGTTCCTACGTACAAACAAAGGGAATTCGGGGAAACACGTAACACTTAAACGTGGGTAGTCGCTCTTCCCGAAATTGCTCTAGGAATCCATATGAAGGGACCGAACACCTAAAAGTTGATTTAGAGAAATCGATATACACATAGATTTGTCCGAACTAAGCATTTGTAAAGAAGACCGCGTAGAATACCCTTATGTCACCTACACTTTAGTACTGGTTGAGTGGTTTGTAACGACATCAAGACGACCTTGAGGAATTGGTAGGTGGAGTTCAGAGATGTGCTGCTACTGTTTATTTAACACGAAGTATTAGACGGAGTCTCAGAACGCCGGTTCAAAAATGGCTCTGAGCACTATGGGACTCAACTGCTGAGGTCATTAGTCCCCTAGAACTTAGAACTAGTTAAACCTAACTAACCTAAGGACATCACAAACATCCATGCCCGAGGCAGGATTCGAACCAGCGACCGTAGCGGTCTTGCGGTTCCAGACTGCAGCGCCTTTAACCGCACGGCCACTTCGGCCGGCCAGAACGCCGGTGTGGGAATTGTTGGTAGAAGGCCGATGTTACTCTCATGAAATTGCACTGTGAAGTTTCGAGGTACCAGTGTTTCAGATAGACTCTAGAACTACTCTACTGCCTCCATCGTGCTGTTAGCGTAAGACCAACAAGACGAAGACAAAGGCAAATTAGGGCACGTACCGTGATATGCACTAAGTTTTCCCTCTTCCCATTTGCTAGTGAAACAGGGCATTCAACAGTGGCTTTTGTAGTAAACATGAATATGAGCGAGACAGAAGCACTTCGCTGTTACACCCTTTTTCCATTAAGTTTACTACATTTAATTAAACATCCCTTTCATGTTTCATTTTGCTTTCAAAATAAACAGTAACAGCGATATCAAACGAGCTAAAAGAAAGTTTGAAAAATACTGCTGGATAGTTTGTAAAATGATTTGTCTAAAAAGAAAAAAGAAAGAAGGTTAAAGAAACATTTGTCTCGCCTTCGAAAGGTCCCGAAATCATATAGAGAAATTAGGAAACGTTTTTCTCGTCTTTGAGTTATGCCCGAAATTACGCTCAGTAAATGAGGTACATGAAATGTTTACCTGACCTGTTTTAGTTCTTGCTTTTAGACAAATCGTTTCACAAAACACTCGACAGATTTTTTTTAAATTTTCAAGTTTTGTCAAGAACTATAGAACTATAGAGAACAGAAGTTTCAGTTTATGCCGTACCTTAATATTTATTTTATTTTTTCAGCTTGAAAGAAAGAATTCCACAATTTTCACATCAATATGCGCAAAATAGGTAGACCTTTCAGAGATGAACTTTTTAACATCTCGTTTACACAGCTAGCAGAAGCTCTTCCTAAAATATTTCAATTTTCCCTTAAATTACGAGTTAAGTTTTCCTTAATAACCTGATTACTTTCAAGTGATTGATGTCTTTTTCAGAACGACACGTCAAGCTAGTCAATTTGATACACTAATTGTCCATTTCCCTCTTCTCATTGGGCTATGGAAATTGGGACAAGAATAAATTGTGTAAATTCTAGCGAGTCTGGTTTGGGCAAAAACTTCATACTGATTTTCCAGTACGCACATGACATAGTACATCGAAACGTCTGCACAAAATACTTAAACTCAACATTCGAGAATTCTTTCTCTGTAAAACTATCCAATTATGCATCAATACAGTTTAAATTTACACGCAGGATGAACACATTAGTTATGTATGATTAATGGTAGCGAGCTTACTGGGTCCTCGCTATATAAATTTCAATACTGGAAACAGGAACAGCAATAAAACTTTATATCGGGAGTACTGTCTTGCTCACATAACATTCTTTCGAAATTAATGTGGAATACATTAGCATAAAGACGAAATTTCCAACACGTCTACATCAATTTCTTCTAACTACTGAAAAAATGTGAAATACTGATTCAATGTTCCAAGCATACACTTTTTGAGCTGTATGAATAAAAATTGACAGCCATTTGAGTAGCTGACAGGATTCGACATTTTTTTAAAAAGCCTGCGTCATAATTAGGAATGAGTCATGCATAACATCTGTATATTTCGTAGAATGCTTTGTATATGCAATCAGATTTCGAAATAGAGAGGAGAGGAAAGTAGTACATTAGTGATTGCAACTTAAGAATATTGCTATTATGATAAACTGAAAGCTACAGTATTCTTTCCATAATTATTTTCTGTGTTAATGTTCTGTAAAACACATATTATTGAAAAATTCGTAGTCTATTGGTTGAAGTACATTCCTCGTACGGGTACAGTCTGAAATATATGTACATATTTGTCAGTGTGAGTTCGAAAGTCGGCTTATAATGTTCCAGAATTTTTATGGCATAACGAAGAATCTAGAAGGAGGAGGGATTCATTTACAGGAGATAAAAGAAATGCCGGCCGCGGTGGTCTCGCGGTTCTAGGCGCGCAGTCCGGAACCGCGCGACTGCTACGGTCGCAGGTTCGAATCCTGCCTCGGGCATGGATGTGTGTGATGTCCTTAGGTTAGTTAGGTTTAAGTAGTTCTAAGTTCTAGGGGACCGAAGACCACAGCTGTTAAGTCCCATAGTGCTCAGAGCCACGAAAGAAATCGTGACGCACGGAAAACAAAACATTTTCCTATTCCCATTTTACCAGACTTTGATGTTCCTGCCACAAAAGGAAGCTTAGGGGTTAACGTTCCGTCGGTAACGAGGTCGTTATATGGTATCGTCCGGAGATCGCGGTGCCGCATCAAACTCGGCAACGCGAATTGATATGCGACGTTACCTAACGGTTTTCTCCTGCGTCATTGCTCACTAAACAGCATCACACATGAGCAGACCAGTTGCGTCTTTACCTGATATTGCTCGCACCTTAGGTAAATGGGCTTTGCACGGCTCTGTTTAATAGGATAGGAATAGCTGTATGTCGTCATGAGGTCGAACCGCGCACATCTGCTTCCATGCCTAGCAGCTAACTCGCTGCAAATAATAATCTGTAGCTGTGACCCTGCAGTCAAATAGTGTGTGCATTGGCTAGAATTCCGAATTAATAAAATAGATTCATTAAATAAAGGTATGAATAATTAATAAAAAGGGTTCTACTTTAACGTATGCCCGCGCGGTTCTGGCGCTGCAGTCTGCAGCCGCGAGACCGCTGCGGTCGCGGGTTCGAGTCCTGCCTCGGGCATGGATGTGTGTGGTGTCCTTTGGTTAGTTAGGTTTAACTAGTTCTAAGTTCTAGGGGACTAATGACCTCAGGAGTTGAGGCCCATAGTGCTCAGAGCCATTTGAACCATTTTTTAACGTATGTAGTGAAGATAGACCTCACGAGAGATTTGTGTTGAATAAAGTTTATTCATGAAAGTGTGTCTCAAATAACCAGAAAGTAGCCCTGCGATAATTGAATATAAGACAGACAGAAAATAACCTTAACAAATACAGAAAAGTTGCATTCAGAACGTTACAAGAACGATAAACTAATTTCCAAGCTAAATAGTCATCCAAGACGCGCGAAAACTAAGTCCATTTTGTGACCACCATACACGAAATATTCACCAGCTCAAAATAAAAAAAATAGCTCTGAGCACTATGCGACTTAACTTCTGAGATCATCAGTCGCCTAGAACTTAGAACTAATTAAACCTAACTAACCTAAGGGCATCACACACATCCATGCCCGAGGCAGGATTCGAACCTGCGACCGTAGCGATCGCTCGGTTCGAGACTGTAGCGCCTAGAACCGCACGGCCACTCCGGCCGGCAGCTCAAAATACACTCCTGGAAATGGAAAAAAGAACACATTGACACCGGTGTGTCAGACCCACCATACTTGCTCCGGACACTGCGAGGGGGCTGTACAAGCAATGATCACACGCACGGCACAGCGGACACACCAGGAACCGCGGTGTTGGCCGTCGAATGGCGCTAGCTGCGCAGCATTTGTGCACCGCCGCCGTCAGTGTCAGCCAGTTTGCCGTGGCATACGGAGCTCCATCGCAGTCTTTAACACTGGTAGCATGCCGCGACAGCGTGGACGTGAACCGTATGTGCAGTTGACGGACTTTGAGCGAGGGCGTATAGTGGGCATGCGGGAGGCCGGGTGGACGTACCGCCGAATTGCTCAACACGTGGGGCGTGAGGTCTCCACAGTACATCGATGTTGTCGCCAGTGGTCGGCGGAAGGTGCATGTGCCCGTCGACCTGGGACCGGACCGCAGCGACGCACGGATGCACGCCAAGACCGTAGGATCCTACGCAGTGCCGTAGGGGACCGCACCGCCACTTCCCAGCAAATTAGGGACACTGTTGCTCCTGGGGTATCGGCGAGGACCATTCGCAACCGTCTCCATGAAGCTGGGCTACGGTCCCGCACACCGTTAGGCCGTCTTCCGCTCACGCCCCAACATCGTGCAGCCCGCCTCCAGTGGTGTCGCGACAGGCGTGAATGGAGGGACGAATGGAGACGTGTCGTCTTCAGCGATGAGAGTCGCTTCTGCCTTGGTGCCAATGATGGTTGTATGCGTGTTTGGCGCCGTGCAGGTGAGCGCCACAATCAGGACTGCATACGACCGAGGCACACAGGGCCAACACCCGGCATCATGGTGTGGGGAGCGATCTCCTACACTGGCCGTACACCACTGGTGATCGTCGAGGGGACACTGAATAGTGCACGGTACATCCAAACCGTCATCGAACCCATCGTTCTACCATTCCTAGACCGGCAAGGGAACTTGCTGTTCCAACAGGACAATGCACGTCCGCATGTATCCCGTGCCACCCAACGTGCTCTAGAAGGTGTAAGTCAACTACCCTGGCCAGCAAGATGTCCGGATCTGTCCCCCATTGAGCATGTTTGGGACTGGATGAAGCGTCGTCTCACGCGGTCTGCACGTCCAGCACGAACGCTGGTCCAACTGTGGCGCCAGGTGGAAATGGCATGGCAAGCCGTTCCACAGGACTACATCCAGCATCTCTACGATCGTCTCCATGGGAGAATAGCAGCCTGCATTGCTGCGAAAGGTGGATATACACTGTACTAGTGCCGACATTGTGCATGCTCTGTTGCCTGTGTCTATGTGCCTGTGGTTCTGTCAGTGTGATCATGTGATGTATCTGACCCCAGGAATGTGTCAATAAAGTTTCCCCTTCCTGGGACAATGAATTCACGGTGTTCTTATTTCAATTTCCAGGAGTGTAGTTCAGAGTTCAACGTGATGATTTACAAATTAACAAACGTGAGAAAAAGAGTAAAAGCGCATACGCTGTCTATTCTGAAGTCCGTAATGCAGTCGGAAAGAGTTAGAGTATCGTAGTGGCTGTTCAATGCCTAGAATCAATCACCCACATAACCGAATATCTCACCGCACCACAAGCAGGTCAGCTTTCGTCAAGATCTCACGTAACGTTAAAGATACCACAGACATTAGCATGGGCTCCCTGCAGTCCGCGATGATCTATAGGAGCCGCTCCAGAAGACCACGGCTCACTCTAAGCAACAGCGGCGCCTTCGCACTGAGCTCATTATAGTGTTGAACATCAAGAGAGACTAGTTGGTGAGGTCAGCTGAAGGAGCCAACACCAGTGAATAGGACAGACAATTAAAGATTCTGAGAGACAAGAACTTTCTTACACTTTAATCATTGTACACCAGGAGAACAGTTTGTTACGAAGTGCTTCAGGTGATGCTTTGCTGGTCAGTGTCAGCTTTTGATGAGCCCTCTCTCAGTACAGTTAAAGAGTCCGCGCTTGTGCCCAGACGGAAGTACACTACTGGCCATTAAAATTGCTAAACTAAGAAGAAATGCAGATGATAAACGGGTATTCATTGGACAAATATAGTAAACTATAACTGACATGTGATTACATTTTCAGGCAATTTGGGTGCATAGATCCTGAGAAATCAGTACCCATAACAACATCCTCTGGCCGTAATAACGGCCTTGATACCCCTGGGCATTGAGTCAAACAGAGCTTGGATGGCGTGTACAGGTACAGCTGCCCATGCAGCTTCAACACGATACCACACTTCATCAAGAGTAGTGACTGGCGTATTGTGACGAGCCAGTTGCTCGACCACCATTGACCAGACGTTTTCAATTGGTGAGAGATCTGGAGAATGTGCTGGCCAGGGCAGCAGTCGAACATTTTCTGTATCCAGAAAGGCCCGTACAGGACCTGCAACATACGGTAGTGCATTATCCTGCTGAAATGTAGGGTTTCGTAGGGATCGAATGAAGAGTAGACCCACGGGTCTTAACACATCTGAAACGTAACGTCCACTGTTCAAAGTGCCGTGAGTGCGAACACGAGGTTACCGAGACGTGTAACCAATGGCACCCCATACCATCACGCCGGGTGATACGTCAATATGGCGATGACGAATACACGCTTCCAATGTGCGTTCACCGCGAATCCCCAAACACGGATGCGACCATCATGATGCTGTAAACAGAACCTGGATTCATCCGGAAAAATGACGTTTTGCCATTCGTCAACCCAGGTTCGTCGTTGAGTACACCATCGCAGGCGCAGCTATCTGCGATGCAGCGTCAAGGGTAACCGCAGCCATGATCTTAGAGCTGATAGTCCATGCTGCTGCAGACGTTGTCGAACTGTTCGTGCAGAGGCCGGCCCGTGTGGCCGATCGGTTCTAGGCGCTTCAGTCTGGAACCGCGCAACCGCTACGGTCGCAGGTTCGAATCCTGCCTCGGCCATGGATGTGTGTGATGTCCTTAGGTTACTTAGGTTTAAGTAGTTCTAAGTTCTAGGGGACTGATGACCTCAGATGTTAAGTCCCACAGTGCTCAGAGTCATTTTGTTCGTGCAGATGGTTTTTGTCTTGCAAACGTCCCCATCTGCTGGCGCAGGGATCGAGATGTGGCTGCACGATCCGTTACAGCCATGCGGATAAGATGCCTGTCATCTCGACTGCTAGTGATACGAGGCCGTTGGGATCCAGCACGGCGTTTCGTATTACTATGCTGAACCCACCGATTCCATATTCTGCTAACAGTCATTGGATCTCGACCAACGCCTGCAGCAATGTCGCGATACGAGAAACCGCAATCGCGGTAGGCTACAATCCGACCTTTATCAAAGTCGGAAACGTGACGGTACACATTTTTCCTCTTTACACGAGGCATCACAACAACGTTTCGCCAGGCAACGCCGGTGAACTGCTGTTTGTGTATAAGGTATCGGTTGGAAACTTTCCTCATGTCAGCACGTTGCAGGCGTCGCCACCGGCGACAACCCTGAGTGAATGCTCTGAAAAGCTAATCATTTGCATATTACAGCATCTTCTTATTGTCTGTTAAATTTCGCGTTTGTAGCTCGTCATCTTCGTGGTGTAGCAATTTCAATGGCCATTAGTGTAGTTTCGCCTGGTCACAACACATGAGAGACGAAGTCTGCTACAAGACTTTGCCGGATTTGTAGTCTGTAACACTGAGTGCTTAAGTCATTCTTAGTCATATATCTAAACCATATAAAGGTTGTCGTAAAAGTTTAACATTAAGTCCAACCTAAAAATCTTCACGCGTTTGCTGTTGATGGCTTCAGTTAGCAACAGTTGTATATCTCCACAGCTAACAGCAAAACATTCATAAGCTCCCCATCAACTACACGGTGAGACTGATTGCACATAATATATTTGAAGTTCGAAGTATGGTTAGAACGATGTCTTCCAAACACTGAAAGAAATTAGTACCGAAAAATGGATATTAGTTGTCATTACCAAGCCTTGTATCGAAATTCCTCTTGAAAGAACACTGCACTGGCTGGCCGCAAACCGATGATCATGCTCAGTATGCGCTAAGAATAGAGTGTAGAAACATTTCGCTACCAGTCACAATAAAAGATTATTTATTCGTCACACGACCGGTTTCGGGCTTGTGCCCTTCTTCAGGTGTTTATACATCCATGTACATGTTTATATTGCTGGAGATCACTGTATAAATGCAAAGAAGATTATTTGCTGGTGACTAAACAGATACAAGTGGAATAATTGTAAGTGGGAGGGCAGCATTTGTCGAAAATATATCTGTACTTACATAAAGATGAAGCATCATTATTATAATTACACTGTGGTGTCAGTTTTTCCATTTGGTTGCACATTTGTTACGATTTTCACATCCATGTTTCAGTTCTATAAAATTTCGCTGCTTATTTCACTATTGCGAAGTGCACTCGTGGCATACACTGTGTTTATGTACAAACATGTGGGCTATGGTCAAAGAACTTAGAAGTAGGGAACGCAAGGACGTTGCACAGATAGAAGTTTCTGTCTGTCCGATGTACGCTTTATCGCATTTGCAGTGAATACAGTAGGTACTCGATTTACAGAGACCCAAGTCATATTTCGCCGTACCTAATAACGCACGCATTTTCGGAGGTGAACTGAAACGAATTTAACGTTACGTCGAGCTATGATTCTGCCGATTTTGTTCGATACTTTGCCGGTGAACGGCGGAAACGCCATTGTCTTATCTCCCTCGTTGCGTTCTGTTTACTGGACCTGTAGCTACCCCCTGAAAGCACGTCGGATGTGTCTGGCACCGTATCCGTTCTTCTTTAATTCGTCCTGAAAGTGGCTGAGTTATATATTACACAGGCCCTGTGGACCAGTGTACTTAGCACGCATTCACTCACGTTGTGGAGGATGATTGCAGCTGAAGGCGTGGAGATACGAATAGACGTGTGTGTGGCTTTCCCTTGCACACTGTCTCCTATAGAGCCGTCCGCTTTGCGCTTGGCTAGGATGTCCAAAGAGGCGAGTTAGTCATATCTTCCACCTCAATGGTCAATTTGATGCTAGAGTGCAGAGTGTTAGGATGTTGGAGAAACTCCTGAATTCTTTCAGTTCTATGTGGCCACACCACAAATGTGACATCAACAAATCTGAAAAATCATGTGAGCTCCAGTGCAGCTTCTTCCATAGCTTAATTTTCGAAATCTTTTATGAATAAATTTGCCACAAACGGTGAGGGAGAGCACCTCGTGACGAGACTACCCGTTTGTTCGGAATAGTCGCCACTGAAGAGAAAGAATGTCGATGTGAGGGCATATTCGAAGAGGTTAGTCATTGTGGGGCTGAATTTCCTCTTATCAGCTTGAGGGAATCAGAAAGCTGCTCTCAGGTGAAGAGTGATTCTACGTCGACGCTCACCATAAGGCCCTAGTTATAAAGGCGCAGTAATCGAAGCCGCTGAATGAAATTTGGAGTGTCCCTGATGTGGTGCTGCTATTTGCCGATATAGGTGCTTCATACTGTCGTCAGATGTTTTGCCAGCTAATACATATGTACACCAATGTTGCTTGCAATTGGTTGTAGAAGAATGTCGTGTTAGCGAAATTTTGGTAAGCCATAGAGCGTTGGCGTTGCAGCAGCTCGTATGAGAAGCTTTTTGGTGATTTCCTTCCGCAAGAGAAAGAGATAGACGGTACGGCGAAACCGGTTCTGGAAAAGGGGCTCGATGTTGCATCAACACCAACTGCTACACCTGTCGCAGATTTAATTAGTGGCGTATAGCAGCTGTTTCCCACCCTTACCAGCGACGATGGGGAAGAGATAAGTCTGGAAACGTACTGCGCGTTCACCACAGCCGTACCACCGAAATCGGGAATATTTGGTATTAGAGAACTGCTGAATTATCCTGAAATAGACGTTTTACTTGCGAAAGAGGGAACTCCCATTGTACTGCTTACGCTGTCAGAGCACAATCTGAAATTATACAACTTATTCGAGGACCCAGCATACGGCAAATCAAAAGGAGAGCCGACCAACAGAGTAAAAATGAATACCATCGAGGGCCTACGACAGTCCCTGCCGAAGGAAATCATCGAAAATCTTCGATCAGCGCCTGCTGCGTCGGACTTGCAGCGCTAGCGTGTAGCGTGTTCATTGGTTCTGTGGCTACTCCAAGGATATTTAATCACAGTACGTCTACCACTGGACGGAACTAGTGTAATGATGGTAGGCGCAACTCAACCTTCACAATCTGTCTTTCTTGTTTTATAGTGTATGTGATTGTGTTCGGTTGGTATTTCATTCCCAGCCGGGAAGATTCGGGCAATCACGGAGGGTGGGATTATTGTTAGTTGGGAGCCCCAATCTTAGGGGCTTTATGGGTCCTTTAGGGACGTGGCTGACGAGGAAGAGAAAAAAGCCAATGTGCACTCCGTGTGCATACCGGATGAAGTCATTCCAGACGTAGAAAGTCCTTCCGGATGCCATGAAGAACACAGGGTGCAACCAATTGTAGGAGGTGGCTCACGTCGGTACCAGTGATGTGTGTCATTTTGGATCGGAGGAGATTATCTTTGGTTTAAAGTGCATAATAGAAGTGGTAAAGGCTGCCAGTCTTGCTCGCGAGGTTAAAGCAGAGCTCACCATTTGCAGCATAGTTGACAGGGCCGATTGCGGACCTCTGGTACAGAGCCGAGTGGAGGGTCTGAATCAGACGGTTCTGCGACCGTGTAGGCTGCAGATTCCTCGACTTGCGCCAAAGGGTGGTTGGGCTTCGGGTTCCGCTGAACAGGTCAGGAGTCCACTAAATGCAGGAGGCGGCTACACAGGTAGCAAGGGTTGTGTGGCGTGGACTGGGGGGCTTTCTCGGTTAGAGGGGAAGAAATACAAAAAGGGCTTCAGCCTCAAAGGGTGCAGGTCCAACATAGGAAGAACCTAGATACAGGAACAATCAGTATAATAGTTTTAAATTGTCGTAGCTGTGTTGGGAAAATACCAAAGCTCCAGGTGCTAATAGAAAGCGCTGATACTCAAACCATTATAGGCACTGAATGTTGGCTAAAGCTGGAGATAAGTTCAGCTGAAATTTTTGCGAAGAACCTAACGGTGTTCAGAAAGGATAGGCTAAACACAATTGACGGTGGCGTGTTTGTTGCTGTTAGAGGTCGTTTATCTTGTAGCTAAATTCAAGCAAATAGTTCCGGTGAATTAGTATGGGTATAATTCATTCGTAGCAACCGTAATAAAGTAATAACTGGATCCTTTTACCGACCTTCCAACTCAAATGATACAACTGCTGAAAGGTTCAAAGAAAACTTGAGTTTAATTTCAAACACGTACCCGTCTCTTAGAATTATAGTTGGTGGTGACTTCAATTTATCATCGATATGCTGGCGAAAATACATGTTTAAACCCGGAGGTACGCACAAAACATCATCCGAAATTGTGCTAAACGCATTCTTCGAAAATCATTTCGAGCAGATAGTTCATGAGACCACAAGAACAGTAAACGGTTGTAAAAACTGTTGACCTCTTAGCAACAAATAATCCTGAGCTAATAACGAGCATTAAAACTGATTCATAGATTAGTGTTCCCGGGTTCGATTCCCGGCGGAGTCAGGGATTTTCTCTGCCTCGTGATGACTGGGTGTTGTGTGATGTCCTTAAGTTAGTTAGGTTTAAGTAGTTCTAAGTTCTAGGGGAGTGATGACCATAAATGTTAAGTCCCATAGTGCTCAGAGCCATTTGAACCATTTTTACAGGCCGTGGTTGACATTTCACATGTGGCTGAACACTTCTTGTTTCCTTAAATAACGTAGCTATCCGGCGAACGGTCCAGACACTTGGATGATGTCGTCCAGGATACCGAGCAACATACGTGGCACACACCCGTTGGGCATTTTGATCACAATAGCCATACATCAACACGATATCGACCTTTTCCGTAATTGGTAAACGGTCCATTTTAACGTGGGTAATGTATCACGAAGCAAATAGCGTCCGCACTGGCGGAATGTTACGTGATACTACGCGAATATGTAATAAAAAGTGGGGGTTCGTATTTAAAAAAACGCAGTTGATATCCGTTTGACCTATGGCAGCGCCATCTAGCGGGCCAACCATAGCGCCATCTGGTTTCCCCCTTCAAGCAAGACGAGTTTCGTTCTTTGTAGTTTTTTCGTTTGATGCTTATTTCGTGAGATATTTGGCCCGGTCATTATCAATAGACCACCTTGTATATTAGAACATAACAATGCCCATAGCAGTAACGATCGTATCGTTCCCGCCCCATCTGTTACACTATTTTTTCGTGATATGGAGAAAGTCTTACTGCAATTCTCATTAAAGCCAGAGAATTATATTTTTCTTCTCTTTTACTTAACTGCACTAATCAGAAACTGTATTTGCATAATTTATTTATTATTATTCCTGTTTGTTCCAAAGTGTTTGTTTCCTAGATGGGTACCTCATGGCACGCTATTTGTTTTTCTTGTCCGTTTAATTCGTATGTGTATATGCACCGATGATAACGTCGCGAGCAACGTCAGCTCATTTTAAACTGCGCAAGACGCGCACACAACGGCGATTGTGCGTGCTTATCTGCTCACCATCGCACATGGCCGCCACCGGAAGACGGTGCGGACAGCACGAATGCAGCAAGCATACACATTACAATCCCACCCATGCGCACGACAACACTCTAACGTACAGCTCTCAATTACCATTTCCTCACTGTGGTGGGCACAATTTTCCGAGCTTGTTTTAGCCTGGATACAGCTGCAAAAATATTTTCACTGTGACCGAGCACACCGTGCTCGACTACCTACGAACTCCAGTTCGCAACGAACTGCCGACAAGTCGCGAGTGAGTGCTTTCCAGTTCTTACGGGTATCGACATGATGCAATCGAAATTAAACTCGTTAGCACTTACATGTCTGTGACTCGAAAGGAAGGGAGCTTATAGTTTAATGTCTCTTCGAAGTTACGGTTATTAGACATGGAGCAGTTATTCAGTTGCGGAAGAAGTGTATTGAAAGCGACCGTAGCCTGGTCTGAAAGCTACCGTAGCCTGGTCTGAAAGCTACGTAATTTGCTTAGTTAGTGCGATTTAACAAGAAAGCAGTATGCGTGCGTTACATGGAAAACTGTATGCCTCGATTTAATGAAATACATTGAGCTGTATAATTCTTAGCCGTCTTAATAGTTGGTAAAAGACTTTGCAGAGCAAGAGTTAACTGGTAGACGATAACGAAAATCCTATTGTACGTCAAAGATCATCCTGTAAAACACAAAAATCTTGAAATCTATCACAGTTCTTTACTTACGAGGTGCATTCAAGTTCTAAGGCCTCCGATTTTTTTTTTCTAATTAACTACTCACCCGAAATCGATGAAACTGGCGTTACTTCTCGACATAATCCCCCTGCAGACGTACACATTTTTCACAACGCTGACGCCATGATTCCATGGCAGCGGCGAAGGCTTCTTTAGGAGTCTGTTTTGACCACTGGAAAAATCGCTGAGGCAATAGCAGCACGGCCGGTGAATGTGCGGGCACGGAGAGTGTCTTTCATTGTTGGAAAAAGCCAAAAGTCACTAGGAGCCAGGTCAGGTGAGTAGGGAGCATGAGGAATCACTTCAAAGTTGTTAACACGAAGAAACTGTTGCGTAACGTTAGCTCGATTTGCGGGTGCGTTGTATTGGTGAAACAGCACACGCGCAGCCCTTCCCGGACGTTTTTGTTGCAGTGCAGGAAGGAATTTGTTCTTCAAAACATTTTCGTAGGATGCACCTGTTACCGTAGTGCCCTTTGGAACGCAATGGGTAAGGATTACGCTCTCGCTGTCTCAGAACATGTACACCATCATTTTTTCAGCACTGGCGGTTACCCGAAATTTTTTTGGTGGCGGTGAATCTGTGTGCTTCCATTGAGCTGACTGGCGCTTTGTTTCTGGATTGAAAAATGGCATCCACGTCTCATCCATTGCCACAACCGACGAAAAGAAAGTCCCATTCATGCTGTCGTTGCACGTCAACATTGCTTGGCAACATGCCACAGGGGTCGTCCGTCAGCATTCGTGGCACCCACCTGGATGACACTTTTCACATTTTCGGGTCGTCATGCAGGATTGTGTGCACAGAACCCACAGAAATGCCAACTCTGGAGGCGATCTGTTCAACAGTCATTCGGCGATCCCCCAAAACAATTCTCTCCACTTTCTCTATCATGTCGTCAGACCGGCTTGTGCGAGTCCGAGGTTGTTTCGGTTTGTTGTCACATGATGTTCTGCCTTCATTAAACTGTCGCACCCACGAACGCACTTTCGATACATGCATAACTCCATCGCCACATGTCTCCTTCAACTGTCGATGAATTTCAATTGGTTTCACACCACGCAAATTCAGAAAACGAATGATTGCACGCTGTTCAAGTCAGGAAAACGTCACCATTTTAAGTATTTAAAACAGTTCTCATTCTCGCCGCTGGCGGTAAAATTCCATCTGCCGTACGGTGCTGCCATCTCTGGGACGTATTGACAATGAACGCAGCCTCATTTTAAAACAATACGCATGTTTCTATCTTTCCAGTCCGGAGAAAAAAAATCGAGGGCCTTAGAACTTGAATGCACCTCGTACATTAAAATACTTGAACTTATGTTTCTATCTAATGATGAACACGGAAACTCTTTCGCTTTCCATTCCATAGTTGTCGACGTTTGATAGAAAGAAGCTAGTAATTAGTTCTCAATTCTGGTTACAGGGTAAAATGTACAAAATTATTCAGTAGACACTACTGTGTAACAGTCGTTACATTCACAAACAAGGGGTGGCGTTCGGATCACGGATTTACTTAAAAAAATATGGTTAAAATGGTTCTGAGCACTATGGCACTTAACATCTGAGGTCATTAGTCCCCTAGAACTTAGAACTAATTAAACCTAACTAACCTAAGGACATCACACACATCCATGCCCGAGGCAGGATTCGAACCTGCGACCGTAGCGGTCGCGCGGTTCCAGACTGTTGCGCCTAGAACCGTTCGGCCATCCCGACCGGTAGGGGCGGATGACCTTAGTAGTTAAGTCCCATAAGATTTCACACACATCTAAACATTTTTGTTGACTAAGAAGATTGTGCAAGCACTGAAAGTAAACTCACCAGGAAAAGGAATCGTCATCCTGTTAAAAGAGCACAATAAGCGCTTTGGAGGGTTGAGGATGATATAGAAATGATGCCAGGCGATCATGTCAGCCTCCTCTGCAGATCTAAGTCGTAACAGTGAAGTCTTGTGTATGTTCCAGTCGACTGTATGATGTCATCGCAGTAATGTGGGTCGACTGCCAGAATAGCAGAAAGGATCTGCTGTGTTTGCACGTGCCCGCGAACACACTGCAAATGAAGTTATCCGATTTGCTTGTGTATCAATGTGGACTGTCCAGCATGTCTACAGGGAATGCTGTACCACTCGCAGCTATGTAACATGGCGTCAGAAAAGTAGTCTCCAAAAAATCCTAACCCAGAGGAACCAGATGAGAACGCCACGTCTTGCAAGTGCCAATCGCTTTCAGACCCCATAGAAGTTGCTGCTATCAGTGAATGCAGGTCCATCTCAGCCTGTTTTCGACTGAACATTGTGAACTGCATATAATGGCCATTTGGAGACGAGTACCTCGGTTAAGGCCATTACTCACAGTAGAACACGTAGCTGCACGTCTCAGTGCATCAAACTACACAGGAACTGGTCAGTAGATGGCCGGAAGCATGTAGTGTGGTTGACAAGTCGCAATTTTGCCTCTTTATAAGTGGTGCCAGGAGTCAAATGCACCGACGACCCGCTGAGGTATGTAACGTCCACTGCACAAGGGTATAATTAAGCCAGGAGGTGATTCTGTAATGTTTTGGGGTCATTTATAGATCATAATTTTGACCCACTCATTCAGGTTGTGCTATTGTCCAAAGATCGCGGCGCCGCACTACAGTCGGGTCGGCAACGATCGTCGATCCCACAGATATTAGTAATATGTCGCTGCAATACGCAACGTCCAGTGGGAGAGGCTGAAGAAGACACACCCTCTCTCTTTCTCTCGACACAGCAGCGCCCTCGCATGGAGATCAGTATGCAGGGTGTTTCCGTAAGAGCGTACAAAAATGTAATAGGACATAGAGAATGCTCCACTGAACAATCTGAGGTAGGGAACCTGGGGTCGGAGAAGCCAGTTTGTCTACCGATTTGCCTAGCATTACCGTTTTCCAGCTTATTTAGAACTAACATGCGTACAGGTTTACACGCACGGTGCTGTTTATTTACACGTACATTCTTTAATTTCTGCAAGGAAACGAGCAGGCCGAACCTGATTTCTAGAACGTATTTGTATTTCCTCGTCGCTGGATTGGAAAGGAGACCCTATGTCATGGCCTTCGAGGTCACATGACCTGGATCTCCGACATTATTTGCTGTGGGGATGTCTAAGGTCACTTGTGGATGAGATCCCAGTGGATATGGAGATGGAATTAGTTGCCGGAAATACAGCTGCCTGTGATGTGATTTGAAACACACCAGGGATATTTGTCAGTGTATGTCATAAACTTGTTCGCCGTTGTCACGCTTGCATTGAGGTTAATGGCCGTCAGTTTCAGCACATTTTGTAAGTTACAGTACAAATGGCGCGTTCATTGTGTCGGTGATGTTATTTGTAGTTAACTGTAACTAATGTAAATAAAAAAGTACACAGTATTTTATTCCTATTATCTCCTTAAACCTGCTTCTCCGACCCCACGTTTCCTACCTAAAATTGTTCAGTGGAGCATCCTGTATGTCCTACACACTCTTACAGAAACACCCTGTAGAATGGAGCATGGAATCGTTCTACCCTGTTCGTGACCACAACTGAAACAGTCAACATCATCGAGTAGGACAAAGAGTTAATCCAATCTCAGATGGAAATGTATTTTGTAAATGTTGAACATTGTACTTCATAAGAAGAGTTGTGATTGTATGCATCAAGTGATGCTTTAATAGCCAATTTCTTTCTTTCGCTGAAGCCATAGTCCCACATCGAACGCAGGGTCGGCGTGGTTACAACGGAATTGGCAATGTTAGTGTTAGGGATGGCCAGATGACCTTCCTGCCGCCACCCAGCACCCCCAGGGACTGAATCAGTGCACCCCAACTGTCTGCGTCTAGTGTAAATCGTGAAATAGTGCGGACGTGTTTCAAATGTCTGCGACGCGTGGAACTGAAGCGGAATGTGGGGACCAGCCCGGTATTCACCTAGCGGGATGTTTGTAAACCGCCTAAAAACCACATCCAGGCTGGCCGGCACACCGGCCCTCGTCGTTAATCCGCCGGGCGGATTCGATCCGGAGCCGGCGCGCCTACTCGAAACCAGGAAGCAGCGCGTTAGCAAATGGTTCAAATGGCTCTGAGCACTATGGGACTCAACTGCTGAGGTCATTAGTCCCCTAGAACTTAGAACTAGTTAAACCGAACTAACCTAAGGACATCACAAACATCCATGCCCGAGGCAGGACTCGAACCTGCGACCGTAGCGGTCTTGCGGTTCCAGACTGCAGCGCCTTTAACCGCACGGCCACGTCGGCCGGCTCAGCAGCGCGTTAGCGATCTCCGCTATCCTGGCGGTTGATGCTTTAATATCCAATGACTGTTGTAAATTATCAAGCACTCCTCTCGCAAAGGATTCTATCAAGTTAAATAGCCGAAATCTTTTTATCATTCATGTAATAAAGTGAACTAATATTTCATACGCTGTAATTCAGAAGAGCCATCTCCCAAAGCAGTCAAAGAACCCACAGTTACGCCCGGACAATTGTAGTCTCGTCTGGTCATAACACAGGTTTCCCTCAACATGAACCAGGATGTGACCAAGTATTGCCGTTTCTTCAACATTTTTAGTACAAGAATGCTGTGGACATTCACGTCTTCTAAGATGACCACAGCCGTGTTTACAGGGCTACACGCAAGCGTTCCTGGTTTGTCGAACAATCATGTACCTTATTGCACTTCCAAGTGCCATTTAAATTATCCTATCGTAATCCCTTTGGAAATGTCTGAAACTACGTGGAACAACGAGGGAAGTGTTGCTGTCAGTAGCCCGGCGTATTGATATCTTTTTTTTATGTTGCTGAGCAACTCATACTTCAATTTTTAAATGAACACACCGCCATTTGACATACAATAGCCGTGTGTTCATTTAAAAATTAAAAAAAATAATGGTATCTGTGCGGGATCTAATCAGAAATGAGTCCAGCTAAATATGGCCTACGTGAAGAATCTTGTTGACTCTCTTCCTCGCCATATTGAGGCCATTATTATAAAGGTAGAGTATGGTCAACTTGCTGACGATGGCTACTTCGTGTCTATCCTGCAGCTGCTTGTACATGACCACTATAGTGTACTTAGCCGTTTTCATTGAAGGAGCTAGCTCAGGTACCTCACGCATTGCTAAGGTAAAGCACAAGTTTCAAATTGAACGTTTCAAAATTTCATAAACAATAAAAGATGAAGTACAACGTCTGAGAAAAATATTTTTTATGACTGGATCTAATTTCAGTTTCCGTCATGTTGATATTTGTTAACAGCTACAGCGATAGATTTCGTAGTTCCTGCTACGACAGCAAGCTCAAACACGTAAAGTTGCCGTAAATATCTGTAACTTTCAACCAGTCATCTCGAATACTCAGAAACAGAAAAGGTGACCAACGTTAGGTCAAAAAATCGTCGTTTTTAAAAGGAAAATCCAAAGTTCCAGGACAAACACTAAAATTCTGAAGCAGTTTACGTGACAGTGTAAAAGACGTCAAGAAAACTAACATATCTTACTAACATTCATTCTTTGTCATTTAATTTTCATTACGTTTCTGTATAATTACGCTTTACACTCATATTGTATCTACGAGTAGTATTTTCATTTGAGATTGTCTATTGTAATATGGAAACAGTTAGAAATACTTAGAAATCAAAAAACAACGGCTGTTCTATTCCTATTACATTTGTATTTCTCTTACGATTTTCGTGTTTTGTTCCAATTTGTTGCTTACTGTAATGATGCACTAAACGCAAGTGAAAGAAATGAGAGAAGCATGTTTCTGGAGCTTTACGTTAACTACAAATCGCAACGAGGATCTGCTTTGTTGAATCAGTTATGCCACGTTTTTGGTATGTTTCAAACAATTGTTCCCAAATTAAAACATCGATGCATCAAGAAGTTAACCTTAAAACATAATGCAGTAATTTTCATCAAAAATTTGTGCAAGTTAAAACACTGCAGGTCTTTGCTACGTGATAAACTCGTCAGTGAATCTTAAATCTTATAATTTATGTTAATGTTTCAAACTATCGAGTTTCTCCTGTAGACTGTCAATTACATCTGTTGATTTGCATCATCGTCTCTCCCATCACATGGAAACCTACAAAGTTTCCCTCGCTTCAGGGCTTGAGAAGTCCAGCCGAAATCAGAGCGCTGAAGCATTATTCAACACGGAGCTTGGGAAAATACACCATACCTCCTATGTTGCACAAGCAGCTTGAAGGCTCAGTGTGGCGGAAACTATCACGTTGCTCGATTTCAGCCAATCGCAAACTGCGGACGGTGGTAAGCAATGTGGGAAAGGATGGTTATACAGAGCTTTTGTTATCAAGTCTAGAGGCGGTTTAGATGGGATTAGTATGATGTCTCCTGGGGTTCACTTACCTTTTGTCCGGTGTGTTTAACATGTGCAGTTGTTGAAGTATGGTGAGGAAGCTGGGTTGTGGAGGCGTTCTGTGTGGCAGTATATCTCCTTAGAGGGATCGGTACCTTGCAGTTCTATGCTACTAGATTTGTTTGAAAAACGTACCGGGTGATCAAAAAGTCAGTATAAATTTGAAAACTCAATAAACCACGGAATAATGTAGATAGAGAGGTAGAAATGGACAAATATGCTTGGAATGACATGGGTTTTTATTAGAACCAAAATGCAGGATGGCGCTCCACCCCATATTGCTAGACGCGTGAAAGATCTCATGCGCGCGGCGTTTGGTGATGATCGTGTGCTCAGCCGACGCTTTCGTCATGCTTGGCCTCTCAGGTCCCCAGACCTCAGTCCGTGCGATTATTGGCTTTGGGGTTACCTGAAGTCGCAAGTGTATCGTGATCGACCGACATCTCTAGGGATGCTGGAAGACAACATCCGACGCCAATGCCTCACCATAACTCCGGACATGCTTTACAGTGCTGTTCACAACATTATCCCTCGACTACGGCTATTGTTGAGGAATGATGGTTGACATATTTAGCATTTCCTGTAAAGAACATCGTCTTTGCTTTGTCTTGCTTCGTTATGCTAATTATTGCTATTCTGATCAGATGAAGCGCCATCTGTCGGACATTTTTTGAACTTTTGTATTTTTTTTGGTTCTAATAAAACCCTATGTCATTCCAAGCACGTGTGTCAATTTATACCTCTCTATCTACATTATTCCGTGATTTATTCAGTTTTCAAATTTATACTGACTTTTTGATCACCCGGTACATTCGTCTGTGTATTCCAAAACTGGAAGACACCGATCTACAGCAGTCTGTAATATTCCCCCTTCTTGTTACTTGCAGCTATTGTCCGCAATAAGCAAAGTCTTTTATGAAAAATTTGCGAGGAGCAAAGATTACAATAAACTTTCTAGTCCACTTAGCTTGTCATGTTGAGTTGGTTCCAGGTCTTCTTGTCTAGGGGTCGGATTCTTGAAGCTGAAATTGTCGCGTTTTAGGTCCTCACGGTTAGAGTGATCTAAATAAATTAGAAGATTGTTGTTGCAGAATTTTTGTTTTTACGTAAATCTATTTTCTCCCATTTTAATATATCATACAGTCTTTTGATTTTTCACGTCAACAAAGATGAAACTACATTGTTCGCACAAAATACAAAAATACGTCCGATCACATCAGAGGCACGCTTACGACTCTACCATTCCGCGGAAAAAACGATATTCCAAAGGGTTTAGAATTTTTCTCAACAGATGAATTTCTTCTAGTTTTTGTTACAGTATTAATTTCGACTGTAATTTCATAACTGAATCCAGAAATAAACATAGTAACCAGTATAGTATAGCGAAATTAGTAACAATGTAAATTTTAAGAATGTCAATAGTTCGTAATTTCAAACGTTTTTAAAAAATAATGATTTTAACTGTACATTCAGAACTAGTACTTATCGATTATAACATCGAGACTACAACATTTTATAAAGTAATTGATTTACATAAATTTTGGCTTGAAATATAACATACTGTGTATAAAATTATATGAAAGTTTTCAGAAAAGTAACTGAGATAATATTGACCTGTCCAAAATTCGAAAAATAATACTGGTATCGACAACTACTGTAGAGGAAAAGTAATGCTAGAGGAGGATATCCCGCTACAAGTTGCATTATTTGATTCACTCAAAGACAGGTGTGCACTGGCTAGCTGTTGCCGGAAGAAGAAACCCCAGCCATCAGTTACTCATAACTATTTATTTCTACACACAGAGTTAATTCTTATTCTCTGTTAATCTTTTCTCTCTCATGATAAACTCAATTACTATGAGTATCATACAATTATCAATATCATCAGTAGAAGACTATTTTTTTTTTCACTTGTGAAAAAATAATGAAAACGTTTATAGGTTGGTGTTATGTGAAGTGACAACACGTAATTAATATGGGTGAGAGTGGTGTATCAAAATTCACTGTAAAGATATCGTATAATTATGGAGTTTTTAAACGTACTAAACAGTGGGTGGCTATTGGCTATGTTAAAAAATCATTCGAAGCAATTGCTTTTGTGTGCGCCGCATTTGAAGGATACGTTCTCGGTAAGGGTTTTGCTGGCGCCTGATGCGAAATGAGCTGACTGTCGTGAAACGTATCTCGTCTCAACTTGCATGCAATGAATTAGCTTGTACACGTGAGGTCGCGGTCTACCGGGTTGACAGAAAAAGACAGTTCGAACTCATTTAAATAAGGCAGCGAGTGAAAGGAAATTTAGAGCGATGGGCCGCGTGATAGAGGAAGGCGATTGTTGCGGAGTCGCGAGTGCAGTGTGGAGCAAGGTATTAGACAAATGTCAGTGTTGGAGCTGGCGAGGGCGCCGTTCCTAATAATATAGGCATATTGGAAGCGGGCTCTTGGCGCCGCTCCACGCTAAATGTCGCGTCCGCTGGCCTTTCCGTTCCGCCGATTGCGCGCAGTGCGACCAGCCGGTCCTCTGCCAAAAGCAGCCACATTCCCTATAACGGCACTAACAGCTGGCGACTTTGTTAATTCCCGAATTAATACCGCAAAAGAACTAAAGAAGAATGAGACCATTCAGTTTAAATACAGAGAATGAAAGCGTCGTATATTCCGTATATACCGCACATCTGCAGCTAATGTGTCTCAGTCTGCGACATATCAGTGACGGGATTTAGAAAACCTTCTATACCTTTATTGCAGAATGCTGTACAAATTCTTTCCCGCTACCGTAGTACGATGCGGCATTAACTCGATTGACGCATTAAATGTTTCAGTTTTCATTTGGCGCGGTTTCTCTTTCAAGATTAAGCTTAGTAAGTTTACAAAAACAGATCACTCAATAAGTATATTACACTCGTTTTGACTTACACAAGTAAAACAAGCAGTTTTACAATGACAACCTTGCAGAAACTGAAGTTTGTTCGGAGAACAGTTGAGGGTTGGATTTTGGAAATTACGAAGAGACAGCAAAGTAAATAATTGCGTCAATGAATATTTAAAATAAGAAAGAAGGTCCCGAGTTCGAGTCTCGGTCCGGCACACAGCTTTAATCTGCCAGGAAGTTTCATAACAGCTCACACTCCGCTGCAGAGTGAAAATCTCATTCTGGAAAGATTCCCCTAGGCTGTGGCTAAGCCTTGTCTCCGCAATATCCGTTCTTCCAGGAGTGCTAGTTATGCAAGGTTCGTAGATGAGCTTCTGTGAAGTTTGGAAGGTAGGAGACGTGGTACTGGCAGAACTGAAGCTGTGAGGACGGATCGTGAGTCGTGCTTCGGTAGCTCAGTTGGTAGAGCACTTGCCCGCGATAGGCAGAGGTCTCGAGTTCGAGTCTCAGTCCGGCAGACAGTTTTAATCTGCTAGGAAGTTTCATAACAGCGCCCAGAACCGCTAGACCACCGCGGCCGGCATTCGTTAGCCTTCCCCACAACATTTTCTATGAGTTCCTTCCAATTAATGTTGTTCGTAATTGTAATTCCTAGGGATTTAGCTGAATTTACGGCCTTTAGATTTGACTGATTTCTCGTGTAACCGAAGTTTAACGGATTCCTTTTAGCACTCATATGGATGACCTCACACTTTTCGTTATTTAGGATCAATTGCCAATTTTTGCACCATACAGATGTCTTTCTGAAACTTCCTGGCAGATTAAAACTGTGCGCCGGACCGAGACTCGAACAGGCAGAAGTAAATCTGTGAGGACGGGCCGTGAGTCGTGCTTGCGTAGCTCAGTTGGTAGAGCACTTGCCCGCGGAAGGCAAAGGTCCCGAGTTCGAGTCTCGGTCCGGCACACAGTTTTAATCTGCCAGGAAGTTTCATATCAGCGCACACTCCACTGTAGAGTGAAAATTTCGTTCTAGATGTCTTTCTATTAGGAATGTGCTCTGAAAGTTCGTAACATTTCCATCACTTGTTTATGTACGATATCTTTGTGGAAGGAAGTAGTACGTTTTTGGATTCCTCTTAGTTCTTACTATACAGGACCAGTCGTGGTCTCAGTGATTAGATATTACTTCCGCGCTCCTTCGGCCTCGTGGACTCACTTAGTGTGTGAAAACTCACTCTTAGAATTAAAATTAAGGTGAAATTATACCCCATGACGTAAAATAGTTCCCGCAAGGCTCGGGACCGATATATTTCACTGGCGCTGTAGAAATTTCTAAATTGTTATTGAATTTTTAAACTACATATCAGTAGTGACTGCCAGCACACTATCTGAATAAAGTTTGACTTTTGTTTAAAACATATGTTGGAGCAATGTTTACAATTTGTGTACTATTAAGAGAATCATCGTGGACCATTCATTGCAAGTTCAAAAACAACTAAACAGACAAAAGTCAAGCTAATCCATCAACTGTCATGCTCAATTATGAGCTTCCGCCCGGACAGTGTTAACGTTGCCCGTACCAGTACAACAGAAACAAAAATCCAGTGACATTCAATAAAATTTTTCTGGGTTTGTGACCGCATTGTCAATATATATAAAACTACCGACTTTGATTCTCATATACCTGCAGACATGGCAGTCATGTCTGCAGGTATATAAGAAACAAAGTTCTCTCATTCAGCAGCAAACAAAAACAACCTGAAGAAGGTCGCTTGCAAAAGGGACCGAAACTTCGGTAGTTTTATACATATTGACAATGCGGTCACAAAGCCAGAAAAATTTTATTGAATCTGACAATGGCCGCGGGAGCCTACGTTTATAAAAAGAATCCAGTGAGTTTACCTGAACTCTGCTTGTTTGATAAATGACTGTCAGGTACTTCGTCCTAACTCAAATGCAATAGACTGTGCTTCAAACATTAATGACGCTAAAATGGTAATCATCATTTGGGTACCTTGTAACGATGGCTTCAGCACTTCAGGTAAGCGGAATGTGTGCAAGTGAATCGCAAGTTAAGTATCACATTACATATGTCTGCTGTTACTTATGTACTCTTGTACACATTCCCAATCGAGTGTGTCTGTAGTGCAGGCTGCATTTCACTAATGCTGACATATTGTGACCTATTTTTCAATCTTTCTGCAAGAAACTCAAAAGAAAAAAGACTCTACGAACTCATAATTATTGAGGTCCTTTACTCCTAATTAATTTACGCGTTATTGATGTACTTTTTTCATTGCGAATTTCTACTTTGCTTCCAGTCACCACCTGCACGACGTAATGGGCACAATATTAGCATTACTGGTACTTTTGTACTTGAGTGATATAAACAAGAACAATCCTCGAAGTTTTAATGCAGAAACTATTAGCAGAATCTACATTGAAAAGTGGGCGTTCAAAAGCATGCTTAGTGCCCCAAATACAAAGAACAACAAAAAACAACGATACGAATCACCGTTAGACTAATGCATGTACAGGTGGCCTCTCCTAAAAGTCGTCAGGCACATTTTCTCTGTTGCTTCGGCAGATGTTTTCAATTTAGATTTTGCAACCTATAACTGGAGTCAGCTCAGAGAAATCCTGCTTATCACGTCTTCCGTGTGACACCAGGTGCCGATGAAAAGCGCTGGGTGTTTCCCGTTGCAAACAAAATTATTTTTAAAGTGAAATTTTACGCTCCCATTCGACAGAGCAGTGCTAAGTTAGTCTAGTGCGATATCTGTTGCAGCAAAAGACGAAGAATACTCAGTACTGCAGCGGAGATAGCACCGGCCTGGCCCGCGCTGATTGCTACCGCCACGCAGAAACGCTGCTCAGTTACTGCTGAAGTACTGATTATTCTTAGAGTTTTACTGTTCCTGTTAACACATATCGATAAACCGAATAACGCACTAGACTAATTTGGTACTGTTCTATCGAATGGGCACGAAAAATTCCGATTTTGTAAGTCGTTTTGTTTATAACGGTATACGAACCAACGCTTTTCTTAGACGTTAGGCGTCGAAAGACGTGACGGGCAGGATTTGTGGGGGCTGAATTCAGCCACACACCGCAGAAACGAAATGGCAAATATCTACTGAAACATCAGAGAAAATGCATATGACGAGATATACGAGAGACGAGAGGCTCACGGTATAATGAAACGTTAAATATAGTGCAAGTAAAATTCTTGATATGTACGTGAAGACGTTACAGTAAGCAAGTACACCGGTGGCAAAGGAACGCGCTTCACATTGCGTATGATATCAAGACAGTTGTGCAGATAAACACATCAAAAAAGTTTTGTATCACCCTGGTTCTCAAAGCTCCTGAAGATACACATTGACTGTGGATATTGAATCGTAGGCCGGCCGTGGTGACCGAGCGGTTCTAGGCACTACAGTCTGGAACAGCGCGACAGCTACGGTCGCAGGTTCGAATCCTGCCTCGGGCATGGATGTCTGTGATGTCCTTAGTTTAGTTAGGTTTAAGTAGTTCTAAGTTCTGGGGGACTTCAAATGGTTCAAATGGCTCTGAGCACTGTGGGACTCAACATCTTAGGTCATAAGTCCCCTGGAACTTAGAACTACTTAAACCTAACTAACCTAAGGACATCACACACACCCATGCCCGAGGCAGGATTCGAACCTGCGACCGTAGCAGTCCCGCGGTTCTGGACTGCAGCGGCAGAACCGCACGGCCACCGCGGCCGGGTCTGGGGGACTGATGACCTCATAAGTTAAGTCCCATAGTGCTCAGAGTCATTTTATTGTATCGCAGACACAGTCCCTTTGACTGTTCAGAGATGTCACTAAACCCGACCAAAGATGTAAACAACCATGCATGAGCAGAGCCTATTAGACGGAGAGGGTCTGACAGTTGATCAGTTCCAGTCATTACACCAGCAAGGAGGTACACAGCTCGTGTTGTCTGTACTTCAATCCCGCCCAGACGGTCAATACCGCGCTTCGATCGCGTCCGCATTGCTGCTTTGTGCCAGGAAGGCCTCTCAACAAGGGAAGTGTCCAGGCGTCACGGAGTGAACCAAAGCGATGTTGTTCGGACATGGAGGAGATACAGAGAGAAAGGAACTGTTGATGACATGCCTCGCTCAGGCCGCCCAAGGGCAACTACTGCAGTGGATGACTGCTACCTACGGATTATGTCTCGGACGAACCCAGACAAAAAAAAAATAGTTCAAATGGCTCTGAGCAGTATGGGACTTAACATCTGAGGTCATCAGTCCCCTAGAACTTAGAACTACGTTAACCTAACTAACCTAAAGACATCACACGCATCTATGACCGAGGCAGGATTCGAACCTGCCACAGTACCAGTCGCGCGGTTCCGGACTGAAGCGCCTAGAACCGCTAGGCCACCGCGGTCGGCGAACCCTGACTACAACGCCACCATGTTGAATTATGCTTTTCGTGCAGCCACAGGACGTAGTGTTACGACTCAAACTGTGCGGAATAGGCTGCATGATGCGCAACTTCACTCCCGACGTCTATGGCGAGGTCCATCTTTACTACCACGACATCATGCAGCACGATACAGATGGGCCCAACAACATGCCGAATGGACCGCTCAGGATTGCATGACGTTCTCTTCACCGATGAGTGTCGCGTATGCCTTTAACCAGACAATCGTCGGAGACGTGTTTGGAGGCAACCATGTCAGGCTGAACGCCTTAGACTCACTGTCCAGCGAGAGCAGGAAGGTGGATATTCCCTGCTGTTTTGGGGTGGCATTATGTGGGGCGACGTACGCCGCTGGTGGTCATGGAAGGCTGTACAATACGTGAATGCCATCCTCCGAGCGATAGTGCAACTATATCGGCAGCATATTGGCGACGCATTCGTCTTCATGGACGACAATTCGCGCCCCCATCGTGAATGACTTCCTTCAGGATAGCGACATCGCTCGACTAGAGTGGCCAGCATGTTCTCCAGACATGAACCCTATCGAACATGCCTGGGACAGACTGAAAAGGGCTGTTTATGGACGACGTGACCCCCCAACCACTTTGAGGGGGCTACGCCTAATTGCCGTTGAGGAGTGGGACAATCTGGACCAACAGTGCCTTGATGAACTTGTGGATAGTATGCCACGACGAATACAGGCATGCATCCATGCAAGAGGACGTGTGACTGGGTATAAGAGGTACCGGTGTGTACAGCAATCTGGACCACCACCTGTGAAGGTCTCGCTGTATGGGAAATGATGTTTATGTTGATCTCTATTCCAATTTTCTGTACAGGTTCCGGAACTCTTGGAACCGAGGTGATGCAAAACTTTTTCTGGTGTGTGTATATGAGATTCTATGGAACACTGGGAGTCCTCAGTCCGCAAGTAAGTAGTTTCCTTAGAGAAAAAATACAGAAAAGTGCGAGCATGACTCACGCTCTGGCGGTTCCGTACAAACGTAATTGTGTATATAGGTGGTTCATGTAGATTTTTTGATGAGTGAGTTTGCGAGTACTAAAATATGTGAGATAAATGATCGTTTCTTTTTACTACATTGGCTTAAAAAGCTGAAATTTTTTACTCCGCCAAGGGACCGTAGACCACAGTATTTGTCATAAATTTCGAGTTGACATCTCTATCCGTTCCTGAGAAGAAAGGGTCTTAATAGACGGACGGTCAGACGGACAAAAAGTGATCCTGTAAGGGTTGTTTTTACCGACAGAGGTATGGAATCCTAAAAAGCAAGTGAAGTACCTAATCCTGAGGCACTTGGAAGACGCAATTACCGTTACAAACATGGTAGCGCCGCCATTTTTTTTCCGAAGGCTTGCAATGCCATTATCAAAAGCGCGTGCTTCCGCTTTTAGACTAGCGTATAACATCTTTTATTATAACTCGTTCTTTTTTTAGACAGAATATTTGTTTTCTGTTCATGTTAATCCAGTCGTATCCCTAGTTGTCATGTAACGTGTCTAATACGAAAGTTGTTTGAGGCTTAACCTTCTGTCAGATGCATAAAACCGTAAAGGTTTTGTTCATTAATAGCCATGAAACACTGTGGGTCGGATTTCACGTTATATCACACTGCGTTAAACTGTTATGTCCCCCTGATAGCTGGACAGGTGACTCGGCTCGTGGGTGAGAGGAAGCTACCTCAATTTGGACTACGCCTAGGAAAGCACGCTGGTGCTCAAACCAAGCTTCTGGTTGGAGACTGCTATAATTTTAAGCCTAACGTATATCTAGGGAAACAGTCTCGTCATACTATGTTCATACTCTTAATATTTCAATTCGAATAAAACTGTCGTTCACTTTTGGCAAGGGTGGTTCCGCATGAAATCTGCATACATTCCTAATTTCCAGTTGAAACTAGCTGCTTCTCCGTCAGGGTCGTGTAAATACAAACGTAATTTTACATGAGAGTTATGACAGCGATCACTGCAAATAATGTGTGCCCCTCAATTAATAGCGACACTCTACTGGGAGAATGTCAATGTATGACTTCACAAAACCCCAAAACAAGGCTGTTCTCGTTATACGCAGAAGTTTCTAAATTTAATGAATTGTTTTCTTCAGAGGTTAATATATTCATTTCATAGACAGGGTGAATTTAACTTTAATGTTCCACCAGTTTCTTGTATGACCCTTCATAAGCGGAGCAGCAAAAGCACTGTTTGGATAATTTATGTGCTTATTCTGCAGAAACGGTTTGCTTCTAATGAACCTGACACGTCTCGAGAGCAGCCTTCGATATATAGTTATGCGAAAGTGACATATTTCAGGCGGCGAAAACATAAATCTCTTTGATTAAGCAACAGATCATTAAGAGAGAAATATCTCATGACATACAAGTATTAGGGAATAAAACAAATTTTTTACTTTCCACTAGCGCTCAAATTTGGGTAAAAAGTTAAATATTTCTGGATGATAAGACATCTTCTGCTTCGTAACTGGAGGATTCCCACGTCTCCCTGAATTCATATTTTGCGCTGTCGTATATCACGTAGCGGTGTCGTCATCCCGTCTTCCTTTGACCTCACACTCTCTGAAACGCTGTGATATGTAGACATCATCTGGAACCGCGCGACCGCTACGGTCGCAGGTTCGAATCCTGCCTCGGGCATGGATGTGTGTGATGTCCTTAGGTTAGTTAGGTTTAAGTAGGTCTAAGTTCTATGGGACTGATGACCTCAGAAGTTAAGTCGCATAGTGCTCAGAGCAATTTGAATCATTTGAACTAAATCCGAAGGGGTGCGATGGGAAGTTTCCCTTGTTAGGATCGTATAATGTTTCCTGGTCGGTGTTTCAATCTGGTGACCGATTTTACAATCACATGAAGGAATGCGCACTACATACATCCATAAGCACTTTCTGCCTTTCTTTCTTTTCTTTCTCTTTTTTATGAGACACGAGGTTGTTTCGGGCAGCTTTAATAAATGTTTCAAGTTTTACAAGTTTAAATGCTCTATAATATACAGGAGTAATGTGACAGACATTGTTAATTCTTCACTTACAGAAATTCCTGGTAAGTAAATTCCGCACATTTTTAAAACTAGTTACATTGCGAGGTGCCGGGGCTAGCAGTGTATTTAACACTAAATTCTTCTAGAATCTACATATGTAAATGATGCTCTAAGCCCTCCCTATTCTAACTCCGACTTTTGCTGTTGCATAAGGATTAAAAAAAATACGCGAACTGACTCTAATCAACCTTTCCAGTGGAGTAGAAGAGGGTTTGGCACCTGCAATAATTTAATTTGATATATAAGGTAAAATAAACGAAGGTTTCATTAACATAGTGAGGAATGATAGGGTTGCTCTACTGATTAACAGAATGAAAGTTCTGTCCAAAATAACAATATGATCTATTAAGACTAAACACAAAATAATAAACAAAAACACATGAAACATTTACAATATATCAAATTGGCTCAAATTGGATACTCAAACAAACGCTGTGAATGTGAAGTTGTCCCTAAACTAGATTGTGAGGGTTATGACGAAGTGGTATGTGGAGCCAATTCCTTGCAACTCAAATCTTAAGAGAAAACACATAGCCAACCCAACATTAATTGCTGCTACCCAAGACAGAACAAAGTTAGAAAAAGACGAACAGGCGCACTCTGCTGAGCTCTGATTATCACCTAGGAAAATCCCTGTCTGTCGGTGCTGTGGACATACCTTACCAATCTGTCTGCTTAACTGCAAGAACACGATTTGGCGTACCGGAGGCGATGGCTGGTTGCTTCGACGTCCTCGACCGAAAGGCGAGAGCCGACTACCTAGAGCACCCGTACAGGCCGAACACACAACATTCCCGCCCCCACGACAGTGGCCATGGTTAAACGTTCCAATCAGCAACTCGAAAACCGGCGGAAAATTCCACTCTATTGCCGGAGCACTACCATTCCACCAATGGAGATTCTTGGCGCCAATTTCTGCGCTGATTTTGCTACGTCATGGAGCTATCCCCTGAGCAAGCCAATCACAGTTACTATTTTGCAGAAAGCACGGGAATTTTCCCGCCACAACTGCCTGGGTACACAAGTCATTCCCACGCCTCGCTGGTAGCCCGCCAGAAAGTGTTTTCGCTAAGTTTCTGCGAAGTAACGGAACCTCTAGCCCAGCTGCTACTTCAAGCCCCTCCGGGCGTGTCTTTTGACAATGTCGGCGTCTGCAAGGCATTCACTCGACTTCCTCACACCCGTCGGCTTAACCCTTTCCAGATCAGCAGTGCCCGCCTGTCACCGGACCACCCGGGTGACGAGAGACGCTGCGTGAGAAGTCCGCGTGTGAACGAATAGCGACTTTTCATCATATGCAATTAGAGAGGAAAATCGTAAGATAGAAATATGAGAGGGGGCTCATGCCACCTCTCAATATAACGTGTGGGCGGTTAAGTCAGGCTTTGTCAGTCATACACCATCTTGTACTACCTGACCACAATATCACTGCCTTTGGCCTCCTGTGGCCATTTTAGGAAACACGAGGAGGCGTTACAGTAAACAAGTACAGTGGTCGCAAAGGAAAACGCATTGTAGTATGAATGATATCAAGACAGTTGTACATATACTATGAAGTTGTTCAGCGTGTCCTCGTGAAATACGAAGACAAAAACTCACAAGCCGACAGAATTGCCCTCACTCCCAGGTCCAATAATACTGTGGTCGACTAATACCTTGGAACGGAAGAAGGGCTTCTGCCGAGGGTCATGTCATATTTGTAAATGAACTAAACTTCTTTTTTTCTTAACTCCACCTAATTCAAAACACTTTTTATTTTGTTTCATACAACCAGACATGATTCGAATTCTACACTGATCAACCACAACATTACGACCACCGGCCTACTATCGATACAAACGCGTCCAGGCAATAACATCATTACCTGGCGAGGAATGACTGTTAGTCAGACACACGCACGGTGCATGTAGTACCAGTGATGGTGCTGTCCGTGTGTACAATGGGGAAGGCGCGCAATCTATCTGAGACTTCTTACTACTACTACTACGTAATCAGGCCCAGTGGACCGCACACATCTACAAGTTTCCTCCTCCACTGTATTCTGTCCATTGGTGCTATCCGTCATTCGTCCACATCTATTGACACTTGGTTTAAATCTTCATGGAGTCCATCCCTCCATCGCTTCTTGGGTCTCCCTGGCGGTCTCTTTCCTGTAAGTGTGAAATCCAGGAGCTTCGGAGGCCATCTGTGATCCTCCATCCGGGCCACATGGCCGGCCCACTGCATTCGTTTGGCTTTGACAGTTTCTGCTATGTTGGGCTGCTGGTATAGTTCCTCAAGCTCTTGGTTGTATCTGATCCTCTATTCCCCTGTATCTGCATCCAGAGCCGGACCGAAGATCGTCCGAAGCACTTTTCTCTCAAAAACAAGGAGCTTATGGAAGTCTCACAGCCATATAGAACAACAGACTGGATCAGGGTTTTGTACAGTCGAATCTTGAACTGTCTGGAGAGATATTTGGACCGAAGCAGTTGTGCTAGGCTGTGGTAAGATCGGTTTCCTGCTTGTCTTCTGGCATTGATCTCTGCTTCACATGACGAGTTCTCAGTGAGAAGTGCCCCTAGGTATTTGAATTCTTGCACTCTCTTGTAACAATTGTCCCCAACCTGCAGTGATTGTAGATGATCAGCAGTCTGACAATGACCACTGAGACTTCTAGGCAGATTAAAACTGTGTGCAAGACGGAGACTCGAACTCGGGACCTTTGCCTCTCACGGGAAGGTGCTCTACCATCTGGACTACCCAAGCACGACTCTCAGCCCGTCTTCACACCAATTCACAAAAGGTATCAAGTTTGACGTTCAGTTAAATGTGCATTATTATAAACAGAGATTCTCCAGAGAGCTGAAGCTCTTGCGCAAGTACTACAGTATTTATTCATGACGATTAATCAAATGGTTCAAATGGCTCTGAGCACTATGGGACTTAACTTCTGAGGTCATCAGTCCCCTAGAACTTAGAACTACTTAAACCTAACTAACCTAAGGACATCACACACATCCATGCCCGAGGCAGGATTCGAACCTGCGACCGTAGCGGTCTCGCGGTTTCAGACTGAAGCGCCTAGAACCGCTCGGCCACTACGACCGGCTGACGATTAATCAAACGTACCAGTGGACAAGGGACGAAAAGGACGTATTCCCAAATACCATCTCACAGATTTCACTCAGCCCACTCTCGCTTCATGTACGAATATAAGATGGAAAGGGAGAGTGTAGCTCGAGATATAGCCGTTTTCTGTAGGAGGCTGTAGTTTGGGGGTGGTGTACGCCTGATTCCTGGACGAAACGAAGGCCGCCGCCGGCTGGCCGCCTTATTTGTTTTCTGGAGCTGGAACTAGTTTCTGGATTTTCCGGCGCGGCCCCTTGTCGCTGTCAGGGTGCGCAGTCACACATGGCGGCGTTTCTCCTGATCTGGAGCCCAGATACGGCATCTAGAAATGTCAATTGCGGCCGACAGAGAACCTCGGAAACGATACACGTTGCCTGCTGCTTATTAGGAGACGACCAGCCGGAATGATTTTTTATCGTTTGCCGCACACGCATCTAGTTTCGGCTACTCAACAAACTACTGAAAGTAACCGTACTAATTTCCTATCACATTCATTCCCGAATTTCACATATTTCGCTTTTGCTCTAGAAACTGAACGTCTGATCAAGCGAAAGTAATGTAATGCAGGGATGGACTCTTTCGACGTAAGGCAGCAATGCATTTGTACACTACTGGACATTAAAATTGCTACACCAAGAATAAATGCAGATGATAAACGGGTATTCATTGGACAAATATATTATACTAGAACTGACATGTGATTACATTTTCACGCAATTTGGGTGCATAGATCCTGAGAAATCAGTACCCAGAACAACCACCTCTGGCCGTAATAACGGCCTTGATACGCCTGGGCATTGAGTCAAACATAGCTTGGATAGCGTGTACAGGTACAGCTGCCCATTCAGCTTCAAAACGATACCACAGTTCATCAAGAGTAGTGACTGGCGTATTGTGACGAGCCAGTTGCTCGGCCACCATTGACCTGACGTTTCCAATTGGTGAGATATCTGGAGAATGTGTTGGCCAGGGCAGCAGTCGAACATTTTCTGTATCTAGAAAGGTCTCTACAGGACCTGCAACATGCGGTCGTGCATTATCCTGCTGAAATGTAGGGTTTCGTAGGGATCGAATGAAGGGTAGAGCCACGGGTCGTAACACATCTGAAATGTAACGTCCACTGTTCAAAGTGCCGTCAATGCGAACAAGAGGTGACCGATACATGTAACCAATGGCACCCCATACCATCACGCAGGGTGATACGACAGTATGGCGATGACGAATACACGCTTCCAATGTGCGTTCACCGCGACGTCGCCAAACACCGATGCGACCATCATGATGCTGTAAACAGGACCTGGATTCATCCGATAAAATGACGTTTTCCCATTCGTGCACCCAGGTTCGTCGTTGAGTACACCATCGCAGGCGCTCCTATCTGTGATGCAGCGTCAAGGGTAACCGCAGCCATGGTCTCCAAGCTGATAGACCATGCTGCTGCAAACGTCGTCGAACTGTTCGTGCAGATGGTTGTTGTCTTGCAAACGTCCCCATCTGTTGACTCAGGGATCGAGACGTGGCTGCACGATCCGTTACAGCCATGCGGATTAGATACCTGTCATCTCGACTGCTAGTGATACGAGGCCGTTGGGATCCAGCGCGGCGTTCCGTATTACCCTTCTGAACCCACCGATTCCATATTGTGTCAACAGTCATTGGATCTCGACCAACGCGAGCAGCAATGTCGCGATACGATGAACCGAAATCGCGATAGGCTACAATCCGACGTTTATCAAAGTCGGTACCGTGATGGTACGCATTTCTCCTCCTTACACGAGGCAGCACAACGACGTTTCACCAGGCAACGCCAGTCAACTGCTGTTTTTGTATGAGAAATCGGTTGGAAACTTTCCTCATGTCAGCACGTTGTAGGTGTTGCCACCGGCGCCAACCTTGTGTGAATGCTCTTTAAAGCTAATCCCTTGCATATCACAGCACCTTCTTCCTGTCTGTTAAATTTCGCGTCTGTAGCACGTCATCTTCGTGGTGTAGCAACTTTAATGGCCAGTAGTGTAGATTAGTAGCCCTTGTAGCGTAATACTCACTTCATTTATGAAGTAAACGAGGTACAGGAGAGTCATAAATCCTATGTTCTAAAGAGCAGAAAAATAAGAACCACTACTTTTGCAAGCTACGACGCATTCGCGAATAGAGACAATGGGCCAGGAAGTACAGAAACCCTTCAATTCTAGTCAATAATCAACACAAATTGTCTTAAGTCTATCCGTTCGGTCCGTAATGATCACTTTCAGATATCTGAGACTATACTTGACAACTGGATTCTTTTCACCGACAACCCCTCCCCCCACCCTCACCCCTCCCCCACTTACTCAGATGATACAGTTGCTTAACGTTTTCAAGGAAAATTTTAGTCTCATTTCGAATACATAGCCGACTCATATTATTGTAAGTAGTTGGTGGTGACTTCAATCTACTATCAATATGTTGGCGAAAATTCATGTTGTCAGTGATAGGCATAAAACATAGTCCGAAATTGTACTAATTTCTTTCTCCAAAAAGATGTTCAAATCTGTGTGAATTCCTAAGGCGCCAAACTGCTGAGGTCATCGGCCCCTAGACTTACACACTACTTAAACTAACTTATGCTAGGAACAACACACACACACACACACACACACACACACACACACACACACACACACATGCCCGAGGGAGGACTAGAACCTACGGCGGGAGCGGCCTTGCTTTCTCTGAAAATTATATTGAACAATTAGTTCAGAAGCCCCTGCGAAATGTAAATGGTTCAAAAAATGGCTCTGAGCACCATGCGACATAACTTCTGAGGTCATCAATCGCCTCGAACTTAGAACTAATTAAGCCTAACTAACCTAAGGACATCACACACATCCATGCCCGAGGCAGGATTCGAACCTGCGACGTAGCGGTCGCTCGGTTCCAGAGTGTAGCGCCTAGAACCGCACGGCCACTCCAGCCGTCCGAAGTGTAAATGGTTGCGGGGCATAGGAAACCTCCTAGCAACAACCAGTCCTAAGCAAATAAATAGCATCGTCACAGATACACCGATTAGTGACCAAAACGTAGTTGTACTGGGACTGAATCCCGTATCATCAAAACCCACCACAAATAAATGCAAAAATATTTATTTAAAAAATGAGCACTGAATAGGGGATCATGGAGGAATTTTATAAGGGGGACTATGCTCCAGAATGAACACTGAAAGACATAATCAGTCTTAAATGATGATGATGAATGAGAGAGGAATCTTCTTGACGTCTTCCAAATTAACTATGTAAGCGTAGACCAGATGTGGCTCAAACTTAAAGAAATAGTATTGACCGCAATGGAGAGTAACGTACCAATTAAATTCATAAGAGACGGAATCGATCCATCCGGGAACACAAATGAGGCCAGGACACTTTCGTAGAAGCAACGAAAAAAGCACATCATATTTAAAAATTTCCAGAACTCGTGATGTTTTACAGAAACTCGAAACTTAGCGCGGACGTCAATGCGGGAAGCTTTTATTAATTTCCACAACAAAAGTCTGTCTCGAAATCTGGCCGAAAATCCAAAGAGATTACGGTTGCATGCAAAATATGCCAGTGGAAAGACTCAATCAGTACGTTCACTGCGTGACAGCAGTAGCAATGTTACTACTGACAGTGCCATTAAAGCGGAACCACTAAATACGGTTTTCGAAATTCCTTCGCCAAAGAAGACACAATAAATATTTCTGAGCTCGGGTCAAGAATAGTTTCCAACGTGAATAAATTACAAGTGGATACTCACAGTGTAGCAAAGCAGCTTAAGTCATTCACTAAAGGCGAGTCTACCGGTCCAGATTGTATACCAATTACGTTTCTTTCGAGATATGCCGATGAAAAAGTTCCGTTTTTAGCTATCATAGACAACAGCTCGCTCGACGAATGACCCATACTGACATCGATTTTCAGTAATATTTTGGAACATATCATACCGTGTTCCAACATTATGGAATAGCTCGGAGGAAACGATCTACTGACTAATCACCTGCGGTATCGACGATGTCTTTGTCGAACGCAGACGGCCCCGCTCACATTTCTGAGAGCCCGCTTTCACCAGGTCTCGGTGTCTTCCTATGGGTGGAGCTACAGACGCCACCGGAGGACTCCATCTTCGGATCTACTCACTGCATGGAAACGTATTCATCCGCACGTCTTTTTAAGGCGCCGCACGGCGAGTTCCCCCAGCTCTCGAAAGGCTTACAATCAAAAATCTACCACGAACCTTAAAACGACGCTACTAGTGTTGATCAGACTATTCAGAGAGGCTTATATTTTCAACTACCTGGTACATAGTGTAAATAAATACTCTCGTGCTTCATCCAGTTAATAAATGTTTCTAGAGTCTACGCCATCTCGTACCAAGTGTGGCCACAACATAACCAGCATGCATTCAGAAAATATCATTCTTGTGAAAGACAACTGGCTCTCAGTTCATGCGAAGCAGTGTGTGCTGTCAACAGAGAATCTCAGGTTGATTCCACATTTCTAGATTTCCATAAGGCTTTCTACACTATTCCTCACAAGTGGCATCTAATCAAAATGCGTGCCTACGAAGTTGCGTGACTGGATTCGTCATTTCCTACCATACAGGTCAAAGTTTATAGTAGTTGACTTCGAGAGAAACGGAAGTGATATCTTTCGTTCTCCAAGTATTACAGGCTCTCTTCCGTTCCTAATCTACATAAACGATTTAAGAGACTATTTGAGCAGCCCTCTTAGACTGTTTGCAGATGATGCCGTCGTCTACCGTCTAGTAAAGTCATTATAAATCAAAACCACCTGAAAATGATTTAGACATTTGTATGGTGCGAAAAGTGACTGTTGATTCTAAACAATGATCACTCACACGAGTAATGAAAAAAATCCGTTAAATTTCGGATACATGACAAATAACCTAAATTTAAAGAGTGTCGATTCAACCAAATACCTGGGGATTACAATTACGAATAGTTAAACTGGAATCATTACACAGAAAAGTTTGTGGGCAAGGCGAACCAGGCCGGCCGCGGTGGCCGTGCGGTTCTAGGCACTTCAGTCCGGAACCGCGTGACTGCTACGGTTGCAGGTTCGAATCCTGCCTTGGGCACGGATGTGTGTGATGTCCTTAGGTTAGTTAGGTTTAAGTAGTTCTAAGTTCTATGGGACTGATGACCTCCGATGTTGAGTTCCATAGTGCTCAGAGCCATTTGAACCATTTGAACCAAGGCGAACCAAAGACGGGGGTTTATTGGCAGAACACTTAGAAAATACAACACATCTACTAAAGAGGCTGCTTACACGACGCTTGTCCGTCCTCTAATGGATTACTGTTGCACAAAAAAATTGTTGTGTAGCATTGTTAGTGGGAAGGCCCCATCCGGAGAAGTTCGGTCGCCGAGTGCAAGTCTTATTTCAGTCGACGTCACATGGGGCGACTTGGGTGCCGGTGATGAGGATGAAATAATGATAAGTACAACACAGCACTCAGACCACGGGCAGAGAAAAATCTCCAACCCGGTCGCGAATGGAACCCGGGCCCCCTGCATAGTAGGCAAGCACGTTACTACTTTTTTTTAAATCTCATTTTGTTAGCTTTTGTTCGTTGCATCTGCTCAGGGCGGACGTCTTAAGACATCCGTTTTAGTTCCTTGTTGATCGATTAACTCAGTTTTTTTATTACAGAGGGCACGTAACCCTCTGATCGGACACGCTGAGCTACCGTGCCGGCTAACCAGAGAGATCTGACGGAGGACATCAAAAAAGTTCAAAGAAGAACAGCCCGTTTTGTATTACCGCGCCATAGGGGAGAGAGAGTCACAGATGTGATATATGAATTGGGGTGGCAATCATTAAAACTAAGGCATTTATCGTTGCGATGAGATGTTTCCACGAAATCGCAATCACCACCTTTCTCCGCCGAATTCGAAAATTGAAAGAAATCAGAGCTCCCACGGAAAGATGCGGGTGTTCATTTTTACCAAGCGCTACTCGGAACTGGAGCTGTCGAGAAATAGGCTGAAAGTGGTTCTACAAACCCTCCGCCAAGCACCTAATTGTGAATTGCAGCGTATTCTTGTGGATGTATATGTACATTATGGACGTAAATCGATAGTCTGACGACAGTTTGGAATTAAAGAAACAAAAAATAACTATTAGGTCTGTGTCACATGACGAACAAGAGAGTGAGATGTAGGACAGACATCATCTGCCGGCCGCGGTGATTCTTAAATCAAGTATTAGCAATTATTAAAACTTGTTGTGTGCGAAATGCTATTAGGCGGCCTCCCCTTTCATTCCTTCACCCAGTCTATGTTCTCCTAGTATTTTTCCTTCTCTTCTTTTCCCTACTAGGGAATTCCAGTCCCCGACCACATTTAAATTTTCGTCTGCTTTAACAATCTGAAAAATTTCTATTATCAAACATTCTTGGAAGCTCTTCATCACCTACAAACGTTAACTATGCTGTTCATAGAAACATGCCACATTCTTATTTTCATATTGATGATCAGATCTACAAAAATGCACAGTAAATAGTTTTGTTTTAATATCCCTGTTCTCACTTGATCAGAAATACTGTAGTTCATACCACCGCACTTCACTAATACCCACTATGTATAAGATGAACCTATCCGTTTCCCTTTCTAAATTCTCTAGCCTACTTATCCCATTAAGCGACCTAACATTCCACTCTCCGACTCGTAGAATACCATTTTTCCCCCCTACTGACAACATGCTCCTGAGTAAACCCCGTCCGGAGAGCAGTAAAGGGGACTATTTCACCTCCGGAATAATTTGCTCCTGACGATGCCGTCACCATTCAACTATATAACAGAGCAGAATGCCAGTAACGGCAGTAGTGTAGTTTCAGTCTTTCGCAGTACCAGCAGAGCAAGGCCGCGTTGGCCAGTGTTACAAGGCCAGACCAGTCAAGCATCCAGACTGCTATTTCACAAGTTCTGTGACAAGCTGCACGCTGTACCGCGCCTCATGTTTACAGATACTGAGTGCGGCGTTGCTCTTCTGACCATGTTACTTGAAACGAGATCTAAGAAGGCGTTCTTCTTGTGAATTGCTAAAACGCGTGTAAACATAGGTTTTGTGCTGTTGTGATTGAATGTGTGGGCAGGAGTATCCGGAATACAACTGTACGTAATGAGTCGCGAGCACGTTAACGCTCTTTCCAGCAAGTAATAAGTATCTCTCTATCTTGTATTAAAAGACTAAAGATTAATCGTATGTAAATCGGTTCTCCCACAGTAAGTGCCATAATTTAACATCATTACGGAGCATATTAAACTTACACCAGGTGGACCTGTCTTACCACTGCGCCTACGGGTCGAGTTGACTACTGTATCTCTGAAGCCCCAGTATCAATCGCTCACTTGTGCAGTTTCACTCGACTAGTAGGTAGACGGGTCGAATTTCGATGATGGAAGAATTTTATTTGACTAGCTAGGGGAGGAGAGGTGGTAACGTACAGTCTCCGATCACAAGGCATAATTAAATTCCAGACCTTTCTACAGTATGAAGGTAAGTGGCGCTGTTGGTGATCGGATGGGAACGCCAAGATGAGCAGCTAACCTTGTGCTATTGGAGAAAAGCAGGCAATGTACCTGCACCGGTTTTCACCCAGTCCCTTCTGTCTCATCATCATCATTGGCAGCAGCGTTACTAACATCAGGTCAAACTCAACACTACACTATATACAGGCACTCATTATACCATACAAAGAAGTAAACATGTAAATTGTCGCAACAAGTGACCCTATCGCGTGTTTCACACCAGATAGAGATGAGGCGAAGCCATAGAATAAGAAATAGGAATCGATTTAGAAGAGACAAGGGATACAGTACTAGAATCAGAATTTAATAGGGCTTTGAAAAACAGTATCAAATAAGGCAGAAGGTTAGCTAACATCCTATCAGAGATTCTAAAATCATGGGGGAACTGGCAACAAAACGAGTATTCACGTTGGTTTGTAGAATGTATGAGTCTGGCAACATACCATCTGACTACGGAAAAATGTCATCCACGCAATTCCAAAGTGCTGACAAGTGCGTGAATTACCGCACTATCAGCTTAGCAGCTCATACATGTAAGTTACTGACAAGAACAGTCTACAGAAGAATGGAAAAGAAAATTGAGGATATGATAGATGACGATAAATTTGGCTTTAGGAAAGGTAAAGGCAATTCTCACGTTGCGGTTGACAGTGGAGGCAAGACTAAAGAAAAATCAAGACACGTTCATAAGATTTGTTGACTTGGAAAAAGGGTTAGACAATGTAAAATGGTGCAAAATGTTCGAAATTCTGAGCAAGGTAGGGGTAAGCTATAGGGAGAGACGGGTCATATACTATATGTGTAGAAGCCAAGAGGGAATAATAAGAATGGACGACCAAGAAGTAGCTCGGATTAAAATGGGTATAAGACAGGTGTGTAGGCTTTTGCCCCTACTTTTGAATCCGTACATCCAAGAAGCAATGACGGAAATGAAAGAAAGGTTCAAGACTGGGATTAAAATTCAAGGTGAAAGGATATCGATGATACGATTCGCTGATGGCATTGCTATCCTGAGTGAGAGCGAAGAAGAATTACATGATCTGCTGTATGGAATGAACAGTCCAATGAATACAGAATGTAGATTGAGAATAAATCGAAAAAAAAAACGAAAGTAATGAGAAGTAGCAGAAATGAAAGCAGCGAGAAACTTAACAGCAGGATTGATGGTCACGAAGTAGATGAAGTTAAAGAATTCTACCATCTAGGCAGCAAAATAACCAATGACGGACGGAGCAAGGAGGACATCATTAGCAGGCAAACACTGGCAAAAATGGCATTCCTGGTCAAGAGAAGTCGACTAGTATGAAGCATAGACCTTAATTTGAGGAAGGGATTTCTGAGAAAGTGCGTTTGGAACACAGCATTGTATAGTAGTGAAACATGGACTATGGGAAAACCGGAACAGAAGAGAATCGAAGTATTGGAGATGTGGTGCTACAGACGAATGTTGAAAATTACCTGGAATGATAAGGTAGGGAATGAGGAGGTTCTATGCAGAATCGAAGAAGAAAGAAATATATGGAAAACACTGATACGGAGAAAGGAAAAGGTGATAGGACATCTGTTAAGCCATGAGCGAATGACTTCCGTGTTACTAAAGGGAGCTGTAAAGGGCGAAAACTGTAGAGAAAGACAGAGATGGAATACATCCAGCAAATAATTGTGGACATAAGTTGCAAGTGCTACTCTGAGATGAAGAGGTTGGCACAGGAGAGGAATTCGTGGCGGGACGCATCAAACCAATCACGAGACTGATGAAAAAAAAAAGGGTGAGGTCCAACAAAATGACGTGTCTCGAAGAACTGAAGGAGGAAGATAAGGCGAAAAGTGCAAATTACTGTGTGTGTTTGGATATGTCAAGCTGTTGAGAGTGTAATGAAGGATTCGCTGCTGTATTTCATGAGTGAGGAAGCCTGGTTCCGTCTGACAGGACATGTGAACCTCCCAGGACATCAGATACTGGTCAAAAAACAATCCCTATACGATTAATGAGGAACCTCTTCACACTGAAAAAATCGGAGTGTGGTGTGTCGTGTCAGTAAGTCGGATTGGGGTCCCATATTTTTTTAAACAACAGTAAACACTGCTGCGTAGATGTAAATTTTTGAGGAATTTTCAAGCGAACCAGTCTCACGAGTTGATGAAAGATTTCCAGAAGAAAGGACTGTGGCCGTCGCGTTCGCCGGACCTAACCATTTGTCACTTTTATCTGTGAGGCAGTCGAAAGGGAAAAGTGTACGCAATTAACTCATTAACGTAAGAACAATTCAAGGACAATATTCGTAATGAAATTTTGAGAACTGATGCGGCAGAGTTGTCAAAGTGTATCTTAACATGTTAGGGCGTTCTGACAAGTGTATTGAAGCACGAGGAGATCATTTCCAGAACCTAATGCAATCTAATATAACAGACATAGAGCTTTGAATTAACTTATTTGTTATTTCATTTCTATCTAATTGTTACATGTGTATCTATTTGCCGGCCGGTGTGGCTGTGCGGTTATAGGCGCTTCAGTCTGGAACCGCGCGACCGCTACGGTCACAGGTTCGAATCCTGCCTCGGGCATGATGTGTGTGATGTCCTTAGGTTAGTTAGGTTTATATAGTTCTAAGTTCTAGGGGACTGATGACCTCAGATGTTAAGTCCCATAGTGCTCAGAGCCATTTGAACCATTTTTTTCTATCTATTTGTTGTTGTATCTGCTTGTCGCGGGAAACAATTCGTACATAACTGGCGAGTTATCTGCACTTGGGCACTTGGGGCCGGTTCTTAGTGCTCCACCCTGTGTATAGAAATTATCTTACATTTATTCATGTTTAAAGAAAGCTATGATTCATTACAAGTGAAAATTGTCTCTAAGTCTTTCTGCAGTTCCTTGTGATTGTCCAATTACAATACTCTCCTGTACTGAAGATCATCGTCAACGAACCATCATACAGGGCCTTTCATCCTACCAGATGAATTGTTTATGTGTATCGAGAACATTAGAAGTGCGCTGGCCGGTGTGGCCGTGCGGTTCTAGGCGCTTCAGTCTGGAACCGCGCGATCGCTACGGTCGCAGGTTCGAATCCTGCCTCGGGCATGGATGTGTGTGATGTCCTTAGGTTAGTTAGATTTAAGTGGTTCTAAGTTCTAGGGGACTGATGACCTCAGATGTTAAGTCCCATAGTGCTCAGAGCCATTAGAAGTGCTATTATGCTCCCTTGAGACACAGGCGGTTTCACATTTTTACTGTAGAACATTGGCCGTGACTCGCTTTCTGTAGCACAGCGGTTCAGATCGCCGTCAAGCCAAGCAGATTTCCGTATCCTGTGGTTGCCTTAAATCGCTTAAGGCAAATTCCGGAATAGTTCCTTTGAAATGGAGGCGGCCAATTTATTTTCCTCTTATTTTCCAACTGAAGCCTGTCCTTCGTCTGTACTGACCTCGCCATCAACGGTACGTTTGAACCCTTCCTTGTTACCAGGTAAGCTGAAGGGAACCTAGAGTTTAACGTACCCTGGAGGACTACGTAGGTTTGTATTTTCCTCCTGTATTGCCAGAGATGAAAAAAGCGACAAGTGACAGAAGACCAAACGGGATCCGAACATCGGACATCTGCACAAACTTACCCATAAAGCCACCGCACCACATTGCGGTTACTCGAATCCTATATAATTTTTTTGTAGAAGTGGACCAACCGGGAGAAGCACTAAAATTTACTGTGACTACCAGTCGTCACAAAAGCTGTCCCGCATGCTGGTATGTTTTTCAATAAAAATCGACATCGGCGTGTCCGACTCCGTAAGTCGGCCAGTCCAAGGGACATGACAGTCCCTCAGTTGTTGCAAGGCAGCAACACATAATGGCACGAGTGCTGGCGTGAGGCGTGAGGCGCGAGGCGGCGTGCGTGGCATTTGGCGCCTTCCCGGAAGCCAGGGTCTTCCTCATTCATTGAGGCGGCGCGCGGGCCGTTAGGCGGCGGCAGGTCCGGAGTGCGCGTGCGCGGCCACCGGACACCGGGCAGGTGCCAAGCTCTGCGGCCGCGCAAACCTGCCCTGCTTCATCACTCACTTACTGTTGTCTTGTTTTGCTAAAACCCCGGGTAGGTATAGTGGGGCTCTCTGTTCCTGTCGCATGTCAGCGGTTCTAAAAAATGGTTCAAATGGTTCTGAGCACTGTGGCACTTAACATCGGAGGTCATCAGTCCCTTAGAACTTAGAACTACTTAAACCTAACTAACCGAAGGAGATCACACACATCCATGCCCCAGGCAGGATTCGAATCTGCGACCGTAGCGGTCGCGCGGCTCCAGACTGAAGCGCCTAGAACCGCTCGGCCACTATGGCCGGCTGTCAGCAGTTCTCCTCAGCCGGCCGCGGTGGTCTAGTGGTTCTAGGCGCGCAGTCCGGAACCGCGGGACTGCTACGGTCGCAGGTTCGAATCCTGTCTCGGGCATGGATGTGTGTGATGTCCTTAGGTTAGTTAGGTTTAAGTAGTTCTAAGTTCTAGGGGACTGATGACCACAGAAGTTAAGTCCCATAGTGCTCAGAGCCATTTTAACCATTTAGTTCTTCTCACTTCAACGTAACTACTGCATCCCACACAACTCACAATCTGTCTCATTCACGGTCATTCAGCTGTCCCTACCGCTGTCGTTTTATGCAATCCGGAATGTTGTAGTTGGCCTTCATAAACCTCGAGCGAGATTTTTATATTCTCTCGCTCGCTACGCGCAATTTGTTGGTCCTAAAAAAAAAGGAAAAAAAAGAAAAAAAGGAACGGGCCTTTTTGTAGGAAATTTAAATTAGTTACATTTTGAACCGAGATACGTTTTCGCTGGAGGCAGCAGTTTTCGAGTTATTCGAGGAAAACGTACAAAAGTGACCTTCAAAAATGTTCAAATGTATGTGAAATTTTATGGGACTTAATTGCTAAGGTCATCAGTCCCTAAGCTTACACACTACTTAACCTAAATTATCCTAAGGACAAACACACACACCCATGCACGAGGGAGGAGTCGAACCTCCGCCGGGACCAGCCGCACAGTCCATGACTGCAGCGCCTTAGAAAAAGTGACCTTGAAACGCCCCGCTATCCCCCCCCCCCCCCCCCCTCAGTCCACTCAGCCGCCGTCGGTCAGGGTTTCTAGTATGTTGTTCGTGGCACTCCCTCGTACCGCTGTACAAAAATTTGCGACTTCACGAATTATTTCCCACATACGAACTCTATCGGTCTTCGTTGGCTGGACTTAATTACGCAACCATCGTAGTCTATCCATTACAAATAGTAAAATTGACATTTGTGTGAATTTTACCCAAAAAATTTGAGAATTTTAAGAGCATAAAATAAACAATTGCATCCTTGTTCTCGTCAGAGCTTCTGACTACGAACTACCGTGCTTTTGAGAGTTAATTTTGTATCGGATTGTCAACGTGGTTTTAAATTAACATTTACAAAAGTCGTTTTTCATTCATTACCCTCACGGGAGTGTAACTTCGGAATGTCCGCCCTGGTAGCTGAGTGGTCAGCGCGACAGAATGTCAACCATAAAGGTCCCGGTTCGATTCCCGACTGGGTCGGAGATTTTCTCCGCTCAGGGACTGGGTGTTGTGTTGTCCTAATCATCATTAATTCATCCCCATCGACGCGCAAGTCGCCGAAGTGGGGTCAAATTGAAAGACTTGCACCCGGCGAACGGTGTACTCAACGGGAGGCCCTAGTCACACATCAGTCACTTCGTAATGGTAACGAAATAGCCGACTATGTTGCTGGCGTAAAAGCCCCAATCAATAGAGGCCAAAAAAGGGGAAATATCGCGAATAGTTCGTGAAATTGGAAGGTTTTCTACAGTCGTAGGGAGGAGTGCCCGAAGTAGAACTGCATGGAAACGTGGGTGCACTCATACTCCTCGTCAAGTTTGCGGTCGACCACACCTGACCAGCACCAGGAAGGATCACCGTAAAAATCTTGAAATTTTTGGTACGTTCCTATGGGACCAAACTGCTGAGGTCATTAATCCCTAGGCTTACACGCTACTTAATCTAACTTAGACTAACGTACGCTAAGGATAACACACACACACTCATGCCCGAGGGAGGACTCGAACCTCCGACGGGGGGAGCCGCGCGAACCGTGGCAAGGCGCCTAACACCGCGCGGCTACCCCGAAGGATCGCCGTATTGGGCACCAGCCATACCCTAACCCCTTCACATCAGCGCCTGTCATCTGAGGATAAGTAACGGACTCCCTGCAATATTCTGTGACGTCCCAGGCGATTGATCGGAGACTAGCAGCAGCAGGATTAGGGAATTACTGTCCCTTATGTAGGCAGCCATTAATATCACAACACAATCGGCTGCGATTGGAATGGTGCGGTGACCGGGAAGGAGGTGACTGCTAATGAATGTGTTCAGAGACGAATAGCAGTTTTATACTACCCTAGATGACCATCATTGGCGTGTCTGACGGTGACCTCGGGATAGGTCCAATCCTTCCACTGTTTCAGGGAGGTAAACGGCGTTACTCTTGGCATCATGGTGTGCAGAGCCATCCGGGAAGACTTCAGATAACAGCTGGTAGTGATTGAGAGCACCCTGATGGCATGACGGTACGTCGCAGACATGCTGCGTCTTCATGTGTTACCTCTCATGCGCCAGTATCGTGGTGCCATTTTTCAACAGGGCAATGCTCGTCCATACATGGCACGTGTCTCTACGAACTGTCTGCATTATGTTGATGTAGCCCTGTGGCCACAACTTACCAGGATCTTTCCCCTGTAAAACAGGCGCGGGCCGCCTGAGACGTCAACTCTGCTCCAGTGCTAGTGTCCAGTATATCAAAGAGCAATTGGAACAGCTGTGGGGTAGCCTGCCTCAGGACATAGAACTCACTTATTTGAAAAGTACGGTAAGCAATAATACCAGGGCTATGCCGAAAGTTTTTAGCCGCCCGTAAATCATAAGCCGGAGGACAATGGGGTTGTTTTCATTCGAAAGAGCGATGTTTTTCGACCTTGAGACGTGCGCGCGCAGCCCCTGGCTAAAGTAGATACCCCCACAGCGCGGTAAGAAAGCACAGGCAGTGCTGAGTCAGAGACAGTGCAGGATGGAGCTGTCGCGCAGCGACTTTCGTGCCATGATTTTTTACGATTATAAAAAGGTTTTAAGTGCAGAAGAATGCCATTCTTCTTTGCTGCGTGTTTTTGGTGAAGCTTCCCCTTCTAGGGCCACAGTTGGAAATTGGTTTCGCGAGTTTTCGAGGGATCGGCAGTCAATTGAAGATGAACCTCGTCCCGGTCTGCCAGCAGCAGGTGTGACTCCAGAAAACATTGATGTTGTGAGGAAAATGATCAAAGAAGATCCACATCTTACATTTTGCGACGTTGAAGGGACCCTAAATATTGGATCAACAGCAACACAGACCATCGTTCATAGTCACTTAGGCCTTACGAAGAGATGTGCCCGTTGGGTGCCACATTCCCTGACAGAAAGCCAAAAGGAGGCGAGAGTGGACTGGTGTCGTTTCATGCTCGAAAAATTCAATGGAGGGAAGTTCCAAGACACCTACAATATCGTCACAGGTGATGGAACTTGGGTCTACCATTATGACCCTGAAACGAAGAGACAGTCTTCTGTGTGATGCTTTCCAGGGGAGGAACCACCCACAAAAGTTCGACGAAGTCGGAGCTCTGGAAAAAAGATGGTGGCAACTTTTTTCACAAAGATCGGGCATCACACCTCTGTGACCTCGGACACACGTCGTACAGTCAATGCTGAATTGTATGTGAACGATTGTCTCCCAAAAGTCATCGCCACATGGAAGTCACAGCATCCAAAGTCCAAGAGTGGGCACCTTCTGCTGCATCACAACAATGCATCTGAGCACAGGGCTGCCAGAACGATGGACTTTCTGGAGAAGGAAAAAGTGCGAGTGTTACCCCATCCCCCTTATTCACCTGACCTAGCCCCCTGTGACTTCTTTCTGTTACCTAAGACTAAGGAAAAAATTCTAGGGGAGCGGTTTTCATCAGTGGTTTCAGAGAATGGATAAATGTATACATGCTAATGGAGAGTATTTTGAAAAGTTGTAAACGTTTTTTTGCAAATAATTTTTTTTCACACATCCTGCTAAAAACTTTCGGCGTAGCCCTCGTATCCCTTTCATTAGAACTCTCAAGTCCTCCAACTGATGCCCCTTTGTCTCCAGGATAACGTACTACATCTACAGTCACCCAACCATTTCCATGATCATTCTCAGCAATATTATCGAGAGTAAAATTGAACACAGCTCCACAAAACACCGAAGGGCAGCGTCATATTGATAATCTGTACCATACTGGCAGGTTCTTTGTAAATCTGACTCAATTTCATAATCACTGATACGCTTTCAACCCATGAAATTTCATTTCGTGTCTGCCTCCCTCTCTGGGTACTTTATTGTTCTTCGCCGGACAGTGTATTTGAGAATAGGAACGTGTAGAGACATAAAGTGGAATGACCACGTAGGCGCAGTTGTAGGTAAAGTAAATGGAAAGCCTCGATTCATTGGAAGGATGCTGTGAAAGTGCAGTTTGTCTTAGAAAGAGATTCTCTAAAAATGTTTGTCTTCTTTCCGCTGAAATACTGTTTCATTATGTAGGATCCGTTTCAGGTCAGAATCTTCCATCGTACACAAGAAAGGGTGGTCCGAGTAAGCACAGGCTTGTTTCATCGTCCAGAAGGAATTGCTGAAAACTCAGAAGAAAGATACAACACGTCTGTAAAGAACCTAGTTGAAAAAACTTTAAGAACGGAATTTCGGCGTGCAGAAACTGCGAACATTGTCTCGTAGAGATCACTCAGATAGAAATAGGCAAATAACGGCCCAACACAGATACTTGGTTCAAAAATGGTTCAAATGGCTCTGAGCACTATGGGACTCAACTGCTGAGGTCATTAGTCCCCTAGAACTTAGAACTAGTTAAACCTAACTAACCTAAGGACATCACAAACATCCATGCCCGAGGCAGGATTCGAACCTGCGACCGTAGCGGTCTTGCGGTTCCAGACTGCAGCGCCTTTAACCGCACGGCCACTTCGGCCGGCAACACAGATACTTATAAACAGCCTTCAGCCCCCCGCTTGATGTGCGAATGAACGGGAAGGAACCTTAACATGTACAGTAAGAAGTTCCCTCTGCACGCGCTTCATAGCGATTTGCAGAGAAAAAGTGCAGATGCAGGTTTTATAGGAAAGCAGAAGGGCTGTTTTGAATTTACAGAGGGCATTCTCAGAAAGTGCCTAGATTCCCGTCTTTAATGATACGCCACCAATAAGAACGTAATGGTGACCAGCTGATATTGGTAACCAAGCAAGCGCATAGCCGCGACCGATCTGTTAGTCAGAATGAGTTTTGTTGACTGATCCGAAGAATGTACAAGGATTGCACCCGTTACAAGTACATTCCACTTTCTCCTGTTACAAGAATTCTTCAAAATTACTGTTATAAGAAAGTATACATGAGTTGCAGGCACCGTGCTGGCCTCTATGGTTTTGCTCATTCACAACAACAATATATTGAGGCGGTGCTTAAACCATCCGTATACTTCAAATGGCAAGAGCCTTAATGGCGTAATGATGACAATAATAAAGGAGAAAGTGCGATTTGCAGTACGAAGACCTGCTTGTATGCATCGTTGACGACGTAAAAAGTTTCTTGTGAAGAGCTGCTAAAAGCCGTGTGATCACGACAGAATCGTACCGACCACTGAAATATTGCTTTCCAGAAGTTATATGCCGAACAACTACGAGTGGCGTTCAATAAGTAATGCAACACTCTTTTTTTTTTTCTTTTTACGAAAGCAGGCTGGTTTCACTCAGGATCCAAGTACACCATATTATTCCCCACTCTAGATGCAGATATATCCGCGGTATTTGTTACTTGGCGGATAAAATCGCGACCGGCGCGGATATCCGCGGGTCATCTGCGGATAATGAGCAAGGCATCTACCCAGTACGTATGTTGCAATGTTAGTTGAAAACTTCAAGTCTGTTGACATTCTTGAAATCTTGTAGCGGATGTTTGTTGTCCTCAGCCCCTGGCTACGACCGACGTAGCTGTACCCAAAGAGACCTGCCCCTAATCCGTTTCCGCGACCGTGTCTTTTGTGTGGCCTGTGAAGTGCTCTCTGGGTGGCAAACCTGCGCAGTATCTACCAGACAGGTGCCCGTTGCAATTTTCCGCTGCCTTCAGTTAGCACTTTGTAGTGACCGAGTGACAACGTGCATCGTAGCAAATATCACTGAGAGCTCTTTCTTCAAATGAATACCATATCGATGGATACAATTTCGTGTAAGGTGAAAAAAGGTGATTTTACATTAGTGAAGGAAAACAAATTGAAATCGCCAATTTGGAAAAAATTCGGATACGCATTTGATGGCAACGAAAAGATAAAAGATATAGTGGCTTGTTTTGCATGTAAAAAAGTATTTCCAACACTGGACACAAAAGTGGAACCTCAAATTTGCTAAAACATTTGTGTGAGGCTGGACAGAGTAGCATAATTACTTATTTAAATACCATGAGAGACGTGAAAGTTCCTGGAGTTCCACCAAATTTGAAGACAGCCGCGACAGAAAAACTTATCAATCTTGTCAGCAAAGACATTTTACCATTCGAAGTTGCGTGTGGATCTGGGTTTCTCGAGACGGCACAGTTTCTTATTGATGTGGGGGCCAAGTACGGTGCAGTGAGTGCTAAGGAACTGCTACCTCATCCAACCACCATATCCAGAAATTTGAAGGAAACGGCCGATCGTCTGCGTGAAACTGTCTCCCCAGAAGTGAAGAATATATTCAAAGATATAGGTGGAGCACTAACTGTCGATTTATGGACTGATTCGTACCGTAAAATAAACTATATGCGAGTGACTGCACATTATGTTAATTATGAAGAAGTGAAACTTGGGGATCGAGTGTTGTGCACGAGAAATTTTGAGAGTGAGATTAAAAAAAAACAGGAGAAAACATTAAACTTGAATTAATTAAGATACTACGGTCGTTAGATTTATTCAGCGCTGTGAGTGACATAGAGTTCCAAATATTGTGGCAGCACTTCGCCAGTACAAGAGACTCTCGTGCTCAGCACACATTCTTAATACTGTGCTGGAGCACACGACTCGAGGAGACGCGAATGATGAGAAGAGTGACGTACAGCGACTAATAAATTCCTGTCGAGCTATCACAACTTTCTTTAAAAGATCTGGTCTTCAGAATCGCCTTCAGAAGTCACTGAAAGGAGATATAGACACACGATGGAACAGTAAATTGGATATGTTTGAGTCTATTAATTCACAACGGTTTGAAGTTCTGTCAATTTTGTCAGAGAAAAATCAAGATAATTTGATTGATTCTATAAACAAGAGGATGTTGGAAGATATAATAACCTTTCTGACACCATTTAAAATAGCTTCTTGTGATCTCGAAGCCTCCAAAACCCCTACACTTTATTTATGTGTGTTGTGGAAGTTAAAACTTCTCTCCTTCCTTGAAAAGAATGATGACGACAGTCCATTTCTGATAGATTTAAAGAGTACAGCCAAATCTATTTTAATCAGCAAATGGGACATAACAGTAACCCATAAACCTGAAACATTTTTGAATCCAAAATATAAAAACCCAAAATTTCTTAGCAGTGCCGAAAAAGATGAAGTTGTAAAGCAAGCGAAAAATTATGTTGCGAGAAATTGTCCACAGTTAAAAGATAAGGAGGAAACAACATCTGGAATTCCTGCAAAAAAACTGAAGTCTGACGTACTTTTTAATGAATTTGAAGATTCCTCAGAAGATGAATCGACGAGAGATCTTGACTTTGCGTCAGATGAAATTCTCAGATATACGAATGATAAAGTCCAATTTTCGGAAGGCATCGACCTGATAGCTTGGTGGCATGGACGTGAAAACGTCTATCCGCGTCTTTCCAAACTCGCATACTTGGTGCACTGCATTCCAGCGTCCAGCGCGCCATCTGAGAGAAGCTTCTCTACTGCGGGACAAATAATGCAGGACCGACGCACGTCTTTGAAGCCACAGACGATTGATGACATCATGTTCCTGCATAGTAATCTTCCAAAGTAAAAAGGTACTTGTACAGCTTCTCTTGCTTCACTGTATTTTTTGGGCTTATCTGAATTAGTTACAATTTTTTTTCATCTGATTCTTTCTTTTACAGAGTTTGAATCAGAAGCAAGAAGAAGATGAAAATATTTAATCTGAAGCCTGTGAGTTTTTATTGTAATATTTATAGTAAAAAATTTCCTCGACATATTTGTAGTGTTTTTACTATTCCCAACAAGAACATTTAAGTAGCACTAGGTAAAAGAAGGAAATATTTAACAAGCAATTTGTTTTGTTGTAATTTTCGTATTAAAGAGCTCAATTTTAAGTTTTTACTCTTCACAACAAGAACATTCAACAGCTAACACGTCAATATTATTAAACTAGGTAATGATGATCTCATAAGTGCCTATCTAACTTGTAATTAATTACAAGTGGGACTTCAAACTACGGCTCACGACCACCAACAAGCTGTGACTGCGATAGCCCGTGAAAGATTATTCTGATCACATTGAAAACTTACAAAATATTTAAATCATCCAAAATAATAATGTGTCTTTTGATTTACCAGCCAATTAGTAAATATAAGGGCTGAAATTCGTAACAAAATTGAACATTTTAACTGCATCTCGGTATTGCGTAACAGGGAACAGTGCCTAACATTTGAAGTTATGGGACAGTGGTTTTTATATAGACATCTTGAAATCGTTTGCAGTTCCATTAAACTCTGTAAAAAAATATTTTTTAACATTGAAAGTATTAACTGCGAAATCTACTGCAAATTTTGTCTTAGTAATTTAGGCCAATGTTGATGATGTTTTAAAGTGTGAAAAACTTTGTTTAGTTGAGAATGAAACAGACATTTCATTTACCGCTAAGTCTTAATTCGATAAATCAGCCAAAAGGTGAGGTTCCAGATTTCAGTCGTATTTTTAGCTAAAGCTAAATTGACCCCTAATTTCGATAACCACTGATTTTGCTGTCACTCTTCGGAAGACGAGTTATTTCTCCCAGACAACGTCAATTATTGCTGGCAGTTTAACTTTTTCACGGGTGCGCCAGCGTTTTTCAATGTAGGCCAATACTGTAAATATTTTCACCTGGAAATGACGAGGACTAAACGCGTAAGCTATAATATAATCATCAGCTGACATGAATGGCTTCAGAATTTGACACATCCAAGCAGTGAGTATAAAAACACTGTCGGTATAAGGTGCAATGTGCTAGTAACAGTTTAAAACCATTGTCATTTTCAGCTGCCTTGGCACAAGAGCAGCGAAATATAATTGTTTCTATACACGTATTTTCATCATTTAATACTATTTGATTGAATTTTATTTTTTTAAATATCGTTTCCAATCTCACGAGATCCGAGTCGCTGCTGTGTGTGCTCCAGAGCGCCAATGCTTTCCTATGTGGAATGGTCTGCTTTAGAGTAGGTATAGAGCATTTCCTGTGATTTAAGAAGTCAAAAGTAGTTAAGTTGTCGCAGAAATGGCACCCTAACAATAACTATGTCATTACATACCATAATTCTAAGTACTACTGTCTGTTACTGTAAATTACTCATTCAAAACTTAAATATGTGCGGATGCGGATAAGGAACTTGCGGATGCGGATTGTAGTTTTCTTATCCGCGCAGACCTCTAACTATGGTTTTCAACATGATCTCCGTACAGTGCGACGGAATTAGGGGGGGGGGGGGGGCATGGGGGGTTGGGTTTTTGGGGAAGGAAATTCTGGAAATTTGTGGTAAGGTGTTATGGGACCAAACTGCTGAGATCATCGGTGCCTAAGCCTACACACTACTTAATCTAACTTAGACTAACTTTCAATATGGACAACACACACATCCATGTCCGAGGGAGGACGCGAACCTCCGACTGGGGGAGCCGAACGGACCGTCGGACCGTGACAAGGCGCCCAAGACCGCGCGGCTTTGGGAAAGGAGACCAGACAGCGAGGTCATCGGTCTCACCGAATTAGGGAAGGATGGGGAAGTCGGCCGTGCCCTTTCAAAGGAACTATCTCGGCATTTGCCTGGAGCGATGTAGGGTAATCACGGAAAACATAAATCAGGATGGCCGGACGCAGGATTGAACCGTCGTCCTCTCGAATGCGAGTCCAGTGGGCTAGACACTGCGCCACCTTGCTCGCTACGGTATTAGGGAGGGCCTGATGCTCTCATGGTAACACTCCAATGACAGACGTCGGAGCCAATGTCTTGCTGCATCAATAACCTCCCCATTATCCACGCACTGCTTCCCGCGGAGTGCATCCTTCATTGGGCTAAACAGATGGAAGTCGGAAGGTGCGAGATTCGGGCTGTAGGGTGGATGAGGAAGAACAGCCAATGAACTTTTGTGAGCTCCTCTAGGGTGCGCAGACTTGTGTTAAGCCTTGCCTTATCAAGAAGGAGGAGAAGATCATTTGCATTTTTGTGGCGACGAACACTCTGATATCGTCTCTTCAGTTTCCTTAGGGTAACACAATACACTTCCGAGTTCACTCGCTGTGATGTTACCGACTGAGTCTGCGGCTTTGACCTTTTCCTTCGGAGGAGAGGTGGTGCGGAGCCACTCCGTGGATTGCCGTCTTGTTCACGGTCCGAAATGATGAACCCATGTTTTATCGCTTGTGACAATGTTCGACAAAAAATTGTCATGACCAGTCCCACAACGCGCAAGCAACTCCGTACAGATGGTTCTTCATTGCTCTTTACGGTCTTCTGTTAGGCGCCGAGGAGCCAAGCGCACACACACCTTTCAGCACTGAAACTATTGGACGAGTATGTCAGCACTACCAACAGGTATGTCCTGTTATGCAGCGAAGCGTTTGATTGCGATCCGTCAGTCACCTCCAATGAGAGTGTTCCCACGTTCCAACATTGCAGGAGTCACAGCCGTGGGCGATCGGCCGAACGCGAAGGATCGGACAGATTTGTGATGATGACAGACGCCTCGCCCAACGACTCACCGTGCTTTTGTTCACCACCAGGTCTCCGCAGACATTCTGCAAGCGCCTATGAATATCTGCGATGGGTTTTCCGCCAATGGATACTCAATGACAGCTCTCTGCTTGTAACACGCCTCCATTACAGACACCATTTTGAAGGCTACGATGGCGCCACCACCTATCGGAACTTCATGAAACTAGACTGGCTAAAGCGGGAATATTTCACGATGTCCCACAAAATATTCTGTGCTTTTTTAACCGAACTTGGCTGAGGAAAAATGTGTTACACTACTTATTGAACACCCTCTGAAGTATTTGTATAATTAGCTACCGTAAGGATAGCTGAGCGCCTTAAATGGCCGCTTCCGGGATTCAAGGCACCGATCAGGTTCCGGATCGAATCCGCCTCGCCGGTTAACGACGAGGGATGGTGGCGCATCCAGTGCGGATGGGTTTTTAGGCGTTTCCCCACATCCAATTAGGCAAATGCTGGGCTCATACCCACGTCCCAGCTCATACATACCCTATGCATATGTGATTACTCTCGACGCAGACAGATGAGGTACATAGTTTCCGTCGGGAAGTAAGGGCCGCCGTCCGACCACTAAGATTTCCACAGCCCATATAACAATGCCAGCCCTGTAGAGAACTGGTCAAAGCATGGAAGGAGAAGGTAAAGAAGAAGCTATGGCAACGAACGACTAAGTAAGGAAGTTAAAGGTTAAGACATCCCGTCGGTAACGATAGCAGTCAAGACGGAGCATATGCTGAGATTGGAGAAGGAATTCGCACATATAGTTTCCAAGAGGACCAAAACTGCATTTGAGTCAAGCGATGTAGAGAAATTATGGGAAGCCTAAACGTGGGGTGCTTAGGGACAATTTGATCCTTTGTCCTTCGGAATGAGAGTCCAGTATCTCAGCCACTCCATCACTTAGTTCTGTGCGGAAGACTAAAATTACACGATTAAATAAAGGAGAAATATTCAAAAGTGGAGTGTGAGCTTGGAATAAGAACAGAGAAACTAATGTATTTTTGTATATATACTCCACCGAACAGGGCATTTAACTGTTTTAGAAAAAAAAACTGTAATGATCTGAAATTTCGAGATATAAAATCACAAAACGGAACAACTAATACTAAGAGGGCATTCGAATGGAATTACGGTCAACTTCCTAGCATTTTCAGACGACTTAACAATATTTTCACAGCATCTAACAAGAAATTACTTAAATAAATATTTTAAAGGAAATAATTGACAGAACTGGTCAAATAATTACAGTTATGAAAAATAAATCATTCATGACAAATATTAAAAAAATATCAATATATAGATATACGAATATGAAAACTATAAATTGTTATTAAATTTCAATATCTTGGAAAATTGGCCAGTTGCGATTAGTATTCACGCACAGAGGGTTCAGTACAGACTTAATTATCTATACAGACAGTCCAGCCATTCCGGGAATCGAGATTCTGTACCATCTTTGCCTGTTATCAAATGGTTCAAATGGCTCTGAGCACTATGGGGCTTAACATCTGGGGTCATCAGTCCCCTAGAACCTAGAACTACTTAAACCTAACTAACCTAAGGACATCACACACATCCATACCCGAGGCAGGATTCGAACCTGCGACCGTAGCGGTCGCGCGGTTCCAGACTGAAGCGCCTAGAACCGCTAGGCCACTCTGCCCGGCGCTTGCCTGTTATCGACATTGATATTCGTAAGATATGATTCCCAGGGACTCCAAGACTTTCGAGAATGTTTTAATGTCAAGTTTGACGTCAACTAAGAGCACATAACAAAAGAAATTTTTTTCGTGTGCTATAATTACAAATTAACAATTTCACGATTTTTCAGTTACTTGTGCAGTGAAGCTCTGCTTATTGGTAAATTTCATGAATTTACGTCAACGGGAAGTATCCCATAGGTTTTAACGAGTGAGTTTGCGAGAGTCAAAATATATCAATTGACAACATTGACTTAGAATCTTACATTCATTACACCGCTAAGTTACTGCAGACCTTAGTAAGTGACGTAAATTTCAACTTGATAAATCTACCTGTTCCTGAGTAAAAGGATTTTTAACCGACATGCAGACAGATTGACAGACAACAAAGTGACCCTATAAGGGTTCCGTTTTAACCGGTTGAGGTATGGAACACTAACAACCATGCGGAAGAATTGCTCAAAGACACCTGAAATAGATGCAAGAGCTCATGAAACTAAAACAGCGTACGGTTTAGGTAAAAACATTAACAGCGAGACATGCATCTCTAGAAATACAAAACTAAAACACTACACTCCCGTCGTACGACAGGTTTGTTTATATCCATCTGATTTAAACTGAACTGCAGCATGGATATAGTAGAGATCTTTGAAAGATGGATCTTTAGAAAAAATAATGGATACAACAGAAAAAAAATGGTTGGAAAATGAGTAGCAATGAAAACATCTATCAGAATTAACATAAAATATCGGCCCTAAAGGAAAAGCGAAAATTACATTTTTGGGTATTTCTACCAAAAGAAAGCGGACAGACTAAAGACAGCAATTTGCCTATATTTCGAGAGAAAGAAATGATATCCTAGATCACAGAAACAAGAAAAGAACTGGTAAGAATCAACATAAAAGACTCAGAAACAACAGTCACTCAGATTCTCGATATAGAAGGTTGTAAGATGGCAAGAACTATGCCCCTTACGTGAAGTCATTAAATATCACCTAACTCACGTTGAGCGAACAGTAGGGCTGAACAAAAATGACTGACAAGGCACACTGCATCTTGGTATAGTATGGACGTATTGGAATAATTAATGTTGGGTGATGGTTTTAATGTAATTCACATGACATGAAAAGACATGAAAACTTTGTGAAAACGCGTCAATTTACTGGAGGCTAGTTTATCCCAACCGTGGCCAGCTGGGGAGCAGCGAAGGGAAGCGACAATAGACAGCTTAGGGCGGCTCAAGCTCTGAGAAATCGGTAATGGGGCACGGCCTCCAGCTGCCTTAAGATGAGTGACAGTGAGTGGGTGGTTGACCCCATGCTGTTGTACCGGGAAGCAGACGGAGAACTTGTACGCCTGTTGATAAATGTCCATCGTCCCGTTTTCAGTGAAACATGTGAGTAAGCTGCGCAAACCTATGGTGGAGCGGTCAACAGAGGTCAAAATATGTGTGTTCGTGACTTAGCAACTTCATGCTGAATTCACGGTCTGCAGAGTATGAAGTAAATCAGATGAAGAGTGACAGAATGAAATACGCCGGCCTCCGATGGGAACATAGGACCAAGGAATTTGAAGTACTCTCCTGGGAGTCAGAATTCCGGAAAATTTGGTGTTTTGTGCAGACGCTAACCTTGATGGGTGGCCTGGGAGGAGCTAAATAGCAGAAGTTGAGAGGAAGGGAAATTTTGTGGGAATTTGTTCACTTCCCAGAGCAGGCATTGGTCGGCACTGGGAAGCGACACATAATTAACGTGACTTGCACTGCAATTGGCGTAAGTGATTTTGCTGGAGGGGAAACCGAGGCGAAGAGCAGACTGGGAGAAGTCCCCGTAGAGGTTTTCCGTTCCCAGCTTGCCTAGAGTGCGGACGTGGCGTTCTTGACTCAGCTTGCCTGAGAAAGAGTGAGCATCTCTGCAGTTTAGGACTTAGCAAATGAAACGGTTGAGCTTGGAGATAGGAAGTTTTGGTTCAGCTCTATACTGAGCAAGATAGCTAGGAGTGAATAGACGAGCGCAGCCTTGCAGCACCACAAGGTCGGCCAACGTCCACACAACGACACCGCTCCGCCACGCTGAATTCGGTGATATTGCGCCCGCTCCGAGCACTGATTAATTTGCTGGATCACGTTGGCAAAGTTTCCATGAGGGTTTCATGGGCCTTGTATTGTAGAATTCTTCTCGCACTTCGCATTACGCCTGGGTCAGTCGATAGGTATTACTTTTGATTTATTGCGCTTTACTCCATGTAAACGCAATTTATTACCACTAACTGTTAGGAGAGTCATGTAATGTGATGATTGAAGGTATTGAGTTAAAATAAATATGTGCTAATCGAATGCATCTGTTTTCAATCAAGTAGTTGAAATCCCAAGTCACTTTCTTAATTGATTTTATGTTCAACATTTGCGTCTGGTGTTCAATAGCTGAATATAACATCAATGTGCAACCCTTTTTAATTAAAAAGGATCAATTCTGAACCAATTAATGTCAACACTGCCACCGCAGTTCATTCAGGAGTCACAGGGCCTTATTACTTTCTTTGCGTTATCCGACATTGCGGCAGTTTTGCACTTTCTGTTGATCTGTTAGTCAATTACCTGGGGTGAACACACACCAAAACCAGATAAGTGACGGGTGGGGTGTTACAAGGTTACCAAGATTGCAAAGATAAATAAATAAAACATGAACTACATGGACACAAGAAAGTAAAAGGCAACACGGGAAAGAAGATGCTGGAAAACAATAAACGATAAGAAAATTAGAGAATAGAAGCTACGTGACCCCAGTTAGTCATGCGAAAATAAAACTAAAATAAATACAAAGGCAATGCCGTGAAATTGTCAGATCCTGCCCACACGTGTAATGTAGGGTGCCTAGGATGCTGCTTTCTCGCATAGCTAAACAACAATTCAAGCAAATCTTATAAATGGAATTTATTATAATAAATTAAATTGACAATACTTAACTTTGCCTTTTTACAATGAGGTATCGCAAGCAATTGGCGACATGCAAACAATCAATGTCCTTCGATCTATACAATTTCCATGCAAGCAAAACATAAGTGACGACTAAAGAGTGAGGATGACGGCTCGTCTTCTAATGCGACTCTTCTAGTGCGGCCGAGGCTAGCAGGAGTGGTGCTTATGTTCGCTTCTTATGGGTGCCGCTCCTATCGTGGTGTCGTCCTAGTGAGCGTTCTATTGGCTGACGTCGTCTCACAGCCTTCTCTGCCGTATCGTTCCAGGCCGACGTGCAGGCGCTTGATGTTACGCCAGAACAGAAATGATCACAGCAAAAACAAGAAAAAAAATAACACATATTAACAAACCAAAAAATAATGAAAATTTCGGATCACTGCAGCCAATTTAGTGGCACAAAACAAATACTTTCTGAACCCACCATCACTTTTAATAAGTTTTCATGTTTGCTACAAAGTCGACTGAAAAGAAAAGCGTCTGGAGTAACTCTGCTTTACCGTCCTCCACATCTCTATCTGTCAAAGACCACATTCCATCTGTATGACTTCAGGAGTACACTGGCCGTGAATCGTGCTCTCTATACATTGAACTGGTGACTGGTCTGCTATATGGACAAGAGAGGGAAACAAAGGATTTTGTTGTTGTTGCAAGTAAGCATTGTATGATGTCGACATCGTGTGTCTGTGTTATCACACCATTAAAGAGGTGAAGGAGCAGCTTGTGTTTAACACCCTCAGCATCCCTGACTTGGTGATTGGAATTGGGAATATTCCAATTCACAGCACTTGTGGTCGTCCCCGTCAAGTTAAATCGCCTCATAACATTATTCCTGTTGCGTTACCAGTAAAACTTATGCTTCACAAGGCGTTAATCCTTCACCGTCTCAGGTTGCAAGAGCTTTAAGAAGAAAGCCAATGGTGCGCTGGCTGGTATGCTGTCGTCAAGGTAATTCGAGAAGCAGTAGCGATGTTGAAGGAACCATCCCATCTGAAATGAAACTGCAGGAAAGCTAACAGAGGGTAGTTCAACTCAGCCCCTTCCGAACAAAAGAGCAGTGTCTTAGCTACTAGACCACTGACTTGTCGAGTTGTACGGAAAGTCTCTCTTACGATGGGCTACATTAACGGCCACATGCAGTTTCTTAATGAACGAATAGTAAACATCATGACTAGGTGGACTCACGTCGAATTGTCAACCTAGGATGTTACAAAAATTAAATGTTTTTAACAGCAAACGCATGAAGTCTTAAACGTCGAAGTTATATCGTGTCTTCATCGTTCTAGGCCTTCACAAGAAGACGGCAGCCCATCATACACTGCTAGGAACGTACATAGATACCACACAAGCTACCTTACGCTGTGTCTCCGAGGATCTTTTTCTCCTGAACATTCAGTTACTAGTTTCAAAGTCAAACATAAGGAATACGAAGTGTGTGAAGTGGAAAGCAGGAGCATAAATTACAATGCGGAGATCTATCAAGTACAGGGCTTCTGTTTGCGGGTATACCGTAATTTACAGGGTGTAAACACAAACTCACCCCGAACAAAACTGTCGAAGCTGCGTTGGTAAAGTACCGGAACTTCAAGCGCTGATAGAAAGCACCGAAGCTGAAATCGTTATAGGTACAGAAAGCTGGCTTAAGCCAGAGATAAAATCTGCCGAAATTTTTACAAAGGTACAGACCGTGTTTAGAAAGGATAGATTGCATGCAACCGGTGGTGGAGTGTTCGTCGCTGTTAGTAGTAGTTTATCCTGTAGTGAAGTAGAAGTGGATAGTTCCTGTGAATTATTATGGGTGGAGGTTACACTAAACAACCGAACTAGGTTAATAATTGGCTCCTTTTACCGACCTCCCGACTCAGCAGCATTAGTGGCAGAACAACTGAGAGAAAATTTGGAATACATTTCACATAAATTTTCTCAGCATGTTATAGTCTTAGGTGGAGATTTCAATTTACCAGATATAGACTGGGACACTCAGATATTTAGGACGGGTGGTAGGGACAGAGCATCGAGTGACATTATACTGAGTGCACTATCCGAAAATTACCTCGAGCAATTAAACAGAGAACCGACTCGTGGAGATAACATCTTGGACCTACTGATAACAAACAGACCCGAACTTTTCGACTCTGTATGTACAGAACAGGGAATCAGTGATCATAAGGCCGTTGCAGCATCCCTGAATATGGAAGTTAGTAGGAATATAAAAAAAGGGAGGAAGGTTTATCTGTTTAGCAAGAGTAATAGAAGGCAGATTTCAGACTACCTAACAAATCAAAACGAAAATTTCTGTTCAGACACAGACAATGTTGAGTGTTTATGGAAAAAGTTCAAGGCAATCGTAAAATGCGTTTTAGACAGGTACGTGCCGAGTAAAACTGTGAGGGACGGGAAAAACCCACCGTGGTACAACAGCAAAGTTAGGAAACTACTGCGAAAGCAAAGAGAGTTCCACTCCAAGTTTAAACGCAGCCAAAACCTCTCAGACAAACAGAAGCTAAACGATGTCAAAGTTAGCGTAAGGAGGGCTATGCGTGAAGCGTTCATTGAATTCGAAAGTAAAATTCTATGTACCGACTTGACAGAAAATCCTAGGAAGTTCTGGTCTTACGTTAAATCAGTAAGTGGCTCGAAACAGCATATCCAGACACTACGGGATGATGATGGCATTGAAACAGAGGATGACACGCGTAAAGCTGAAATACTAAACACCTTTTTCCAAAGCTGTTTCACAGAGGAAGACCGCACTGCAGTTCCTTCTCTAAATCCTCGCACAAACGAAAAAATGGCTGACATCGAAATAAGTGTCCAAGGAATAGAAAAGCAGCTGGAATCACTCAATAGAGGAAAGTCCACTGGGCCTGACGGGATACCAATTCGATTCTACACAGAGTACGCGAAAGAACTTGCCCCCCTTCTTACAGCCGTGTACCGGAAGTCTCTAGAGGAACGGAGGGTTCCAAATGATTGGAAAAGAGCACAGATAGTCCCGGTCTTCAAGAAGGGTCGTCGAGCAGATGCGCAAAACTATAGACCTATATCTCTGACGTCGATCTGTTGTAGAATTTTAGAACATGTTTTTTGCTCGCGTATCATGTTATTTCTGGAAACCCAGAATCTACTATGTAGGAATCAACATGGATTCCGGAAACAGCGATCGTGTGAGACCCAACTCGCTTTATTTGTTCATGAGACCCAGGAAATATTAGATACAGGCTCCCAGGTAGATGCTATTTTTCTTGACTTCCGGAAGGCGTTCGATACAGTTCCGCACTGTCGCCTGATAAACAAAGTAAGAGCCTACGGAATATCAGACCAGCTGTGTGGCTGGATTGAAGAGTTTTTAGCAAACAGAACACAGCATGTTGTTATCAATGGAGAGACGTCTACAGACGTTAAAGTAACCTCTGGCGTGCCACAGGGGAGTGTTATGGGACCATTGCTTTTCACAATATATGTAAATGACCTAGTAGATAGTGTCGGAAGTTCCATGCGGCTTTTCGCGGATGATGCTGTAGTATACAGAGAAGTTGCAGCATTAGAAAATTGTAGCGAAATGCAGGAAGATCTGCAGCGGATAGGCACTTGGTGCAGGGAGTGGCAACTGACCCTTAACATAGACAAATGTAATGTATTGCGAATACATAGAAAGAAGGATCCTTTATTGTATGATTATATGATAGCGGAACAAACACTGGTAGCAGTTACTTCTGTAAAATATCTGGGAGTATGCGTGCGGAACGATTTGAAGTGGAATGATCATATAAAATTAATTGTTGGTAAGGCGGGTACCAGGTTGAGATTCATTGGGAGAGTGCTTAGAAAATGTAGTCCATCAACAAAGGAGGTGGCTTACAAAACACTCGTTCGACCTATACTTGAGTATTGCTCATCAGTGTGGGATCCGTGCCAGATCGGTTTGACGGAGGAGATAGAGAAGATCCAAAGAAGAGCGGCGCGTTTCATCACAGGGTTATTTGGTAACCGTGATAGCGTTACGGAGATGTTTAATAAACTCAAGTGGCAGACTCTGCAAGAGAGGCGCTCTGCATCGCAGTGTAGCTTGCTCGCCAGGTTTCGAGAGGGTGCGTTTCTGGATGAGGTATCGAATATATTGCTTCCCCCTACTTATACCTCCCGTGGAGATCACGAATGTAAAATTAGAGAGATTAGAGCGCGCACAGAGGCTTTCAGACAGTCGTTCTTCCCGCGAACCATACGCGACTGGAACAGGAAAGGGAGGTAATGACAGTGGCACGTAAAGTGCCCTCCGCCACACACCGTTGGGTGGCTTGCGGAGTATCAGTGTAGATGTAGATGTAGAACAAACCATGAAGACCCAACTGTGCCGACCGGCCGCCGCGTCATCCTCAGCCTACAGATGTCACAGGATGAGAATATGGAGGGGCGTGTGGTCAGCACACCGCTCTCCCGGACGTATGTCAGTTTACGAGACCGTAGCCGCTACCTTTCAATCAAGTAGCTCCTCGGTTTGCCTAACAAGAGCTGAGTGCACCCCGCTTGCCAACAGCGCTCGGCAGACCGGATGGTCATCCATCCAAGTGCTAGAGCTCAGCCACACAGCGCATAGCTTCGGTGATCTGACGGAAACCGGTGTTACCACTGCGGCAAGGCCGTTATCGCGTGTAAACACACTGCATGTGTAAAATTTTAGAATGTTTAGAGAAGATAAAAGAACCACTTTTTACGTAACAAAAATGTCACAGGTGTACCGTTTTCCCACTAGGGGTCCATGAGGCTTCTGACGCTGGTGAAGTCCAAAGGCACTGTTCAGACTGCCATGTTATGAATATTAATTTAGAGATATTTCCGAAAATGTCGTCCGTTTACATTAGCGTGCAACTGGTATCTCGTGCTAATGATTGTCTAACACGCTCAAAACAAACAGGTGTTTCACAAGTAATGGCCGTAGCTTCAGCCAAACGGGCAACCAACTCTTCTGGTGCGCATATCAGTGTCTCGTACACCAAACGCCTCATCTCCCTCTTCAAAAAGAAATCTATAGAAGTGAGGTCGGGAGAACATGGTGACCACGGTACTGGCTCACGCCTCTCAATCCAACATTTGGGGAAAACATTGTCTAAATTTTCTCCAGCATCATGGCAAAGTCAGTTGGAGCCACGTCATGCTGGAACCACAATCGTTGCTTGACTGCTACTGGGACAGACTCCAAAATTTCCGTTAGTACTTCAAAAAGAAAGATACGCTAATTTCCTCCACTAAGTATGTTAGGTAAAAAATATGGCACAGCAATGTGGAGGTGAACAATACTAGCCCACACATTTATGGTAAATCTTTGTTGATGGTGCAACACACGAATTCTCTTAGAATTTTCTAACTCCCAAATATGGCTATTGTGACTGCTGAATATTTCTTCGCTTGCGAAGGCAATCTCATCAGTAAACAAAACATACGTTTGAAAGTAAGGGATGTTTACAATTTTGTACAGGTACCACTGGCAGATTTCCACGCACTGGAGAAAGTCATCAGCTTGCAGGTATTGTACCTTCTGACAGTTGAATGGATGCAAGCCCGTCTCGTGCAGTACGTTCCACACATTGGCATCGGTGTTATTTAGTTCCGTGGCTGTGGAGCTTGTGCTGATGGTCGGGTTGCCCTCAGTTCGCTGTAACACAGCTTCTTCAAACTGAACAGTTCGCAAACTGCGAGGTCCACCAGTCTCCCGTCGGTCTGCTCTACAGGATACTGTTTCACGAAGACGGCCCTCAAGCCTCTGCAATACAATATGATTTGGCAACTTCCTTCCTGGAAATAGTTCTGCTTACAAGCGCCTCCCTGCGTCGTGCCTCCCCCTAAATGAGATGCATGTCAACCATCTCGGTTACAATGTTATCAGCTAGCAAGAACCTGTAAACATCAGTAGAAACTTTCATATAAGTAAAAAATGAAATGAACAAGAATGTAACTGTTTATTCAGGGAAGTAGGCACAGCCAGCAGTAATGAAAACTTACCCTTCCTTGCAGTAATGTGTTGCATATCAGACTGCAGTGTCAACGTGTTGCATAGGAAACTGTGAAAACAGTTGTGAACGTTGGCCTGAAGTAAGTCTAGCGTCAACCCCTAGCGGGAAAACGATGCACCTGTGGCACTTGTGTCATAATGAAGTGTTTCTTTTTATCTACTCTAATAACTCTACAAAACTGGACACGCACTTTCTTTCAAACCCTCTATTTCACAGTCATTCCAATTATTGTTTATCAAATTTGGTGAACAGAACACTGGTGAAACACAGTAATGAGACTAGCCATTCACAGTTCACAAATCAGGGGAAAACACATGCAACTTTGGTAATATCTTTCGGGCAATGATCATATTACATGTGCAGACTAGTTACAGTGAATAGTGATAGCACACAATGTATACTAGTGTTATTATAGAAACACGAAAACAGATTATAGCTGCCTGTCACAGACTTTAGAATAAAAGCTTAAAGTCATGCTTTCATTGCACTCATTCTCTAAAAATGTGATTTGTGCTTAAGGTGTGTAAACTTCCGTCGACAGTTAAATCGTGCGAAATAACGTCACTTAACAACGTCATTAGTTTTCTAGAAGTCAGTATCAAAAAGCTGTTTTCGTAGTTGGAAACGTTCTGTCAGGCAGTTCCTCATCGACTTTTCAAACTCATCTATTTCTGATAAAATATCTTCTTGTGGCTGTTTCTTCGATCTACTGTAATTGTAACAGCAAAAATTGTAGATGTTCTGAGGTGGCCGTGCGGTTCTAGGCGCTACAGTCCGGAACCGCGTGACCGCTACGGTCGCAGGTTCGAATCCTGCCTCGGGCATGGATGTGTGTGATGTCCTTAGGTTAGTTAGGTTTAAGTAGTTCTAAGTTCTAGGGGACTGATTACCTTAGAAGTTAAGTCCCATAGTGCTCAGAGCCATTTGTAGATGTTTACTTATATCATTAAGACTTACACACTGCTAAACCATAGGTTTCCCTGACGTGTTCTTCACGGGAGTACGTAATTTAGTCGACTTACGGATTTGTAGAAGCGATAAGGATAAAATTAAAAGAATTTGCGTGATATGCTAAAATGCATCGACAGATTCCTTCTCCTTGCAGTCCTTGAATGGATAAGGGCACAAACAGATATCAGCTAGTGTTTGTTTGAAACCAGAAGGATGCGTTCATAGTACCGTGTTTTCTATTTCTTTGTCTTGTGGTAGACAATATAAGCGCAGTTACTACATTACGAATAAGTGAGCATAATGTTATTATTACATATACAAATCAGACATTCCTGTTCCAGACAGTATATCAACTTTCAAACATTTCAAAATAAATTTTAAATTTCACGTTCCTTTACAGTTCTACCCTAAAACAATAGAAGCCGAAAATTTACTTAAAAAGTTCCTTTTAGTCAGAACCATAAACTGTACTTTAATATTACAAACAATGGGCTGACCATAAAATTCTCTCGACAGTTAATTTTTTTTATACCGACAAATTTATAGTTTCAGCGAAAGATTTCTGATAAGATTGCTATCAAACTGATTAACGGTCAGTGCACAAAAACAGCTGACACGTTACGGTATCTTTGTGCGATATCTTACATATCGCACACTGGCAAGAACAGTGGCCCAACTCAAAAAATACAATACTTGAGAAAAACTGACTTAAAGAATTCTATGTAACTTATACTGAAAGAGTATAAGCTTCCTTTAAATTTCAAGTATGTAATTTTCGCAGTAAACTCCGTTATATTACATACAACAGTAATATGGACATGTAGTTCTGTTCTCGTCCTCTGCGACGTGTTACCACGTAATTATTAATTAGTTTTTTGAGTTATGTCACTTTTCTTGCTTTTCTAAAAACTTTTTGTTTCTGTTACTACCCCTCTTGCAATACTTTTGCCATCTTCAACCCCCCGTTTTTTTTTACTGTAATATAATAAGACATTCGAACCTACATCAGGCAAAATTAGCACTTAAGTTAGAATAAAACACGAAAAATGTTGGATCTGATTTAATACAAAAATACAAGATCCAACATTACAATTTATGGGCGTTAATACAATTCAATAAGGAACATTAATTAGGTACAATTTAAAGAACATAATTTACAAAAACATAAATCATAAATGGACTTATATAACGTAGCAATAAATTTTCGCCGAGAGGGGGATACAATATAAACTTTCTTTATAGCAGAAATTTCCATTTTTTTTCCTTGTACGCTGCCACGCACGAAATTTCTTAATATTTACAACAGCTGTAACTGTCAAAATAGTGTGTTTTCCTCCAGACATGCAAGGTATGCATGTATGTCTGAAGGACATTCTAATGTACGATACAGAAACTGTGTAAACACAGTCATTATAATAATCAGTGATATTAAAAATAACATTAAATTAATCGTGTACATGAAATGTATCACAAATCAGAAAGTGCCGCTCTTCTTGAATGAGCCATGCACTCCTGCCAGTAACAACTCCTGATGCGACACTGTTCGTGCCGTGTAGAATAATGAAGTAGCTTACAACAAAACTGATACAACTGCCCTGAAGTGGATAAACTGCGAGATAGAGATGTGACGGTTTTCGTGCACGTTGGGGCATTGCCCACGTATTTTTCAGTGACGTAAACTAAAAATTGCTTTTTTTTTACTTGTGTCACTTTTCTCGTCGGGGTGCAATATGTGTACATAATTTTCGAGTAACAAGCTCTGTTGTATTCCTAATTTCTTCAATTGTTATATTATTACTTTTTGTGTTCTTAGAATTTAGAACACACGAATGATATACGCTGTAAGCTATTCTATTATGTTTGCAGCATTTGTCGCAGGGGATCTTTGTTTTGATGACTCGGTTAGGCACAATTGTAGATGTTACTATGTCGCTTGGAGTAGGCGCCATCTATACTGTTTTGTGAAACCAGTGCGTACTTTAATCGCACGTGAAACAAACCCGATAGAGCGATTTGGGCTGATATCTGGCTGACATTCCTGAGCCCTTTACCGCAGAATAATATGACCGAAAACATTGTTTATTAATATAAAAATTAGAAGACCTAATCGAACAGTTGCAAAATGTGCAGAATATGTATCTAACAAAAAAGCTATGGAATTCCGGTATTAATTGAAAATAAATAAACAGAAGCTAGAATGAAACATCAACCGTTATAAAGGTCACATAAAAATAAGTGTCGGGTCTTACTGAACGTATCAAATATTCATCATTAACTGGCAGTTGGAGCTTTTGCAGGCAAGGACATAGTGTCATTTTTGTTCAACGAGAAATGATTATAAAACTTCCATTGGCAAATACTCTTTGAAAAGTTAAGTGATACACAAAGGTAATCGCATTACAGGCTACTCATTGCTATAGATTCTTATATTGTTTCAGCCCACAGAAACTGTAAAACTGAATTTCCACAATATTCACTCTTCGTTTGAGTTCCTCTCGTTACCCTCGCACGTATTTCCTGCCACGATAACCATCTGCTTGCAATGTTACTTTTTGTCGTCAATGTACATGTTGTTTCCCTACGAGTAAACCACTACGAAATGTTTCCCGAGTATTACGAAAAACTAAAATTGCTCCTTGTAACTGTTAGTTTATTACAGTTTTTGTGTATGTAATTCTCATGAAACCGAACTGCAGGAAATGGCAGTTGCAAATGCAATACGGGGAGCGCATGGTGGTTGTATTAAAGAGTTAATTTAATCGTGACGTAGAAATTCACTTTCGGCAACTAACTACTACAACATGAAATGAACATTAAATGTACAACGGCGTAGTGTACGAGTAATGCTATTTTTTTAATATTGCTAATTCAGTAATACGTTATGATGAAATGGACTATCAGGTCAGCATTTGAAGTGAGTATGCGTGAAGAACATCTACGGCAAGGTCAGTGACCTGCGCTGAGCGAGAAAACTTTCAAGGAATAAGTGCTCTCCTTGTCAGTTGCTTCAATCGAAACCAGTCGGAGAATCGGCGGCCTCGAAAGATATCGACAGGAAATTGTTAATCGCTTTATAAGCGATTTATAAATGTAATTAGATGTTTACGAAGAAGAAGTGCGCGCGCACACGTTACGAGTCGCTGCAGTAATTAAAAAGCTATTTGTGCGGTCCGAGAGCAGAGTTAGTGGCTACTTAATATTCAGTGGAGCTGTGCTCTGCGATCCATACGGTTCATGATCATGCATGCATCTGGTCGGCCCGTCTCCCGGCCCGAAAAAAAGACTCGACGAACGAAAAGTTGCCGGACCACATTCCACGGCTCCGAGTTCAGATACACATATACAACGGCCTGTAGTCACCATTTCACTAACATCGGACCGGCCGCGGACGGCAGCAAAAAATATATATATACCGTCTTGCCCTTTCTCAAGAAATTACGTATTGTTAATGTCATGAAATTTTAATGAGTTTCTGTACGCTATTCTTAGAAGAGATCTGTAATAGCTTTTAATTTTTGACATTAATTACCTACAAAGGAGTCGATTTGTTCGGCAATGGAAGTACGTCTCTGAAGATGCGAGCTACCGAAAACCGGTGTCGTATTACTAGTAGGTTCTAACGGCTGATTTACGCCCCTGCAGTGGGGTTTCATGTTTACTTTGTTAATCCAGGTGCGTTCTATCCTTCCATTTGATCTGCGTGTTACATCAGTACTAAATAAGCGATAAAATTTATCGTTTTATATCTTCGCCATTTGACAGCGAAAGCTTATAAACATAAAACTAGTCGACGCAGATAGCAAATACAGACAGTAGATTTAGTGTTTTATAAGAATGAAGCAGTGAATCAGAATCATTGAAGCCTTCATAGAGAGCTATTATGGAAAGCAGTGGTAAATTTCCCTCAGCCATGAGAGGCCATTACCCAGCCTCTAAATACCATATCTAAGAATAAAAGTTGCAGCACCACATACAAGTACGACACATGGGTGGAAATAATAAATAGGATGGAAAGTTCAAAGTTCTCAGGTGTCCATACAGATGGGAATTGAAACTGGAAAAAGCACATTTTGGAAATCCTAAAAGAACTTAGTCCAGCGATATTTGCACTTAGAACCATTGCAAATCTTTGGGAGAGACAAATCAGTAAGTTGACATGTTTTCCATATTTTCCTTCAGTAATCCCATATGCAATGATGTTTCGGGGTAACTCACCTTTAAGAAATTAAGGATTCGTTGCTCAAAAATACGTGTGGTAAGAATAATATTTGATGCACGCCCATCTGTTCAAGGAGTTAGGCATTCTGACAACTGCTTCGCGGTATATTTATTCGCCCATGACCTTTGTTGTAAATAATCCACTGCAGTCCTAAAATAGCAATGATGCACTTAATTATAATAACCGAAGAAAAAAATTGCATTCATTACTTCACATTAAGAATGTCTTTAGCACAAAAAGGGGAGACAATGCTGTAACCAAAACATATTTATCGCTTACTCAGTGATCTAAAATATCTGACAGATAGCAAAATACATTCTGAAAGCAAACTGAAATCGTTCCTCCTTGACAACTCCTGTTCCGAAGAGGAATTTCTATTATTGTAATGTGTAAAAGATGGTGGGTAGTAATTATTAACTCACATCCATATATTAAAAAGTACAATTGTAAATAATTAGCATGTATCTTCATTTACAAAATAACGTGTGATGTGAATATAAAATGAGTAATTCCACATCATTATGATTTATAGTGCAAATGATCCACGGAAAATGAAACTAATTAACTGTGTAACTATCTAACGCGACATTCCACCAGCGTGTTGATTAATTTCCATGAGAGCTTTTTCGTTTGGCGGTAGAAGCTCTGGTATTTATTTGTTCGTCAACTTCAGTCAGAAATAACTTACTTCTAATCCGACTTAAATAGGGCAGAATATTTATCCACGATTTTTGAAAGAAGAGTTTTTGGGCACTTATAAAAACCTAAACTGTGTAGAGCTACCTGGTATCTGAAACATGGCCTTTAGAGCAAGAAATTTAATGCGCTACTTCATATTATTCTCTGATACAAACACAAGCATTTCCTTCCTTATACATGTTCCACATTATATTTTACAATATTTCATTTAGTCGTCGAATGACCTCCTTCGAAGGCAGAAGATTTTCTCTGCATCATTAGTGTAATGAAAATTGCACTTTTGCCTGTTGCTTCACATTTCATAATTCTGAAATGTTCATATGACTTCTTTTCTTTTTTACACTTCCCTCGTTCATATTTAACACTTCAGCTTTAGCTAAATCAGATGCGACTTTCTCCATATTTTTATTGCTTATCCTCTTTTAATATTTTTCAGTACATGTGTTTCAGACATATTTTTATCAGAAAAATGAATTTTTAATTTGTTTCTGTCCGTAATTAGATATTTACGTCCCTAAACGCTGATATTAAGGAATCATTACGTTCACAAACTAAAGAAGAATGATGGGGCAGGCCGGTACAGGGGCATCATTTCGTTAGTTATTGTCATCATGTTACTGTTAGATGGTGAGAGTACGTTATCAAAATTTGATGCAAATGTAGACTTACTGCAGGCAAGATAACGCTTCACTTCGGTCTCCAGTAGAGTAAATGGCATTTTTGCCCGAAAATAAATGTGTAAACAATCTTTTCATCAATTTCAAATCCATTTATATGACGGTTTAAGAGTTATGAAATGACGTGAAGGCACTGAGTTACTTGTGGACTTTTCACCGTATTCGTGTAGTAGCACTAAATTTTATAAACTACTTTTTAACTTAAATTGACTGTTCAGCAGGCAGAGAAGTTTACTTCAGCCAGAGAAATACGATATAATGAAACCACGGCTAATTTTTTCCGTGTACTTTCTCTACGGTTATAATGTGTGTTAAAGCGGATCGTATTTGTCATTTTCTAAGTCACTGATGATCTATGATAAACAGTAATACTCCAACGAGCTGTGAAACACGTCTGCCTTTGTGACAATGTGTTGCGACAATTAGAAAGTGGCAGTAGGAGTAGATTTGCCAGGTTTTTCAACGAATATTAAGTGAGAAATATCAGTTGAAATGACCACCATTTCTTTAGGAAGGAACATATGGCGTCACATCAATATTAACAAAGGCGTTCATATATCTAAGTAACTTACATTTTATACGTTACAGAAATTAAAACTTCGGTTACTGCTTTATGTACAGTGAAATTAATGGAAGTAGCTTGTCGAGGATAAAAAGACTTGTCGTAGAACAAACGTTTCCCTAATTCTATCTATATTTCACAATTGCTCTTAATTTTCAGTTTTAGAATGTTGGAAGCTGGGTACAAAATCCGAGACGTAAAGGTAACTGTGATATAATGTGCTTTCAAAGTGGTGGGCAAGTATCATGAAAATAAACCCATGTCGTGTAATTTAATGGCCGTCATTAGCAACAGCAATACAAGTCTTATTTAGACCAGACGCGTTTCGCTTTATTTAGAAACATCTTCGGTGGTTAGGTTTTTTATTGTTTATTCCATTTTTCTTCGTCTTCGTCCTGTGTGTGTAGAGTATTTGCATTCGTACACAGCACTTTCACTGAGCTGTATAAATGTGTTAATTGCAAATGCAAATACACAACACATACACCTGGAAGATGAAGAAGAATGGAATAAACAACATTTTTGACCACTGACCACTGAAGATGCTTTAAAATAAAGCGGAAAGCGTCTGGTCTGAATCAGACTTTTATTCCAGTTGCTAAAGACACCAATTAACGTATACAACTGATATATCTACAACTGCGAAAATGAGACCAAAAAATAAACAAAGAAGACAATGTATATAAAGGTCCATACTTGTCATTTGAGGTTCAGGGGTTTTGCATAACTGATCATTTAGATTAGAATGATGAATTCGGAAAAGATTATGCTGGAGAAGTAGATGGCCTGGAATCTGACATATCGCTGATATGGAGTTAATGGTTTGACAGCTATATGGGACGGAGTTTTCGTAGTTTTGCTGCAGACAGAATTTATTTATGTGACTGGACGAGAAAATGAACCCCTTTCTTCGACTTATATGTGTACCCCACTATCTTCAGTATTTTTTTCGGTGGGAGAACGGTTGTTGATGGTCAGAACATGATGCGTTACCTTCAGTAGTGTGTCTTACGGACTTAAAAGATTATCGATGTTGACCATCTGCATTGTGTTATTTCTAGCGGTATAATCCTCCGCGGCTAATCCGCAAATGACCGTATTGTGCAACCGTCGGCATTCCGGAACGAACACCGGTACGGCGCTACTCTAGGACGTGTTGCGAGTCCTTAATAAGCACGTTCTACGGGAAAACAGCCTCTTTGTAGGCGAACACTGGTGACTGAGTCCGAGCCAAACATTTCGGAATGGCATTCTTGGAGAAAGGGACCGCTGGACACAGAGCACGACAGAGCTCAAGTAATATTTGAATGCCTCCGCACGGCCGCAGCAACGGCCGCCGGAAATCGATCGCGAGATCTTAACAGTTGCATAGCCAGCGCCGTGGGGCTACGTGCTCCGATCCATCTGATGCGGCTGCCGTCGCTAGGCAACCATGTCGCAGGAAACCCCGGGGTCCGAGGATACCATGCTGGCAGTTTGATTGTACAACTTTTCGGATTTCAGCAACTCTGGAAACCTCTCTCATCAGACTGAGGACACTAATGTGAATTTACTAAGTACAACATAACAAAGCATGGAATCAGTCGTGATTGCCATTCTTTAAATATTTGTCTCTTGACGCAAGTTTATGTGATTACATTCTGTCGTATGAAAGTCAGCTTCATAACTAAAACTCAAAAGCAAATGAAAAAAAAACCTCTATATATTTCACACAGTATAAAGGCAAAAGATAAAGGTAATTCGCGATCAGACCAGGAGGACCACGAGATGCCGACCGTCCGCAGTGTCATCCTTCCCATAGGTTGTGATGTGGATACGGTACGGAGGGGCATGTAATCAGCACATCGCTGTCTTCACCGTCATATGACGTATGAAATATAATATTAATAATAATAATTGTTATTATTATTGTTTTCATTATTATTAAGCATTTTCGCCTCCAGGACAGTGACTAACTTGAATGTTGCATGACTATTCATATTTTTCCTATTTCTTTCTTCTTTTTCTCTTCCCAAAACCTCTTCATTCTTTGCTGTGTTCCTGCTTCCTTTGCTTGTTTTCTTCCTGTCTTTTACTTCAGATTTCGTGTTCATAATTTAGTTTATGAATTTGGCTCTTTCATTTATCAGTTTAGTTCTGATCCCTGCTTTCTTATATCTTCTTCTGTTTCTTGAACCCATCTTCAACTTGAAAAATATAATAATTCTTAGGGGATATTAATATTCTCATACAAATGTGCAACACTGTGGTCTTATCCTCGTTACGGAATTTCCATTATCACGAACTTAAGAAGATGTCCTGCAGGATTTTGTGTAACAGAACAGAGGGATTAAAAAAATGAATATCATTCGACGATAAGCTCATTCGAGACGGAGCACAATCTAGGACTGTGGAAGGCTAACGAAGGATATCAGCCGTGGCCTTTTTAAAAGAACCATCCCGGAATTTACCTTAAGAAATTTAGGGAATTCACGGAAAAGTTAAATTTATACGCCCATTCAGAGATCTGAACCACTGTCCCTCGAATTGCCAGTCCAGGATTTGAATTCGTGCGCCAAGGTGGCGCCATCTGGCAGCGGGCATAAAGTGAACCATAAAATTAATGAAGTAAAATGTGTTACAGTATGTATTATGTAGTACGTACAGAATAAACAAAAGACGTATTTTGTTTACATTTTTATTTGCGACACCTAACTGTTTCCTTATTTTGATTGTACTTTTATTGTATTAAAAATAGCCGGCCGCGGTGGTCTAGCGGTTCTAGGCGCGCAGTCCGGCACCGCGTGACTGCTACGGTCGCAGGTTCGAATCCTGCCTCGGGCATGGATGTGTGTGATGTCCTTAGGTTAGTTAGGTTTAATTAGTTCTAAGTTCTAGGGGACTGATGACCACAGATGTTAAGTCCCATAGTGCTCAGAGCCATTTTTTTGTATTAAAAATATGTACGGAGTCTGCTTAGTATCTGAGTGAAAACTTTAACCCGTGGTCTTACGTTTCATATTTTAGGATTATTTAGTGACACTGATGTTTATTTACGTATTCGCCTGTCATGTACAACAATTATATGAAGAAACGATGCTTTCCGATTGTGCTATAAACGTTATATATTGCATATTCTAACATACTTTATATAATGTAGTTATTGTTATCAATATATGCCGCTACTACATGTATTTTTTCATTATTCTCTCGGTTATGTCACATACAGTCTAAGAGCATTCTTCTTAACTTAATCTAATGGGAGCATCGTTTTATCGATGTCAGTTAAGATTATTAGCTTGATCTGTGAACAGGCAGCCTTCTGTGGTATACTCCTTCTGTGTTATTATCTCCACCGTTAATGTGATTTTCCTAACTGACTGTAATATAGGGGCTAAATATAAAAGATTTACACGTCACATATGAATGAGAAGGAACAGCAGAGCACCACAGGTAAGGTTGCGTCTGTCGTAGTTTCTCAGTGACTACCGTGGTTTATATTTCGTCTAGCGATTTCTGAAAGTTCCAGTTTGGGTCACAAACATAAATATACAGGGTGTTTCAAAAATGACCGGTATATTTGAAACGGCAATAAAAACTAAACGAGCAACGATAGAAATACACCGTTTGTTGCAATATGCTTGGGACAACAGTACATTTTCAGGCAGACAAACTTTCGAAATTACAGTATTTACAATTTTCAACAACAGATGGCGCTGCGGTCTGGGAAACTCTATAGTACGATATTTTCCACATATCCACCATGCGTAGCAATAATATGGCGTAGTCTCTGAATGAAATTACCCGAAACCTTTGACAACGTGTCTGGCGGAATGGCTTCACACGCAGATGAGATGTACTGCTTCAGCTGTTCAATTGTTTCTGGATTCTGACGGTACACCTGGTCTTTCAAGTGTCCCCACAGAAAGAAGTCACAGGGGTTCATGTCTGGCGAATAGGGAGGCCAATCCACGCCGCCTCCTGTATGTTTCGGATAGCCCAAAGCAATCACACGATCATCGAAATATTCATTCAGGAAATTAAAGACGTCGGCCGTGCGATGTGGCCGGGCACCATCTTGCATAAACCACGAGGTGTTCGCAGTGTCGTCTAAGGCAGTTTGTACCGCCACAAATTCACGAAGAATGTCCAGATAGCGTGATGCAGTAATCGTTTCGGATCTGAAAAATGGGCCAATGATTCCTTTGGAAGAAATGGCGGCCCAGACCGGTACTTTTTGAGGATGCAGGGACGATGGGACTGCAACATGGGGCTTTTCGGTTCCCATTATGCGCCAGTTCTGTTTATTGATGAAGCCGTCCAGGTAAAAATAAGCTTCATCAGTAAACCAAATGCTGCCCACATGCATATCGCCGTCATCAATCCTGTGCACTATATCGTAAGCGAATGTCTCTCGTGCAGCAATGGTAGCGGCGCTGAGGGGTTGCCGCGTTTGAATTTTGTATGGATAGAGGTGTAAACTCTGGCGCATGAGACGATACGTGGACGTTGGCGTCATTTGGACCGCAGCTGCAACACGGCGAACGGAAACCCGAGGCCGCTGTTGGATCACCTGCTGCACTAGCTGCGCGTTGCCCTCTGTGGTTGCTGTACGCGGTCGCCCTACCTTTCCAGCACGTTCATCCGTCACGTTCCCAGTCCATTGAAATTTTTCAAACAGATCCTTTATTGTATCGCTTTTCGGTCCTTTGGTTACATTAAACCTCCGTTGAAAACTTCGTCTTGTTGCAACAACACTGTGTTCTAGGCGGTGGAATTCCAACACCAGAAAAATCCTCTGTTCTAAGGAATAAACTATGTTGTCTACAGCACACTTGCACGTTGTGAACAGCACACGCTTACAGCAGAAAGACGACGTACAGAATGGCGCACCCACAGACTGCGTTGTCTTCTATATCTTTCACATCACTTGCAGCGCCATCTGTTGTTGAAAATTGTAACTACTGTAATTTCGAAAGTTTGTCCGCCTGAAAATGTACTGTTGTCCCAAGCATATTGCAACAAACGGTGTATTTCTATCAAAAATGGTTCAAATGGCTATGAGCACTATGGGACTTAACATCTGTGGTCATCAGTCCCCTAGAACTTAGAACTACTTAAACCTAACTAACCTAAGGACATCACACACATCCATGCCCGAGGCAGGATTCGAACCTGCGACCGTAGCAGCCGCGCGGTTCCGGACTGAGCGCCTAGAACCGCTAAACCACCGCGGCCGGCTATTTCTATCGCTGCTCATTTAGTTTTTATTGCCGTTTCAAATATACTGGTCATTTTTGAAACACCCTGTATCATTATCTTTTGATGTTAATAATAAAGGCAAGGATATATTCCCATGCGGCTAAAACCAAAAATATTTATTAGACATTTTCTGAAAACGAATTGTCCATTGAATCGTAGTTTACTGAATAATATAAACTTGTGCACGTTGTGACTAATTTATAATTTCTTGTTGTGCTCCAAATCACCAGCAGCTGTATACTGTATAAGAGGAGAGGAAGCTGGTTGTTTTCTACGCAAAAGATACAGAGAGAGGGCAAAAATATGGAAACACAACACATTACAATTCCTAACACAGTGGAGAAAAACAGTTGGCATTCAAAACAGCTTCCAGTCATCTTGGAATGGATAAATACGGGTCCTGTATGGCTTTCAGGGGAATCTTGTATCATTCTTCCGGTAAATTAGCGTTAAGTTCAGGTAACGATGATGGAGACAGATGGCCATCAGGCGCCCCTCATTCTGAACCACACCACAAAATCTAAATAAAACTGAGATCGGGTGACTGTGGCGGCCAGGGCAAATGTGACGATTTATCCTCGATCTCACAAAACGCGCGCTGGACGATGCGAACGGTTTGAACGTGTGTCCTGTCCTCTTTTAACACAGCATCACCATTGGGAAACAAACATTGTAACATGGAATGGACATGATTGCCCAAAATGCTCACATAAGCCGTGGCAGTAATGCGCCCTTACGGAGTAATCATGAGGCCAATAGAATACTATGATATGGCTGCCCGTATCATCACCGAACCCTCGCCATGTTTCACTCTTTGGATGTAAACACGACCAAAAGTTGGAAACAATGGGGAAAAAGGACATGAGGCGTAGCGCAATATAACGATCCTGCCTTGGAGGTGGTTAAGTGGGAGATGTGTTTCAGAGCTGGATAGTGACAGATGGCGACGCAAGACTGGACGCGCACGTAGTTTATGTATCTGCCGATAGAGGACAATATTGGATACGGGGACTATGATTTTAGTTTCGATTGTGCCCACTAGAGTGCACTAAAGTAATAGAATGTTTTTCACAAACTGTTCTAGTACTTTCATAAAGTGTTATTATGTCTTTTTGTGTATGTAAAATGTTATAAATGTGTTTTAGTAGTATGAATGATGCGTGAGTGTGATTTAAGGTTAATATGAAGATAATTGTTTAACGAGTTATATTGTAGGATTTAGTGTGGGAACATTACGAAGAAGTATGGATATGAACAAAGGGGATTCTTGTAGAATAGATTTGTAAAGTAAGTTTATGGTAAAGGAAAGTTAATTCAGGTATAAATAACAATAGTAAATAACTTTATGCGTAAACTAAACTTCAGCATATTAGATAATTAGGTCGGTAAAAAGTGCAGTCGTGAGGTTTACTATTTTGCCAGTGGTTATTGATGAAAAGCGCGGACTGACGCGGGAGAATGTTATTTTGCTATTGGCTATTGAGCAAACTGACCAATGGTAAAGCAATATTCTTCGTGCGCCTTTCTCTGCTGGTAGAGAAGACTTAGAGTATTCTAGAGAAGAGTCGAAGCCTAGCCATGAAAAAGATCGGACGTGTGTAGTAGTAGTTCCGATGGAAACGATAAGTTGCCGGATCTAGCAGTATTTCATACATGAAAAGTGTTGGAAAGTGACGGCATAATTATTCTGATGTGTGTGTAGAAATTTCGGAATTTTTAAGTGAATTTTGTGACGAGAAAAGACATATATTTCGCGTGGCGTATTGAGTAGGTCGGTGGCTAAAAACTGTGACTGCATTTCGTACCGACAGACTTAATATTTGGCGAGCATTATCAATCAAAAACAATCAGTATTTTTGTAGCTATTATGTTTTCGGGAAATGCAATACCATAAACTTGCTAACGTGAGTGAAAGGGATTATGAGTGACTGTTTAACACTAGCACGGGCTTGGCAGTGATACTTGTTCACCTAAGTTTCAGAATATATTAATTGAAGACAAAATTTCCAAACTTTCATTTGTGTGAAAACTTCCTTCCGAAACGTAGATTAGTGACTTAAATTGCAGCCTGGTTCACGTCGAAGTACAGTAGGTTTCGCTCGGCTTTCCTACTGATGATCTCCTGAGACAATGTTCACAGGTAGGTGCAGGTCGGTCGTAAAGGGACGGAAAGAACCGCGCCGCCGCAGACTCATTCGATCAAATGGCCGTCTTCCATTGCTACGTAGTCCAGGTTCTATGACTTCAGCACCACGTTTTCCTGTTACGGAAATTTTCATCATTTTGGAATTCCAGCTCGTTCCCATCTTATGGAGCTCCCTTCGTGTTGTTTCGTTGCTGACAGGGTTCGCGAGTGCGACATTCAATTCTGCACTGACTTTTTTAGCTGACGACCTCGTATCTTTCGTCTCAATCCTCTTCAATTACCGTCCGTAACGATCAGTCACCATACAGTTTCGTCTGCGTTCTTACTTAACGGATGATGTTTTTCCTGCATTCCCTGTGTACGGTATTAAATCTTTGATCCGATGCCTCTTGAAACACCAAACACTTCGGCTCCTTTGGTTACGGAAGCACCCGCTATACGAGCTCCAACAATTTGCCCAGGTTAGAATACACAGCGCTCCGACATACTGGATCTCTTCAGTCACATAAAATAATTGAAGAAATCACATGAAAAGGACCTTTTCCGTCATTCACCCTCTCTCACTCAACCCGATCCCCAATTTCATTTCACATCTTGCCCCTCATCCTTTTCCACCAACTCATTCTCCACCACGCTACTATGCATTTATTGTCCACTAATCTTTGCTTCACCTCCCCTACCCCCCCCCCCCTCTCCACCTACTCACCACACAAAATTAAAACTCCATCACTAATACTTCATTTCGCTTACACGTACATAAATATACAGTAATATAATTAAATAGAATAACACACATATAATGAACGGCAGAGAGAGAAAAAAATATAGATCAAAGAAAAACTAGTGGTAATGTTGGCAGCACTGCAAAACACGATACACACCTAGAAGTTTACAAATAAACAGTGAACAGTGGTGAACGAAGTTCTGCTGTGTTAAATATCAATAAAACATAGCTCGGCAAAGCAGCGTAAAATTAGACCACAATTATCAATGCCTAATGAAGAAAGGAACGGAAAACGTACTAGCACACGACATTAAACTTCGGTTACACGATAAATCAGTCTAATCTAAAAGCCGTAAATTCAATTAAATACCTAGGTATTTCAATTACGAGCAGCTTAAATTGGAAGGAACTCATAGAAAATGTTGTGGGGAAGGCTAACCAAAGACTGCGTTTTATTGGCAGGACACTTAGAAAATGTAACAGACCTACTAACAAGGGAACCTCCCCATCGCACCCCCCTCAGATTTAGTTATAAGTTGGCACAGTGGATAGGCCTTGATAAACCGAACACAGATCAATTGAGAAAACAGGAAGAAATTGTGTGGAACTGTGAAAAAATAAGCAAAATATACAAACTGAGTAGTCCATGGGCCACATAGGCAACATCATGGAGCATGTTGGCTCATGAGCGCCGTGGTCCCGTGGTAGCGTGAGCAGCTGCTTAACGAGAGGTCCTTGGTTCAAGTCTTCCCTCAAGTGAAAATTTTACTTTCTTTATTTTTGGATAGTTATTATCTGTCCGTTCGTTCATTGACGTCTCTGTTCACTGCAATAAGTTTAGTGTCTGTGTTTTGCGACCGCATCGCAAAACCGTGCGATTAGTAGACGAAAGGGCGTGCCTCTCCAATGGGAACCGAAGACATTTGATCGCAAGGTCATGGGTCAACCGATTCCACCACAGGAAAACACATCTGATACATTCTATACGACACTGGTGACGGCATGTGCGTCACATGACAGGAATATGTTGTCGACCCACCTAACTTGTACACTTGGCGAATGGGTAAAAAGATTCTTCTACCTTGCCCGATTTAGGTTTTCTTGTGGATGTGATAATCACTCCCAAAAAAGTGATGAAAACATAAGAGTTTGTCACATAAACTGAAAATAAAAAATTAAACTTTTCACTCGATGGAAGATTTCAACTAAGGACCTTTCGTTCCGCAGCTGCTCATGTTACCACGAGACCACGGTGCTCCTGCGTTCACAGTGTCCTTGATGTTGCATATCTTACCATGAACTACTCAGTTTGTATAATTTGCTTATTTTTTCACAGTTCCACACAACTTCTTCCTGTTTTCTCAGTTGATCTGTGTTCAGTTTTTCAAAGCCTATCCACTGTGCCAACTTATAACTAAATCTGAGGGGGGTGCGATGGGGAGGTTCCCTTGTAAGGAGACTGCCTACACTACGCTTGTCCGTCCCCTTTTAGAATACTGCTGAGCGGTGTGGGATCCTTACCAGATAGGACTGACGGAGTACATCGAAAAAGTTCAAAGAAGGTCAGCACGTTTTTATTATCGCGAAATATGGGAGAGAGTGTCACAGAAATGATACAGGATTTGGGCTGGACATCAATAAAAAAAAGGCGTTTTTCGTTGCGACGGTATCTTCTCGCGAAATTCCAACCACCAACTTTCTCCTCCGAATTGGAAAATATTTTGTTGACACCGACCTACACTGGGAGGAACGATCACCACTATAAAATACGGGAAATCAGAGCTCGTACGGAAAGATACCGGTGTTCATTCTTTCCGTGCGCTATACGAAATTGGAATAATAGAGAACTGTGAAGGTGGTTCGATGAACCCTCTGCCAGGCACTTAAATGTGATTTGCGGAGTATCCATGTAGATGTAGATGTAGATGGGCGGAAAATCACACAGAGAATACCATAAGTAACGGCAACAACGTGTTAACGAACTGTTTTCGATTTAGAAAACAAATCAAATCATAAATATCTTTAATTATACATCACAGATGATGCTTTACTTCAACGAAGCGAAACGCGTTTGGTAAAAAAAACACACATTTTCTTGTAGTTGTAACGACGGAACAAAAATACACTCAGAAACTGCAATCGAACTACGGACAATACGGCCACGCAAACGAAGAATGAACTGTATCAAATGGTTCAAATGGCTCTGAACACTATGGGACTTAACTTCTGAAGTCCCCAAGAACTTAGAACTACTTAAACCTAACTAACCTAAGGACATCACACACACCCATGCCCGAGGCAGGATTCGAACCTGCGACCGTAGCGGTCGCGCGGTTCCAGACGGTAGCGCCTACAACCGCTCGGCCACCTTGGCCGTCTGAACTGTATCGATTTATTTTGCAAAGTGTATCTTAGATTTTACAACTGCATTACTTAGACGACCAGAACTTCAAGAACAGCACACGTTACACTGATTTTTTTGCGAAGTTCATTAGAATTTGAGCATGTCGTCTTATGACTTGATGATGTAGTTTAATAAACTGGAGGTTTTTCCTACTACGAAGCACTGTCCTTAAGATTTGTACGCAGCTGCTTAATGAGGTTCCTACAAGGTGATTATGAGTCAGTATCACGAGTTATTACTCTCAATCGCTAAAACGCTTAAAGATTTTCTGTTAGAGAAATTAATTACCAACAGCCGTGTTTCATTTGACGTTAACGTACGAAATCGTGACAAGCAACTGAACTTACTACCTTGCTCCTTTCTGAAATTGGCTTTACACGAACAACATCAGTTTGCAAACACAGTCTTTGTGAAAATCTCCCATACGTTTTCGTCGGTATACGCTCGTGTCAGAGGTCAGGGTGAGAGCTATTTTGCTTGCATAAAACCAATTAATTTAGTTTATGGAAAATGCAAACCTCTTTCCGTTTTTATGCTTACCTATGAGATTGGTTACAATACGTACATTGTGAATAAAATATACTATTTAGGGTAACTGATTTATACGCAACGAAATTACGAAGTCGTGCTGAAAATTAATGTCTCCGAATAATTTCCGAGCGAGGTGGCGCAGTGGTTAGCACACTGGACTCACGTCCGGCCATCCTGATTTAGGTTTTCCGTGATTTCCCTAAATCGCTTCAAGCAAATGCCGGGATGGTTCCTTTGACAGGGCACGGCCGACTTCCTTCCCTCATCCGATGAGACCGATGACTTCGCTGTTTGGTCTCCTTCCCCAAATCAACACAACCCGAATTATTTATGTGAAAACATTCTACGTTTTTACTCTTCACGTTTTACGTATTTATTTTCCAATATAGTTACCCTGGTGACGAACACCTTTCTCCTAACGAGCGACCTGTTTGTCGAAACCGTCACTGTAGAATGTTTGACTTTGCTAGCGGAGGCGCAACCTCACTTCTGCTTGCATCACTTCAACGCTATCAAATTGAAGTCCTCGAAAGTGTCCTTTGAGTTCTGGAAACAGATGAAAATCGGATGGGGCCAAGTAGAGACTCTGTAGAGGCTAATCGATGACAGTGAACCCAAAGCGGCAGGTTACTGCAGATGTTGCACCGGAAGCGTGTGGTCTGGCATTTTCACGCGGAAGGAGAGGTTGCTCCATGTGTGGATGAACTCTTCTCACGCACCGACGTAGTTACGTTACACACCGCCATTTTACACTCTACAATTCGGAGCCCTCTAGCGGCAACTTCCGCCAGCGAAGCGGGAAAGTCAACTGAGTGATAGGTATGACGCGTAATAGCTGAACCAATATTGAGAACAGAATAAAAGAAAATCGGAAGTATTATTTTTTAGCACGCACTCGTACATTGATGACAGCTCTCGGGTTTCGAATTGGACTGTGTTGAAATACCACTGAAATGATATTTTTGCTTTTAGGGAAGTAGGAACACTATTATAGAACTCTGATGCCTTATAAGAATTAAACTCAGCCAGACGAAGCTACTTCCCTCAGTGCACTCCACAAATTAACAACACGGTCTCCTGTATATGTCGTTATTTGGCGACTCTGGTGCATTTGCGGCCAGTGTTAGCAACTCAGTAACCAGTTTTTTCGCTTATAGAAATCCTCTGCGTGCTATACCTTGGCTTCAGCGTCTTCATCAACATTGATATTTCGGTTTCGTATAGCCCGTCCTCTTTTTGTCCTTCCTTATGGTGCCTGTCCACTCTACAGTGTGATGCATAGGTGTACAACTACCATTCTAAAACAAAAGCAGTTGAATAAACAGAAGTCAAGCAGTATGAGACGGTACAGGGGAAAAGATGTGAGGCTGTATTACCAAAATGGCCGGCATCTTGGATGCAGCTCGTAATTTTCAAATGGAAAATGGGTCACGTAACATGTCAGACTGACAGATAATTACACGAGAAAATAAACGGTGCCTTTCATTTGAGTGTAGCTTTATTCATCCTCGAGTTATGTGCATAATAAGACAAATTCAGGATACAACATGTGCTCAAGGATTTATCCAGCTTGTTATAAGGTTGCTGTTATCCTATTCATCCACTCCTCATGGACAATAACCAACATATGCAAGGTGTCCCAGAAATGTTGCAACAAACTTAGAGGGTTTGTAGAGGGTTCTTTGAGGAACAAATCAAGGATAGGAACCTGTGTCCAGAAACGTCATCCAACGACGCTACTGAGTCTCACATTTATAGACGCCGGCGCCTACCACTATGCTACCCTTTCGGCAGCAAACGTGACTTTTTACGCTGACGGACCGTAGGCGGGATGTCTCGCAGTCTTGTTTGTTATTCAGTGATCGCGACCGATTGGCATGATAGCCAGTGGATAATATAGAGTTAGCTGCTGCACAGACAGGCCTTGTCTCCTATGAAGGTAATGCTCTGTTGCCTTGGCGGATAATGGTTTCAGACAGGTTTCCATCTGCAGTTTATTTTCCTCCCTTAAACCGAAAAAACATTAGAAATTTTAGACGGTTCCAGCAGAAAAATAAACTGTGGATGGAAATCCTTGTCCGAAACCATCATCTAAGAAGACAAAAGATTCCTATCTTCGATTTGTTCCTCAAGTCTCCTCCTACAACACTTCGAAGTTTGTCACAAATTTTCTGGGACATCCTGTATACCGGAATGCGATCCCCAAGCATCGACAATCCACTCATTGAGGCATACAAAGGTTCTAATCTTATATACACAATTGACTTCACGTGGCCCCACAGACATAAATCTAACGGAGCTGAACCTGGGCAACGTGATGGCCACTCCACCGCATATGGGAAACTGGATATCCAGTAATCTTCCTGTAATAAAGTGGATATCACCGTGCTGAAAGAAAGACGGAAATGACCTGTCTTCACAAAACGGCTACTGATCTTCGTCTAACAACTGTAGATAACCACAAGAGCGTCTCTAGTATTCTCTTTCCATTGTCCTTATTTTATTTGTATTCACATTTGTAGCTTTCCAAGTTTTTGCCCCATGTGCACTTTCTTTCGCTCTTCCGTAAATTCCACTGTTAGTATTCTTAAGTAGATCTCTGCTCTACAGCATGCTGTTTTGTCAGTGTATTGCTGCCCTAGCTTATCCACATTTATTCACAATTTCTGTTTCTCTGTGTTCTTTAGTTGTTATTGAAAATCCTAGGTATACGAGGTATAATCCTCTATTTTTATTACTTTTTTCCTGTCTGCAAATTATTTACATTGCCTCCAACTACTACGTATTGTCTTTTTTGAGTTCATTACCAGTCTCCCAATTCTCGTACTGTTCTGTAATTCCCGTGGCAAATGATGCACGTCACCTTCCTAGTCTGCTAGGATCATCTGATAGTTAGCAAACCATAGGCTATAAAGACTACTTTCTTCAATATGTATTCCCATGTAATGGGAAATCAGCTGATAGGTATACCTGCTTAAAGGAAGTGCCTCTAACTAAGGGCTCACCTCCAGAGGATGTAATGTTTCCAAGTAGAGAAGGAATTAGCATATTTCATCAAAATATAAGAGGTATTAGAGATAAATTTAGTGAACTGCTAACAGATGTTAACTCTGAAATTATTGGTATATCAGAGCACCACTTAAATAATTTGATAATTCAGAGGCTTCCTTTACCAGGCTACAGATTAGCTGGCTGTTTCTCAAGGAGTTCCTTGCGGGGTGGGGGAGTGGCTCTGTACGTAAAAAACAGTATTTCATTTGAGTCCATACACGTATCACGACACTGCACTGAACAGATATTTGAAAGTTGTGCGGCATTAGTTGAATTTAGTGAAACTAAACTTCTAATTGCTGTTGTTTATAGGTCCCCTAACTCCGACTTCAGAGCATTTTTGCTTAAGCTAGAGAGGGTTCTTGATTCACTTGGTAGGAAGTGCCAGAAAGTAGATCTATGTGGTGACTTCAATATTAATTTTGTACATGATTGTGCAAGAAAAAGGAAGTTGGTAGATCTCCTAAATTCATATGATCTGATACAAACTGTGTTTTTTCCAACTAGGGTGGGGGGGGGGGGACAGTAGCACAGTCATAGACAATATTTTTATTCATTCTTCATTACTAGATGGGCATTCTGTTAGTAAAAGGGTGAATGGCCTTTCAGACCATGATGCACAAATTTTAACACTAAAAGGTTTTTGTACTCTAACCAATGTCGTATTTAATTACAAACTACGTAGGAAAGTTAATCCAACAGCAATAGAGAGTTTTTCAAAACTTGTCAAGGAACAAGAGCGGCAAGATGTTTATAGTGCCGATAATATAGATGATAAATACAATGCTTTCCATAACACATTTCTTATGCTCTTTGAGAGTTGCTTTCCATTAGAACATTCTAAACGGGGTACTAGCAGTAATGGACAGCCCGGTTAGCTGACTAGTGGGATAAGGATATCATGTAGAACAAAGCGGGAATTATATCAAAATGTTAGAAGTAGTCACAATCAAGCTACAGTAGCCCATCACAAACAGTATTGTAAGGTGCTTAAAAATGTTTTTAGCAAGGCAAAAAGTATGTGGTATGCAAATAGAATAGCTAATTCACAGAATAAAATTAAAGCCATATGGTCAGTTGTGAAGGAAGTGTCTGGTCAGCAGCAGAAGGTTGACAATATAAAGTCAGTTTGCAGTAATAATATTTCTGTTACTGATAAATCAGATGTATGTACAGTATTTAACAACCATTTTCTGAGCATTGCTGGTGAATTAAATAAAAATTTCGTATCTACAGGAAATCATATAAATTTCTTAGCAAATGCCTTTCCGAGATTGACGTCTGATATACTCCTCTGTGATACAGACAAGAGGGAGATTGAGACAATAATCAAATCACTGCAGACTAAGGACTCTCATGGTTATGATGGAGTGTCTAGTAGAATATTAAAGTACTCTGCTGCACATGTTAGCCCTGTATTTAGCCATATTTGTAATTTTTCCTTCAGGAATGGTCAGTTTACAGAGCGATTAAAGTACTCAGTAGTAAAGCCGCTTTATAAAAAGGGAGAAAGGGATAATGTAGATAATTTTAGACCTATTTCTATGCCATCAGTGTTTGCAAAAGTTATCGAAAAGGCTGTGTATGTAAGGTTAATTGATCATTTTATATCACACGATTTGCTATCAAATGTACAATTCGGCTTTAGAAGTCGTTTGACAACTGAAAATGCTATATTCTCTTTTTCTCTGTGAGGTACTGGATGGGCTAAACAAAAAGTTTCGAACGCTTGGCGTATTTTTTGATTTAACAAAGGCATTTGACTGTGTTGATCACACAATATTGCTCCAGACGTTGGACCATTACGGAATAAGGGGAGCAGCTCACAATTGGTTCAACTCTCACTTTAGCAACAGGCAGCAAAAGGTCATTATTTACAATGTTGATAACGGCTGTGATGTGGGATCTGAGTGGGGTGCTGTCAAGTGGGGGGTGCCCCAGGGATCAGTGTTGGGGCCGCTCCTGTTCCTTATTTATATAAATGATATGCCCTCTAATATTATGGGTAACTCTAAAATATTTCTGTTTGCTGATGACACTAGCTTGGTAGTAAAGGTTGTTGTGTGCAACATTGACTCGGTTTCAAGTAGAGTAGCACATGACCTCAGTTTATGGCTTGTAGAAAATAAACTAACGTTAAATCACAGTAAGACTCAGTTTTTACTGTTCCTAACACACAATTCAACAAAACCTGACGTTTTAATCTCACAGAACGGGCATATGATTAGTGAAACTGAACAGTTCAAATTCCTAGGTGTTCAGATAGATAGATGCTGTCGTGGAAAGCCCACGTTCAGGATCTTGTTGAAAGACTTAATACTGCCATTTTCACTATTCGAAAGGTATCAGAATTGAGTGATATTTCGACACGTAAATTAGTCTACTTTGCTTATTTTCATTCACGTATGTCGTATGATATTATGTTTTGGGGTAACTCTTCCCATTCTAGAAGGATATTTTTGGCCCAGAAACGGGCGGTTCGAGCAATAAGTGGTGTGAGTTCACGAACCTCTTGTCGGCCTCTTTTCACGGGTCTGGGTATTTTGACATTGGCCTCTCAATATGTATCTTCCTTATTGTCGTTTCTTGTTACCAATATTAGTTTATTTCCAACAATAAGCAGCTTTCACTCGGTTAATACTCGGCAGAAATCAAACCTCCATTTGGATCGGACTTCCTTAACTCTTGTTCAAAAAGGTGTGCAGTTTACTGCTGCATCCATTTTCAATAAGCTGCCACTCGATTTCAAAAATCTTAGCAGTAATCCACGCGCTTTGAAATCGAAACTGAAGAGTTTCCTCATGGTTCACTCCTTCTATTCTGTCGAGGAGTTCCTTAAAAAATTAAGATGATTCTCATTGTATTGCTGAAAGCGTTTGCTTAAACTTATGGACTGATTTTCTTTCAGGTTCATGAACATTTAATTTTATCTGTTATTACTTTTTATGTTGCAAGTTCATGTACTGACACGTTCGATGACCTTGGAGATTTGCTCCTCAATTTGGTCCTACGGAACTTGACATTTAAATAAATAAATAAATAAATACTGTTGATGATGTTTGGTTTGTGGGGCGGTCAACTGCACGGTCATCAGCACCCGTACAAAGTACCAATTTTTACACAGTCCATTTTCTTTTCACAGTCCAATCTAACCACTCTCATAAATGATGATGATGATGAAGACAACACAAACACCCAGCCCCTGGGCAGAGAAAATCCCCAACCCGGCCGGGAATCGAACCTGGAATCCCGTGATCCAGAGGCATACCACGAGATGCAGACATGTAATGGTACTTTCTTCTCCAGTTGGACAGTGTTTTTGTACGAATACCATAAAGAGTGTTAGTGACGTACAGCATCCTTGCCTTAATTATTACGGATCTGTATAGTTCTGATAACTTCTTATCCCATTAAAATATTGAGATGATTTAGCTGTCAGCTTAAGTCATTCTGTTACAATGTATAACAACCAAATGAGAGAAACAGTTGCATATGCCCCTTGGAGGATACAAAAGCTGGAAGACTTCCCTACCTACTAATTACTTGCTTCAGCAAAAAATATTTTGTCTGTACACGATCTTCTATCCTGGATTCCACACCGTTTCTCTGCCAGCTAAAGTCGCTCCTTCATTCCACTTTTGAGAAATTTACCATCTACTTTTCCCCACTATCGACACGACATTCATACCACTGTAATTAGATCATACTTCTAAGTTTCCATTCTTGGCGATATTGTTTATTATTTGATCAAATGTATCCAAACACCTATGATAATTCTGAATTGACCACTAGATGTCACCAGAGGTGGATCGGCCAGCATAAAATGAGGTGCGGGGTATTTTATTGTCAGTAGAGAAGCAGCAACAGATCTTCTATCCCGGATTCCAAGCTGTTTCTCTGTGAGCTAAAATGGCTCCTTTATTCCACTTTTGAGAAATTTACCATCTACTTGTCCGCGCTATTGGCACAACATTCATACCCTGCAATTAGATCATACTTCTAAGTTTCCATTCCTGACGATATTGTTCATACATTATTTGATTGCCGGCCAGGGTGGCCGAGCAGTTCGAGGCGCTACAGCCCGGAACCGCGCGACCGTTACGATCGCAGGTTCGAATGCTGCCTCGGGCATGGATGTGTGTGATGTCCTTAGGTTAGTTAGGTTTAAGTAGCTCTAAGTTGTAGGGGCTGATGACCTCAGAAGTTAAGTCCCATAGTGCTCAGAGCCATTTATTTGATCAAATGTATGCAGATACCTCTACTTAATTCTGAATTGACCACTAGACGTCACCAGAGGTGGATCAGACAGCATAAAATGAGGTGGGTAGTATTTTATTGCCAGTAGAGAAGCGGCAACAGAGGAATGAGTCGTTGAGGAAAGTTCAGTGACTTGGAACGTGGACTAGCCATTGGATGTCACTTGAATAACAAAGACACCATGGACGTTCCTACTCTTTTAAAACTGCCCAAGTCGATGACTGGTGATGTGACTGTGACGCAAAAACACGAAGGAACAACCACAGCCAAATCAAGATCAGGCAGACTTTATATTCTGACGGACGGGGAACCGCGTGTAGTAGCCGCGCCCTGTCACGGTTCGCGCGGTTCCCCCCGTTGGATGTCCGAATCCTCCCTCGGGCATGGGTGCGTGTGTTGTGCTTAGCATAAGTTAGTTTAAGTTAGATTAAGTAGTGTGTACGCCTAGGGACCGATGACCTCAGCAGTTTGGTCCATAGGAACTTATCACCACGGACAGGGACCGTCGAGCGCTGCGGAGGGTGTTTGTAAGAAATCGCATGAAGTGAGCGGAAGGAATCACGCATGAGTTCCATAGCGCTAGCATCAGTGCAACTAGCACAGTAACTGAGCGTATGGTGTTAAAAATAATGGGAACAGTGGCCGGGCAGCTCTTCGTACGCCACACATTTTTGTTGTCAATGCTAAGCGACGCTTGAGGTAGTGTAAAGGGCGAACCACTGGGCAGTGTACTATTGGAAACAAGTAATTTGGTGCGATGAATCTTGCTGTATGCATTGGCAATCCGATAGAAGGTTTAGGGTTATGCAGATGCCTCGAGGACGTTACCAGCCGTCATTGTAATGTCAACCGTATGATGCAGACGAGATGGTGTTTAGTGCGGCGGGGGATGTGTTCTTCGTGACTAAAGTATGGTCGCCTATTTCGCTTATGAGAGCGATGAATGTGGTCACATTTTATAGCATTGTATACTGTGTACACTAGGGGAGCAGTTGGGATATGATTTTTGTTTGTGTCAGCATCATAATATACCTGGACATAAAGCAGCATCTGTGAGATAATGGACTGTGGACAGTAACATTCCTGAAATGGTCTGGCCTGCCCAGAGTCCGACATGAAGCCTATGGAACACCTTTTGGAAAAGGTAGAACGTGGACATCGCTCCAGACGACAGTGCCCATCACTACCTCCTCTAATTTTGGCTCTTGAGGAATAATGGACTGCCATTTCTTCACAGACATTCAGACACCTTACTGCAAGTGTCCCCAGCAGAATCAAAGCTGTCATAGAGGCGAAGGGTGGACACTGCCTATCTTAATGTCCACTAATAGGTGTGTGGATACTTTTGAACAGATAATGTATAGGGTCGTTTTCATTTCTGAGGTCATGATTTTCGGTAATACGCATATTAAATGATGTCGTCAGTATTTCAGTTTTTCTGGTCCGGTTTTTAGATACTCACTAACTATACTTTCTGGTCCAGGAGACTTTACCTCTTTTTTGGTAAATAACAGGTATACACGCCTCGCTACTCATCTTTGATATTCAGAGTGGATTCTCTGGTGCATATATCTCTTTTAATGAAACTATGTGTTGTGCCTAGGAATCCCGCTTACTCGGTTCGCTAGACAAACAACTCGTATTAATGACTTTTATTACAACAAAACAACACAATACTTAACTTTGATGAATGTGTTGCAAGCAAGGGGCGACATACAAAAAAATCAGTGTTCTTCAGAATACACAATCACAAGTCTGTGCTACATAGAGATTCCTAACGAAGTGGCTATCGTTGACGCTGACATCGAAGTCGCTAATCTTGAGGCTGCTGTTGACGTGGGCTGCACCAGTCGGACACGGCGCTGATGCCCTCTTCACCTTGGGACCGCTGCTGCCGCGTTGTTGTCCTGGAAGGGAGGTCAGTCAGCGTGCGATTGGCTGACCCCTTCTCACAGCCTTCTCTTCTCTATCGTTCCTGACTGGCGTGCCGGCGCTTGACTATACGCGGTAACACTATGCATAACAGACAAGGCCAAGAGGGACTACCAACAGTTTGCAAGGTTCAGATTCCGTTCTAAAAGAGAAGCAATATTTAACACCCTGCTGCTGATGAGGTCATTAGAGACGGAACACAAACACAGATTGGTGAAGGCCAGAGAAGAAAATACACTACTGGTCATTAAAATTGCTATACCACGAAGATGACGTGCTACAGACGCGAAATTTAACCGACAGGAAGAAGATGCTGTGATATGCAAATGATTAGCTTTTCAGAGCATTCACACAGGGTTGGTACCGGTGGCGACACCTACAACGTGCTGACATGAGGAAAGTTTCCAACCGATTTCTCGTACACAAACAGCAGTTGACCGGCGTTGCCTGATGAAACGTTGTTGTGATGCCTTGTGTAAGGAGGAGAAATGCGCACCATCACGTTTCCGACTTTGATTAAGGTCGTAGTGTAGCCTATCGCGATTGCGGTTTATCATATCGCGACATTGCTGCTCACGTTGGGCGAGATCCAATGGCTGTTAGCAGAATATGGAATCGGTGGGTTCAAGAGGGTAATACGGAACGCTGTGCTGGATCCCAACGGCCTCGTATCACTAGCAGTCTAGATGACAGGCATCTTATCCGTATGGCTGTAACGGATTGTGCAGCCACGTCTCGATCCCTGAGTCAACAGATGGGGACATTTGCAAGACAACAACTATCTGCACGAACAGTTCGACGACGTTTGCAGCAGCATGGACTATCACCTCGGAGACCATGGTTGCGGTTACCCTTGACGCTGCATCACAGACAGGAGCGCCTGCAATGGTGTACTCAACGACAAACCTGGGTGCACGTATGGCAAAACGTCATTTTTTCGGATGAATCCAGGTTCTGTTTACAGTATCATGGTGGTCGCATCCGTGTTTGGCGACTTCGCGGTGAACGCACATTGGAAGCGTGTATTCGTCATCGCCATACTGGCGTATCACCAGGCGTGATGGTATGGCGTGCCATTGGTTACACGTCTCGGTCACCTCTTGTACGCATTGACGGCACTTTGAACAGTGGACGTTACATTTCAGATGCGTTACGACCCGTGGCTCTACCCTTCATTCGATCCCTGCGAAACCCTACATTTCAGCAGGATAATGCACGACCGCATGTTGCAGGTCACTATTCTTGATGAACTGTGGTATCGTGTTGAAGACGCATGGGCAGTTGTACCTGTACACGTCATCCAAGCTCTGTTTGTATCAAGGCCGTTATCAAGTCCAGAGGTGGTTGTTCTGGGTACTGATTTCTCAGGATCTATGCACCGAAATTGCGTGAAAATGTAATCACAGGTCAGTTCTAGTATAATATATTTGTCCAATGAATACCCATTTATCATCTGCAGCTTGGTGTAGCAATGTTAATGGCTAGTAGTGTAGGTTCAGACGAACCAAGCTGACATATTCCTTTAGCGCTTAAAGGAAACCACGGAAAACCTAACCATTGATGGTCATTGGGGTTTGAACTCTGCTCTCTCCGAAGGCGAGGCAAGAGTATTAAATACTGTCCCAATTCACACGGTTTCTACACCGATTCAGGATGCGTACTGTCTGTACAGAACTACTTTATATTACCTACGCACAAAAATATGACCAGTCTGCAACTTAATAGATAGTAATCCACACGAGCATTGCATAAAAAATAGTCCCTGCTGTGTTAATATATGGTGGTTCATTACTGCACGCCACTGGTAGTCGACAGTTCCTATATATCGAAGAGAAAAAGTCTGGTCACGATATATTAATGAACAGAATCAGTTCAATAATCAGCGTGACTTTTTAAATTACTTTCCTGTTTATTACATGACCGCTGTGCCACTCCCAAGGAACCATTATTTAAGGTAACCATGATATAACTACTGTTTTATCCAAGCTAATAGTTAAAAATATACGTTGAAACTGGAGGCTACCTGGAAAATAATAAGACTAAGTGTTTATTTTTATATGGGTAAGCAACAGTTACTCCGTTCGTACGTGAAGTCGGAAGATATTCACAGTGGTTATTTTTTAATAAAGGCCCTACCCACGTCAAAACGAACACAGCTTAAAAGAAAGCAATACTACTCTCCGTGGATTGTTGCGAGAGTTCATTAACTCCATTCTTCTGTTTGAGTAAGATATAAATTAAAACAAGAAACAATAAATTTGGGCAAGTGATTCGTATGAGTCAACCGTTGGTCTTTTATTTCAACAATTACGAAGTATTCGTTCTGTTATTCCTCAATGAAAACTAAATTTCATAGTGAGTTTACTGAATCTGGGGGTTGCAGGGATAAGATCTGTCTAATATATTGTCTTATTACGGAATCTCGGTACAGGATCAGTGAGTAAGACCTATAGTGAAAATGTAATTGAGCGATGTGGAGCGGCGGTTAACACGTGGGCCTGGTATTCGGGGGAACGGGGTTTAAATTATCGTCCTACGGTCTTGATTTATATTTTGTGTGCTTTCCTTAAAATCACATAAGGCACATATCAAAGTGATTCACCAAGAGAGGTGGCGCAGTGGAACATTCTGTATTGGCATTCAGTGGTTCAAATCCCCGTCCGCAGTACAAATATAGATTTTCTGTGATGTTTCTACATCGCTTTAGAAAATGTCGGGATGGATCCTTTGAAAAGGACATGACCCATTTCTTTGAGCATTCTTTCGCAATCCAAGTTAATGCTCCGTCTCTAATGACCTAGTCGTCGACAGGAGGTTAAACCTCAGTCATACTTCTTCTGTGAGAAGCACAGCCAGCTTTCTTCGCCGTCAATCTCCTTGCGCCATTCTACAACATATGAAACAACGACGAGTAGCGTAGACATCCTCTGCTGAAATTAACGGAAATGTAGAAGTTCTTAAGAACAGAAGCTCACGTAGTGTTGATGGAACTTCGAAGCTTAAATTATATTGAATAATGGTTTACAAACAGCTGGACTGAATTATCATAACAAAGAGCATAAAAAAGTGATGGATAATTCAAGCTTGAGACAGTCACGTCTTTTAAATATTCAGGCGTAACACTTCCAAGTGATATGAAAAGGAACGAGCACGTAAGTATGGCAGTAGGGAAGGCGGATGGTGGACATCGATTTATCGGGAGAGTATGAAAAGGAGACAGCGTTTAGAATACTAGCGGCGCTAATGACCATAGCAGTTTTGCGCCCTAAAACAAAAAAAGAACACTAGCGCAATTCATTTTTGAGTCCTGCACAAGTGTTTGGCATCCCCGCCGGGTTGTATAAAAGGAAAACATCGAAGTAATTCACAGGCGGGTTGCGGGATTTGTTACGGTAAGTTCGATCAACACGCAACTGTTACGGAGATCTTTCGTGACCCCAAACGGGAATTTCTGTAGGTAACACGACGTTCTTTTCGTGGAACACTATTGGAAAACTTAGAGAACCGGCATTTGAAGCTGACTGTAGAAGAAATATGCTGTCGCCATTTCCCGCAAGGACCACGAATATAACACAAGACAAATTAGGGCCCGTATGGAGAGATGTAGACAGCTGTTTGTCTCTTGAAGTGGAACAGGAAAGGAAATGACTAGTAGTAAGACGGGACATCTTTCGCCTTGTACCGTACGGTGGCTTGCGGGGTATGTATTTAGACGTAGAAGGAAGAGAAAATTTCGGCGACAGCAGAAATGAGCAGTTGAATTAGAAATAGCTGCTGTACGGAAGAGAGAGACAGCACGCACTCCTGTTGCCTCGGTGAACTGAATATTTCTGTATGTCACCCGCGTGGGATGTCGTCAGACCTTGCACTCACCGCCTATGTCAGTCGAGTGCAGGATGAGTAACGCGTGTAGTATCAGCACGTTTCGTCGCGGTTGTAGGCTGGCATATTAGACCATCCACCTACGATATCGGGAATGCTCAAGGGGCACACGTGTCACCGTATTACGAATTTACTGCAGGTACAGAGTCCAGTCACATTAATGCGACCACCTGTCAGAAGCCTGAATAACCGTCTTTTGCAGCGCTGACGTGCAGGAAGAGTCTGTGAAGTTCTGGAAGGTACCGACAGGGATGTGTAGCCACACCGAATCCAGTGCCGTCTCCAGTTGCGCTACGTTTCGCGGTTGAACATCCGTGACGCGAACAGCCCGATCGAGGTGGCCACACAGATTCTCAACTGAATTTAAATCCCAGGAGTTTGGTGGCCAGGGGATTATTGTAAACTCTTTCTGGTGCTCTTCGAACCACACACGTACACTGCGAGCTGTGTAACACGTTGCATTGTCCTGCTGGTAGGTGCAATCGTGCTGAGGAAAAGACAAACTGCATGTAGGGGTAAAGATGACCCGAAAGAATAGATGCAAACTGTTGTTGATCCATTGTGTCTTCCAGAATGACGAATGCTACGAAAACATTCCCCAGCCCTTAAAGCTCCATCCTCCAGCCTGCACCCTTCCCACGATTGTTGAAGGGCAGTAGATGGAAACAGCCATGTGTCCTATGGAGCATGAAACGTGATTCATCCGAAAAGGCCCCTTGTCGCTACTCAGAGGACGTCCAGTTGAGGTACTGGCGTGCAGATTCCAGCCTTCGTCGCCGAGGAACAGCAGTGAGCATAGGCGCATGAACAGGCGTCTGCTGCGGTGACCTGTACACAGCAACGTTCACTGAACGGTCGCTGAGGAGACACTGTTGGTAGCCCCTAGGTTCATCTGGCCGGTCATTTGCTCAGCAGTTGCACGTTTATTCGCCCGTATGAATCACCGTAGGCATCTTTCAACCCTGTCATCTATGGCTCGTGGTGGACTACAGCTGCCTCGACGCCGGTTTTGGATAGCACCATTTTGCCATGCATAGTACACTTTACCATGGCAGCTCGCAAACTATTTACAAACTTAGCTGTTTCGTAAATGCTTCTACCCTTGGTCTGAAATCCAATGGTCATGCCATTCTCAACATCAGATAAATTGCTCTGTTTCCGCATCACTAGAACGACTGCACTGCTACCTGCGTCCATTCTCCCCCCTCCCCTCCCGCCTCCCCGCCCCCCCCCCACACAATATACATACCCTCCACTGCTAGTGCTGCCACATGACATTCCAAGATGAAGACCTGGCCCTGTCTGACTACCCCCAGAAGCAGATTTTAGGATCTCTTAATTGTATAAATTACAATCTAAACATAAATGGATGATGAAGGCCTCTAATCCTACTAAATGATAAACGTTGTTCCTGCTTATGTTTTTATTGTAGATTAAAAAAGCCTTTATATTACAAAGTTTACATTTCCTAAGTAAAATTACTAATCAGTTGTCTTACTCTACCCCTTATTACGACTGCGCGATCTAACATCGATATCGCGAAATGACTGACATCATCTACGTACCAAACACTAGAGGACACTACTTTCAAAGACGATCTACAATGGAGTGCAACGTCAGTGGAAATAAATCGTACGTGATCACAGCTGTTTAGCCTTACAGCCCCTAATAAGCCAAAGCAATTAGCAATATCACCGTATGTACTGCGCCGGAGTGATGGTTCTCGTACACGTCTGCGACGATGGAAGAACTCCAGCCACAAAATAAACTCCTTCAAAGAGTAGGACAGCTGAAGGCGGTCCTCTGACTACTATACCCCAATTCTGTCTTCTCCTCTCTGAGTTCTACAGACGAGAAACGCGAACTCCCAGCCACAAGGACGGAGTTCAGATAACTTCTCAACGTAAGTATAGGGAGAAGAAGTGTTCTCAATCACTGAACGCTGCGTACTCAACGACGACTTCCAACCCGGAGGCGAAGTCCAGAATCGTACAATTTCACAACAGTACAGTGCCTAACCGTTCTAACTATAAAATCTCGTGAGAGAAAAGACAGCAATTCCGGCCGTATCAACAAGAAGCTGATTTCGAACGACCGTCACACATGGGAGCTAAAAACGGAAGACCTCGTCTCTCCAGCGCTGGCTTCTCAGCAAGGCTTGGCTTCCCACCCTCGTAATTCCGAAAACGAATCATATTTCCGAAACCACGGAATATTCTCCGTCTCTACAGATCCTTCCGAATGCCGACCAACCAATTGTCGTCCAGCGCGGAAAGTTTGCGAGGAAAAACCTATATTCGTACAGTGGTACGCTTCTGAGTAAAAATCCTTGGAAATAACCCAGCCTGCGTGGTTTCCGAGGTGCCGCTTCTTCGTTCCTCTCAACTGCGTCCAAGATTTTCGTAGCTTCCGAAGTATAATCCTTCCGGTTGAAACGTCCCCTTTGAAATATTATACAAGACTGTGCTTAAACTGACACACAATATTTTTAGCGCAACGCAATCTGACTTTCAAAAATCCCTACAAAAGAATGGCCCTCACTAACATTAACCTATACCTGTCACAAATCACTTACCTCACCAAAAATCTTCGTTACTCGAGCTACTGCAATACAGCGAGCGCCACTACTGCCAGCTAAATAAAAGATTCAAACTACTGAAGGCACTAACTACTAATAGGCATAGTTAGCAAATGAAAGATTTTAATAGAGAACAAACAATGTATTTACCTTAATAATGTTGAAAAATCATAATATACATAGCAGTTCATGACATCCAGTCTTACAAATTTCAAAACTCCGCCAGCTCTCTCCCCACATCCACCACTGCTGGCGGCTCACCTCCAACTGTGCAACGCTACGCGCTGTTAACAGCCAACTGCCCAATGCTACAATGGCGAGTATTACAACAATGCCAACCAGCCACAGACTGCACACATCACAGCCACTGATTTTCATACAGAACCTAAACAGCCTACTTACATAGCCCCCATGCTCCCCACAAAAAAATTTGCAAATTGTTTTGGGCACTGGCCAATACAAATTTGTTAAAATTTTTTCACAATTACAATGAAATCAAATGTACACACCTATAGATACAATGTTGGTCAAAAGCTAAAATTTTCTCACAGTCCATGAAGACAGTCCTGATCATTCATCACAGTAAAATTGCAGTGTTTTTTTTTCTCAAAGTCTGAGTAGTAAAAGAAAATGCACACGGAAGTAGTGGATTTCCATGCAGTGCTGAAGTAGTGTTGTCCCTCCAACGGAAAGACAGTGCTGACTCTTGACATGCAGACAGGTAATTGGCCACAACAGAGCGAACCCACAGCAGAGTCAGTCGAAGTTTTGAAGAATATTGGTAGGTAGGTCGTCACAGAGTAGACCCACTGTAGTCCTGGTAGAGATTATGGTATTGGTAGGCCACCAGAGGTACAGACGCACTGCAGTCCTAGTAGAAATAATGGTACTGGTGAGTCAGCAAAGGTGTAGACCCACTGTAGTCCTTGTAGAAATAATGGTATTGGTGATTCATCAAAGATGCAGACCCACTGTAGTCCTTGTAGAGATGGCCAGCAGCCATCTGTTGTGACTGTGCAGGTGCACAATCACCATTGAAGAGTCTTGCGGATAATATAGCAAGTCCATAGCCACCACTTGTGCACTCTCAAAGTTTTTGGAATTGTCCTTAGAACCAGCAATGCTGTTGTCCAGTCCCTTGCTGAATTATTAACACACGTGCAAACACTAACAGTCCCTACTTCTCGCATATTGTCCATATACTATGACCAACAGAAACGTGTGCAGTGAAAAGGAACTTACAAGTTAATAATATGATGAACTGGTGTCAATTACAAGTTTATAACATAAGAATACAATTACAAAGGTACAAAACAATACAGATAACATTTGTAGTACAGGCTTTACAAAAGAATCGAAATAACATATACATCGGTGTTACAGGAATTATGACATGAGTATATACATAAAAGATCAGAATAACTTTCGAAACATCAACTTCACACATGAGCATTAAAACAGAACAGAATAAATAATGTCTAAGCATCTTTACAAAGTAAATAGCATATTATCAGAAAATTCTACAATGTATATCTTATTAGCTAAACACATAAAGACAGGAAAAATACAAATTCACATAGCATAATAACACAAAAATACAGGACAGGGTTTGTTTTCAGTGTGACATTTGGTACTGCAGTCCACCCTAAAACTTCATTCCATATATCTTTCCTCTTATTTCAACATTTGTTTCCACCAAAAAAATTCTATCCAAGCACGCTTTCTGGATTTATATGTTCACACATTTCTTACCTCATTATTTATTTTCCATTATCTTACCTCATCATTTATTTCCAAGAAAATCCTACCTAAACCTGTTGTCCCTAAACCCTACTTTCTTTGTTCATATCCTCTTTCAAAATACTTTTTTGGCCAAACCATTTTCTTATAGCTTCTCAATGCATTTCTTCCAATTCATCACAACTTGTTCTCTTATATGGCCTACCCCATCTTAAGCTAACTTAAATCTACTGAGCTCAGATGCTAAACTAAGGGACGAGGCAATGCAGCAGCAAAAAACAATTAACACAAACAGCCATGACAAAAAATGCCAATTTGCAAAGCAAGCAGCAGTAAATCTAAATTAACAGATAAAATGCAACATTACAACTAATATGAGCCAATGTGCAGCAACAAGAAAAATAAATCAGTAGTAAAACTGGCTTAACAGAGTAATACAAAGTTAAATTTAGTAGCACTATGCCTGGCACACAGCAGCAGCAAATGCAATAACTTATACCTAAAAATGACAAAGCTAAAGCAGAAATAAATAGTGCACTAAAGACAACAATGCATATCAGGGAAATGTCTATTCACATCTTAGTGTCTATGTAATTAAAGTGGTGCATCACAAAAACTAATTCTACAAAAAATTACCAAGTACTTGAAAAGAAAATTATATATGCAGTTACTGTTATTAGTCCCTTCTTATTGTTCTTTCCATTCCAAGAGCTCCTTTTTCGAAGAATGTAGATCAGAAAATAATTATTTAATAGATCTGTTGACAGAAAGTGTTCACATTAGCAAATGCATTTAAGTTTATTTTATAAAACCAATGCTGCAACACAGCTGGAAAACAGATATCAAATGAAATAAGCAATTACGCAAACCAAAGCATAAAAACATCATTCAATAGGTATGTGGCATTTCGTAAGTCAGTAGCTCTCAATTCTCGTAGAAAGACACTTGTCATAATCAGGTCTGCAGATGTAAGAATATTTCCCATCAATTCATAAGCATTTCAGTAAGTAGCACAAAGTATGAGTAATCATATGTTTGCAAGTAATGAGCGTGTCGTATTTGCGATGCTTTCTACAAAGGAATGTCAATAGCGAGGTTAATGGCCTCTTTTTTTCTCCACCTAATGGCTGTTTCTCCAGGCGGCTGGGACAGCTGGCCGCTCACGACGCATTACGTCAAGGTCACTTGGCTTTCTTAACGAAATATTTACGACAGCAGTTTGCGCTACGGTGACAGTCTCATATAAAAAATTTCAGAGATCGAGAATTTGCGTTACAAATGTGTAGAAACAAAATCCTATAAATATAATAGTGTCCAAAAAATTTTCGACAGCATTGTAATACATTCATGCATGTACACACATTTCATAATTCTTAAAGTACGATTTTTGGTTTCCAACATCCTTTTTCACAAACCAGAGTCCCTAACCACTACTCATTATTCCTTACCTTATTACACATATACATATTCGTCGACACTTCTTCAATATTTCATCATAATAAATACATATCATAATAAACATTCCTCAACAGCATAATATACATCGTCGTCGTAATAATAACATCATAACACCTCAGTCAAATCTCAAAAACGTCGTAGCTTTCTGCAATAATTTCAAACCTAAAAAAAGTCTCTGCTCATTTCAATAATGTCAGCTACCTCAAACGTACTCTAAAAATCATGATCCCATACCAAATACATCATTCAAAGCTGTCGTAGTATCACAATGGTTCCGAAAAAGTATGAACAGTTCACAAAGTACAGACAAAATACAATTTCATAAGTGTGAAGTTACCCAACTGTGTAACTGCGTAAACATGTGTCACTGATGTAGTAAAAAAAATGTTTATCTCTCAGTTAAATGATCAGATAGCTGTGTAATTTGTGTGTTAGAGAAATATGGTGCCGATGTGTAAAGTTGTATAAGCAAATACCATATTAGCTAGGGCTCCTTGTGCTTGCCAAATACATGGTACACAAAGTAAGCGTGTACCGCCCTTAGGATTAATGAATAATACCCTCAGGTGTTACAGATTACAGCAATGGAATGAAATGTATCACAGAAAACCTTTGGATCATTGTACTTCAAATATCTTTAAAAATAAATCTTTTAAGTACAAAATTAATCACTCAAATACGTGTACTGTAGCGCTAAACTGTGCGTCTTGTTGTAAGATAATCTCTGTGGAAGTGTCGTAGTTATCGTCCTCCGAAAGCTAAGTTCCGCAATAGTCAATGTACTTACCTCATGATAAACAAAAGTGAAATGCTTTGTGTATAGATATCTTAGTTATTACTCTTAGCGCCGTGATGAAGAAAGTACTGTGCTGTAACGTATTGTTGTGCTACGGAAAAGGCTGTCTCATTGTAGCTATAACACAAAAGTTACTACTAAAACATGTTTTACTTTCCAGAATAATTCAGAAAAACTGTGCAGAAATGAAAGAGAAACACCGCAAAAGCAACATTGTAAATTGTCACTCATTGGTAGCGTCATGATAAAATCGTGTAGCTGTCACATAAACTAACCACTGTGTCATCTGGTATCTCACAGAAAGTACTTTAAATCCAGAATGTATTTTCAAGTAAACCAAAATGTTGCATTAAAATTTCATTAGCAGTACTGGTAAATGTTCTAAGTATGTGAGCCTTATAGTCATCACGTAATCGTGCAACTAACAAGCAAGAATGTACACACACAATAACACTGTGACGTCTGTTCACTATAACAATGCATTCGTAATTTCTGTTTAAATAAGTTCTCTTGGTTCTTGAATGGATAGTTAACTTTAAAACATTGTTGCATGTTAACAGTTTCTCAGTGTGACAAATTGTACTAGTAGCGTGAAGTGAAAAGTTTTATGGCAAAGATTAAGTTAAAAAACAGATCATCTCTCAAGAAACGGTTTTACATGTGAAATGTGGTGCAATCATTTACCCTTTCTAGTGCGCAGAGTTTAAACTTCCAAGTAATTATCATGTTGTATACGTCGTTGCGGAATGCTAAAATTTTTCTCAAGGTTAGCGTCTATGTTATTTTTCGCTGAGCCAGCCTGCGGTGCGAGTCATTGTCTGTCTCTTTGTTGGCGCGCGTCGTTATTGGGATTAGGAGACCTAACTTCTACAAATTCACCTTGCCGAGAGGGCCCTGCGCTCTTTGAATCCCGCCAGTTCTGATGAAATTCAGGTCTGTCGTTATGATTATATCGTCTGTCGTCATGTCGGTAGTTCCTGTAGTGTCTTTCTTGTCGGTTAAGTGGTGGAGAATTTCTCCCTGAATTATCACTGCATGGTGGACCGTTGCGTCTGAAGTTATTGTCTCCCGTGATAATAATTGTTTTGGTTCCCATATTGTCTGTTTCTATGATTGTCTCTGTGATAGTCATTACTATGGAAATGCGATCTTTCTCTATAATTATTTTTACTCTGCGAACGGTTGTCATACGGGTGGTGTCTGTTTTGGTCACGATTTACGTTGTAAGAATAGCCTTGTCGTGTCCAGTTATTATTTCTGCCATTGCGGAATTGTGACGGATGTGACCTGTAATTGTTGTGCTCCTGTTTTCGCATCCCGCGATTGTCAGTGTCGATTTCCAATTCTTGTAACAGTCCCTGAAAAGCTTCAATGTCGTCTTTGCAACGTCCTGCTAAAATAATATGTCGTAAATGTTCAGTAATTTGATTAAGCAACTGCGGATGAGTTCTGAGGGGCTGTATGGGTTAGACAGGCACTGATTCTTGTGCAACATGTCTTCAAAATATTTCACAAGACTGGAAAATTCAGATTGTTCAAAGTGTTTCATCATCATGATGCTATGTTTTACTCGGTCTTGTGTGGCTTGAGCCCAATATGCTGAGAGGAAGGCATGGTAAAATTCTCCTTCACTGTGGCAACCGTGAATGACCGATCGCATTCTTACAGCTGGTTCGTTCTCTAAGTAGCCACACATACATTCTAATCTGTGCTCTAACGACCAGTTGGGAGGAAAACAATGATAGAATTGATGGAGCCACGCTTGTGGATGAATGTCGTTGCCAGAATTCTTAAATGTTTTAAATTTACGTGTAGTAATGAAGAGCTTATAGTCAAAATCATCATGTCGGCGAGTCGCATATCGGTCATTGTTACGTCGTTTCGGCGGTTCCATTTCAAAATTCGGTGCACCTTGCCAATTTCTTTCATAATTTCCGAAATGTGCTGTGTTATTATTTTGTGGTTGTTCCGTATTTCTATGTCCCTCTCCCCGTAGTGGAGCGCGAGTGTCCTCTGAAATATGTAATTCTTGTATTACTTGTGCCAACTGATCTTGTACTTCCCGGATTTTTCTTTTGTACTGTGTATTGATTTGATTTTGATTTTGTTTGAATTTTCTAATTTGTTCATACTCTTCAGTGTCCGTGAAGGCTACAGGTCTTGTGTCATTCAGATCATCATCTACCTTTGTAGATAAGTTAGTGAACTGATCTGAAAGTTCGGCTACTTTATCCAATAGTGAAATTATTTCCTCTGCGCGTTTTTCTGAACCAAGTTTCAGAGTGTCCATTTGTGTTGAAATCGTATCTACTGTGTCCCTTAAGTTTTCCTGAGTTTTTGCAAGTTGCGTAACTGAATCGGTAGATGCAACTGAGTCAATTTTAGCTTGCAAGGTGTCGTGATTTTCATGAACAATAGTCTGCAGTTCTTTTATGGCTGCTTCGTGATTCTGTAATGCATTTTCATGACGCGAAAAAATAGGTTGGAAATGCTCACAAATTTGTGTTTTTACGTCATTACAGACTTTTTGACATTTCGATTCAATGTTATGTAACTCAGTAGTTAAATCTTCACGTGTTTGTTCAAGTGTGGTGTCTAACTTCCGAAGATTTTGTTCCATTGTGTCCAACTGTTGCTGTGTTTGTCTCTGGTGTTGTTCCATTGTGCCTAACTTTTGAAGATTTTGTTCCATTGTGTCTCACTTTTGAAGCTTTTGCTGTGTTTGTCTCTGATTTTGTTCCACTGTGTCTAACTTTCGAAGATTTTGTCCCATTTGTTTATGATTTTGTTCAAGCGTTGTGTTTAACTTTTGTAGCCTTTGTCCCATTTGTTGCATTAACTGTAATAACAATGCACTGGTGTCTGAAACATGTTCCTCAGTGCTTTTCGGTAGTGAAGTTGCACCGGCAACATTCACATTTTGACAAGCAGAAAATGTGTCTTGACTTATTTGAGAAAACGGTGAGGACCCAGAACCTGAATCTGCAGTATTTTCAAGATTGTGTCCTGTCATTCCCGATTCCTGAGGCGGGCTGTTGCCGACCGATCGATCGATAATGCTTCCCTGTTCACTAATAGTTTCACTGTCTACACCATTATTTGCAGCCCGCTCCATTTCCCTATGCACAGTTACCAAATTACTACTTTGAACATTAGTTAATTCATTACATGGTGGCGCTAACACATTGCTTTCGTCTTCACTGTCATTTCTCAGTTTACATTGGAGCCTAGTATTACGTTTTTTACACGCCATTATTGTCACAATATTTCACACGACAACACAGAAAAGCACAATTTGAAGAGCAAAATAAGAAAACACATTAACATAGCACTGAAAATAATATCTAGTTAATTGCAAGCGCAGCTGCGAAATACTTGGTGCAAATCTGCATGCATGCCACAACTGTTTTACTGTACAACAATGAAAGACTGCAACTACAAAGGAGATTCTCTCTACAATTACGCGCTAGCAATAAACAAAGGCTGCACTAATTACACAAACTACAAGAAAAAAATCAGAAGATTCCAGTGAGGTATCCTCGGCTAAGGGTCGACATATGAAACATCCCCTTAGAACAATTATACATGACTGTCCTTAAACTGACACACAATATTTTTAGCGCAACGCAATCTGACTTTCAAAAATCCCTACAAAAGAATGGCCCTCACTAACATTAACCTATACCTGTCACAAATCACTTACCTCACCAAAAATCTTCGTTACTCGAGCTACTGCAATACAGCGAGCGCCACTACTGCCAGCTAAATAAAAGATTCAAACTACTGAAGGCACTAACTACTAATAGGCATAGTTAGCAAATGAAAGATTTTAGTAGAGAACAAACAATGTATTTTCCTTAATAATGTTGAAAAATCATAATATACATAGCAGTTCATGACATCCAGTCTTACAAATTTCAAAACTCCGCCAGCTCTCTCCCCACATCCACCACTGCTGGCGGCTCACCTCCAACTGCGCAACGCTACGCGCTGTTAACAGCCAACTGCCCAACGCTACAATGGCGAGTATTACAACAATGCCACCCAGCCACAGACTGCACACAGCACAGCCAGTGATTTTCATACAGAGCGCTACGTGGCGTTACCAATACAAAAACCTAAACAGCCTACTTACACGGTTCGGTTACAAGATCGGCCGGTCGCGACTCTATTGTGCTCCAGCGCTTAGGTGCTACGACGTTCGTCTTGCTTTTTCCTGTGTTTAAGCAGGACCAACACACCTGGGTGGTCCTTCCACTCAGGGCTTCAGTTCCGCCAGCCGTTTCATTTCCACTGCCGTTCAAACCTCTACTAGTATAGGCAGTCATTCATTACGCCGTTTTTATAATAAAGACACTCCGTCATCTTTCATGCAATAAGCCTTAACAATTATTTACAAGACGTACGTGACAATGTCAGTCTCCTTTATATATTCATATATACGATGTACAACCTATCACATGATACCTAATTGTTTTTGTAGATCACGGCAAAGTATGTGGATGAGTGCTTCTAAGGTGCGAAATTACAACATATGTGAGTGGTTACTGCAGGTGGCGCGATGGTCATGTTAATGTGAATGGACCGTGTATCGTAATTAGAGGAAAACGGCTGTACTGAGTGAATTGTGCTGGGCATAACGTGATGACTGCAGGGGTCGCCGCCGTTTATTTCGGAAATTAACAACGGATAGATAGGCAAAATTTCTACGAAGCACCCATCAATTCCTTAGTGTACAATAACTACCGGTGAGAAGCCATGCTGTCTAGGACCACCTCACCATGGGGCATAGACAGCCACCGAATTAACGCAGAACTCTAATCACTTTTCACTAAAGGGCACAAAGATCATCATGGACTCAGGAACACCAACATTCAAACTGATGACGGAGGCATTCTCGTATTAGGGATGTTTTCATAGGATGAAACGGAGAACGTGATACCTCTGTCATCATCCTTCACTGGTAGACTATACGGGGACCAACTGACAGATAATGCGCATTCGTTTCTTCGCCTAAGGCACCATTGAGGCAACTTGTAACTTCAGCAAGACAATGATTTGAGGAACACTTCACGGACGTTCAAGGCCATTTAACCACAATCTTGGTGAACACGTCTAAGACGCCAGTGAGAAACGTGTACGCACGTTTGGCCCAGTTCCGACTAGTCTCCGTCCGCCGTCGTCTGGGCGATGTGGTAAGCTCTAGTAGATGAAATGTATTCGCAACAGCTGTATAAGTGAGTGACGACAGTAAAAAATTGTACCGGGCCGGGACCCGAACCCATATTTCCAGCTTTATGTGAGAGGTATCCTTAAGTGCTCTGGCTATACGTGCACGATTCACGGCCCGACCCAAACTTCCATATGTCGTCGTTCCTGCATCAGAACCTGTGCTAATGTATAATGTATAATGCATTATGGGAGGAAGGATAATTGGCCCCCATTTTGTCGATGGCAATCTAAATGGTGCAATGTATGCTGATTTCCTACGTAGTGTTCTACTGATGTTACAAAAGATCTTTCACTGCATGACAGAATGGCGATGTACTTCCAACATGATGGATGTCGGGCACATAGCTCAAGCGGTATTGAATAGCATATTTCATGACAGGTGGATTGATCGTCGAAGCACCATACCATGGCCCGCACGTTCACCGGATCTGACGTCCCCGGGTTTCTTTCTGTGGGGAAAGTTGAAGGATATTTGCCATCGTGAGCCACCGATAACGCCTGACAGCATGCGTCAGCGCATTGTCAATGCATGTGCGGACATTACGGAAGGCGAACTACTCGCTGTTGAGAGGAATGTCGTTACACGTATTGCCAAATGCATTGAGGTTGACGGACATCATTTTGAGCGTTTATTGCATTAATGTGGTATTTACAGGTAATCACGCTGTAACAGCATGCGTTCACAGAAATGATAAGTTCACAAAGGTACATGTATCACATTGGAGCAACCGAAATAAAATGTTCAAACGTACCTACGTTCTGTATTTTAATTTAAATGAACCTACCTGTTACCAACTGCTCGTCTAAAATTCCTCAGTAAGCATTAAGTGAAAGTGATTTTTCGCCCTCGACCAAAGACAGCAGCACTTCTGGGTTCCGTTAAGGATGATTTGGTGCTTCGGAAGCCTGGGGTTTACAAGCTCCCCTGTGAGTGCGGCCGTTCATACATCGGACAGACGACACGTACTATCCAGGAGAGATGCACAGAGCACCGCAGGTACTCGGCTCTTACATCCTAAGAAATCTGCGGTGGCCGAGCACTGTATTGACACTGGGCACTCTATGGTGTACGATAACGTCGAAATTTTAGCCTCGACTTCATCCTTCTGGGACTCAGTAGTGAAGGAAGAAATTGAAATTCGCCTGGCGACGAATTTAATTAATAGAGATAGCGGCTTCATCTCGGACAAATCTTGGAATCCGGCAATTTCTGTAATAAAATCACAGACGTCGCTACCGTGCAGCTCGCAGTGATACATCGATATCACCGTGTGGATCGACTGCGCAGCCATAGATGTATTTCCATGCATATACTATACGTTTTTGCCGCCGATTAACGTCTCTGGTGCCTTGTGTATCTGTGGCCGCATGCACAGTGGTGCGGTCTACGGCTTTAAAAGGACGGAGCAAGAGCTGGAGCGTCGGTCAGCTCGGCTCTCTCTGAAGATGCTGGACGGTGTTCAGCCGAAATATTAGAAGAAGAAGTCAAATATATGCGGCTGCACGCCTGAAATTTTATGGATCACTATTTGCGCCGCGAAAATATGAAGATACACACACGAAAATAGATCGCCTCATTTTCGGCCGAATTCTTTTTAGATACTAACGAAAACAGAGACGGCAGCAGATGTTTTTGAATGGTCACCATGCAAGAATGGGCGTGCAGGGGCCCCACTTAATATTTGCAAAAAAAGTGAGCGTAGACTTCAGTTTAGAACGGCACTTTCCCCTCGAACGCTCCACATTTCCCCTACAGCGCTCTGGGCGACCCCTTATCGCTGCCGCACTCCCCACGCTTCGTCTGCCGACTGCGCATCTAGCGGCCACGGCATTTTGCGCACACTGTAAATATTTAAGGAGACCGAACGCGAAGGTCATTAGTAACCTATTCACGCCACGCTCCGAACCGGTGTACCCAGCCTGATTGCGTAAATTTAGTGTAAGCGAAAAAGTATTGTAAATGTTTGCTTAGTGTTTTTGAGTGATGAAACATGGGAATCAGCTCGGTATTCACCTAATGGGACGTGGGAAACCGCCTAAGTACCAAATCCAGACCGTCCAGCACATCGACCCCTCGTCGTTAATATGGCCGGCGGAATCTCCCCGAGTGGTTCTAGGCGTTTCAGTCCGGAAAAGCTCTGCTGCTACGGTCGCAGGTTCGAATCCTGCCTCGGGCACGGATGCGTGTGGTGTCCTTAGGTTAGTTAGGTTTAAGTAGTTCCAAGTGTAGGGGACTAATGACCTCAGATGTTAAGTCCCATAGTGCTCAGAGCCATTTCAACCAATTTTGGTTCTATCCGGGGCCGGAATACAGTACATCCCCGACGCGGAAGCGGTCGCGTTAACACGCGCGGTAGCCGGGGCGGGTGCGTCTGTAGCAGCGGTTATTTCACTGCCAGCAGTCCCCACGTAATCCTCTCAGCAGATGAGTTTCGCGCTTCAGCAGTTTGACTAACCGGTGTGACGGCCGTGTGGCTGTCGGGGAACTGGAGAGTCGTGCTGGTTAAATAACGAGACCAATTTGTCCGCTGGAAGGTACACGAGGATCGCGCGACACCACAAACAGTCCCCGCGACTGACACAGTGGAATGCTGGCGCTCAACACAAGGCCGCACAACTCTCATGTGGATACTATTTCCGAAAACTTGTCTAACGACGTCATATTACACAGAGCAAACGTATACTCGAATGCGGATACAGTCCTGCTGTGCAGTCACTACGTGAGCACGTAGTTTGAGAGTAGTGCATAATTTCTGGTAGCCGTTTCCGGCAAGTCTCCGCTGATAACGTCGTGCTTGTCGACGTCTATTTTTCCCGTGATATGAAACGAAATGGCTCTGAGCACTATGGGACTTAACATCTGAGGTCATCAGTCCCCTAGACTAACAATTACTTAAACCTAACTAAACTAAGGACACCACACACATCCATGCCCGAGGCAGGATTCGAACCTGCGACCGTAGCAGCAGCGCGGTTCCGGACTGAAGCGCCTAGAACCGCTCGGCCACAACGGCCGGCTTGATATGAAACATTTCAGGTCTTGATTATGTGCCTCTTGATATCAAATGCTTCAAATGTGTCCTCTGGAACGATCACGTTATCGTAAGTGTTTCATTTCTGACCAGTCGTAAAATTCTGACACCTGGGTTCGAAAATATCTGCTGGGCACCGTCCAATAATGAGAACGAACCTAATAGTCAGCATGTGATGATGCAGATGATTCGTCAGCAACGGGCATCTCGGAGGGATCGTGACAGTGCAGTGCCACAGTATTTTGCATTCTTATACCACAAATTACTAACATGATCTAAATACCTATACTGACAAAAGAATCAATAACATTCTTCTACAGTTAAAGATTTTATGGCTTTTCGATTAAATAAATTCTTCTCAGGTCACTAACACCACCACGTACAGGGTCTCCTCGACGTTATGGAAAACAAATTCTCTTCAAAATGGTTCAAATGGCTCTGAGCACTATGGGACTTAACATCTATGGTCATCAGTCCCCTAGAACTTAGAACTACTTAAACCTAACTAACCTAAGGACATCACACAACACCCAGTCATCACGAGGCAGAGAAAAATCCCTGACCCCGCCGGGAATCGAACCCGGGAACCTGGGCGTGGGAAGTGAGAACGCTGCCGCACGACTAATTCTCTTCCTCCCATCTTCTAGACAAATTGGAAAATTATATTATAATAATTGTTATGTAGTTTGTACAGCTCTGTGATGTTTGGACCAAATTACACTTCTGTTGAATAATGCCAACCAAAAAGTACAAGTAGTCTCATATTCAAATGAGCTTAAGGGAGCAGATGAAGAAATCCTGTATCGCCGTTCTAGGCAAGGTCGTCTACGTTTGCCTTCCACCGATCTGTCATGAAGTGTTGTAAATGGGCTGCTTCTGTGTTGGCAGCGCTGTGTAGCACTTTGCATTGGATCTCTGACTGCGATTTCTTTGTAAGAGACTCCGTGGCTGATCGGACTCGTTGTTGGAAGTTAACCGCCAGCACTATTGGAAGTTAGTCGCCAGCAGTGATTGAAGTGCTGTTGGGCAGTTGGAGGTGAACAGCCAGCAGTGATTGATGTTAGATGTGAGAAGTTAGCATTGATGCAGGGTAGAGGTCTGAAGTGCTAGCGTAGGCTAATGATCTGTACATGTTCGACTTGGAGATTGAATATTATTCATGATTATATACCTTTGTACTAGATGTCAATGACGATTTATATTCGTGTCTGAACTGGATGTCACATTATTAAGGTAAAAAAAATCCATTAATTGGTTTGCAACAAAAATCTTTCCTTTGCTAACCACATGCCTATTAGTAGTTAGTGGCTTTAGTAGTTAGAATCTTTTATTTAGCTGGCAGTATTGACAGCCGCTATATTGAAGTAGTTCGCGTAATGAAGATTTTTTGAGCAGTCAGATTGCGTTGCGCTAGGATATTGTGGGTCTCAGTCATTCAGCAATTTAAGTACAGCCACACTCATTTAAATATAGAAGTTTCAGTGTCAAGCCTGTATCTCTGTCGTCTTGACAACTATGACGAGTGCTTATACAGTGTAGTGTTCGGTTTGTGTTGTTATGTATAAAGGGAAGGGAGAGGGTTAACCCCAGTGCAGGCACATAGCCGGCTCCTCTGAACGACGAGCCTAACTCCCCATCCAACGGACAGGTCACCACCACCAGTGTCACCCACGTCATCACTAGACACGGTAATGAGATCTGCAATGTAATCTAGCACATTGGCGCAAAGTCTGGTGATTAGAAACTTTACGGCACAACATCTCACCCCTTGCCGGTAGAATACTCACAGTTAAAATTTTCCACCACCAGGAGTCGAACAGGCGTACCTCCGAGTCGAGAGCCACCACAATGGCGTGCGTTAGCGACCTCGCTAAAACGTTGGGTTTCAGTGCTAACAAACAATAGTAAAAAGCGGTAGCAAATTAGACAGCATTGCATGTAGTCAAATAGAGAAGATTCTTGACTAAGTGTACAGTGAATGCTGCTATATCCCTTTGGCCCTTAGCAGCTGATCCTTCTCTGTTGATACCAGTCTTTACCAAATCCTATATAGTCAGCAATACTTTACATGAACTAGTTACAGTTACGAAAATTACATAATAAGCTCGTTTTTCATAGCTCATAAATTAGCGTTTTGTCGATTGAGTGGCCATTAGAGAACATTATTCACGTTTAACATTTTGTAAGGGTGAACAATATTAGGGTAATAACACAAGGAGAGTCACGTAAGTTCCTCGACATCGAAATGAGGTTTTCGGCAAATGATAGTGAGCTAAGGATTATGTACTTTGGTATGCGATAAAGAGTCTTAACTCTTGTATCGAACGAGTGTTGAAGCAAGTATGATTTTTAAATAGAATTATATACTTTTTAACAGCATCCGAAAGCGCTTGAAAAGACGAATAGAGTGATACAATGCATGTTTATATTGAATTTTAAACTCTTGAAAAATCCGTGAAATATTCTACAATTGAAAGCTTAGTCGGCCGGAAACGGCTGTTGATTTGTAAATACGCTCATGCCAGGCTATGTTACTGTATCAATCCTTTCGACTGTTTACTAGTCTGCACTGCAAAACTAGCAGGAACCGTCTCCCAGCCGGCCGCTGTGGCCGAGCGGTTCTAGGCGCATCAGTCCGAAACCGCGCTACTGCTACGGACCAGGTTCGAATTCTGCCTCAGGTATGGATGTGTTGATGTCCTTAGGTTAGTTAGGTTTACGTAGTTCTAAGTCTAGGGGAGTGATGACAGATGTTAAGTCCTATAGTGCTTAGAGCCATTTGAATTTACACAGTCTCGCCTCTCGGCAGGTCATGTCTGCTTCAACATTCCTCGCATGCAGACATGTACACCAGTGAGGAGAAGTTAGACACGCTGCCTTTTTACAGCGAATGATAGCACGAGACGTACTACCAAGGAATGCGGGATCAGGCAGTAGAGTGTCATTCGCATCTTTCATCGACATTAATTCCACGTGTTTAACATGTCAGTTCAATAGGCCTTCTGAGAACGTGATGCAGAAAGTCGTGTAGAATTCAGTTTGTTTGCTCTGCATCGCTTGGGAGACGACACTGCGTTTTTCCAACGTATGCTCTTTACGAAGCAAAGTTTACGAAGCACGGTAATGTAAATTTGCGTAACATACACTATTTGGCATTCGAAAATCGACGGTGGCCTCGTCAGGTTCAACAACACCGACCATGGAGCGTAAACCTATGGTGCAGCATCACAGGAAATTGCATTGTGGGACCCCACTTCATCCCAGGGATGTTAAATGGAAATACGTATGCACACTTTTGACGACCATTCTATCTGTTCTTCTAAAAGAGGTATCATTGTACTAGCGACAGTGTACGAAGTTCCAATAAGACTGTTGCCCAGCTGACAAATACTAACTGAAAAATGTTCTAACTGTTGAATAGGACGCAGACTGCAGTACAGTGGCTGGCCACGTTTCTTGGTTTGACTCCTCCTTTTTTCTTTCTATGGCGAGCACTGAAAGATGCAGTCTATCAAGAATCCCCAACTACACCAGACGATATGCGCCGTCCAATCGCCTCAACATGCAATGGCATATCATCCATTTTACTTTTCGGTTCTAGGCGCTACAGTCTGGAACCGCGCGACCGCCACGGTCGCAGGTTCGAATCCTGCCTCGGGCATGGATGTGTGTGATGTTCTTAGGTTAGTTAGGTTTAAGTAGTTCTAAATTCTAGGGGACTGATGACCTCAGAAGTTAAGTTGGGTTGTTTGGGGAAGGAGACCAGACAGCGAGGTCACAGGTCTCATCGGGTTAGGGAAGGATGGGAAAGGAAGTCGGCCGTGCCCTTTCAAAGGAACCATCCCGGCATTTGCCTGGAGCGATTTAGGGAAATCACGGAAAACCTAAATCAGGATGGCCGGACGCGGGATTGAACCGTCGTCCTCCCGAATGCGAGTCCAGTGCCTAACCACTGCGCCACCTCGCTCGGTCAGAAGTTAAGTCCCATAGTGCTCAGAGCCATTTGAACCATTTTACTTTTATCTGTACATTTCTCTCTTGACGGCGACTGCATATGTGTCTTGCAAAAAAAATGGTTCAAATGGCTCTGAGCACTATGCGACTTAACTTCTGAGGTGAGCAGTCGCCTAGAACTTAGAACTAATTAAACCTAACTAACCTAAGGACATCACACACATCCATGCCCGAGGCAGGATTCGAGCCTGCGACCGTAGCGGTCACGCGGTTCCAGACTGAAGCGCCTTCAACCGCACGGCCACACCGGCCGGCATGTGTCTTGCAGTCCATGGTAAACAATTTGACCACATACTTAAGTACAGTGTAAAACTAAGTTTATTTATGAAACGTATTTATTTTTTAGATTGTTATGTATGAGGCGGAACTATGGGCCTCATGGAAAAAGGGTGACCCCGCTGAGTCATGCAGTTTGACTCTTCGTATGATCACAAGGTGTGGCCATTAATTGCACGGGTTGATCACGTAGGCTGACGTGAGGATCAACGAAATATACTTGACGGGATGTATCTGGAACATCTTAGGTGATTAGAAAATTAGTAGTCAGGAAGACAATTAAATACTTAGCTTTAATTCAGCATCAGCGGTGAACGTCGATCTTGACTTTGTACAATAATATTTACAAGCGCAGCTATAGACTGAACTGAGAATACTTCATTACAAAAAAAAATGGTTCAAATGGCTCTGAGCACTATGGGACTTAACATCTGAGGTCATCAGTCCCCTAGAACTTAGAACTACTTAAACCTAACTAACCTAAGGACATCACATACATCCATGCCCGAGGCAGGATTCGAACATGCGACAGTAGCGGTCCCGCGGTTCCAGACTGACGCGCCTAGAACCGCTCGGCCATACTTCTTTACAATTCTGATTGCTTCACACATATAGATCAATTGTCAATACATAAACTGTATGTGGCGCCTCGCTAGGTCGTAGCTACTGACTTAGCTAAAGTCTATGCTAACTAGCGTCTCTGCAAATGAGATCTCTGAAGCTATAACAGGTGAACCATTCTTGGTCAAGTCAGCTGTAGAACTGGGCAGTGCGCTAGTTTGTCTCATAAGACCAGCCGAGTGGCGGCGCTCGGTCTGCTAGCGTCGACAGTGGCGACTCGCGGGTCCGATGTGTACTGACGGACCACGGCCGATTTGAAGCCTACAGCCTAGCCAGTGTGGTGCCTTGCCGTGACACCACATAGATGACGTGTCGTCACTCACCCTGAATAAACTGTGTAGTTTATTTTAAGTGTATTACGTTTAGTTACAGTTTCGAGTAGTATTTATAGGCACATTTGTCCGAGAGCAGGTGGTTCACTTTAGGAAGTATTCAGATGTTTTCCGGCAAAGATAGGTCACGTATTTTTTTCCGAGGCTAAGGAAGTTAGTACCGCAGTCTCCTTTTTCGCTTGAATTGGTTGTATATCATTATGGAGTATGGATGAGTGACGTTTCTGTTTCGGCATTGACACGTAAGGAGCAACTGGGAGGGTTTAAATGGAAAAATGACTGACTAGACTGTAGTTGTTTCCACAAAAACCTGCAAACGTACACACATTTGAAATAGTTTTCCTAACCCCATCTGATGCGCCAGAAGTTAGCATATTTCTTAGTTCCATACTAAAGAATTATAGCTGGCCTCGCATCTATCTCGTATAGGAAATGAGGTTTAATCTTAATCCAGTGGATCTTCTTACTGCATGTAACCACAGAACTTCAAGTAAGAGCTCTTCTTGGCAGTGTTTATAACGCTGTAGCTGACTGGCCACGTTGCCTTCCAATTTTACTAATTTCTTGGATTATTTTGTGAAGAGTTTCAACCTCAACATTAACAAGCATTATATTACTGTACTCATCTTTTCAAGCGGTTTCGGATACTGTTAAAAAAAAAGTATATCATTCCAGTTAAAAAATCATACTTGCTTCATTATCTCGATCAATACAAGGGTCACGACATATTATAACATATCGCAGTCCATACCCCTTAGTGTACTATCATTTGCCGAAAACTCCGTTTCGATACCTGGAATCTTAAACGAAATAAACGCGTGTTACGCCTCACGTGATTCACCTTGTGTAAAATCGTAAATCCAGAAATACACTTAGTATTTTTTCAGATAACTCTGAAAATACCGCAAACAATCGCACTCGTTTGCAAACAGCTGTAGTAGTAGTTGGACAAAAAGACAGGTACGCTAGCACGGGAAAAAATTATTAATCTACAAACGTGCAGCCGGTTTTCAATTTTAAAATCTTCTAAACTGCGCAGGATGTGGCTCTTACAGTAATAACTGACAGAAAATATAAGAGTTAGTTCGAGAAACGAAAGGAGAACGTGTATTTAAAATTTTGTGTTTTGTAATAACTGTCGTTCAATTTGCAGTTCATGTACTTCATTATGATGAAATCCACTTTCCTTTTGGCACAAACTCGTTACCATTTAAACCGCACCTGAGCACACAATGATAAAATAGGTCTTGTGCCTCTCTCTGGTCGACTTGGACAAATTTCTGCTACAAAGTTACTGAGATATCTTTCCCATACACATAATGTTTCACTTCTTATCCTAGTGCTTCTTACATTCAGTATCTTCGTGACCTTGGCTAAAGTGTTCCTCCCCTACACAAATCATCCTGTCACTTACATAGCAAACGCTGTAAAATGTCAGTATAACAGGTGTCTATTTTTCATACCTGGTCAGTATTTTCACAGGTCCTTATGTAGATAAGCTATCCAATTCTTCCCAGTTTCACTAATGGAAAGCAAAGATTCACACGCGTGAAAACAAAGTACCACTCGAAAAAAGCATACTGTGCTTGCGTAGTTAACGAAGAACACGTCAGGTTCTTACAGTGACTTGCATCTTTCTAGTTTCCCTGCTCTTAATAATCTTCGTAATTAACTTTGTGAACTCGTATCACACAGTTAGATGAAAGTGGGAGTCATAATAATATGGATGGAATTTGTAAAATGTGTTGCCACAGAAGAAAGTGTAGGAAAAGCTCGATACTACGAAACCTGTTTAACGAGAGAGAATGGTGTAGAATGTTAAAGTTCCCTAAATTCTGAAGGTTGTCATAAACGATTGCAGCATAGAGCAGAAGACAGAGTGCAGCGAAAATAAAATGCAAATTACCATAACAATACCACGAAGAAGTATATACATGGGCTTAAATCGTATCAGTACAAAGCTGAAGCTACGTGGCACGTAGAAACGTTGACGCCAATTCTAATGCTCTTAACAGATCAACATGCGAGGAACTGGTGCTTTAGATAGGAACTCCAGATGATTACTGCTTTCGTTCCAAGAAACACAGGCTGGAGCCAGAAGGAAAGACACTATCTGGAAGCTTTGGCTAACGACTCTTGGAGGCCTTTATTGCGTTCTTTTTGGCGCCATGACATGCGCCGGACGTTTAGAGGCATTAATCTGTCTTACAAGGACAGGTAGGCAATATTCAATTAGAGAAGGAACAAAAAATAAAGAAATGAAATTAAAGCAAAGTAAAAACAGGGTACGCTGCAGAAGACTGGGATAACAGGAAAACCAGTTTTCGCGTTAATATTATAGCGAAGAGTACGACGAATAAGGTTGTCTATAAAATTAAGGATATTAAAGTTTTATAACTTATTTCCATTTTCAAGAAAACTGCTGTGAACAAAAACGAAGCAGCTAATTTTAGATAGCACATGCGCTCTCAAACTAAGCAGGGAGCTCTTTCTAATGTCCTCATACGATCCCTGTAGAATATAAGTAATAAATTACAATTTAAGAGTAAATAACAGAAATAGTAAGGCATATGAGTATTTCCTGATGGAAAATGTTCCGCAGTACCCTACTGTAAATGATGCTTACCATTTACGTATTTTCTCTCTGGCATAAAAAATGGTTTCATAACTATGTGCAAAGAATGTAGCTCATCATTACGTTACTGCAGGTCAATGCCTTTGCATAAACAATTTTTACGTGCTTGAGATCTGCTTGAATAACGTGTAATGTATCTCAGAAAACAATTATTCCCATTTCTTACCCTAAAATACATTATGTGATCAAAAGTATCCGGACACCCACAAAAATATACGTTTTCATATTAGGTGCATTGTGTTGCCACCTACTGGCAGGTACTCCATATCAGCGACCTCAGTAATCATTAGACATTGCGAGAGAGTAGAATGGGGCGCTCCGCGGAACTCAACGGACTTCGACCGTGATCAGGTGATTGGGTGTCACTTGAGTCATACGTCTGTACGCGAGATTTTCACCATCCGAAACATCCCTAGGTCCACTGTTTCCGATATGACAGTGAAGTGGAAACATGAAGGGACGCGTACAGCACAAAAGCGTACAGGCCGACCTCTTCTGTTGACTGACAGAGACTGCCGACAGTTGAAGAGGGTCGTGATGTGTAATAGGTAGACATCCACCCAGATCATCACACAGGAATTCCAGACTGCATCAGGATCCACTGTAAGTACTATGACAGTTAGGCGGGCGGTGAGAAAACTAGGATTTCATGGTGGAGCGGCTGCTCATAAGCCACACATCACGCCGGTAAGTGCCAAACGACGCCTCGCTTGTTGTAAGGAGCGTAAACATTGCACGATTGAACGGTGGTAAAACGTTGTGTGCAGTGACAAATCACGGTACACAATGTGGCGATCCGATGACAGGCTGTGGGGATGACGAAATGCCCGGTGAACGTTATCTACCAGCGTGTGTAGTGCCAACAGTAAAATTCGCAGGAGGTGGTGTTATGGTGTGGTCGTGTTTTTCATGGAGAGGGCTTGTACCTTTGTTGTTGTGCGTGGAACTATCACACAACAGGCGTTCACTGAATTTTAAGCACCTTCTTGCTTCGCACTGTTGAAGAGCAATTCGGGAATGGCGATTGCATCTTTCAACACGATCGAGCACCTATTCATAATGCACGGCCTGTGGCGGAGTGGTTACACGACAATAGCATCCCTATAATGGAATGGCCTGGGCAGAGCCCTGACCTGAATCCTATGAACATCTTTGGTGTGTTTTGGAACGCCGACTTCGTGCCAGGTTGCACCGACCGACATCGGTAACTCTCCTCAGCGCAGCACTCCGTGAAGAATGGGCTGCCATTCCCCAGGAAACCTTCCAGCACCTGATTGAACAATGCCTGCGAGAGTGGAAGCTGTCATCAAGGCTAAGGGTGGACCAACACCATATTGAATTCCATCATTACCGATGGAGGGCGCAACGAACTCATAAGTCATTTCCAGCCAGGTGTCCGAATACTTTTGATCACACAGTGTACTTCGCTAATTACTTTCGTACTCTGTAGGCCATGTATCAGGAAGAAAAGTAGATGTTGAAACTTAAATTAACGTTGGGTTTACTGCAATGTATCCTAGCTAAGTTGAAACAAAATGAGGGGGGGGGGGATTTGAAGCTATCCAGACTGGGATACGATTCATGCCCCTCCAAATACAAGTCTTGCATCTAAAGCATTGCCCCACCTCATTCTTCAGAGAACAAATAACGGTAATACTGGCAACAAACAGATTTGTTGGAATCCGAAATTTCGACCGACAGGAGGCCTCAGCTATAAGATCTACAAATGATAGAATACCAAACGAAATCCGAAACCATTTTCTGAATTGAGCCAGGAGCGCCGGTCAGAGCTGGTGCCACATTCAAGGTCAGCAGACTCTTTACGGAAACGTAACCCCTTTATACAAAAAAAGTTGTTAGTGGTAGGGACTCTCAGCTTTCACTTAAGAAAGTGTGCAGATTCTTTAAGATGCTCGGACTTGTAAAGTGCTTAGAAACTTATTACTTTTAGGACGTGTGAGCTTTTCCTGACTTTGTACTGTTACCAATTTTTACGTATCGCGGATTTTATAAAGATGTCACTGATATTTAATCTACAGTAGGGTCATTAGCTGCAGTAGTACATTTGCAATATATTAAAACATTGAAAATGCACTTGTGGTAAACAGCAAATTTTCCTGTAAAACAACTGTAAAAGCCTACCTTGAAAACTAACTAGAACAGATGGTTCGTAGCCCTGCCCTCCATGGAAGTGTATGAATCTTACTAGTAATAAACTGGCCCTACATCTTCGAGGAAGTTGATTCAGAGGCTAATCACTAATCAAAATGCATTTGCAGTAGTTGTCATCCAACTACCAAGGACTAGAAAAGTAAATAGAAAACTCTGTATATTGAGTGAAATGAATGAGGAAGAGGTAACTTTATTTTCATACAGGAGCTAGAAACATTTCATTCGGGCAACAGTGGATCAAGTCTTAGAAAAATATTTTTCAAGCAAAATCATGAAAGATGATAGAGATGTCCCCGAGTTACAAAGAGTATCAGGAAACTCCCTGACGGGCAGCCCCGGCTGTAGAACATGATTTCAACAAAGCAAAAATTTGCATGTAGGCAAATGTTAACAGAACTAAACATGGCTAGCAGAAGAACAACGCAAGATGGTTTCTGTAGCTACATTATCGCAAGACTGCCAGTGGAACGTAACTGACACCGAGACGTTTATTGTTGAGACAGGAAGCGATACATATAATAACAAAGCGTAGAATTCTGTTTTCAAATGTCCTTTTCGGAATGAAAGGTCACGCAATGTTGTCAACATTGAGTTACTGTAAGACTTCAAAATTGAATAGGAATTACTGCAAGTTGAGTTGCAAAGCAGCTGAAGTCACTTTTACTCGACAAGGACCCAGGCTATAACTGATTCCTGTCGGACATTACTGAGAATGGTTGAGTGAATTAGCTCCACACCTGGCCATAATTCCTTGCTTAGAGAACTACCCTCTGCGATTTGAAATCAGCACATACTGGGCCCATCCAAAAGGATGCTGAACTCACCCATCCCATTACCGTCCTACATCACTTTCCTTTATTTGCAGAATTCTACACTCTGAGCTCAAACTTAATGCTCTACCTCGAACAAAATGACTTTCCCGAGCAAAAGTGGCTTACGCTCTTAACGCGCGATATCTTACGTGCCGTTGATAGAGCTAATCATGTGGATTCGGTGTTTCTCGGACAACTTTTAATTCACTACTGTGCCGACGTCTGCTCAAGAAAATACATTCCATCGGATATCTAATCAGTGCGACTGTACTGAAATTCTTGATGTATTACACGGAGCTCGCTGACTTGCAATGCGATTCTTTTACAAGCACAGACACTGGTGTGACACAGCGAATTTTTGTGAGACCATTACCATCCATGTTATACCAGAACACTTACACATATAAACTGTCATCTCAGGCTTTTCGTAGATGTGATTGCCTGTTAGGAAGTTTCAGCCGATGAAAATTGTCGTAATATCGAATTTTACGCGCATCTTGACAAAGTACCAGTACGGTTCAAAACTGGCATGTAGTTCTTAAAGCAGGGAAATGTGTTGTCCAGTTCACGGAAACGTGACTCCAGATACTCACACTATACAAATATTTGCGAGTGTGGAGATATTTAGTGGAACTTCCTCATAAGCCCATTTGTGGGTAAAGCAAATTGAAAGCTTCGAAATGTTAGTAGACAGCTGGAAATTTTCAGTTTGACTACGAGAAAGGAAGTTATACGGCCTGTACTGGAACACTGCTAACATCTATGGAACACACGTCAAATCGGACTAAAAGCGAATATCGAGCGTATACATTCTCGAGAATCTGCTTTCATGCTGGAAACCGCAAATTTCATTCATCTCCTTACATATTGATTCTGTCGACATCGCTAAGACGAAACCGTGCTAATCACAGTTCGCACAGAGATTTGGGCCCACCAGCTTACCAGAAAACATTCTACCTGCGAACCATACCCGAGTGAAACAGGAAAGTGGGGAAGTGACTGGGACAGAAAGTGCCCTCTACTTGCGGAGCATAGATGCAAGCAATTATTCTTCCCACGCTCCATCCGAGAATGGAAAGGAAATAAACTAATTTTGAAAAAGCCTTCTGGCACATACCGGGTAACAATTATTAGTTACAAACTAAGACGTGCACACACTTTATTCAACATGCAAACATCACTACAGATATTCTGATTTAGGTTATGACATGTCGGATAATCCTGCCGTGATTGGCGATGATGTGGCGCAGACGAATAGCGAAATTCTGCATGACCCGCTGAAGTTTCGGAATGTTGATGCTGTCGATGACCTCCTGAATGGCTGTTTTCAGCTCAGCAAAGGTTTTCAGGTTATTCCTGTACACCTCGTGTTTAATATAGCCCCACAAAAAGGAGTCACATGTCTTCATATCAGAAGAATATGGCGGCCAATCGAGGCCCATGCCAATGGCCTCTGGGTATCCCAGAGCCAGAATGCGGTCTCCAGAGTGTTTCTCCAGGACATCACTCCCCTGCTTAGAAGGGGTCGAGCTCCATCTTGCATGAACACACATCTTGTTGAAATCAGGTTCGCTTTTGACAGTGGGGATGAAATCACCTTCCAAAACCTTCTCGTACTGTCTGGTAGTCACCGTGCCATCAAGGAATATCGCACCGATTATTCCGTGACTGGACATTACACACCCCTTGAGGATGAAGACACTTCTCGATCGCGAAATGTGGATTCTGTCTCCCCAAATGCGCCAATTTTGCTTATTTACGAATCCATGCACATGAAAGTGAGCTTCATCGCTAAACTAAACGATAATGTGCATACTAATTCCCATCATGCCCTGCGGCCAATCGTGCAGTTTGAACGTCCTAGCTTAAACTGTTCAGAAGTTATGACGATTTTATTTCATATTGTTCAATAATTGTCACCCTGTACGGCTGCGGATTGTACATGTTGACAATAAATTGTAATGTGTCGAACGAGTTTAAATAATTAAACAGTACATTTTGACGAATAGCAAGCCCACTCACGAGACTGAATATGTGGAATTCTACAGAATTAATGGTGACAGCGCCAGTCTTTTGACTGATATGTCTTTGTGGCGTTTCCGCAGAAAAAAGAAAGAACAGTTAGACTTGTAACAGCCGACGAAAATAATGGTGATTAACATCTCCTGAATACATTTATGCGCTCACTCTCTTAGCTGTCAACAATGTTTACTAAGGAATGGCGACAGCATCCTATTAGAGATTATAAAGAAGTCCATCAAAACACATTAGCTGACAGTAATTTTTGGCACATTATGAGAGCAAGTCGCAGGGAACAGATGCATTCTTTATGAAAGTGTATTTCACGACAATGTTGAATAACTCCCATAAACGGAGCCTCTAGGTAAGACAGGGCGTAGACTAATTTATGAGAGTCATCCGTCAACGCCTATGCTGAAATCATGTGGCTGCCTCGCACGTGACGTGCATTTCTGTCTTAGCCGCGTGGCCACACGGGTAGGCAGGCGTCCATCTTCCCGGTGGCCTAAGGCAGAGAAGCGGACATGATACGGCGTACGGCATCTAGTCAGCTCATTAACTCTCGCGGAGAAAATGATTTTTGGACCTGCCTGCGATCCCCAGGACGAAGAACGAAGAAAAGTCCCTGGTTGCACGGAAATGAATACGAGATGCTCCTATGGATATGTAACAACAAAGAAAGAAATGAAGTAGTTCTCAATTAAGTAGTAGCCGGCCGTTGTGGCCGAGCGGTTCTAGGAGATTCAGTCTGGAACCGCGCGACCGCTACGGTCGCAGGTTCGAATCCTGCCTCGGGCATGGATGTGTGTGATGTCCTTAGATTAGCTAGGTTTAAGTAGTTCTAAGTTCTAGGGGACTGATGACCTCAGAAGTTAAGTCCCATAGTGCTCAGAGCCATTTGAACCATTTTTCAAAGCAATTAAAGGAAACAACGCAAGCCTAAATCTGGATGTCGGACCGGGAACTTGATCCACCGTCCTCTAGACTGGATTGAAGAGTTCCAAGCAAATATAACGCAGCATGTCATCCGTAACGAAGAGGAATCTTCAGACGTAGAAGTAGCTTTGGATGCACAACGAGAGAGTGTCACGGTGTCAAAAAAAAAAAAAAAAAAAAAAAAAATGGTTCAAATGGCTCTGAGCACTATGGGACTTAACATCTGTGGTCATTAGTCCCCTAGAACTTAGAACTACTTAAACCTAACTAACCTAAGGACATCACACACATCCACGCCCGAGGCAGGATTCGAACCTGCGACCGTAGTAGTCGCGCGCTTCCGGACTGCGCGCCTAGAACCGCTAAACCACCGCGGCCGGCTGTCACGGTGTCACTACTGTTTGTTAAAAGTATATATAAATGACGAAATGGATAAAGTCGGTAGCTCCATGACATTATTCGCGAATGGTACTGGTGTATACAGTGAGCCCACCTAATTCAACTACCTCATATATTTCCGAAACGAAATAAAATGTGAAAAATGCAAATGGCCAGGGATGCACCTATGTCAGCGGCTCAGACAATGGGCGGGAATGTGCAATCCACAAAAGTAAATGAACATTAGTTTCAACACGAAGTTACGTTTGTTTTAAACTGCCCATGCACGTTTTTTCTACCGAAATGAAACCTAGAGATGCAGTTAGTGAGATAGACTTGGATTCACCGCTCTAAGTCTTATAACTTGTGAAGTCCTTAGATACTAATGGATGGCAAGGGCGCCACAGTTTCTGCCGTAATGCACAGAGCAAGGATTGGCTGCAGTGTCCTGACACACAGAGCCAGTACGCATGTTTTACTTACACTGTTCAGTCTACTTGTCTTCTGATCAGGATTGCTGCTCTGTTGTCGATCTAAAACAGTGAAAAGCACTGTAACGCATTTCACGAACAATTCGGATACTGCTTTCCGTGTTTCAGTATGGCTTGTTACATTTGCTTTCTTGTCGATATTCTGGTCTTCAGTAACAAAGAACCACTAGATATTATGTTAATCCACGATGAATGCCACAGAAAGGCAACCACAGCTGTAGCATTGTATGCTGAACACTATACAGATTGACGCTATCCTTCATCTCGTACCATTGCCAAAGTCTTCACAAGTCTCATGGAAACAAGCGGCGCCAACGTACAAACGCAGCAACTAACAATGGAAACGAAATTTCTCTTCCTGCTGCTGTATCGAGCAATCCTGGTGTGAGTGCACGACAAACCGCACGCGGTTCTATAAGAAACCATAGTAGTGTGCGGAATTTTTTTTTAATTGGCTTACGTTTCATATCTCACTCCATCAAGAACAGTGCAGGAATGAATTTGAATCCTGAATTGCATTCTATCGTTTTGCACTTCAGCGGTTGCAAGGTAATTCTGAATACCTAAGTTTAATTCACAAATCACGGTCATGTGAATATGTGGAACATGCGCTATTGGTCCGTGCAAAATCCCCACTGACCTCGAGCGGTTGCCCATCAACGACCGTGAGGTGTTCGGCGCGGTATCATTGGTAGCCGCATTGTAAGTCCCTATTTTTATCAGGGAAAAATAAACGGACAACGGTATGCAACATTTCTTCAAGACACTCTGCCTTTTCTCATGGAGAACGTGGCACCGGAAACGTGTTTATCGATGTGGATCCAGCATGATGGATATCCTGCACACTAAGCACGCCTTTCCAGGGAAGTTGTGGTTGTAAATAGGTGGACAGGACAGGGACGCCCTGTGACCTGGCCAGCCCAGTCTCGTTGTTTTACATAGACAGGACAAAGTCAAAAAGCTAGATCTATTAGAACAGCTGGAAATTACGATACATAGCGTGGATAATCAGAACACACTGAATGAACAGCTAACTGGTGATGCAAATAATTTTTTCAAACATTTCACTGGTTTCTTTTAGTAACTACATTTTTAGAAATTGGCAGGATACCATCTGGTGCCTTTAGACTTCTTTCTTTGGGATGCAATGAAGGAGAGAGGTGTATCACGAATCCCCAACGACACCAGAGAATATGAGGCAACATGTTATTGCTGCGAGTGCCGCTGTATCTGTAGAAACACTACAGTCCGTGCAACGCTCACTTGTTCACTGCCTCCGAAAGAGTATTGATGCAAACGGCGGGCACTTCGAACATCTGTTGAAGTGACGCAGTTTCATCGGACGTGACGTTGCCGGTTATTTGTGAGTGCATTTTCCATGCTAGATGCTATACACATACGAGGTGCATTCAAGTTCCAAGGCCTCCGATTTTTTTTTCTCCGGACTGGAAAGAGATAGAAACATGCGCATTGTTTTAAAATGAGGCCGCGTTCATTGTCAATACGTCCCAGAGATGGCATCACCGTACGGCAGATGGAATTTTACCGCCAGCGGCGAGAATGAGAACTGTTTTAAATACTTAAAATGGCGACGTTTTCCTTACTCGAACAGCATGGAATCATTCGTTTTCTGAATTTGCGTGGTGTGAAACCAATTGAAATTCATCGACAGTTGAAGGAGACATGTGGTGATGGAGTTATTGATGTGTCGAAAGTGCGTTCGTGGGTGCAACAGTTTAATGAAGGGAGAACATCATGTGACAACAAACCGAAACAACCTCGGGCTTGCACAAGCCGGTCTGACGACATGATCATGAAAGTGGAGAGAATTGTTTTGGGGGATCGCCGGATGACTGTTGAACAGATCGCCTCCAGAGTTGGCATTTCTGTGGGTTCTGTGCACACAATCCTGCATGACGACCTGAAAATGCGAAAAGTGTCATCCAGGTGGGTGCCACGAATGCTAACGGACGACCACACACCTGCCCGTGTGGCATGTTGCCGAGCAATGTTGACGCGCAACTGCAGCACGAATGGGACTTTCTTTTCGTCGTTTGTGACAATGGATGAGACGTGGATGCCATTTTTCAATCCAGAAACAAAGCGCCAGTCAGCTCAATGGAAGCACACAGATTCACCGCCACCAAAAAAATTTCGGGTAACCGCCAGTGCTGAAAAAATGATGGTGTCCATGTTCTGGGACAGCGAGGGCGTAATCCTTACCCATTGTTTTCCTAAGGGCACTACGGTAACAGGTGCATCCTACGAAAATGTTTTGAAGAACAAATTCCTTCCTGCACTGCAACAAAAACATCCGGGAAGTGCTGTGCGTGTGCTGTTTCACCAAGACAACGCACCTGCACATCGAGCTAACGTTACGCAACAGTTTCTTCGTGATAACAACTTTGAAGTGATTTCTCATGCTCCCTACTCACCTGACCTGGCTCCTAGTAACTTTTGGCTTTTTCCAACAATGAAAGACACTCTCCGTGGCCGCACATTCACCAGCTGTGCTGCTATTGCCTCAGCGATTTTCCAGTGGTCAAAACAGACTCCTAAAGAAGCCTTCGCCGCTGCCATGGAATCATGGCGTCAGCGTTGTGAAAAATGTGTACGTCTGCAGGGGGATTACGTCGAGAAGTAACGCCAGTTTCATCGATTTCGGGTGAGTAGTTAATTAGAAAAAAAATCGGAGGCCTTAGAACTTGAATGCACCTCTTACATGAAGTTTGTGTGAGCTACGGGCCACTAATAATTGCGTGACGGAAACTAGAACCAAGTCTTATCACTGAACTGTACCTCTGCTTTTAGTTACAAACTAAGGCGTGCACACACTTTATTCAAAATGTAAACGTCACTACAGATATTCGGTTTTAGGTTATGACATGTTCGATATGCCTGCCGTCATTGGCGATGTTGTGGCGCAAACGAATAGTGAAAGTCTGCATGACCCGCTGAAGTGCCGGAACATCGATGCGAGTGGCTGTTGTCAGCTCAGCAATGGTTTTGAGGTTATTGCTGTACACCTCGTCTTTAATATAGCCCCACAAAACGGAGGCGCATGTGTTCAGATCCGGAGAGTATGGTGGCCAATCGAGGCCCATGCGAGTGGCCTCCGGATACCCCAGAGCCAGAATGCGGTCCCCAAAGTGCTCCTCCAAGACAGCAAACACTCTCCTGCTTCGATTGGGTGGAGCTCCGTCTTGCATGAACCACATCTTGTCGAAATGTGGGTCGCTTTGGATAATGGGGATGAAATCACATTCCAAAACCTTCACGTACTGTTCGGTAGTCACCGTGTCATCGAGGAACATCGCACCGATTATTCCGTGACTGGACTCGGCGCACCACACTGTCACCCGTAGAAGGTGAAGAGACTTGTCGATCACGAAATGCGGATTCTCAGTCCCCCAAATGCGGTAATTTTGGTTATTGGCGAACCCATCCAAATGAAACAGGCTTCGTCGCTACGCCAAAACATATGCGCATACTAATTCCCATCATGCCACGCGGCCAACCGTGCAGTTTGAACGTCCTAACAGAAACCGTTCAAAGGTTATGACGATTTTATTTCATATGGTTCAGTAATTGTCACCCTGTAGTTGCATCCCTGGCCAGCTGCACTGTTCACATTTTGTTTCATTTCGGAAATACCGGGTGTCTCTTCTGAGAGTTGTCAGGCACTTTTCCTCTGGTGTTTCAGGAGGCATCTGCGATGTGTAGCTGGCGTCAGACCAAGCAAACATTGCTCATCACGTCTTTCATGCGACGCCCAGTGTCGGCTGAAAGCGTTGTTTGATTCCAGTTACAAACAAAATGATTTTGCAAGCGGAATTTTATATGCTCGTTCGATAGAGCGGCCCCAAATCAGTCTAGTGTGATATTTGTATTATCGATATGTATGAGGAGCGACAGTAAAACACGAAGAATAACCAGTACTCTAACAGGGACGGCACCGCTCTGGCTCGCGCTGTCCGCCCAAATAGAAGAATGGTCAGCGCGTTGGAATGCCACGCACGGGGGACTGGGTTCCATTCCCGGCTGGGGCTGGAGAGTTTCTCCCCTCAGGGAGTGGGTGTTGTGCTGTTCTCATCATCATCATCACCATCATTTCAGTGTCGTGTCACACTCAATAAGACTTCCGCTTGGCGTCCGAACTTCCCGCCTGGGAGCTCCCGGCCACTGACGCCATACGCAAATTCCATTTTTCTGGCCCGCGCCCACGACTACTGACATGCAGCAGCACTGCTCGGTCACCGTAACAACAAGCTCATGATACTCTCTCACTTACAACAACAAATCAGACCATAGAATAGGCAACGTATTCAAAAAACAAGGATCAAAAATAGCCGACGGGACAGACAGCTCAATGCAGAGAAAATTAAGAGCAACCATCATAAGCACAAACAAACGCATCTGGTATTTACCAACTGACATGCCAAGACTGCAAATGAATTTCCATAGGACAGACAAGCAGAAACTTTAATACCAGTCACAGAACACAGAAGAGCATTAAAAAGTAACAGTTGTCATTCTAGATTTTCTGATCACCTTATGGACATGAAACACAGCTGAACAAACATCACCATTGATTTGAAAATTCTCAAATACAGTAACAGCCTCTTCACAAAAACTAACAACCGAAGACAACTATCAAATACAAAAAGCCATAATTGAAGGAAAACAAGTAATAAATGAGTACACAGTTCTCTGTAATGGAATTCTGTTCTCTGCCTGCTAAGAACTACCAGACACCAACCCATAAGCACCCCAAACCCCCTTTCCAACCCCCTCCCCCCCCACGACACACAATAAATAACGTAATCATTAAATAAATAAAACTCACACACATTCACCTACACACACATACACATCCACACACAAAATGACAGATACACCCCACAAAGATTCAAAACTCCCTCCCAGAAAACGTTCAACTGTTCAACTGTCCACCATCTTGTTTGTGTAGTTTGTAAACAAGACAACGAAAGGTACTTACTGCAGGCCCGCACAGTGAATGGAGAAACCAGCAAAAGTAAGTGAAACATATTACACACACACACACACACACACACACACAGTCGTAAATTTTCGAATAACTGTTCTACATCAAGTTCTATAGAATTGCAAAAAAAAAAAAATGTTCAAATGTGTGTGAAATCTTATGGGACTTAACTGCTAAGGTCATCAGTCCCTAAGCTTACACACTACTTAGCCTAAATTATCCTAAAGACAAACACACACACCCATGCCCGAGGGAGGACTCGAACCTCCGCCGGGACCAGCCGCACAGTCCATGACTGCAGCGCATTAGACCGCTCGGCTAATCCTGCGCGGCTATACAATTGCAGATGCATACTGTGAAACAAAGCAATCCTTTTCAATTTCACAAATCCAGGAAATCCACAGCATGTGATATCGAGGCACATATAGAAAATTTTGTCTGTTTTTAAAATATATAAATACTGTCTTAAAAACTCAGATTTATATGTGTACAAGTAGTAAAAAGCATTTTTGCTGTTTTATAGAAGATAGTAAAAAAAGCCACTGATGATGAAACGTGTCTGGGGAATGTAAGTTGTATTGTGCTCAAGGCGGATCCTCTCCAACAACAAATCTCTGGTAGCAGTGTTCAGAAATCATGTATGGAAAAATAAGACACAACGAAAAATTGAGGCGTACTCACGGAACCTTGCGATTAAGAAGGAACAAATCTAGTCTGCCTCAAATTTACGTTGTTACGACGTATTAATTACATGGGAGAAAATGATTCTGATGTTAGAAGTATCCTCCGTCATTTACCGTAAAGTGGCTTGTGGAGTACACAACTTGTATCGTAATAAACAGTGAAAACCCACACAGATGAAATTATACCATTACAGAAACAAAAACAACACGGTAAACACGAATGCGCAATGAGCCGTTATGAATATGTGGCTACGAGCAGCCACAAAGTTTAATGTGAACTCTGTCCTATTTAGTACAAATGTTTTCGAAATGTCCTTTCTATATAGCTGCATCTAACTGGGCTCAATTTTCACCCATGGCGCATGGTTGGGGATAGATGGAAGATGCCTGATGGTACACTGGCACATTTTCCTGCTTTTTTTTATGTCGTGTGACGAGGGCCTCCCGTCCGGTAGACCGTTCGCCTGCTGCAAGTCTTTCGATTTGACGCCACTTGGGCGACTTGCGCGTCGAATTTTCCTGCTGATGTAATACAACGCCTAATGCTCCAAGAGCAGGTCTGTACTTCGTACACAGTCCCCCGGATTTTACTGTCTGGAATCATCTCGAAAGTGAAGTGTACAACACTCCCGTTGATAAGGTTGAAAAACTGGAGCAGTGGGCTGTGCAGTCTTTTAGATTTTCAAGATGACCCACTGGTGTCTGGAATAATTCGTAACTCACAAGACTGTGCAGTGTTACTGCTGAGGTCTTCAGTCCGATCTTTTTGATGAAACCTTCCACGCTAGATTATCCTGTTCAATGTTATCCGATTTATCCACTTAATCTACAACATTATCCTGGAGCATCCCATTTCAAAAGCGTCTATTCTGTTATTGTCTGAACAGTTTATTGATGACGTTTCTTCCGTGTAAGGCTACACTCCAGACAAATACCTTCAGAAAAGACTTCCCAACACTAACATTCGAGTGACTTCTTAGTGTAGGAAAACGTGAAAAAAACAGCCAAATCAGTGGCAGAAGTACCAGGTTTACTGAAAACCCCTTGACTTAGTTTTCGAAGTCTTTAAAAACGTCCTCTTCGAATGGATCAGTGATTAATAGCAGTGATAAATGATGTACACAAACCTTCCTCGCAAATCAGTGTATCTATTAGTAAAAACCGTACCAAGATCCCTACAATAGTTCTTGAGAGCAGCGTTCATATGCAAACAGGAGAACGGAGGCGGGGGACCTTATTCATCATAGCACAACCATTTTGCGGGAAATGTTTATAAATTACATACAAAAACCTTTCTCGTGAATAAGTCAACCTATTTGTGAAAACTGTACCAAAATCCCTGCAGTTGTTCCTAAAATTAACTTTCACATACGGATAGAAAAACATGGTGGGGAGCTTCATAATACGTACGTATAGATTCTTGTCTAGCTTGGCTGCTGTCTGCAGTGGTTTACTGTCTTACCCACCAGATACCGCCTGCTCTCTAGGTGACCAGCTTGTAGTTCCCATCATAACCACGAGATGTCAGTCCAGACGCCAATTACATATGGAACAGATAACAAGACACATATTACATACTCATCATTACTATAAATAATAAATTATACAAAGAATTCTTCCTCATCAGTTAGTCTGTCTAATAGTGAAAACCGTATCAAAATCCTTGCAGTAGTTCCAAAGATCAGGCATCACATAGAAACAAAAAAACACGGCACATAACTTTAATTTACTAATATGTACAAATATAAATACATTTATCTTTCACAGAAAAGCTGTTCTTGCTGTTGCAAGTCTACCTTTTATAAGCTTTCTACAGTGGCCATAGTCCGTTATTTTCCCGCTAAAATGGCAAAACTTGTCCACTGCTTTTAGTGTCTCATTTCCTAATAAATTTCGCTTCACTCCGCCCACTGGCTAATAATTCCATATATTGTGTTGTATCTAGCAATCACAGGCCCTTCAGACGACACACTGCTTCCACAAACTGCCTCTATTTCTTTCTGTTTTGTGCTCGGTTCCTCCTCGTGATTTCAATTCCCAGAGTTGCCATGTGCATCACCAGGTCATCCATTCAGCGCTGCCTTGGTTTCCCCTCAAGTGCTTTCTTCACCTGTCTTTCTTCTGGCATACGCGCTACATGATCCTCCCACTGAATTCTTTTGCTCTTCAACTTCGTTAGGAGTGTTGGTTGTTGCATCAAGAGGTAGATTTCCTCATTCTTCCTCCTCCTCCTCCATTCTCCTTCATCTAAGCTCGGTCACCATATTTTCTCTATTACAAATCTTTCAAATATTAATAGCGTTTCCTTTTCTCGTTTAGCCATGCTCTGGGTTTTTGAACTCTACTTGACTGCTGGGCATTGTTACATATTCTCATCATAGTATTCGCTATACGGATTTTGAACCGAGCGTCTTCGTGACGGAATACATGCATTTCATTCCCAATGCCATTCCTTCCTTGATGTCCATTCCTATGCTGTTATCGCTGACAAACCATCTATCTCAAGAAATTCTTTCTGCTCTTGTCTTCTTCCTAACTACATGAATTCCGTTTTGTCTTGATTCACCCTTACCGCAACCTTCTGTGCGTAGTTGTTTATTTTCTGGTTCATTCCTTTCATCTCATGAATTGATTCGCTTACTAGTGCTTAAGAGTTGTAAAGCTACTGTAGGCAACTATAGAGCACCATAGCTAAGCGTAGACTATGACAGTTTTCTTAGTATCTTTGGTCAGTTAAAGTTGTAGCCGCATTACCTGTATGTTGCCTGTGTTGCGTAACTATTGGGCGTTACCTCATAACAATCGCTTACTTCACGTATGCGATCGGTGTCGTACTAGACTCCCCTAAAACCAGAAGCAGTAAACAGTCTATAAACTGATTCAGGACATACAAACGGCATGGTAACCTACAGAACCTTTTTGTTCTACATAGTTATCCTCCTATCTATTACTTAAGGATAAACAGTATTTATAGCAAAACTGAAATTATCAATTTTTAATTCACATTTAATTCGAAAATTGTTAATTTGTAATGTGAAACAGAGGGATGTTGTAATATAAATAAAGAAAGCAATACAGATTTATCATACAGCGTCAGAAAACGCAATTTCCTCAACAAAAAGGTAAAGTTAAGGAAACGACGAAATAAAAATATATCAAACATCGCTTAAATACCCCATCGAATTTATATAAAACAGGTTCCTGTTACAAAAAAGAGGTTTCACATTTATCAATAAAAATGGGAAACTCTCGCCTTTGATCATGATGAAGAACGTTCTATTGAGTAAAAAATAGCAACAATTATATATATATGGCCGGCCGGAGTAGCCGAGCGGTTCTAGGCGCTACAGTCCGGAACCGCGCGACCGCTACGGTCGCAGGTTCGAATCCTGCCTCGGGCATGGATGTGCGTGATGTCCTTAGGTTAGTTAGGTTTAAGTAGTTCTAAGTTCTAGGGGACTGATGACCTCAGCAGTTAAGTCCCATAGTGCTCAGAGCCATTTGAACCAATTATATATGTTTGTCCATGTAAACTATAATTGCATCAAAAGTAATTGCTCTGGTTACATAAAAGCTCAGAAGTTACATGATCAACTAATTTTTGTTACTTGTAATGTGAAATTATTCAGTGAGGATATAAAATACACATTGTACTAACACTGAATGATGTGCGGTTCTCTTTATGTGCAAAACAAACAAAAAAACAAAGAGATGTTGTCGGCTCCCACTTTCTGTCTTAAACATTCGTTTATGTTTCTTTCCCTACCAATTTTACCAATAGTGCCGGTAATCCTACAATTTATTAAGTCATTTATGTAGCGTAGCAAAACTACCAAATCGTAGTTTTGGTAGAGCGCGAGTCTAATAATACTGCATCATCTGCATATGTGAGACAGCTGAAATTACCATCTGAGTAATAATTCATGATTAATTTTTGTGTTCCTTCGTCTTGCTTTCTCGTGTTAGTATTTCGTAGTGAGGTCAGTATCGGGTCGTAACCACACACGCAATTATCTCGCAAATGGCTCGCTTGCTGACCCACGTGTACAGGAACGGTTTTGGTTCTAATATCATACAGTTTCAACTTTCGTAATTAATTATGATACAGCCTGAAGATTTAGGTGTCTGAATAGGTACAGCGTCGGACAAAATGCCTGTATTAGAGTTAGGAAGTGTCTGTTGCGATGCTAGGTTTCCGGGAAGAGGTGGAAACGGCAGACCTCGATAATGGTATCATTTGGCTGGCTGCACGAGCGCCCTCGCACGGGCAAGTTGTGCAATAAGCCAGAGGCGCGGCGCTGCGCAGAATCAATACGGCCGGCCGCGCACAAGGAGCCGCAAGTGCGCCACAAAGCCCGCCTATTAAAAACTGCCGCTAGTTCCGACAGTGGGCCGGTGCGCTGCGCGCTTTTTCGCGTTCGCCTTCTTTTTTGGCGGCGGTGAAGGGCTCAACAGGTGGGGTCGCGTCCCGGCCAGGAAAGAAGTCCGCGTCATACGCGCTCGTGGCCGGCTCCGACGGACGTCTGCCTCTCGTCTTTCATCATCCGGCCTCGCATCAAATTATCCCGGGCTCGCTACTAAGTATATACTATTAATCTGTTTTACAAGGCATCGCCTTTTGAAGGTATAATGTCCTAAATCTAAGAGGTGGGTGGTTCTCGTGTGATATATCTGAAAGCTTGCTAAACCTATCATTTAGCCCGACCAGCCGCGCTCGCTCGTAAGGAATGCACATTCGACGCGCCCGAAGGCGACGCCCGCCCTATAACTAGGAGCGTACGCTCGGCAATCCAAATATTTCGTCTTTCGTCGTCGTTTCACGTTAGGAGCAATTTTTGCATGGCCGAGTGGATCGATAAATTAACATAATTCCGTTACAATAGAATACCGGAAAATGTGGGTCTCGCTCCGGCCGGAGAGCGGCGAGTCGCGAACGTTCTGGCATCGTAACCGTTTCGCTGTCGATCTCTCGGACATTCAATTTTACTCTCGCGCCTAAAGAAACGAAAAGCGGTTTAATATCTAGCTTTTCGAAGTCATTACGATGACAGCTTAACGTTGTAATGCGCCAGAGTTTACGAGAGTGCCTCGGAGGCTGTTGTTAGAATTGTAATAATTTGATAACTACTTTAATGTTGCCGTCTGCATATTAAAAAGGGGTACTAGTTGGAACGGAGCTAGTGACACGAATTGTTCGTGCGTACCGAAAGATCTGCTGGACAGCTAAAACACTAAACTCGTGTTCGCGAGGACTGCCGTTCAGATCTACGTCCTGAACTCTTATTTAAGTTGTCTTCGCCTACCCGAAACCCGTACACTCAAAGAGTTTGCTGATGCAAATATATACTCCTTTCAGACTGTACTGATGCAATAGCTCCAGATTTAACAATCATAAACAACTGTTCGCTCGACGAAAGATCCGTTCCCACAGACTGGAAAGATGCACAGTTCACACAATAATCAAGAAAGGTAGCAGGATTAATCCACTAAATTACAGGCCCACACCATTTACGTCTATATGCAGCAGGATTTTGAAACATACAATACTGGCCATTAAAATTGCTACACCACGATGATGACGTGCTACAGACGCGAAATTTAACGGACGGGAAGAAGATGCTGTGATATGCAAATGATTAGCTTTTCAGAGCATTCACACAAGGTTGGCGCCAGTGGCGACACCTACAACGTGCTGACATGAGGAAAGTTTCCAACCGATTTCTCAGACACAAACAACAGTTGTCTGGCGCAGCCTGGTGAAACGTTGTTGTGAAGCGTCGTGTAAGGAGGAGAAATGCGTACCATCACGTTTCCGACTTTGATAAAGGTCGGATTGTAGCCTATCGCGACTGCGTTTTATCGTATCGCGATATTGCTGCTCGCGTTGGTCCAATGACTGTTAGCAGAATATGGAATCGGTGGGTTCAGGAGGGTAATACGGAACGCCGTGCTGGATCCCAACGGCCTCGTATCACTAGCAGTCGAGATGACAGGCATCTTATCCACATGGCTGTAACGGATCGTGCAGCCACGTCTCGATCCCTGAGTCAACAGATGGGGACGTTTGCAAGACAACAACCATCTGCACGAACAGTTCGACGGCGTTTGCAGCAGCATGGGCTATCAGCTCGGAGACCATGGCTGCGGTTACCCTAGACGCTGCATCACAGACAGGAGCGCCTGCGATGGTGTACTCAACGACGAACCTGGGTGCACGAATGGTAAAACGTCATTTTTTCGGATGAATTCAGGTTCTGCTTACAGCATCACGATGGTCGCATCCGTGTTTGGCAACATCGCGCTGAACGCACATTGGAAGCGTGTATTCGTCATCGCCATACTGGCGTATCACCTGGCGTGACGGTATGGAATGGCTTTGGTTACACGTCTCGGTCATCTTTTGTTCGCATTGACGGCACTGTGAACAGTGGACGTTACATTTCAGATGTGTTATGACCCGTGGCTCTACCCTTCATTCGATCCCTGCGAAACCATACATTTCAGCAGGATAATGCACGACCGGATGTTGCAGGTCCTGTACGGGCCATTCTGGATACAGAAAATGTTCGACTGCTGCCCTGGCCGTCACATTCTCCAGATCTCTCAGTAATTGAAAGCGTCTGGTGAATGGTGGCCGAGCAACTGGCTCGTCACAATACGCCAGTCACTACTCTTGATGAACTGTGGTATCGTGTTGAAGCTGCATGGGCAGCTGTACCTGTACACGCCATCCAAGCTCTGTTTGACGCAATGCCCAGGCGTATCAAGGCCGTTATTACGGGCAGAGGTGGTTGTTCTGGGTACTGTTTTCTCAGGATCTCTTCCCCCAAATTACGTGAAAATGTAGTCACAAGTCAGTTCTAGTACAATATATTTGTTGAATGAATACCCATTTATCATATGCATTTCTTCTTGGTGTAGCAATTTAATGGCCAGTACTGTATATTGTGCTCCAACATTATGAATTACCTCGAAGAGGTCGCTCTATTGACGGACAGTGAACACGGATTTAGAAAACATCGTTCTTCTGAAACACAATTAGCTCTTTACACACACGAAGTGCTGAGTACTACTGACAATGGATTTCAAGCCACCCCGAAACCATCGCTCTCTAAGCATACACATTTACAAGTCGCTCAAATATTCGTTTACAGTACAAACAAACAACGTTGATATCGACATCTTGGGTTGTCGGGTGTTCTGCCGGATATCAGCGTCGTACTTGCACGATATTTCGGTCACGTAGCTCGTGGCCTTCATCAGGTGCGACCTGAGACTACTCCTCGAGTGGACCTGGTCCAGTATTTATGCCTTGGTACCCCAGACCGTAGATGAAACCCCCAGGAGCGGGTTTGGTGGGCGCGGACCGCAGAGGGAACACTTAGAACCGCAGCGGACGGAAAACGGAGCAGCAACGCCCCAGCAAGTCGCAGGGAATGGGCGCGGACCACAGAGGAAGCGCCTGCAGCCGTTGGCGGAGGGGGAAGGCCATAGGCATAAATACTGGACCAGGTCCACTCGACGAAAACACGCTGACAGCAGAAATCACTAACGCAGAAATAATCAATGCCATATACTCAGGACGTAACACAGCTCCAGGACAAAATGACATAAGACGTATACACCTTCAGAAAGCCCCAGCCCACCTCCTGACACCCATCCTCTACCTCATCTACAACTATTGTCTCACAAATGAAACGCTACCCGCCACTTGGAAGACTAGGGAAACAATAATGATACCAAAACCTGACAAACCAAGGACTGACCCAAGATCTTACAGACCGATATCTCTACTCGACGTCATAGGGAAAACTTACGAATGGATACTAACTGACCGCATAAAAACGTATGTAGAACGCAACGACATCCTCCCTCTGACACAATCAGGCATCCGACAAAATCACTCCACTAACGACCCGTTAATCAGACTGACCAACGGAATAACACAAGGCTTCAACAGAGGACACTGCACGCTTGCAGTCTTCTTAGACATAGAGCGTGCCTTCGACAAGCTCTGGCATACAGGACTGCTCTACAAACTGAGCAAATTGGGCCTCCCGACCAAGGTTATACGACTAATACGGACGTACATCACAAACAGGAAGTGCAAGGTACATGTCGGCGGAGCCTACTCCCAAGAATTCACACCCCAAGCAGGAGTGCCACAAGGAGGTATCCTATCCCCGCTGCTGTACGCGCTTTACACGGCTGACGTACCAACGACAACAACCCCCAAAGAAACGGTAGGACTGTATGCTGACGACACCGCCTACTGGTGCACAGACTTGAGGACGACAACCATACAACAAAAAACACAGACCTACCTACAAAGATTAGAAAACTGGATGACGACATGGAGAATCCGACCAAACCCAACCAAAACCCAAATGGTTTTATTTAGACACAGACACCTGACGAAAAAACGACAACAAAACACAAATGACATACAACTGACGCTGTGGGACACACCACTAAGACTTAACGACACTGCCAGGTACCTAGGAGTGTACCTAGACAAGTACTTAAACTGGAAGACACACCTCACTTACCTGCTAAACAAGACGAGGAAAAGACAACGCCTAATCAGACAAGTACAAGGACGTTTCCATAGATGTGACGACCACACGGCGATACACACCTACAAGACGTACATCAAACCAGTGATAGAATATGCAGCAGCCCCCTTAGGAGGCTTGCACAAACCGGTAGCCGAACAGCTTTACTCGACCGAAAGACGACTTTCACGCAGCATCTGTAGACTGCCAAGGCTCACGCCCAGTGACGACGTATATGACATCACAGGCGTGGAGCCGCTACAAAACAGACTGACCAAACTCAGAGCGAACTACGGTAGACACATATTAACGAAACGCCCAGACATGGAAGATATTTTGACAACAAGACCGCGAGTGAACAGACGACCAAAATTTAAGTGTACCCAACCAGCGCGTACAGTAGCACAAAACACCAGCCAAGAATACCCAGACCTCGCCCCCACCATGGAACCACTAACACAAGACATCCAACTTCCCCCACACCTGACCCAAAGACACAGAAACTGACCCCAGAATATACACACAAACGCGCCTGCGCGCACACGCACACACACAAAACACACACAAGAACTGTAGACCAGCGCTACATCTAAAAAGTAGCATAGAAATAACAAATTAAACATTAAAAGTAGCATACACACCAAAACTACGGTACTACTATCGTATGCTACATCCTCCATACACACTAAAGTACTCAAAGAAAACAAAGAGAATAATCATAACGGAAAATACGGTATAATTTATAAACAAACACTATATCACAACATGACTTAAAATCTTTAATACTTAAACCTCAACCTCTAACCTCATTTTATGTAATATTTTTGTACCTATCTAATATCCTTGTACCTACTTTATATTTTGTTTTATTTTGTATTATTGTATTATTTTATATTTCTGCATCTTTATATATACTGTATCTTTGTGTACTTAATATGATCAAATGCAATTTTGCAAGAAATATTGAACTAATAAATAAATGAATGTACGAGTTATGTACAGCAAATGGCTGAAAAGGGCAATGCAAGCCCTCAAACAGCCTGCCCATCCCCATCAGGGGTGGGAATGAAAAGTGCAAAAAAAAAAAAATCTCGAGGAGTAGTCTGAGGTCGCACCTGATGAAGGCCACGAGCTACGTGACCGAAATATCGTGCAAGTACGACGCTGATATCCGGCAGAACACCCGACAACCCAAGATGTCATTAGATCGCCGGGAAAGCCTGAAGAGTTACAACGTTGATATCGTTTCGAGTTCTGTTTTCTACACAATTTGACACAGATCTCCAACCAACAGGCTGGGTGTTCTAACACCGACAGCACAATACATCTGCTTAATCATGAAATTTGTGCGTGACAACACAGCCTTGTATTAAAAACAACGCCACAGTTCATTTTGTGTTCAGAAGGGTGTGTAACAACCTTTCTAGAGATCTCCACATGAGCTAAAATCTGCCAGTAACAAACTGCGAGTTTTCTCTCCAAATGCTCTATTCTCCGGAGACATTTTTTAACTTAACTGAATTGTTTTGTGGTACGAGTAACCATCATAAATGATTTTAAGTGTACGGAAGAAACGATTCATGCAGAGAGAATATGGGCGTGATTACCCAGTCTAACCACATTGTGATTTGTTGTGAATGCAAACATTTAAAGATAGGTCTAAGTGTGAGTTTCAGGAATAGCAGTTGAAATACACAAATAACTGTGTGTGATCGTATATTCCAACATAAATTATTATAATTAATTTGCCACTTCTGGCATAATGATTATATCATAATTTTGTTGCCCTTGCTCTCTTAGAATGAATATTGTAAGATTTACCGGCTTTTTACATTGCGAAATAACTTTTTGCAAGCATGTATGTACAAAACAGTATTTTGCACTAAAAATCAACCGAAAGCGGTGCGCTGTTTTATACAGTCCGGCTCTGTATTCGTGAGGAAGGAGGCTATTTTCCCCAAACGGCCCACCTGATTTTGTGGTTTCCCTAAATTTCTTGAAGCAAATTGCGGGGTGGTTCCTACTGTAAGACAACGGCCTACTCTCTCTCCCATCCTTGTCAGGCCGGATCTGTAATTATTTCAATGCCTGTTTATTGAAGGTCGCAAGGATAAAATATAGGAGGGATAAAACACAGCAGAGATAAAATACAGGGAGTGAAAGGTTACAGAAAACAGACTTCAGTTATAAGAGCCGAAAGAAAGGTTCAAATGGTTCAAATGGCTCTGAGCACTATGGGACTTAACATCTATGGTCATCAGTCCCCTAGAACTTAGAACTACTTAAACCTAACTAACCTAAGGACAGCACACACACCCATGCCCGAGGCAGGATTCGGACCTGCGACCGTAGCGGTCGCGCGGTTCCAGTATGAAGCGCCTAGAACCGCTCGGCCTCAACGGCCGGCCGATAGAAAGGAAAGACAAGCAATAGTTGAGAGGGAAGTGAGACAGTGTAGCAGCCTGTCCGCGATGTTGTATCTGTGCCTCTACCTCTACCTCTACATCCATATTCTGCAAGCCAACTTACGGCGTGTGGCGGAGGGTACCTTGAGTACCTGTATCGGTTCTCCCTTCTATTCCAGTCTCGTATTGTTCGTGAAAAGAAAGATTGTCGGTATACCTCTATGTGGGCTCTAATCTCTCTGATTTTATCCTCATGGTCTCTTCGCGAGATATACGTAGGAGAGAGCAATATACTGCTTGACTCTTCGGTGAAGGTATGTTCTCGAAACTTTAACAAAAGCCCGTACCGAGCTACTGAGCGTCTCTCCTGCAGAGTCTTCCACTGGAGTTTATCTGTTATCTCCGTAACGCTTTCGCGATTACTAAATGATCCTGTAACGGAGCGCGCTGCTCTCCGTTGGATCTTCTCTATCTCTTCTATCAACTGCTCCCACACTGGTGAGCAGTATTCACGCAGTGGGCGAACAAGTGTACTGTAACCTACTTCCTTTGTTTTCGGATTGCATTTCCTTAGGATTCTTCCAATGAATCTCAGTCTGACATCTGCTTTACCGACGATCAACGTTATTTGATCATTCCATTTTAAATCACTCCTAATGCCTACTCCCAGATAATTTATGGAATTAACTTCTTCCAGTTGCTGACCTGCTATATTGTAGCTAAATGATAAGGGATCTTCCTTTCTATGTATTCACAGCACATTACACTTGTCTACATTGAGATTCAGTTGCCATTCCGTGCACCATGTGTCAATTCGTTGCAGGTCCTCCTGCATTTCAGTACAATTTTCCATTGTTACAACCTCTGGATATACCACAGCATCATCCACAAAAAACCTCAGTGAACTTCCGATGTTATTCACAAGGTCATTTATGTATATTGTGAATAGCAACGGTCCTACGTCACTCCCCTGCGGCACACCTGAAATCACTCTTACTTCGGAAGACTTCTCTCCATTGAGAATGACATGCTGCGTTCTGTTATCTAGGAACTCTTCAATACAATCACACAATTGGTCTGATAGTCCATATGCTCTTATTTTGTTCATTAAACGACTGTGGGGAACTGTATCGAACGCCTTGCGGGAGTCAAGAAACACGGCATCTACCTGGGAACCTGTAACTATGGCCCTGTGAGTCTCGTGGACGAATAGCGTGAGCTATGTTTCACACGATTGTCTTTTCCGAAACCCATGCTGATTCCTACAGAGTAGATTTCTAGTCTCCAGAAAAGTCATTATACTCGAACATAATGCGCTTTCCAAAATTCTACAACTGATCGACCTTAGAGATATAGGTCTATAGTTCTGCACATCTGTTCGACGTCCCTTCTTGAAAACGGGGATGACCTGTGCCCTTTTCCAATCCTTTGGAACGCTACGCTCTTCTAGAGACCTACGGTACACCGCTGAAAGAGGAGGGGCAAGTTCCTACGCGTACTCTGTGTAAAATTGGACTGGTATCCCATCAGGTCCAGCGGCCTTTCCGCTTTTGAGCGATTTTAATTGTTTCTCTATCCCTCTGTCGTCTATTTCGATATCTACCATTTCGTCATCTGTGCGACAATCTAGAGAAGGCATTACAGTGCTGTCTGTCTCTGTGAAACAGCTTTGGAAAAAGACATTTAGTATTTCGGCCTTTAGTCTGTCATCCTCTGTTTCAGTACCACTTTGGTCACAGAGTGTCTGGACATTTTGTTTTGATCCACCTACCGCTTTGACATAAGACCAAAATTTCTTAGGATTTTCTGCCAAGTCAGTACATAGAACTTTACTTTCGAATTCACTGAACACCTCTCGCATAGCCCTCCTCACATTACATTTCGCTTCGCGTAATTTTTGTCTGTCTGCAAGGCTTTTGCTTATAGACGTTTGAGTCTCCCAGTCTATATCCGGCAAATTAAAATCTCCACCCAGAACTATAACATGTTGGGGAAATCTACTCGAAATATTTTCCAAAGTTTCCTTCAGGTGCTCTGCCACAACAGCTGCTGAGCCAGGGGACCTATAAAGACATCCAATTACCATGTTTGAGCTTGCTTGAACCGTGACCTTCACCCAAATTATTTCACATTTCGGATCTCCGAGCAAGCAGTAAAAGAAAACAAGGACGGGTTTGCAGAGCGAATTATAGTTCATGAATAAGAAATAAAAACTTTGGGGTTTACGGTGACATTGTAATTATGTCAGACAGCAAAGGACTCGGAAGAACATTGCTTGGTAACGAAAGTGTCTTGAAAAAAGATTGTAAGACGAACGTCAACAACAGTAAAACAAGGATAATGGGTTGCAGTCGAATTAAATCAGGCGGTGCTGAAGGAATTCGATTCGGCAGTGAGACACTAAAAGTAGTAGATGAGTTTTGCTATTTGGGCAGCAGAAAAACTGAAGATGAGGATATAAAATGTTGCAGTAGTTCTATAGAGATGAAGAGGCTTGCACACGATAGGCGACCGAGGAGAACTGCATCAAACCAGTCTTCTGACTGAAGACCGCAACAAACAATATATATGAGCTATGTCTTTTGTTCTTAAGCTGTAGTACCACGTGCCCAGTATCCTTGTAAGAATTATCCACAGGTGAATAAAGCTGCTACTACTACTCACCTGATACACAATCCATTATTGTTTCAATTTATATACAGCAAAGTGTAATTTAAATACAATTCGTAAATGCAGCCTATGACCCCTGAAAGGTATTTACGTACATTGCACCTTGTCTACGCAGTCAAATGAATATAACCTTTGAAGCTATCTAATAAACAAGCTTTTCCTCTTTGCTGCGACGTAATGTCACAGATGGCCCAGGAAATCCTACATACGAATCGTATATTTTTTCTGTAATTTAAATAAATTCACCTGGTGATTGAGATATAATCCTCCAAAATGCGAAGTTAACTTATTTAAAAAATGGGGGGACAGTTGTTTGCGTATTTCAGTCAATGTACGACGTTTTCTTTAATCATTACAGATGACTGTACGGATGGTGGTGGTTGTTGGGATGTTTAAGGGGGACTAAACAGCGAAGGTCATCAGTCCCCCATTCCAAAATCAGGCGAGCCGAAAATCTGCGGAGCAGGTAAAAACCAAAGGGGGAGGAGACGTCCCCCCAGGCGCTAAAAGAACACAAATGCAGCAACAAAAACTACAGACAAGAACAGGACAGAGGAACACCAGACAGAAAGAAACAGAAGAAAGGAAGATGGCCGGAGACTGGTTGACTGACCACGAGAACAAAAAAAGGGAAAGAGTCAACCATCTCACGGCACACCAGAACAGCAACAGACACAAGGACAAAAGACACAGAAAGGGAAAGGCGCAGGACCTCCCTAAATCGAACCATAAAACGGACTACCACGGATAAAATTTAAAACGTCATCAGCCATGGAGGCATCATCGGATAAAACCAAAGCCAAAGTGCCCGGGAAATTAAAAGATTGCCGGAGTGTGCGCAATAGAGGACACTCCAGCAAAATGTGGCTGACCGTCAGCCGGGACCCACACCGACACAGGGGGGGATCCTCCTGACGCAACAGATGGCCGTGCGTCAGGTACGTATGGCCGATGCGCAGCCGACACAGGACCACCGAGTCCCTGCGAGAAGCCCGCAGGGAGGAACGCCACACAGCGGTCGTCTCCTTGACAGCCCGCAGTTTATTCGGGGCTGTCATGCCACGCCACTCAGCAGCCCACATCGCAAGTACCTTACGGCGCAACACCAGCTGCTGGTCGCGAGCCGTAAGGCCGATCTCCAAAGCTGGGGCGTCTATCGCCCCTTTGGCCAGCCTGTCAACACGTTCGTTCCCCGGGATGCCAACGTGACCTGGCGTCCAAACAGAAACCACCGAACGACCAGAGTGGGTAATGGTGGAAACAGACTCCCGAATAGAGGACACCAGAGGAGAAGAGGGATAGCAGCGGTCGATGGCCTGGAGGCTGCTCAGGGAGTCACTGCAGATGACGACGGACGCACCTGAGCAGGAACGCATATGCTCAAGAGCGCGCAAGATGGCCACCAGCTCTGCAGTAAAAATACTGCAGCCAACCGGCAAGGAGCGTTGCTCAACATGGGCAGCGTGAGCAAAAGCGTAGGCAGTGCGACCATCAACCAGGGAACCATCAGTGTAGACAGGCTCACAGCCCGGAAATGATTCGAGGAGCGCAAGAAAACGGCGACGGAGGGCCACAGGCGGAACCGAGTCCTTAGGTCCCTGTGCCAAATCCAGACGGACGGACGGCCGGGACAAACACCAGGGAGGCGTAGGTGTACGGACCCGGAAGGGAGGCAGAAGAGGGAATGACCCCAGTTCGGACAGCAGGGACTGGACACGGACAGCGACGGAAAGCCCAGACCTAGGTCGCCGTTCGGGCAGATGGAGGACCATGGCAGGGAAAAGCAGGCGACGATTGGGATGGCCTGGCGAGCAATGTACGTGGACAGCATAGTCGGCGAGCAGACGATGGCGGCGAATCTGCAGCGGGGGAACCCCGGCCTCCACCAGTAGACTATCCACGGGGCTGGTGCGAAAAGCGCCAGTTGCAAGCCGAACCCCACAGTGGTGTATGGGGTCTAACAACTTCAACACTGAGGGGGACGCAGACCCATAGGCCAGGCTCCCATAATCAAGCCGGCACTGCACAAGGGCCCTGTACAACCTCAGCAGCGTGCAGCGATCTGCACCCCAAGACGTGTGGCTAAGGCAGCGGAGGGCGTTGAGGAGCCGCCAGCATTTTTGCTTCAGCTGAGTAACATGAGGAACCCATGTGAGTCAGGCATCAAACACGAGTCCCAAGAAGCGGCAAGTGTCCACCACTTCAAGCAGGTGGCCGTCGAGGTAAAGTTCAGGATGAGGGTGGACCGTCCGACGCCTGCAGAAGTGCATAACTCGAGTCTTGGGTGCAGAGAACTGAAAACCGTGAGTCAGAGCCCATGATGCTGCCTTGCGAACGGCGACTTGCAGCCTGCGTTCGGCGACTCCCGTAGTCGTGGAGCTAAATGAGATGCAGAAGTCGTCGGCATACAAAGAAGGAGACACCGACGACCCCACTGCTGCAGCCAGACCATTAATGGCCACTAAAAATAAGGAGACGCTCAACACCGAGCCCTGCGGGACCCCATTTTCCTGTATGTAAGAGGAACTAGAGGTGGCACCGACTTGCACCCGGAAAGAGCGGCGCAATAAAAAACTTTGAAGAAAAGCCGGGAGCCGACCACGAAGACCCCACTCATGCAATGTGGCGAGGATGTGATGCCTCCATGTGGTGTCATACGCCTTCCGCAGATCGAAAAACACAGCAACGAGATGCTGACGTCGGGCAAAGGCCGTACGGACAGCAGATTCCAGCCGCACCAAATTGTCCACTGCAGACCGGCCCCGACGGAAGCCACCCTGGGATGGAGCGAGGAGACCGCGCGACTCAAGGACCCAACACAAACGCCGCCCCACCATACGTTCGAGCAATTTGCACAAAACGTTGGTGAGGGTAATGGGACGATAGCTGTCCACCGCCAGTGGGTCCGCACCGGGCTTCAAGATGGGGACAATAACACCCTCTCGCCATTGCGACGGGAACACGCCTTCGCTCCAAATGCGATTAAATATCGCGAGAATGTGTCTCCGGCAGTCCCTGGAGAGATGCTTCAGCATCTGTGCGTGGATGCAGTCCGGTCCTGGTGCTGTATCAGGGCAATCGGCGAGGGCAGCGAGGAATTCCCTCTCGCTGAAAGGAGCATTGTAAGTTTCAGAACGACGCGTGTGGAACGATAATGGCGTCTGCTCGGCCCGCTCCTTGAGAGAGCGAAAGGCAGGGGGATAAGTTGCAGTCGCAGAGCTCGTAGCGAAGTGCGCAGCAAGGTGTTCAGCAATGGCGGCAGCGTCCGTGCACACAGCGCCGTCCAAAGAGATCCCAGGGACACCCGTAGGGGTCTGGTGTCCATAAATCCGCCGTATCCGGGACCACACGAGCGAGGGGAAAACACGGGAGCCCAAGGAGGAAACATACCGCTCCCAGCACTCCTGCTTACGCCGTGCAATAAGACGACGGGCGAAGGCACGGAGCCTCTTAAAGGCGATGAGGGTCTCCAGAGACGGGTGCCGCCTATGACGCTGGAGAGCCCGCCTACGGTCGCGAATAGCCTCAGCAATCTCCGGCGACCACCAGGGGACAGCCTTCCTCCGAGGGAGGCCAGAAGAACGGGGGATGGAAGCCTCGGCCGCTGAAATGATGGACGTGGTTAAAACACGAACCACCTCGTCAATGTCACCCTGTGGGGGAGGCTCAATGGTTGCAGCGGAAGTAAAAGCTGGCCAGTCAGCCCTGTGGAGAGCCCAGCGGGGCAAGCGCCCAGAAGAATGACACTGGGGCAGTGACAAATAGATGGGAAAATGGTCACTACCACACAGGTCAGGGTGCACTCCCCAGTGGAGGGATGGGACAAGGCCAGGGCTGCAAATAGAGAGATCGATGGCCGAGAACGAGCCATGGGCCACACTGAAATGCGTGGGAGCACCGGTGTTCAAGAGGCTAAGGTCGAGCTGAGCCAACACATGCTCCACGGCCCGACCGCGAACATCGGAGACAGTCCCACCCCATAGAGGGTTGTGGGCATTGAAATCGCCCAGCAGCAAAAAAGGTGGCGGCAGTTCGGCTATCAGAGCAGCCAGGACATGCTGTGCGACAGCACCATCAGGTGGAAGGTAAATACTGCAGACGGTGATAGCCTGTGGCGTCCACACCCGAACAGCGACAGCCTCTAAAGCTGTTTGTAGAGGTACAAACTCGCTGTGAAGAGAGTTAAGGACATATATGCAGACGCCACCGGACACCCTTTCATAAGCTGCCCGGTTCTTAAAATAACCCCGATAGCCACGGAGGGCGGGGGTTCGCATTGCTGGAAACCAAGTTTCCTGCAGAGCAATGCAAAGGAAAGGATGACGGCTGATAAGTTGGCGGAGCTCAGCTAGATGGTGGAAGAAACCGCTGCAGTTCCACTGGAGGATGATATTAGCCATGGATGGGAAAGGCGTGAAGGGACTGGGGAGGCAGATTACGCCTCCGGGGCCCCTGCTGCTACCGAGTCACCACCTGGACAACAGCCATCCATTGCATCCGAGGGACTGGCGAGATCCATGTCCTCAGCGGACGCCAGAATCTCCACCTCATCTTCGGATGCAGAGGGAGAAGGTTGCGGAGGGACAGGTGCCACCGCAATTTCAGGATGCTTGGGAGCCTTTTTCTTCGACTGCTTTGCGCGCTGTGCCTTAGGTGGGTCTGGCTGGGAGGGCCTCACTGGGTCAGTCTCAGAGACTGAAGACGACCGTGACGGCCTACGACCAGCGACTGGTGGTTGTTTGACAAACTTCTGTACGGATGGTTTCCAGTGATAGACAGAGGTATCGTCAGGAGATGATAGGACCGCTGTTGTTCTGTATTTACATAAATGATTTGGTGGGGTGGACAGAAGTCTGGGGTTGTTTACTGATGATACCCAGGTGTACGGTAAGGTGTTGGAGTTGAGTGACTGTAGGAAGATGCAAGACACCGTAAACAAAATTTCCAGTCGGTGTGCCGGCCGCTGTGGCCGAGCGGTTCTAGGCGCTTCAGTCCGGAACCGGTCTGCTGGTACTGTCGCAGGTTCGAATCCTGCCTCGGGCATGGATGTGTGTGATGTCCTTAGGTTAGTTAGGTTTAAGTAGTTCTAGGTGTAGGGGACTGATGACCTCAGATGTTAAGCCCCATAGTGCTTAGAGCCATTTGAACCATTTGAATCCAGTTGGTGTGATGAATGGCAGCTAGCCCTAAATATGGAGAAATATAAGTTAATGCGGATGAGTAGGCAGAAAAAACCTGTGATGTTCTAATACAGTATTACTGGTGTCCTCGTAACGTTGCAAAGCGATATGGGGTGGAACGGTCATGTGAAAACTGTGGTAGGGAAGGCAACTGATCGACTTCGATTTATTGGGAGGATTTTAGGAAAGAGTGTTCACTTGTAAAGGAGACCGCATATAGGACGCTGGTGCAACCTATTCTTGAGTACTGCTCGAGTGTTTGGGATCCATACCAGATCGGATTAAAGTAAGACATCGAAGCAATTCAGAGGCGGGCGAATACCCGGTAGCCGTGCGGGATTAGCCGAGCGGTCTAGGGCGCTGCAGTCATGGACTGTGCGGCTAGTGCCGGCGGAGGTTCGAGTTCTCCCTCGGGCATGGGTGTGTGTGATTGTCCTTAGGATAATTTAGATTAAGGAGTGTGTAAGCTTAGGGAATGGTGACCTTAGCAGTTAGCCGGCCTCGGTAGCCGTGCGGTTCTAGGCGCTACCGTCCGGAACTGCGGGACTGCTACGGTCGCAGGTTCGAATCCTGCCTCGCGCATGGATGTGTGTGATGTCCTTAGGTTAGTTAGGTTTAAGTAGTTCTAAGTTCTAGGGGACTGATGACCTAAGATGTTAAGTCCCATAGTGCTCAGAGCCATTTTGAACCTTAGCAGTTAGGTCCCATAGGATTTCACACACATTTGAACATTTGAACAAGCTACCCGGTAGGTTCGAGTAACACGTAAGTATTACGGAGATGCTTCGGGAAATAAAATGGGAATCCCTGGAGGAAAGGCGACGTTCCTTTCGAGAAACGCTCTTGAGAAAATTTAGAGAACCGGCATTTGAAGCTGAGTGCACAACGATTCTACTGCCACCAACATACATTGCGCGTAAGTACAACGAAGATAAGATACGAGAAATTAGGGCACATACGGAGGCGTACAGGCAGTCGTTTTTCCCTCGTTCTATTTACGAGTGGAACAGAAGGGGAAATGACAAGCAGTGGCACAATGTATCCCCACCACGCACCTTACGGTGGCTTGCGGAGTATCTATGTAGATGTAGATGTAGATAGGTCATGGCACTCATGGCCGACCACTTAACCCAACGCGAACCGAAGACAGATATTCCGAGGGACAAATTGCGTATACCATCAGCTGAAATTCCGCATGGTGGCTATTAAAATCAGCCCGCAGTTGGAAAATGTCCTCAGCCCGTCACCTGCTAACACCATCTCCCTTTTAAGTTTCTATTATAAATATAATTTTAATTGTATAATTTCAAGTGATAGGCAGTGTAATCAGGGAATTTAATTAATCCACACGACCTACCACATTGCACAAACCAGTTCCTTGGTGTGTTGTTACTTCGGTCTTTTTAAGTTATTCTCCACTCTTTCATTTACCTGTAAAGCAAGTATAAAATGCACTGTTGAATAAATTGGAGGCGATGGATTCAAGAGACTCCTAGGAGCTTCAACGTATTTTCCCCCACTTGCATCTACAATTTCCCCGCATTTCATCCAAAGTTTTACCGAAAACGTGTACAATACCTCGGAATTGAACGCACAGTAGCGTTTCCAGTAAAATTATTCCGAACCGGAGAAAAATAAGGCGACGGAAAAACTCCAAGAAATATGCGGGCACTCCGTTTCTTGGAAATATAGTTTGAGCTGTGCATTAAAGCAGTGTGTCCGTAAGATTAAGCGCCACTTAAATTGGGGTGCAGGGGAGCGAGTGAACCGCGCCGCGCCCGCCTTCAGGTATGGAAATAACAATTTATGAGCAGAGTCGTACGCTCGCGCTGGAAAAGATTAGTCATCATTTGTGCTACTTTGGTCAGGAATGGACACGCCTCAAAAGAACTCTTAATGTGATTTATAAGAGTTCCCCGAATCTCCTTTCCGTGATATCTGTCCTTCAGTGACACTGGGCATTAGGGTTGGAGAACGTAAGCCCCTGAATACCTCACACGAACAAATGAACACGCGGGGCATCTGTTCCTTCTCAAGTTACGTCCACCACGCCGTGATTCACAAACACTATTGGCCCTTTTCCGGTTCAGTAGCTCAGGATTAAACACAAAACGCTTCTGTTGCAGGTTTCTCTCGTTTTTCATACTCACAAGAGCACATCAGCCGTGAGTTACGTCAGATGCAGAAGAACGCTAACTTCTGTTAATTAAGCCTTTTCAAATTTTCACTTATATGATCTGAGTTGTACCTAAATGAAAGTGATTGTCACTGTTGAAGAGTTTCGTGGAATTAACAGTATCTAATTAAATAAATATGAACACTGCATACGCAAATTTACTGCTACATTTCACTTTAGGAATCGCTGGATCGTGATAAAGACGGAGGGACACAACATAAAATATGAAACTGAAAACATTGTAAGTTATGAACGTATTTTATATCATATTGCCTAGCAGTGACGAATACTTTACAGTTAAATATGCAGGTTTTTAAAAATTCATTTCCTCGTCATTTATAGCGCATTTCATATGGAGCGGGCTGGCAGCGGAAAAGTTGCCCCTTTACGCCCTTTGATAGCAAAAGTGAAAGTTAAGTAAATGTAAATTTTAATGACGTGAAACAGCTATGAAATCATTTCAAGAATATCAGACCAGCTGTGTGGCTGGATTGAAGAGTTTTTAGCAAACAGAACACAGCATGTTGTTATCAATGGAGAGACGTCTACAGACGTTAAAGTAACCTCTGGCGTCCCACAGGGGAGTGTTATGGGACCATTGCTTTTCACAATATATATAAATGACTTAGTAGATAGTGTCGGAAGTTCCATGCGGCTTTTCGCGGATGATGCTGTAGTATACAGAGAAGTTGCTGCATTAGAAAATTGTAGCGAAATACAGGAAGATCTGCAGCGGATAGGCACTTGGTGCAGGGAGTGGCAACTGACCCTTAACATAGACAAATGTAATGTATTGCGAATACATAGAAAGAAGGATCCTTTATTGTATGATTATATGATAGCTGAACAAACACTGGTAGCAGTTACTTCTGTAAAATATCTGGGAGTATGCGTGCGGAACGATTTGAAGTGGAATGATCATATAAAATTAATTGTTGGTAAGGCGGGTACCAGGTTGAGATTCATTGGGAGAGTGCTTAGAAAATGTAGTCCATCAACAAAGGAGGTGGCTTACAAAACACTCGTTCGACCTATACTTGAGTATTGCTCATCAGTGTGGGATCCGTACCAGGTCGGGTTGACGGAGGAGATAGAGAAGATCCAAAGAAGAGCGGCGCGTTTCGTCACTGGGTTATTTGGTAACCGTGATAGCGTTACGGAGATGTTTAATAAACTCAAGTGGCAGACTCTGCAAGAGAGGCGCTCTGCATCGCGGTGTAGCTTGCTCGCCAGGTTTCGAGAGGGTGCGTTTCTGGATGAGGTATCGAATATATTGCTTCCCCCTACTTATACTTCCCGAGGAGATCACGAATGTAAAATTAGAGAGATTAGAGCGCGCACGGAGGCTTTCAGACAGTCGTTCTTCCCGCGAACCATACGCGACTGGAACAGGAAAGGGAGGTAATGACAGTGGCACGTAAAGTGCCCTCCGCCACACACCGTTGGGTGGCTTGCGGAGTATCAATGTAGATGTAGATGTAGATGTAGAAGGTGTTGATGATATATGTGCTTTCTGTTGTGGTAGCCCCTAGGTGCAGGGTTTGGGTAAGGTTTTGAGGTTGTAGAGGAGCTTAAGGAAACACGTTTGATGATAATGATAAATGCGAAAAACCCATGGATGGTACATACATGATGGGGGTAGGGGTTAAGATAATAGCTAGGCAGGAAAAGGTTGGGTTAGAACCTTTTCCTGGGTGGAATTAAAATGTGGGCTATAGCTGATAGAAAGGGTAGATGACAGGATGATTCCGAGTTTAGGAGGAGGAGGCGATTGAAGTTACGCTGTGAAAGGATATGTAGCGTTTAATGATGGAGAGAAAGTGGAGATACAAATGTGGAAGAAAGCCTCATCCTCTCAAATAGCATCAGGGTTAACATTCCCACCTAGACGACGGATCGCCTTGAGCAGCGTCATTGAGATGGTACACAAATTTTGTGATGTCGTCCACACAAAGTGTACACAGTTTTAGTGGTCAAGTTCTCTATAGGTCATCTCTCTCACTCTTGTCCATCATATTGCGAACAACTAAATTGTATTCGTCGCCAAAATTCAAACCGGCTAGCTCAAGGTAGATGGCTACAGCACTACGTGCGTTAGCCGCTTTGGCTATAGAAGCGGATAAATGTTGTGTGTTGCGGGGCGATAAACTTATTCTGAACTTATCTAAATACATCCGACAATACTTGCACGGTATAATCTAGTTCAGGGGTCGGCAAGTAGTTTTCAGTGGGGTCCAGATTCGGTGTAAAATTTTTTATGGAGGTCCAGAAAAAAACTAATAATTAAAAGGTACTGTTTTTTATTTTGTTTTCAAGACGAGTTAGTTTCCAAAAAAAGGGTAAACCAAGTAAATCAAGTAGTTCTCAGTTAATATTGTTATATATTCAATGTGAGAAAATACATCGACGGTCTTGAGCCAGTTTTTTAATGTTCGGTGTACGAGAGGTACAGCAAATGCGAAGTATGTCTTCAAGGTGGGCGTCCGTCAACCTTGACCGATATGTGTTCTTCGAAAAATTCATTTTCGAGAACGACGATTCGCATATACAGGGTGAGTCACCTAACGTTACCGCTGGATATATTTCGTAAACCACATCAAATACTGACGAACCGATTCCACAGAGCGAACGTGAGGAGAGGGGCTAGTGTAATTGGTTAATACAAACCATACAAAAATGCACGGAAGTATGTTTTTTAACACAAATCTGCGTTTTTTTAAATGGAACCACGTTAGTTTTGTTAGGACATCTGAACATATAAACAAATACGTAATCAGTGCCGTTTGTTGCATTGTAAAATGTTAATTACATCCGGAGATATTGTAACCTAAAGTTGACGCTTGAAACATTGTCCTCGCTTCATTGCAGGGGCCCAAACAGCTGCAACATACATCGCGTTTCTACAGGATGATCTGCCAACGTTGCTCGAAAATGTCCCACTGGAAACGCGTCGACGTATGTGGTATCAGCATGATGGTGCACCTGCACATTGCGCAATTAACACTAACCCTTGACAGCATGTTCGACGGGCGTTTCATAGGACATGGAGGACGCATAAATTGGCCAGCCCGTTCTCCTGATCTTACACCTCTGGACTTCTTTCTGTGGGGTACGTTAAAGGAGAATGTGTACCGTGATGTGCCTACAACCCCAGAGGATATGTAACAACGTATTGTGGCAGCCTGCGGCGACATTACACCAGATGTACTGCGGCGTGTACGACATTCATTACGCCAGAGATTGCAATTGTGTGCAGCAAATGATGGCCACCACATTGAACATCTATTGGCCTGACATGTCGGGACACACTCTATTCCACTCCGTAATTGAAAACGGAAACCACGTGTGTACGTGTACCTCACCCCTCATGGTAATGTACATGTGCGTCAGTGAAAAAGACCAATAAAAAAGTGTTAGCATGTGGACGTAATGTGCTGTTCCAGTCTCTTCTGTACCTAAGGTCCATCACCGTTCCCTTTGGATCCCTACGTAATTCGGTGCTCTCCGATACACACGATCGAACAGCGGAGGAGTGGTACTCAAGCGTCAACTTTAGGTTACAATATCTCCGGATGTAATTAACATTTTACAATGCAACAAACGGCACTGATTACGTATTTGTTTATATGTTCAGATGTGCTAACAAAACTAACGGGGTTCCATTTAAAAAAAACGAAGGTTTGTGACAAAAAACATACTTCCGTGCATTTTTCTATGGTTTGTAGTAACCAATTACACCAGCCCCTCTCCTCACGTTCGGTCTGTGGAATCGATCCGTCAGTATTTGATGTGGTTTACGAAATATACCCAGCGGTAATGTTAGGTGACTCACCCTGTATATGTCGAACCAAACATAGTGGCCAGATTGATAGCTACTTTCTTACAATTTTCATATTTTTCTGAAACATATGCCTAGTGCGAACGAGGCGCCGGGATACTTAGTTGGACGTCGGACTGTATTTAAGAATATTTGGCGGCCCGAGGTTCGACCGTCCACGGTCCGTATACGGACCGCGGTCCGCTTGTTGCCGATCTCTGATCTAGTTTCTTAGCTATGTATAAAGGAAAACTGTAATAAAACGTTTTGCATACTATTCGCGTTTTTGCATGTAAACGCCGGAATTTAGAATTTTCTGTTCTCTGGGAATCACTGCTTGAAGCCCCGGCATCCTTTCTCAATTTCATACAAACCAATCACCAGCCTCATCACCAGGATACAGAAATCTGTATACCGCCCACAACAAATAACAGTGTGTTTTAAGAAAATTACAGTATACGCTTCAAATATCGCTGACTTGTGGCAGGATCTGTTAATGAAAGTCGCACAGCTACTGCACTGACGGTAAAAAAATCGCACCATCGAGGAGTTGTGCGACACAAACGGAAGTTGGTAGAAGTGTTTCTGCACCTGAAAGATGATTTCTATTCACATTTCGCGCCAGTAGCATAAGAGTGGCGCTAGTAACGCCACTATGAGGACGCAAATCAGGTTTGCGTTAAATACGCGCTGTAACGATCGTGAGCGTTACTTATCTTTGATACTGGACCTGGTGAGTTGATGTTAGTCAAGAATGCCTTTAAGGCGACAAAGACGCCATGATTAACACCTCACTGAGTTTGAACGAGGTTACGAGAAGCTGGATGTTCCTTCTTCTATACTGCAGAAAAACTTGGCAGGAATGTAGCCACTGTACGTGACTGCTGGAAGCGGTAGTCGCGGGAAAGTACGATAGCAGGAAGACCGGGCACCGGACGGCTACGTGGCGCTACCGAGAGGGGGAAGCCCATCGTGTTCGGTATATGGTTCTGGCACGTCGTACTGCATCTGCAGCAGCAATATGAGCAGCAGTTCGTACGACTATGACGCAACGAACTGATACTGATCGGTTACTTCAAGGACAACTCCTGTAGCGTGCATTCCACTGACCCCAAACCACAGCCTTTTACGTCTGCAGTAGTGTCAAGCGAGAGCCCATTTGTGGAGGTCCGTTGTGTTTTCTGATAAAAGCTGGTTCTGCCTCGAGTGTTGGTTATAAGGAGCCTAGCTGAGCGCCTGTAATCAGCCTGTCTGCGTACCAGACACAATGGACTTACACCACAACTTATAGTCTGGGATTTGTGATTGGTGTAAAGAATGGCAGCTAACTCTAAATATAGATAAATGTAAATTAATGCAGATGAATAGGAAAAAGAATCCCGTAGTGTTTGAGTACTCCATTAGTAGTGTAGCGCTTGACACAGTCACGCAGATTAAATATTTGGGCGTAACATTGCAGAGCGATATGAAGTGGGACAAGCATGTAATGGCAGTTGTGGGGAAGGCGGATAGTCGTCTTCGGTTCATTGGTAGAATTTTGGGAAGATGTGGTTCATCTGTAAAGGAGACCGCTTATAAAACACTAATACGACCTATTCTTGAGTACTGCTCTAGCGTTTGGGATCCCTATCAGGACGGATTGAGGGAGGACATAGAAGCAATTCAGAGGCGGGCTGCTAGATTTGTTTGGCTCTGAGCATTATGCTACTTAACTTCTGAGGTCATCAGTCGCCTGGAACTTAGAACTAATTAAACCTAACTAACCTAAGGACATCACCCACATCCATCCCCGAGGCAGGATTCGAACCTGCAACCGCAGCGGTCGCTCGGCTCCAGACTGTAGCGCCTAGAACCGCACGGCCACTCCTGCAGGCTGCTAGATTTGTTACTTGTAGGTTTGTTACTGGTAGGTTTGATCATCACGCGAGTGTTACGAAAATGCTTCAGGAACTCGGGTGGGAGTCTCTCGAGGAAAGGAGGCGTTCTTTTCGTGAATCGCTACTGAGGAAATTTAGAGAACCAGTATTTGAGGGTGACTGCAGTACAATTTTACTGCCGCCAACTTATATTTCGCGGAAAGACCACAAAGATAAGATAAGGGAGATTAGGGCTCGTACAGAGGCACATAGGCAGTCATTTTTCCCTCGTTCCGTTTGGGAGTGGAACAGGGAGAGATGATGCTAGTTGTGGTACGAGATACCCTCCGCCAAGCGCTTATGGTGGATTGCGGAGTATGTATGTAGACGTAGATGTAGATGTAGATGCGATTTCGTATGGTAATAGGAGCACTCCGTGGTTATCCCAAGCACCCTGACTGCAAATTTGTACATAAGTTCGATGACTCAACCTGTTACGCTGCCATTCATGAACAGCATGTCAGAGATGTTTTCCAACAGTATAAAGCTCGCCCACATACCACTGTTGTAACTTAGAATGCTCTATAGAATGTCAAGATGTTGCCTTGGCCTGCTCGATCACCAGATCTTTAACCATCCGAGCACATATGGGACATTATTGGACGACAACTCCAGCGTCATCCACGAACAGCATTTACCGTCCCTGTATTGACCGACGAAGTGCAACAAGCATGCAACTCCATCCCTTCAAATTAACGTCCAGCACCTGTACAGTACAATGGATACATGTTTGAATGCTTCCATTCAACAATCTGGCTGTTACACAGGTTATTAATCTATCGACATTTCACATTTGCAGTGACTTACTCCGCGCGTGCCTTAACCTGTGCTCTTGCAATATCAATCACTTAAATATCTTACCTAGACAAATGTATTCCCGACATCTCATTATTCTACATTAATTATTTTTTGGTGTTGCGATTTTTCCCGTCGTTGTATTTGGTAATTATTTTTATTCTGTGGCCGAATGTCACCACGAGACTCACTCATGGTCTCCATCTGTGACTGTCATGTGAATGTTCTGTGTGCATTCGTATTTTAACAGTTCATACGTCGTATTTGTGGAGCGTCCAAAACATCGGCTAAAAACTGCAGTGTATCGAGTGAGTGGGGAATTTTATACGCGTCCAGCTTATGTCAATGTCTCGCAAGCCCAGCGCAATGTGTTGAAGAATATGAGCAGAGTACTTTGCTTGTCAAGTACCTCGAGCGAATACACGTTCTATTCTGTTTAAAATAAACTGCAATGCGCTCAAGAGCTACTGAATCAGAAATAGTTGCTATATTGGACAGAGCAACCTTCTGTCGCCATACCAAATAAAACTGACTTCTCCGTGTACAACAGCACTATTTGCTGCCAGCCCCATGTAGTTTCGACGTTATCCGTACAGGCCGGATATGTATATTGTGAACAGTACCGCTTCTTTAACACTACTTTGTGGCGTGCCCGAAATTACTTTCACTTCCGACGTCTCTCTCCTTTGCGAGTGACATACGGAGTTCTATTTGCAAGGAAGTCATCAAGCCAACAACAAAGCCGGTCCGATATTCTGAACGCTTGTATTTCTTTCATTAGGGAACAGTGTGACACTGTATCGAGCACCTTCCTGGAATCAAAGAGCATAATATTGACCTGGGCGCTATTAACTATTGCCTTCTGGATTACGGTGAAAGAACATATAAAAATTATGATTTTCACAAAACACGTATTTTAAAATGCTGTAGCGGCTAGTTGATAGAAACATTGATCAAAGAAATAGTCTTAAGAAGGTCGGCAGTGTTCGAGGATAATTTCGATTCGAAGAAAATAAATTTTGTCTAGATAGCGAGTTTATAAAATGATATGACTGGTTTTGGTTGTGCTGGCATTCATCTTCAGATCATGAAATATCGTACAGACTCTAACACGACACATGTTGTAGAATCAAGTACTGAGGTATTGAATTTTAATGACGCAGTACTTGATTGTACAACATATGACGTGATACATTCTGTAACGATATTTTATGATCTGAAGATTATTGCTATCGCAATCAAAACCGGTTATATCATTTTATAAACTCGTGATCTAGACAAATAAATGTTATGTTGAAAATTAAAATCGCTTTTCCACATTCTCGACCATGTCAAGTGTTCCAAAAATTCGGTTAGAGGAGTCGCTTACCTGCCCACCAGCAGTACTAAGATACTATAGCATAATTAAAGGAATGTGACAGAGTAACCGCTACCTTGGCATTATAAGCAGAGATAAAAAATGTATTGAACCACTGATGGTCTAAATTACCACTAGCTGCCTCTGAGAAGAAATCTATAAATTAATAACAGCAGTTCCAAGTGAAACGCCAGTTACGCAACTTACTGCAACCGCCGCAGCTTTCCCAGAATTAAAAGACACACAGACTAAACACTAAGGGACCATAAGTTCGCGTTGTAGAAGGATAGGGAACGAAATCTGCTGTGAACTTGTTTATGGAACCATCTCAGCATTCGCCTCAGGTGATTTAGGACCATGCTAGTAGTTAGCTTGCACAGTCGTTAAGGTCCTTAATTCTGTTTTCAAGGGAAGTGTTTAAGACCTCATTTGGCCATCCTAATTTAAATTTTCAATGGTTTCTCTAAACCGTCAAGGTGAGCGCTAGACTGGTTCCTTCACAAAGAACACGGTCTGTTCTCTTCTCCACCCTTGTACTCTCCAACATTATGCTCCGTCACAAGTGATCCCATCTTCGAACAGGCGTTAAACCACGACTTGCTTTCGTAACGTTTTCTGTTGATTTGGAACACATAGGAAACAATTAATCACGATGCTCAGCCGGAAATCTGGACTCCACTTATACTGAATACGACTCAAATGTCTCCTTAAAATTCTATAACCTTTCAGGTTTGTTGCTGTACAGATGTTTCACGAATGAAATATCGAAAATAGATCACCACTGAATTTTGTAAGAAACTACTTACGATTCTTCTTCTTCTTCTTCATCTTCTTTCGTTTCTGCCAAATATGGTTCATGTTATTTCGACAGAGTCTATCTTTGTGCTGTAACTTGCGCCCAATGTTGTTTCATTCGTTTTATGGGTGCTTCCTTTCTTTCTTCGATCCAAGTCTTGCAAGTTTTGAATTTTACCTTTTCTTGGAAACGTAGATGCGTTCTAAGTTCCTTTTTGAAATGAAGGTGTTCCTGTATATCTTCGTTTACTATCCTATCTTCTTGAAGATCTCGCCCAAAGTCTTTGTTCTGGACATAAGGTAAAAATCCGCTCGGTCGGGCTATTGGGGCTCATCCGTGTTATTTGTCTATAGAAAATAAACCTTGTTTTCCACTCGGTGTCTCTCACCTTTTACACATGCAGTTGCAGTTTGTTATAATGTCGTCTTCCGTACTCACCGTCTTCTCTTAACGGATCTAAGATCTTCCTCAAAACCTTTCTCTCCGTAACTTCCAGTATCTCTTCTTCTCTTTCAAACCCATTGCGAGACATACTACTGCGTAGAGAGCCTTTGGTTGAACGACTGCACAGTAGTGTCTGGCTTGACAGTAAACAACACCTGTCATTTGTTGTAAATACCCCTAGTCACACAGTATGGTATATTCATCTTGTTGATCCCAGATTTGAAGGCTTCTTTCTCTGCCATGTCCCGTACTACACCCCCTTCCCCCCCTAGGTACTCTACAAAGTTCTTTAACTTTTCTGCCCGCCTGGTTTTTCCATCTTCTACTTCGAGGTGTCTGGGGGATGAGGCGATGTTAGTTAAAAATTTAGTTTCCTCAAAGGAGATCTGGAAACTTCTCTTCGCCAATTCGATTTTGAGTTCATTTATTTGCTTGTGGCTGTGTCCAGGGAATCGAAGAAATTCCCATTCTTTATCCAACACGTTGTTCAAAACTAAAGACGAGGGGCCGTCTTACGAATAACCCGTGCTATCCTCGAAGACGTCTGGAACCTCTCGCTTGAATTTCTGTTTGGACAGCTGAGGTCTGTTTGATCGCCGCTCTTGTTTTGCTGTCTACCTGCGTTTCTTTCAAGTAAGGAAATTTTGTGTTTCGATCAAGAGAGTCGTAGGCCTTACTGAAATCAACGAAAGTCACAAGGAAATTATTATTCCTCAGATTCTGAACAGTAGAGTTAAAGTTGATAACCTCGTCACCACAATTTTCATTGTCGTTGGTTTAAACTTCTTCGGCTGAGTGACACTTCTCATTGAGATCAAAATCATTAGACAAATAGAGTTTCGTTGGAAAGGGATGGTAGTACGATACTTTCATGGCGCGATTAAAGAAATTTTATTTGTATCCGCTCCATGCTTGTTTGGGAAACCACGAAGGACCTAAGCGAGTGGAGCCAGTCTTCTGGGATTACATCCCAGTGACCATACCGCAGTGTGTTTCTCCTTAATTTCTTTTCACCTTGAAGACGGAGCAGTGACAACGTGACACTCACTGAAACCGCAGATTTATTCCTCTGTTATTTCCGTTAATGATATGAAACTCTGACCTCAAGAGTTGGGGAAGAAATGTTAAAGATTAGTATTATAGATCGATAATGGTTTCGGATAACGAGCACTGATATGTTCGTCGTTTGAATGTTGTACCATGCATGAGCACTGAATGTTATGTAGCGGTAGGCCTAGACGTCGTACGAGACATAACTGAGTCTGATCGATGTCAAAGAACGCCATATGCCCCAGTTGTGCGTTTCGAAAAGGGACGAATGCTTAGTATCGTTTATTAAGAAAAACCTGTACTAGTTCTACTGTTACAGCGGTGTTGAGGGTGCAAACCGAAGAGCTGCTATCGTGCGCTGAGCAGTGGATCATGAAATTTGACGCCAGCACAGACTGATAGACATCTCAGTCGAATAAAGGCGTCATATCGGTCAATGATCGAACACTGCCTGTGATTTGCCGTGCGCTCATGCTTTTCCGAAGGGTTCCAGTAGTGCTTAAACTACCGATTGCAGTGAGTTCATCACTAAGATAGAGCATGTTGACTGGCAACGAACTGTCTCTTCCAAAGAACGACATTACATTGTGGATTATAGCGACGGCCGAGTAACTATATAAGGTTATAAAACTGGCAGATTTCCACAGAACACAGAAGCAACATGACTTTACCGTCAGACAGTAAAGACGCTAATGTTTGTTGACACAATTCTCTCGCACTGCTGAGGAAAGGGTGACTACAGCTATATTCCGATTTAATTGAAAAAACGGAGACTTGGAAATATGAGCGAAACATAGCACGTTTGTAAATCGTAAGAACAAATACTTCTTACTGTCCTTCTCCCAACCATGTATTCTGTAATAAACCGTGTCTTTAAAATGAGGTTTCATCAGATGTCTGAGTAGATTCTGTTGATGAATGGACAGAACTTCCTTTCCGAGTGGTGGAAGGGACTCTGTTGGGGACCTGGTCACTTCCTTAGCTGCTACTTTCAATTGCAACCAGTACTGCAACCTTTTCAACTTCCTGCTACGATGAAGCATCACGCCGCTAATGTTCTTTTTAATTGTTTTTAACGTTTGCACATATTCACTTACTCTTTTACGTTTAATTCTGTTATGCACCTGTGTGCCAGGAACTTGAAAAACGTATTCAGCGTAAGATTTGTATATGTTTCTTGCTGATATATTTCGTTTAAAAACGTTTCAAATCATTTCTGTTGTGGTCAGGTTACAGTTCTAGAGAGACAATCATAGAACAGAAAACATATTTTCCTCTGAAATCTGCCAACGATATACTCAGGCATAGGTATATCCGCCTTAACAATTCCTGTAAGTTTTCCCTTGGTCATGTCTTCTGTCTCGTTTCTCTCAACCACAGCAATATATTTTCGGTGCGGAGTACAAGCCTGGAAGCTTTATTTTCTTGAAGCGTGTGGTGTGCAGCAGTGTCAAGTATCAAACTGCATCTGTCTGGGACATCTGAAAGGTGACTTTCCTGCAGTCACTTACACGTAATTTCTACTGTTCTCTGAAACTTTTTGTAGCAGTATAGTGGGGCATTTCTGTTTCCATTCAGAGTGCGAGTTTTCTGCTCTGAGATCGTATCGCTATAGTTCGAATGACAAAACAGGCTACATAGTGAGCACATGGCTCTCGAGGAAGAATTCTATTGGTAATGTTGTAAATGCAATCATCTAAGAACAATTACAGTAGACAATATTTTGAAACTTGTTTATGTTTCCCTTAGAGTAGCTCTAAGTTCCGTAAATAGGTCCACAATGTATTTGACATTTCATCTGTCGTACTTTGTAGACTAATTTTCTCGCCCCATTGTTTGCTTATCTTTAAGCAGTTTTGTTATGAACGACACCGCGTTTTATATTTTGTCATGAAGTCTGGAAAATGGCCTGTTTATTTCGTTGTGTGACTTAATCGTATCTAGTGGAATGGGCTTTGCCTGAAACCAATAAATGGGGAAAAAATGAAAGAAACTACAACCGACTGGCGACTGGCTCCTACCACTCCACTCGCTGAAACGCCAGTCCCAATGTTATTTTAATCGAAGTTCAAAATGGTTCAAATGGCTCTGAGCACTATGGGACTAAACATCTGAGGTCATCAGTCCCCTAGAACTTAGAACTACTTAAACCTAACTAACCTAAGGACATCACACACATCCATGCCCGAGGCAGACTGAAACGCCTAGAACCGCTCGGCCACACCGGCCGGTTTAAGCGAAGTACGGCGGCGATTTCTTTGGAGATCCCTACATTAAGTTGCAGACATTTTGCAATGGACGCCAACAGCAACTGTACAGATTATATTTTGTTTTTCTCGCGCTCCATTTGCGGGTGGCACAGGAAAGAGAGAGACTGGTAGTGGTGTAAAGTACCCTCCGCCATGCAGCGTATGGTGCCTTGCGCTTTATGTATCTAGATGAAGATGTAGATACCGATGATGTTCGGTTTCCATTCTCTGTACCTCAACTTCCCATTTGTTAACCTAAAAAAAAAACTAAATCGACAACGCTCTATAACGAATCAGATTTTGAGGTCAGAAAGAGGATAAAATGTTAATCGAAATCGAGAGAAATAAACATGTTACCTCCACACAAACAATGTGAAAACACCACAACATCAATATCAATGGCAAGCTGTGGACCACGTAGTAGACCTAAAGCTACCAGCATAAACATCCAATAGCTTCATATGAGAAGGAAAATAAACAAATAAACCCACTGAAGATAACACAAAAAGTGCTGAAACGTGTCTGGGTGAAAACAAATCTACAATGGTGTTAGTCTTATACATTATATAGCTTTGGAAACAAGGCTTTCCAGAAAACTAAGAAAAAGAAAAGATAAAAAATAAGGAAAAAATAGTGTGAATGTGTAATGTGAAATAATAGATGATTTATCATAATTACAACCTATTTTGTATTACATTTATTATATAAGTAAACATTCACTGTGTAGAATGTATTACTTGAGACGTACTTATTAACCTCTTTTTTCAGTAAGTTGGTTTAATAAACTCTTTAATCTCCTTGGGCAATTTATAGTACAGCGTATCTACAGTATTTCAGACGAGCAGTGACTGTGATTCGAGGAACGGTGTTGGCTGAACTTTCCTAGAGATATAACACAAAACTGTCTGTTCCCCTGAGTAGGAACTGACCAGTGTCGCGTGTTTCATAGACATGGACAGGGACGAGCATTATGCGGTTACGAAATACATTTTAACAAGATGACTGGGAGTAGAACGAAGTTAATGGAGTTTCTGCACCTGTACTCAACACGGTTGATTGCTGAATAGCTGAGGCGGATGAAGCGAGGATCCAGCGTTAAAAACTGCAGTCCAAAACAACAGGACTTGAGATTTTCTTTTTTCTGGGAGAGGGGGCGGGGTGGCTGCAGAGCATAGACGTCATTGGTTCTATCTATCTATCTATATCCATACTCAGCAAGCGGAGAGTTATTTTGAAAAGTAACAAATAGCGTCTGGAACAGATTACGTAACGTTATTGGTCCATTTGCATAGTGAGTTTACGAACAGAACTCATTCTTTGATCTCACGCTAACGCTATGTTCGTCGATGTCGGAAACGTCTACGTGTGTTTCACTGCCATAGTTCACGTCTTTCCTAAACAGTCCTATATGGACGGTCTACCTACTCATGCGTACAAGATAAATATCAGGAACAATGACCTTATGAAAAAGAAATAACCATACTATAATACCGCCGGTCGATTAGCACAGCGGTTATTTTTGTTCCGCGTTTTACACGAATCTGATATTGATGATAAGACAACTAATTTAAATTGATAGGCTGCACGAAGTACAACACGCAAAGTAAAATTCTTGGGCAACATTTCCGAATCTCTTGAAGTGAAAACTGAAGTAAGACGAGAATTAGAAGTAAAAATAAAATCAATAGCAGTTGGACTATCAACAATAATTGGGACTGTTCAACGCCATGCCACTGCCACGCCGTAGACAAGCTTCTTGAAACCGCTACCAAAACTGATCTTCAAATATCTTACGAGAAAACACAGTACATGGGCCACAAGCACGCAGACCTGGAATGCTTCGTGACGACAGATGACAACATCACACAGGTGAAATGCTTCAGGTATCTACAGGAAATTAGCGAGAACCCTGTCAGTGGCAGAGTGGGCAAAACAACTCGTTCAGTAAACTGCATAAAGGCTACAAAATCGCACTGAATATCTACAAAATGCGCTCTTCAGTGCGCAAGCACCCTAGCACCTCGCTTCAGAGGCTAAACATCTTTCGTGTTATCACAATATAAACACAAGGTCTCACTTATCTAGTACCTACATCTACATACAGGGTGTTAAAAAAAGGTACGGCCAAACTTTCAGGCAACATTCCTCACACACAAATAAAGAAAAGATGTTATGTGGACATATGTCCGGAAACGCTTAATTTCCATGTTAGAGCTCATTTTAGTTTCGTCCACCTACGCTCAATGGAGCACGTTATCATGATTTCATACGGGATACTCTAACTGTGCTGCTAGAACATGTGCCTTTACAAGTACGACACAACATGTGGTTCATGCACTATGGAGCCCTTGCACATTTCAGTCGAAGTGTTCGTACGCTTCTCAACAAGTAGAGGCGGACCAATTCCATGGCCTCCACGCTCTCCTGACCTCAACCCTCTTGACTTTCATTTATGGGGACATTTGAAAGCTCTTGTCTATGCAACCCCGGTACCAAATGTAGAGACTCTTCGTGCTCGTATTGTGGACGGCTGTGATACAATACGCCAATCTCCAGGGCTGCATCAGCGCATCAGGGATTCCATGCGACGGAGAGTGGATGCGTGTATCCTCGCTAACGGAGGACATTTTGAACATTTCCTGTAACAAAGTGTTTGAAGTCACGCTGGTACGTTCTGTTGCTGTGTGTTTCCATTCCATGATTAATGTGATTTGAAGAGGGTAATAAAATGAGCTCTAACATGGAAAGTAAGCGTTTCAGGACACATGTCCACATAACATATTTTCTTTCTTTGTGTGTGAAGAATTTTTCCTGAAAGTTTTTGTAACACTCTGTATATACTACGCAAGCCACCTTGGTGCGTGTCCGAGAGCACACTAGTAGTTTTCCTTTCCTTTTCCACCCGGAGATAGAGCGAAGGAATAACGGCTGTCTGAACAGGTGAATCACCTAAAACTTGCACCGCAAATATTGCGGAAATGGGAAGTGCTATTGATGTGTGGTTTTCGCAGAATGGACTGGTGGTCAGGGGCTCGTATTTTTAGGCAGTCGCCGGCCGAAGTGGCCGAGCGGTTCTAGGCGCTACAGTCTGGAACCGCGCGACCGCTACGGTCGCAGGTTCGAATCCTGCCTCGGGCATGAATGTGTGTCATGTCATTAGGTTAGTTAGGTTTAAGTAGTTCTAAGTTCTAGGGGACTGATGACCTCAGAAGTTAAGTCCCATAGTGCTCAGAGCCATTTGAACCATTTGTTAGGCAGTCAACAGATTACAATAATAATTAGAAAGCGTATTTTGTGCAAACATACACTTTTTAAACGTAACAATGCCCGCGAATCGTTTACGAGACATCGTATTTTGAAAAGTTTCCTCATCGGCAGTTGTTCAGTATCTGTGATAGCCACACAGTAAGGAACAACACACGTGCATGCACTAGTTATGTGTATTCTGACCAGAAACGAGACAACTGAGCATCACAGGTTGTGTTCAAAATGACCACCGGCAGCGGCAATATACGCTTCCGTTCTGGTATGGAACCATTGCTGCACACGTGCTAGCATTTCAGCGGAGACGTCCGGGCAGGCTGTAGTAAAACGTCGTTGCATATCATCGGGTGTAGGTAGTGTATCCTTCAAGACAGCGCATTTCAGCTTTCCCCACAGAAGCCGGCCGCAGTGGCCGAGCGGTTCTAGGCGCTTCAGTCTGGCACCGCGCGACCACTACGGTCGCAGGTTCGAATCCTGTCTCGGGCATGGATGTGTGTGATGTCCTTAGGTTAGTTAGGTTTCAGTAGTTCTAAGTTCTAGGGGACTGATGACCTCAGATGTTAAGTCCCATAGTGCTCAGAGCCATTTGAACCATTTGGACCCCACAGAAAAATGTCTACAGGCGTCAAATCCGAGGAACGGTCCAGTCATGGTACAGGTCCTCTGCGTCCAGTGCAACGACTCGGAAACAATTCGTGAAGACATGCTGTAACACTTTGTGCACTATAGGCCGGTCAGCCATCATATTGGTACCACAGGTTCCTTTTAGTTTGCAAGGGAACGTCTTCTAGCATCCGTGGAAGATGGTCTGTTAGGAGGCTACGATACTTGTACTCGTTCTGTTTTCCGTCTATGAAAAATGGGCCTGTGAGCTGATGGATCACTCTCCCACACCACACGTTTGCACTCCATGAAGGCTGACCTTTCACCTTACGAAGCAATCGTGGATTGTCAACAGACCAATAGTGCATGTTTCGGTTGTTTACCTGCCCATGCTTGGGTCAATATGGCTTCGTCACTAACCAAGATGCATGATACATCTGGAGTATCCTGTCTTAATGCCCATGTACAGAAGTTAACAAGATTCTCATAATCGTTTCCGTGCAGTTCTTGACGGAGAGAGATGTGACAGGGGTGGAACCTATGTCGGTGGAGAATGCGAAGGACTCTTGCCTGTCTCATGCCACTTCCTCGTGCGACTGCGCGGGACTTAACGTGCGGGAAACTGCAACAGCAGCCTCTTCAGTCGACACTTTTCTTTTTCTGTTACGTTGTCTAGGTGTTACTTTCATGTAGCTGGTTGAAGATGTTGATAAATAATTTCGGAGATGGTTGACATCTACTGGGATATCTTGCCGCATACACCGTACGAGAACGCACTGCATTCTTCCTACATTGTCCATACGCTATAAGCATTTTCTGCATTGGTAAATCCCATCGTCCATGACCTACTGCCTGGACTATCATACACTAACTGATTGGCAAAGACGCAATGCACTCAAGGAACACACAAGCACACTGCCAGCAAACATAATAACATCGTACCTAGCAACTACGCTGATTGAATGGCACAAACAAGTGTCAGTGTGGAAACTTTTCAAAATACGATGTATCATAAACGACTTACCCTATAATCCTGCAACAAACACCACTGACATTCTTATTTACCACGCTTTTAACTTGTTAATGTCAATTGGGATGGTTCCATTAGAAAAGGGTATGTTTGCACAAAAAGTATACCTTCTAACCATTATAACAATCTGTTGATCGGCAATCAATAAGAGCCCCTGACTACCAATCCATTCCGTGAAAACCGCACGTCAATAGCACTTCACATTTCCGAAATATTGGCGGTGCAAGTTTTAGGTGATACGCTCTGTATGTCTCCGTATGATCTCTAATTTCTCGTACCTTATCTTCGTGGTCCTTAGCTATATTTATGTTGGCGGCAGTAGGATCGTTCTGCAGGCACCTTCAAATGACCGTTCTCTAAATTTTACCAATAGTGTTCCTCGAAAAGAACGTCGTCTTCCCTTCAGGGACTCCCATTTGAGTTTCCGAAGCGCCACCCTAACACTTGGGAGTTGTTCAAACCTACCGGTAACAAATTAGCAGCCAGCCTCTCAATTACCTCGATGTATCCTGTAATCGTACCTGGTGCGGATCCCAAACACTCGAGCAGTGCTATATGTGGTCTCCTTTACAGACAAACCACACTTTCTTTGAATTTTTCCAATAAACCGCAGTCGACCTTTCGACTTCCCTACCACAATGCTCGCATGTTCGCTCCATTTGACATAGGTTTGCTGTGCCCTTCCATAATTAAATACATTTGCAAACTCCGTTGTCACTGCTGTCCGCTTCTGGAACAAGCTACCCTGCACACTTCGCACAGTTCGATGCCCTGCTACTTTCAAGAAAAAGTTGAAGCACTTTCTTCCGTTATCCACTTAGCGCCTCCCCAATATTAATGTATATGGCCAACTAACACCTTGTTAAATAGTAAAACCAATGCTCCTATCTTTTCCCAGTTATGCTCCTTTCTCTTCTCTTTTCTCTATGAGTCACACCACCTACTAGGCCGGCCGGAGTGGCCGAGCGGTTAAAGGCGCTACAGTGTGGAACCCCACGACCGCTACAGTCGCAGGTTCGAATCCTGCCTCGGGCATGGATGTGTGTGATGTCCTTGGGTTGGTTAGGTTTAAGTAGTTCTAAGTTCTAGGGGACTTATGACGACAGCAGTTGAGTCCCATAGTGCTCTGAGCCATTGGAACCACCACACCACCTACTCTTTCCTTATATTCTTTAACTGTACGTTATCACATTCATCTTCCCTGCCTCGTCGATCCCTTCCTCCACGCCGATTGCTGCTAGCAGTCATAACTAAAAACCTACCTTTCTGTAATGTCTAATTATTGTTCTAATTACCATGCGCGAATACAAACTGTGTGAATGTTCTCTTTATCTGTACTATTGTAACTTCTATCTTCTAAATTTAATAGATCATGCTTGTTGCAATGTAAAATACGTGCGGTATAACGCCTGGTTATGCGTAAGAGAGGGCCTGATGACACAAATTTTGCCAGATTATATACATAAGTAAATAAAATAAATAATCAAGGAGGAACCCATTTCAATGAAAACCAAGCATCGCCACTACCAGACCGCTGTTTAGGTGAGAAATCATTATTAAATGGCTCTGAGCACTATGGGACTTAACATCTGAGGTCATCAGTCCCCTAGAACTTAGAACTACTTAAACCTAACTAACCTGAGGACATCACACACATCCATGCCCGAGGCAGGATTCGAACCTGCGACCGTAGTAGTCGCGCGGTTCCGGACTGAAGCGCCTAGAACCGCTCGGCCACCGCGGCTGGCTCATTATTAAACATCAGTGTCGATGCCACAGAAATAATAGAACGGCAGACATTGCTTAGACGGTATCAGGATGTGCTGAAGCGGGCCGAACAATTTAGTACCGTTTCAAGGAAATAACGTGTGAAATTTTACAAACATAAGTCATGTCTAGATGACTCACAGTCAACCAACGTGACCCCGTGATCCGAGAAAGCAAGGTGCGATTGTTAGCCGGCACCGACAAGGATCTCCACGGAATTTGCTGTAAACCCAACGGCAATTACACGGACTACATACATATGGAAGGTTGACTTTCGTAAACTTACACAGGAATAAGTGACAGAGAGGAATCAAAAATTCAGACACGCATCGACCCTAGAAATACGTGAGACCGACGTGTGAAGATCAGATAAGACTGATGCTAGCTGTTGTTTATACGAGCTCATAAAAAGGCCAAATTAAATAGAATAAAATAATTCTGATAAGTCTGTTTCTTTACTGGGGCAGCTTTTAATTGATATAGAAATTCATAATGAAAACACGTCTTGCTAGTCTGACCTATGGTGACCTGTCATTTCAATATATAGACCATACAGAAGTGACAGAATTAAGATTAGCAGCTTTAGTATATCCTTGTAGAAAATATCACAGAATTGTTTTACAAAAATTAACTTGCTAGTGGCTTTAACAGTAGCATTCCGTGATGTAGTTAACTGTTGGCATTCCTTGGAGACCCTCATTCGGTTTTAAGTAGTAAGTAAATCGCACGTGTTTGACGCACATCTCGTGCTCGGCTTCCTACAATTGGGGGATTACCCCCAGTGGCAGTAAGCACCTGTCGCAGCATGTATACTTTTGGCGTGAGGAACGTTTTCTACCGCTTCTTCGCGGGAATCTAAACGTAATACAGGTCAAAATATTACGGCTATAACGTTGCCATAACTAAAGTGAGATAAATAGAAACAAGGTAAACCAAGGCTAACATAAAATTAAAAGGAATGAAGCTACAGTAGTTCCTGGTTCGGCACAGGACAATCGTCATACGTACATATTCAGATCATACATGGCCTGCATAAAACAAAATATAGTAATGATCACCTATTATAAACCCAGTAACAAAAAAATTTCAGGAAGGTGGATAACAAATATACAAATATCTCATTTTTGACCCCAGTAGTGATGATTATCAACAATGATAAGAAACAGAATAAAATTCATATACAATAAGTTCATTAAATGTCAACATTTTTGGTGAATCTTGTGATTGGTATTGATAGCAAATGAAGCAAACCACATGTGGCACTGCCTAATAGAGAAAAAATGAAACACTATTTTCTACTAAACAGTGCCACACGTTACCACAAGGTCGTAACACAACACATACGGACCATTTTAATCCACATACATCCTCGTGATGATGGATGTTTAAACCACCGAAACTCATCTTCCAAATAAATAAACAGTGACGAGTAGCAGTAAACGTCTTGTTTCATTCAATAACAATAAGGCCCTTTGAGGTACGAAGAAATGAATGGCGTCTAGCCAACAGAATTTCTTAAATGTGAAGACAAAGTAATAAAAAAAATTAAATTTCAAACTCGTTAATGGGGTAATCATCTTGGGGTTGAAGTCCGTGTTTGCTTTAACAATACATATGTTTTTGGATGGGGTCCGTCTTTATGTTTAACAGCCATAAAATAAAAGCCCACTGATGATGTTGCAACAGCAGTGAAACAGATTTGGGATAAAAAACAAAATCGTGTTTTGCTAAAGGCGGACCCCATCCAAAAACATATGTATTGTTAAAGCAAACGCGGACAAAAGAGATTCAACACCAAGATGATTATTTCGACCGCCTGCCAGGCAGGGGGTCGAAAATGGCAAAATGGGGTAAACAACAACAAAAACTAAACACTCTTTTAAAACAAAATGAAATCATTATACATAAAAGCAGAAAGCAAACAAACCACACATTCTCCAAACGTCTGATCAATCTTACTGACATAAAACTAACTAACCAAGAAATAAATTTTCTAGTAAAAGGCCCAAAATACAATGTCAGCACACATATCACACAAAAGACAGCGGAGAATCTTATCACAGAAAGTGAATACATCATAAAAAACAAGAAAGAAACAGTAATCCAAATTTCAATGAAGGTCTGACAAGAGAATTACTTGCAGAAGAAATGAGATGCATAATGAAGGCAAACAAAAACAACATATTAACAGGAACAAAAAACAGAAGAAGAAACTCAGAACACAGGAGACGCCCTCAGATAAATTCAACCGATCAGGGATATATGAACTCACATGAAACACATGCCAATCAGCACACACAGGACAAACTAGCAGGAACTTTAAAACAAGATACTAAGAACACGTCAGATCCCTAAAAAGTAACAGCACTCATAGCACTTTGGCTGACCACCTAATAGCCCATAACCACCATCCATCTACAATACCAACAGACTTAAAAATACTGACATCCAGCCACAGCCTATACTACAAACTGATAATAGAATAAAACTTCCACATACAGAAGGCAATAGCAGAAGTCAAACGAGTTTTAAATGAATACACTAGACTCTGCAAAGGCACATGATTTAAAACATTGAAGGAACTTTACAGAAAAGGCAACAAAAACAGCTAAGGAGCTTACACACACCACACACACACACACACACACACACACACACACACACACACACAGACACTCGCACTCACTCATACACACAGAAAAATGGAGATAAAAATAAAAATCCGCGCCAAACTCACTCGGAAACAAATGAACACCTTCGGGGTTAGCACACACAACAACATCATGTACACCGCATTTTGTGAAGTGACAAGGCGATTGAAAAAACGAAAATACGCAAAGTACATTTAAAATGTGTGTGCAGTGCCCTCGGAAGGAGAAAGAAGGAAGATTAGTCACAACAAAACGTGTGCAATAACAAATATATACACAAAACATTTTGCCACGCCAAAATCACGGCTTTGAAAATCAAGGGATATGATAACTCGCCGACAAAATTCACATTTACATCGTTTGATTTGGAAATGTCAAACTGTCAGTGCAAGACCACACAGATGGTCCTGAAAAACCATATGATCTAAAATCAAGGTAAGAACAAAAACGAACAAAACTGCCTTTATGCCTCATTTTGATGCATCAGTTGCAACCTAAAAATCTTCATTTTTACAGTTGTTCAATAAACAAAACCCAATGATGGCACAGGGATGCTGAAACATGTTTGGGTAACAAGAAAAAACATTGTATTGCATAAAGGGCGGAAGCAATATCCAATAATTTTAACTGTAAACACGGAAGAAATACAAGGGCTGAAAATCTAGAAGACGAATGAAACATAATATTTTCACATAATTTCAAATTAGTAAAACTTAGCACTTATGGTGTTTAAGAAAAAATTATACACAAATACCAACTCGAAGTAATAGTAATAATAACAAAAAATATTAGACTCATAATATCAATAATTGTAAATGTGGTGTCACCGCCAGACACCACACTTGCTAGGTGGTAGCTTAAATCGGCCGCGGTCCATTTAGTACATGTCGGACCCGCGTGTCGCCACTGTGTGATCGCAGACCTAGCGCCACCACAAGGCAGGTCTCGAGATACGAACAAGCACTCGCCCCAGTTGTACGACGACATTGCTAGCGACAATACGGACGAAGCCTTCCTCTCATTTGCCGAGAGACAGTTAGACTAGCCTTCTGCTAAGTCCATGGCTACGACCTAGCAAGTCGCCATTAGCCTTACATAGTTAGAGAGTTATAGTACAAATGTCTCATGAAGAACGCTGTAGTCATCAACTAATAAAGTTAAGTATAAAACAGCTACGTACTTTTCTTGCTACCATTCAATAGTTATCCTGTTCCAGAATTCACGCCCGTCGACGTGTGTGTACGCGTGCCTTTCTTTCGGCTACTTCAGTGTGACGTAACAGTCTTGTTACGTCACAACAGTAAAAAATCTAGGTACTACCCTTTGGTCGTTTGGTGTACAAATCCCTGTTCATCCAGAATCTAGACGGCGCATGTTACTGGTTTAATGTACTATGTATCACATTGCTACATCACGAACCTTGTAATTCATAGTTCTAAACTAGAGTATACAGGGTGTTTACAAATTAGTTATACAAAAGTAACCTTTAATTGTGAAAAAGATAAATTACTTGCAGAAATATTTGATACAGCGCTGAATGCAGTATAGCTGCAAGTTTTTATTCCCGCCTAACACAGTTAGTTATCGACGTTCCCGCTATGCGGCGTGCGCGATGAGTTATTCCAACAGTCATCATAGAGTCGTATAACGGTGCAGAGCGTGCTCAGTGTTGTTTATGATTTCATGAATCCAAATCCGCTATTACAAATCAGGACTAAATATCGCAAGCCAGCACCTCAGTGACAAACTGTTATTAATTGGCACAATTTTTTCACCGAAACTGGCTGTGTATCACGTTAGGACGTTGGGTCACGGTCGACCAGAAGTGTCTGATGCAGCAACTGAACAAGTTCGGGGGTCTTACATTCGTAGTACGGGAAAATAAACGAGATGTGCCGGTTTAGAACTGAATATGCCTAGTGTTATAGTGTGGAAGGTTTTACGGCAACAAATATCATTTAAATCCTACAAACTGGAACTATTGCAAACTTTTAGAGAAAGTAACAAAGAAAAACGAGCTGAGTTTTGTGTAGAAATATTTAACAAGATGCAGATTAAAGATGATTTTCTTAATGAATTTGTCTTCATTGACGAAACCACTTGCGATAAAGTGAATCGGCACAGTGTTCGAACATGGGGTGAGCAGAAACAACGTCACGTAATCGAACATGTTGTTAGCGCTGTAAGTTACTACTAGATTTACGATCCTTTTTTTGCCAGGTCATCCGTAATTGGCATATCGTACCTGGACATGCTTCACCATTATCTATTGTCTCAATTACGACAGGATATGGACACAGAATTTATTTTGCAGCAGGATGACGCGTCACCACATTATCATCGTCAAATTGCCGCGTATCCCTGTATAAATGTGCCTACTTGGATTAGATGAGGTAGAACAATACCCTGGCCACCACGATCACCTGATTTAACTCCAATGGACTTCTGCGTATGGCGTCACGTTAAAGACGGAGTATTTGTTCTTCCGCTTCCGGGAAACGTCGACGAGCTGCGACAATGGATAACACAAGCAGATGTCACCATACAGCAAATGGTTCAAATGGCGCTGAGCACTATGGGACTTAACATCTGAGGTCATCAGTCCCCTAGAACTTAGAACTACTTAAACCTAACTAACCTAAGGACATCACACACATCCATGCCCGAGGCAGGATTCGAACCTGTCTGAAGCGCCTAGAACCGCTCGCCCACGACGGCCGCCCCATACAGCAAGAATTGCTTCATAGCCGCACTTGGTAGCCGTGCGGTCTAGGGCGCGTTGCCACGGTTAGCGCGGCTATCCCCGTCGGAGGTTCGAGTCCTCCCTTGGGCATGGGTGTGTGTGTTGTCCATAGCGTAAGTTATATTAAGTAGTGTGTAAGCCTAGGGACCGATGACATTAGCAGTTTGGTCCCATAGGAACTTACCACAAAATTTTACTTGCTTCATAGTTTTTGGCAGCAAACTTATTACAGATGGGACATTTGTCGTGTTACAAAAGGTAGCCACTTTGAATATTTGTAAATAAAATTTGAAAATATACGGCGTTCAGTGCTGTAGCAGACATTTCTGTAAGTTACCAGAATGTAGGAGACGAGGTACTGGCAGAACTGAAGCTGTGAGAACGGGTCGTGAGTTGTGCTTGGGTAGCTCAGGTGGCAGAGCACTTGCCCGCGAAAGGCAAAGGTCCCGAGTTCGAGTCTCGGTCCGGTACACAGTTTTAATCTGCCAGGAAGTTTCATTTCTGTAAGTTACTTACCATTTTCATATTGAAGGTTATTTTTGTATAATTAATTTATAAACATCCTGTAGTATGCAGCACTACACTAAACTTACCTCCTGTACCAGGTACCAGAATGAAAGTACTTTTTTTCATTTGCCTGGCCGGCCGGAGTGGCCGTGCGGTTCTAGGCGCTGCAGTCTGGAGCCGAGCGACCGCCACGGTCGCAGGTTCGAATCCTGCCTCGGGCATGGATGTGTGTGATGTCCTTAGGTTAGTTAGGTTTAATTAGTTCTAAGTTCTAGGCGACTGATGACCTCAGAAGTTAAGTCGCATAGTGCTCAGAGCCATTTGCATTTTTTCATTTGCCTGGATGGTCAGCCCCTGGCGCGCTGGGGCGCAGCTCATGAATCGCAGGGGCTGTGCTGGCGGGCCACCCAACTTGAAGAGTTTCCGGGTCTCAGGAAATCCTTCCTGATTGTCCGCGATACTCATCTCCTCGCTGCCTCCGGAAGGTTCTTGTTGGCTAGTATTGTGAGGTAGCGCGTCTCGTTGTCATGTTGGTTGTTGGTTGTTTATCGGCCTTGTAGGCTTGTGGTTCATAAGTTGATAGTTTGCTGTCAGCAAGTTCAGCTTGAGCCAAAGTTCCTCACTCTTCATTGTGTTATAGACTGGTATACTGCCAAAGACGTTCCTATCCTGACACTGAACATATTGTCTAATGGCAGCCTCCCAGACAGTGTGGTCCAGCGTGCCGATTGCTGCACATTCACAAGTATCTGTGGTGCGTTGTCATACTTTTAGTAAGTAGCTGGAATATGGACCATACCCCGACAGTTGATGTATAGTTTTCTTGGCCGGAAGGCAGTGGAACATTCTTCATAATTGTTTTTTGTTGAAGAGGAACTGATACGTTCTCCCCCCTATTTGTGCCCTGTCCCTGATTTCTTGCCATTTTCTATCAATGCTTGCCTTTGTTCCTTTATTTGATCTGGCTCTCGTGCCCAGTACTCCTTAACTTATCATATTCGCCCTTCGTGACCCAATATTGCGCACCTCTCCTCCCTACTGCTAGGTGCAGTGGCAGCAAGCCTTACTCACCTGTAGCGCCTCAGTCGGTGTCATTCTTTATGTGTCTGTCAGACGCAGGAGCACGTGCTGTCTTTGCCTTTCTGGCTCTATGAGCCCATACTCCCGATCTGTAGCCCACAATAGCGATTAAGATTGCGTTGTGGTACCTTCTTGTTGCAATTAGAGGCTGATGAAAGCTTCTTTGTCCGATTGTTGCTATTTTGTCCAGAGTTTAATGCCTCTCTGGCAAAAGATTTCTACATGTGCGTGAAAGTTTTGATTCTCGTCGATACTTATACCTACTTACCTAAACACCGTACATCTTTTCTCTTCAGAGGTTGGATATTTATTCTGATTCCGAGGTTTCTCGATCTTGCCAATGTTCCTTTTAGTAAAATTTAAATTGTTTTGCGTGCTGCTATCGTTAATTTATTTTCTACACTGCAGTTACTAAGTGCTCAAGAACTTCCTTACTATTTTCCTCTAATTTAGCCCTTGTGTTGGCAGGTACTATAATTAGCAGATTGTCTGTGGAGGCGATGGAGCCTCTAGTGTTTGACATATTCTGTAGCTGATTCAGCAATGGCTCTCTGCCAATATCCCAAAACTTTGTACCACAAACAGAGCACTGCTGGCCACATTTGGTGATGTTTTTCTTTCCGGAGAATTGCAGTATCACCTGACTGTCTGTGGAGCAATCTCGTAACCTGCTATAGGGACACCCGTGACAGTCTATCTGCTTCAGTCTTTTGAACAGGGCAGGCCGCTGTAAACTTATAAATGCCATAGCTATATCAGTCACTATGCCTCTAACGTATATATCGTCTGAGGTGTTCATTTCGTGATCCCGAGTACGGAGTCCCGGGTTCGATTCCCGCTGGGGTCAGGGATTTTCACCTGCCTCGAGATGACTGGGTGTTTGTGTTGTCCTCATCATTTCATCATCATTCATGAAAATGGCGAGATTGGACTGAGCAAAGGTTGGCAATTTGTACGGGCGCTGATAACCGTGCAGTTGAGCGCCCCACAAACCAAACATCATCATCATCATCACTGCGTGATTCACGGCATCCTCGGTGGAGTCCCCTTTCCTGAAATAATACTGCAAGGGACTAATGTCTATTTTGTGTCTGTGATCAAACGGTTCAAATGGCTCTGAGCACTATGCGACTTAACTTCTGAGGTCATCAGTCGCCTAGAACTTAGAACTACTTAAACCTAACTAACCTAAGGACATCACACACATCCATGCCCGAGGCAGGATTCGAACCTGCGGCCGTAGCGGTCACGCGGTTCCAGACTGAAGCGCCTAGAACCGCTCGGCCACACCGGCCGGCTGTCTGTGATCCCTCAGGCGGCGGCACGGAAGTTTTCCTGCACTTTGGCTACAGCATTTGCCAAACAAATCGGCAGATTTCGGTTGTCTTGTGTTTTTGTCTTCCCTCTTTTTGGTACAACGACAGTCGAGATTTTCCAGATTCTGGGCACCCGTTCCTACAAAAGATAGCCGTTTAATAAAGCTTTTAGACACGGAAAAATTTGGTCTACTGGCTGAAGCAACACTTCTGCCGTAATTCTACCTGGCCCCCATGCTTTCTTCTTTTTTAATTCATTATTGCGAGCCTCACTTCTTCCTGGGCAAATGGAATCACAGTTCTATCATTCACATCTTGCTCTACTAATGCAGGCGATGATAATCTGTGTCTTCCATCGTCACATCATCCGACGACAGTGTTCTCAATAGGTACCGCATGGATGTATCCCCGTCTGTTGTCTTCGTGCCACTGGATGGTCTCAGTTTTGATACTACAGTAGGCGAGCAAACTTGATTGTTGCCAGTTTGTATGGAAAACCGCAAATACATGTTACTAGTTGGTCCTTGACGTATACCTCACATTTATCTACTTTTGTTCGGTGTAACAGTTCGTTGAATTGTTATTTGACCGCTCGATAGAAACTTAGCCTTCTTTATCGTTTTGTTTCCCCTGCGGTTTCTCTGGTAGTATCTTCTCGCCCGCCGTGGTCTGCGTCTTAAAGGATGTAGGGCGGAACTCGAGGGAATTTTAATCTCTTTTTACTTCTTAGCAAAATTTGGGAGCCCCTTGTCTTGCGCTGTCTGCAGTGATCGCACCAATACGTTGGCTATGGCGTCAACATCAAATCCGCTTCCTTACAGTGATTGTATCCTGAATTCTGCCTATAAATTCCCATTTCGCTTTGTGGAGGTCGTACAGTCGCTCGCACAGGATGTTAGGGTCTATGTCATTATCTGCTTCGGCAATTGTGAAATAAATGTGGCCACTGACTTCCGAGTTTTCAAATATGATACATACAGTATATATATATATATATATATATATATATATATATATATATATACACTCCTGGAAATGGAAAAAAGAACACATTGACACCGGTGTGTCAGACCCACCATACTTGCTCCGGACACTGCGAGAGGGCTGTACAAGCAATGATCACACGCACGGCACAGTGGACACACCAGGAACCGCGGTGTTGGCCGTCGAATGGCGCTAGCTGCGCAGCATTTGTGCACCGCCGCCGTCAGTGTCAGCCAGTTTGCCGTGGCATACGGAGCTCCATAGCAGTCTTTAACACTGGTAGCATGCCGCGACAGCGTGGACGTGAACCGTATGTGCAGTTGACGGACTTTGAGCGAGGGCGTATAGTGGGCATGCGGGAGGCCGGGTGGACGTACCGCCGAATTGCTCAACACGTGGGGCGTGAGGTCTCCACAGTACATCGATGTCGTCGCCAGTGGTCGGCGGAAGGTGCACGTGCCCGTCGACCTGGGACCGGACCGCAGCGACGCACGGATGCACGCCAAGACCGTAGGATCCTACGCAGTGCCGTAGGGGACCGCACCGCCACTTCCCAGCAAATTAGGGACACTGTTGCTCCTGGGGTATCGGCGAGGACCATTCGCAACCGTCTCCATGAAGCTGGGCTACGGTCCCGCACACCGTTAGGCCGTCTTCCGCTCACGCCCCAACATCGTGCAGCCCGCCTCCAGTGGTGTCGCGACAGGCGTGAATGGAGGGACGAATGGAGACGTGTCGTCTTCAGCGATGAGAGTCGCTTCTGCCTTGGTGCCAATGATGGTCGTATGCGTGTTTGGCGCCGTGCAGGTGAGCGCCACAATCAGGACTGCATACGACCGAGGCACACAGGGCCAACACCCGGCATCATGGTGTGAGGAGCGATCTCCTACACTGGCCGTACACCACTGGTGATCGTCGAGGGGACACTGAATAGTGCACGGTACATCCAAACCGTCATCGAACCCATCGTTCTACCATTCCTAGACCGGCAAGGGAACTTGCTGTTCCAACAGGACAATGCACGTCCGCATGTATCCCGTGCCACCCAACGTGCTCTAGAAGGTGTAAGTCAACTACCCTGGCCAGCAAGATCTCCGGAACTGTCCCCCATTGAGCATGTTTGGGACTGGATGAAGCGTCGTCTCACGCGGTCTGCACGTCCAGCACGAACGCTGGTCCAACTGAGGCGCCAGGTGGAAATGGCATGGCAAGCCGTTCCACAGGACTACATCCAGCATCTCTACGATCGTCTCCATGGGAGAATAGCAGCCTGCATTGCTGCGAAAGGTGGATATACACTGTACTAGTGCCGACATTGTGCATGCTCTGTTGCCTGTGTCTATGTGCCTGTGGTTCTGTCAGTGTGATCATGTGATGTATCTGACCCCAGGAATGTGTCAATAAAGTTTCCCCTTCCTGGGACAATGAATTCACGGTGTTCTTATTTCAATTTCCAGGAGTGTATATATATATATATATATATATAGTTCCCACACCTCCATGATTTTTTAAAGTAGGCAGGTTGAAAGGTCTATTCATGACATGAATCCAGATTCTTTTATGTCGTCCTGAAGTCCTCTTTCATCAATTACTCTGCTACGCCACAATGTTAATTTAACATTTACGTCAATTATGAAAGTATGTCTGCTGCGTCGACCCAGTATTGCTCTTGTTTTTAACTTTGCGATATTTGGTTGTATCTCCCGACTGTACTGAAAATATTGATTAGTTATATAAAATTTTCCTAACTAATTCTTTAGTTCTGTTGTCGTGGTATAGCTGAAGTACCATTTTCACTGGTACACTCTTATTTTTATTCGGCATCACAATGGCGAGCATTGGATGATGACCTGATGTTATATTCTGTGCCGTATCTGGCATATGGGGTGGTAATACCCCACGTATGGAATATGGCTACTGTGGACATAGTATGTGTTGGTCCATCTCGTAGAATAATTTCCCGAGTTCTTGCATCGCCGCGACGCTGCGCATCGCATTTATCGGGCCAATTTTAGTCGTTTGTCTATGTTTCATTGGCGTTACGATGCAGGCTAATCGTATGTGAATGCTATGGGGCCATTCTAATCTGTGGTCGTACACCATTCGGTCATGTGTCATCAGTAACTGCTTGTACAGATGTTCGATACTGAGTGTCTTCTACCTCCTCTCAAAGGCAAGGTCGAGCAGGGTCCTTAGTTCCTCAGTGTTTGCAAGCAAGTTGTTAACACAGAGTTGAATATAATCAAATTCCTCTGTTACAGAAAAATTTATGGTACAGCCTTTTCGATGAATGTGCCTAACAAGGTGTCTTATTGCTATCGTTAACACACACATATCGGTTAGACTGTGTTAGGTTGCAATTCAGGTCGCCTCATAGCATTTTCACACATTTCGGAAACAGGCTGCGTGTCCGACCAGAAAACTCTTTCACTTTTCATGTCATATCCATCACTGCTCTTCGTAATTCCTATTGTCATCTATAGGTTCTCGTATGATCTGGTCTTTTTCACAATCTTCTTTTACTATCTGTTGCGTACTATGTTGTTATCACTCTCCGCTGCTATAGCGTGTTGCGGCTCTCACATCCTGCATTCACTACACTTTCAACTTGTTCTGAATTTGAGAGTATTTTCGTCTTTAAATGTTGCTTATCTACATGTAGGCATGCTGTCCGTTCCTTGTTACAGAATGCGTTCGGCTGTTGCTCTGGCCATTATATTCTCCACATTAGTCACTCATTAAAAACGTCAGGCCATGTGTTGCCGAAAAACTGGCACGCCACCATCGGTACTGTTGTTACTAAGCTTATACGATAGGCAGCTTTCAGAGGAGGTACTGTGGAGCAAAACAAGAAAAAAAGTGTCGAGTAAACAAGGGCTCTAAAATGCATACGTAGGAGCTATGAGCGCTTTTTCATCTTCGGTACTGTGAAATACATCTCTTGAACTGAAGAAGCACCCATAGCCTTTAAGGTACGCATTTTAGAGCACATGTTGTTAGACCCTTTTTCTCGTTTTGGTCGCCGGCCGGAGTGGCCGTGCGGTTCTAGGCGCTACAGTCTGGAGCCGAGTGACCGCTACGGTCGCAGGTTCGAATCCTGCCTCGGGCATGGATGTGTGTGATGTCCGTAGGTTAGTTAGGTTTCATTAGTTCTAAGTTCTAGGCGAATGATGACCTCAGAAGTTTAGTCGCATAGTGCTCAGAGCCATTTAAACCATTTCGTTTTGGTCCATAACACCACCTCTGAAATCTGCCTACACTACAATTTTAGCAACAACAGTTACGGTTATGTATTCCACTTTCAGAAGTGTCGAAACGATTTCCGCTAATAACTTTCGACTCGGTAGTTTCTGGACCAAGGTCCCTGACCTCAAATTAATGTTTTCACCCTTCTCCATGATTCCTTTGTAACATCATCACAAAATCACCCTGTATACTTTAATTTCTACGGCGGATAGGACAGCGTCTGTCAGACTAATGGTTTCGTCTGACTGATGATAAATTTTAGAATGGAATACTGAGTGGCCTAGATTATTACCTTTTTCAGCTGTAAAAAGGCTTACATACATTGAGAAAACTTGTATCTGCATAAACACCACCTCTTCTGTTTCAACATAGACTGAAATATTATTCACAGACGCTGATATGTTGTCACACGAGGTCTTCTCCCGATAGCGGATGTGGTACGTGGTGCTGGAAAAGAGGTTAGAAGATCATTATCAGCTGCCCTCCAGAGTTCCGTGATTCTGTGCGTGACCGAGCTGTCCTTGTTGCGAGAGGCTTCTGGGCAGAACGGTTTGACGCGGATCGACTTTCCTGGAAGTGTGATTCACGAACAAGGGGTAAGAGGCAGCTTTGAGGAATAATTTTCTTTTACGACAACCTGTGAGCTAAGCCGAATTGTTGAGAGCGACTTCCCGCGCGTGTGCTAACGAATTCACCAGAAAAGATCGAGACTACGCTCGGTTACAAATGCAAAACGCGTGACGGCCGCTTCTCGCGTAATTTCTAGATGGTCTTCAACTACACACTGTCTCTTTGTTTCATGATGGAACGTTGATTTACGGATGTACTAAAACTTCTGTATAATACTGGTGAGTTTAGTGGAATCTTCCTGTCTAACACTGGCAAACCTCCTATTTTACTGATTTAATTATTTTTTCTTAATTTATAGTGTGGAGAGTGGCTCGAAATCCTCAAGATACAGTAATAACATTCATAGGGAACAACATGAAGAGAAACATTTTTAACAAGGTGATGCTCCACAGCTTCAAGATGTTTGGACCATCAGCTGCTGTCAAGAACCTTATCAAGATGCTACTAGTTTCGAGCATCTTCTGGCACCTGGAAGTTATAGGCAAAATGAACCAATTTACTACTGGAATCATGATCTGTTTCGTTTATAATTAACAGATGCCAGAACATGGTTTTCGTATGGCCCGAAACTAGTAGCAATTTAAGGTATTCGACAGCAGCTGATGGTGAAACTAAGCAACTATGTCTTTCATGAAACATAGAATGAATTTGTACCTGGGAAAAATACTTTGGACACAGTACGACACTTCCTCCGTAAACGTAATTGTGGTTTCTCACAGACCATTTTTGATCCGCGAAATTCCACGTCGTAACTCGGTGGTTACTTTCTCTTCTCATGCACGCTGATCGGAGGAAAGATTTCTGCTGCGGGACGTAGTATTATTATTGCATAACAATTTTCACGGTAAGCAATGTTTTGTTCTGAGTGTCAATTATTACATGCCTTATTCACTGTGGCCAGCAAGGGTCATTTCGACTTCAGTTCAGTGCCTCTAGGAAAAAACTGAACTGTTTTCATATAAAATAACTGTGCTTCGTAGCGCTGAACAAATTAACCAATTATGAGCATTGCCTACAGTCCCTGTTGTTGTCCCTGCTTATATTTATCCGTTCCTTGCGATGGTAATCGGTGACGTCAGTAGTTGACTGTAAAGTGTGTACGTATCTGCTAAGAGTTGTCAGGTGCGTAATATATATATACTTTTTTTCAGGGACATTGTCTCTGGTTTTTCGGCAGATATTTGCAATTTCGGTCTTGCAGTGTGCAGCGGGAGTCAGCCCAATCAAATACTGCTTATCTCGTCTTACAAGCCAAACCCAATTCTGACGGAAAACGTAGGATTCTTCCCCGTTAAAAACAAAATTAGAAAGGAATTTTACGTGCTCATTCGATACAGCGGTCCGAGATTAGTCCAGCCAAGTGAAATTATCTACCCAAAATTGTATCCTTTTATTCAGTGAAAGTATCATTGATAAGATTGTTCTAAATTAATTATTCAGCAAACCTGCATCTGACTGCGTCTGTGAACTTGTTTCTTGCACTCCTCCATTTTGCCAGAAGTGCAATATTCTTTGTGTATTTATGTACCTGTTAATACATATCGATATAATGAAAATCGTACTGGACTAATTTGAGATTGGTCTATCGAATGAGTACGTAAAATTTCACTTTGAAAGCTATTTTGTTTGTAATGGGAAACAAACTGACGCTTTCTCTCGACGCTTGGCGTCGCATGAAAGTCGTGATTAACAGTATTTGCTTGGGTGACCCCAGCGACACAAAGCAGAAACGAAATTGCAAATATCTGCCGAAACACAAGAGTAGATAGGCATGACGACCCTTAGGAGAGACAGCCAATATGTATAGATTTTAAAATGCCTTTGTGGCATCCAATTACTTATAGAGTAGGCCTTTTTGTATTCTTGGGAACTTTCACAAACAATAAAAAGGCAATATGCAGTCCGGTATATAAAAAAACCCGTTGATTAAGGAGAGATATAAGTGATGAAACGGACGACCCGCCAGGTAACATTACTTTCGAAGGCGAGACAGGTACCTAGGCTTACTTCTTCTCTCTGAGACAAGAACCTACTATTGTTGTTCGCTTAACTTATTAAACATATTTTTAATAACCATCTAGAACCGTAGAGACACGATGTGATTTACGAAATGGGTGTGGCACACATTAACACTCTGTTATAGAAGATAATGAACGAGCCGATGAAATAGCTAAGGAAGCTACTGGCAAAGGAGTATTACTGAATGTTAAATTCCCGTTTAGAGAATTTAGCCGCTTTATCAGGGAGGGATGAGTCTCTAAGTGATAAGAAGAATGGAACCTTACATCTTGCTTCAAGGGTCAACATAAGCAAATATCCAGCCAGCAATACCACCACAGCCATAATTCGCTTACTTTAGTTGCAAGGGAAAAGGGATATCCACTATTGTCAGGAGAAGACTTAATTTTACATTTTTCCACATCAATGTGCATATAATTCCTATGACCATGACAATACTTCGCCAGGAGACATTTAGCATATTATTTTCGCACGCAAGAAGTTCAGCGCACACAGAGTAGCGTTTCTACATAAACTGAAAGAGACTGTCATCCTTGATTTACATCAAGTCTCCTATCTATGTACCAACAATCCTCAAACATACGGTGTCCTTTTTGAGTTTATTTATAGTGAACATTCTATAATGACTGTATAATGTTAATTTTCATTTGTTTGTGATGGACTGTAATGCAACAATTTCTTGTTAATGCATACAAGTGGGCGCATTTTATGTTTTAAGTGATATGTTCGCTCCTGTTTACTTTGTGCTTTATGTTCATCGTTTCTAGCTCAATGGTTTCTTGACTAAGACAAAAAATACGTTCCTCTGTGTGTTCACAGCTTGCAAAAATGACATATTTTTGGTTATACCTCTGTTTACTGTCTAGTTCGATTATGCTCTTTGTTTTCCTGAATCTGAGCGAGCATAATATTATGCACAAAATCGAATAACCAAACCGGTTGGAAATCCGAAGAGAAAACCTGGAAAATCACCGTATCAATGCACTTATAACAGCAAGAGTACTGTGGATTCGAGGTAAGTGTGAAAACAGACGTCGTAGCATGAAGTCTTGTAGGGAACACGCAATAACGCAATGTGTCACCCACCTCCAACCCAACGTGAGACTGCTGGCGTGAGACGTCATGTGCAGATGGGAGAACAACAAGCAACAGCTGTTGGAACCTACTATTATTGGCTGAAAGCGTTCGATATATTGCAGGCTTTCACAAATACCATTTGTGTCTATGATGACGTACGATTTTGAGACGTAGGCAGAAAATTATGTTTAAGGTCACGGCTTAATGTTTCGTATTGTTTTCTCTTTACAAGTTCTAGCAATCTTTCTGTTCATATTAATTATATTTTCGTAATTTTTAAATTTTGGTCGTTCCTTGGCTCATGCAGAATGCACTGTATTTGTTATATGCTGTTATTTGCTGCTATTTGTTATATGCTCACTATTTCACATTATGGCTTGAACATCACCGTAAGGTAGATTTTTCAAATGCTCACGGTTCGCTCTAAATCATCGTGAAGGTGACAGGGCTAAAATACACGGAGCGAAAGGCTATTTACAATTTGTACAGAAAGACGATGGCAGTTATGAGTCGAGGGGCACGAAAGAGTAGCACTGGTTGAGAAGGGAGTGAGACAGGATTGTAACCTATCCGCGACGTTATTCAACCTGTATATTGAGCAGGCAGTAAAGGAAACAAAATAAAAATTTGGAGTAGGAATTAAAATCTAGGGAGAAGAAATAAAAACCTTGAGGTCTGCCGATGGCATTGTAATTCTGTCAGAGACAGCGAAGAACGTGGAAGAACTGGACAGTATCCTGATAGGAGAACATATGATGTACATCAACAAAAGCAGAACGAGGATACTGGAATGCAGTCCAAATAAATCAGGTGATGCTGAGGGAATCAGGAAATGAGACACTTAAAGTAGTAGATGAGTTTTGCTATTTGGGGAGCAAAGTAACTGATGATAGTCGAAGTAGAAAGGATATAAAATGTAGACTGGCAATGGCAAGAAAAGCATTTCCGAAGAAGAGAATTTTGTTAACATCGAGTATAGATTTAAGTATCAGGAAATCCTTTCTGAGAGTATTTGTATGGAGTGTAGCCATGTATGGAAGTGAAACATGGGCGAAAAATGGTTTAGACAAGAACACAATAGAAGCTTTTGAAATGTGGTGCTACAGAAGAATGCTGAAGATTAGATGGGTAGATCACGTAACTAATGAGGAGGTACTGAATAGAATTGGGGATAAGAGGAATTTGTGGCACAACTTGACTAGAAGAAGGGATCGGATGGTAGAACACATTCTGAGTAACCAGGGGATCACCAATTTACTATTAGAGGGAAGCGTGGAGGGTCAAAATCGTAGAGGGATACCAAGAGATGAATACAGTAAGCAGATTCAGAAGGATGTAGGTTGCAGTAGTTACTCGTAGATGAAGAGGCTTGCACAGGATAGAGTAGCATGGAGAGCGGCATCAAACCAGTCTTTGGGCTAAAGACCACAACAACAACAACAACAAACCATCGATAAAAATGTTAAGTAGCACTGGGAATCTTCTACTCTTTTGCCGTACTCCTTGGTTTGTTTGTCTCTGAAATGGCAGTTTTCTTTCAGTCTCTGCAGCAGTTGTCATGTTCCTATAGATACTTCGGATTATTTTAATCAGATGTGCCGAATACCTCCTTTCTCTCTTTACCTCCCACATCGTATCGTGTGCTTTCTCCGAGCGTTCCCCACTAAAGCTTCTACAGTCCAATTGTACTGCGTTAATAAATAACGTCACGAGTACGCATCGCAGTAACGTCACGCTGTCTGAAGGGAACTAAATCGTTCAGCAGCACATCAGTGCGTCGGAATTATTGGGCAGCCTTACAATGTCATGCGCATCCGAGACGTCGATCTCGGCTCGCAGTGACCCGTGTCCTCGTAAAGACGTAAGACTTGGCGCTCGGATGTCAACGGAATAGCAATTAGGCTCGCAAGGAGAGCCGCTGGGATTCCACGGACGGGCTGCGGTCTTTATTTTACATTGATAGTGACGTGGCGCCGAGTTATGAAGCTTTGTTTCGAGTGCGCGACGCCTACATGAATTCGCCGCGGGACCACCAAGGTGGACCCCCGGTCCCAGCTACGTCGCGCTCACCTCGAAATATCGTGCGTCACACGGCTCGGCGATTCTCTCAGCACGTATTTGCCTCCTCCAGCCGTACACGAAACTGTGCCAAGTCATATTTTCAAATCAGCTGAAGGTGTGTCTCAAGTTTTATTCTCGTTTCGTGGTGGACTGTAAAAAGATATGCTCTCAGAACCCCATCTCAGAATTCCCCTCACTATACTAGCCGCCAGGCAAACAGGACGTCACTTTCACCGGGAAGCATCTGTGTGCGTAAATGTCATTAATTATTAGTACAAAGAACGCAGAAATTTAAGAAATACTGCCGCGAGTCGACGTATTTTTTATTTCTGACAACGTCACACACGATACTACGAGGTGTGTTTCTTAAGTAAGTACCGTTTTGAAATTAAAAGAAGACGTGCTAAGATATCTCAATAATTTTATTTTTACATGAAAGCCTGTACCTTAATCTATGCACTGACGAGCCGCGCGGGATTAGCCGAGCGGTCTGGGGCGCTGCAGTCATGGACTGTGCGGCTGGTCCCGGCGGAGGTTCGAGTCCTCCCTCGGGCATGGGTGTGTGTCTTTGTCCTTAGAATAATTTAGGTTAAGTAGTGCGTAAGCTTAGGGACTGATGACCTTAGCAGTTAAGTCCCGTAAGATTTCACACTACGTACCGACGCCATTACACTCTGATTCTTCCTTGTTTACGTTGTGTACTGAGTGTTTAAGATGCCTCCGATAATCGTGAGTCCCGCCGACTGTGAAGTACGGGCTGTTATAAGACTTCTTAGTGCTAAAGGCCTAAAAGCTATCGATATTCATCGTGAGATCTGTGCAGTTTACGGAGAAAACATTATGAGTGATGAAATGGTAAGGAAGTGAGTGAGAGCATTTAAAGATGGGCGCACAAATGTGCATGATGAACAACGGAGTGGGCGTCCTTCGGTCGTTAATGAAAGTTTGGTGCAGGAAGTGGACAATAAGGTGAGAGAAAACAGACACTTTACGATTTCTTCCTTGTGGGATGACTTTCCTAATGTTTCTAGTAGTGTTTTGATGGCGTTGTGACCGAGCACTTGAATTACCGAAAACTGTGCCCACGTTGGTTACCGAAAATGTTGACGGGTGTGCACAAAACCAAACGTTTAGACAGTGCATTGACTTTCATTGAGTGCTACCACAACGACGGTGATGATTTCTTAAGCCAAATTGTTACGAGCGATGAAACATGGGTGGCCTACGTCACATCAGAATCAAAGCAACAGTCCGTGGAAGTTGAGTAAGGGCATCGTTTGCCTGCAAGACAATGCTCGTCCGCATGTGGCGAATCAGACCAAAGATCTCATCACATCTTTTCGATTGGAAACTCTAGATCATCCTCCGTGCAGCCCCGATCTTGCGCCCAGTGACTACTATCTGTTCCTGCACTTGAAGAAACACCTGGGCGGCCAGCGTATTCAAGACGATGACGAAGTCAAAACAGTGGTGATGCAGTGGTTAACAAGTCAGGCGGCAGACTTCTATGAGGTATTCAAAAACTGGTGCAACGTAATGACAAGTGCTTCAATATTGACGGAAAGTATGTAGAAAAGTAGATTAAGATACAGGCTTTCATATAAAAATAATTTTTTAATTTCAAAACGGTACTTACTTAAAAAACACGCCTCGTAAATTCACAAGACAATTACCATTTGTTTCGCAAGCTCGAGCAGAGGAGGAGGAGGTCAGTCGACAAGGAGGAGGTCACTAGAGATGGAGCACGAGCTCGGTTTAGGGAAGGATAGGGAAGGAAATCTGCCGTTCCCTTTCAAAGGAACCATCCCGGCATTTGCCTGAAGCGATTTAGGGAAATTACAGGAAATCTAAACCAGGATGACCGGAATGCGAGTCCAGTATGCTAATCGCTGCGCCATCTCGCTCGGTCCAGTTCGAGCGGAGAATTACAACGCTGTTTTTGAACTGCTTCTGTTCCAAACGAATCGGATGAAAAAGTAATTGCTAAAGCAGAGCAATTGTTTCATTTTTTCTACAATCACCAACGTAAGTCTGAAGCAACGATGGTTTGTAGTTATAGTTTAATCTAATCTGCAACAGCAGAGTCCATTTTGACAGTACACATACAAGCACCTCTTGTTCTTGCAGTGTTTCTCAAACAATTCTGACACGTTTAGGAGTGTCAACACGGTACATTGTCTTGCGTAACGTATAGGTCGCCCGAGGTATATTTTGAGCAAAGAAATGGAAGCGTATAATCGCACAGTAGACCTTGACAGATAGGAAAAAAAACATGTAATCCTGGATCTTGAGCCATTGGCAGCAGCGAAAATAACTTCAGATGTGGACCAAGAACACTTGGTATTGTCATTGCTGTAGATGACATATATTAATTAATGACTGGAGAGAAAAGATTAGTTACAAACCCAAGCTATTCGCGTATGAGACTGGTATCTGTCAGTAAATGTTATCCAGTAAATATTTTAGTTACATCTATTTATTCATAGATAAGATACTGACCTTGTGTAAAGACATTAAATAACTCTTAATGCAGAGAAATGCGAAGCGTTGCATTTCATGAATCGTTAACGATGTTCAATGGAATTAATTGGAAGCTCATTTGTTGGGAAGACAAACGGTAGGCTTCTATTCAGTGATAGGATGCGGCGAAACTGCAATTTTTTCTATGATAGTAATTGCTTACAAAACTCTTGTACAGTATGTCCCGGATTACTTGTCAAGTGTTCTAGGTCAGGTCAGACTAACGGGGAATGTCGAGTGTATACGAAGGGGGGCGGCACCAAATTTTTTCATAGATAGAGAATGACTGAGAGTGGAGTGGAACTGCTCTGAAGCCTTCTCTGACAGGCATTCGAAGAAAGACGTTCGTCTCGCGAAAATGTGATACGCAAATTCTTAGTATTGATTTTCGCGCTTAAACTGCAAATATTCTTCAGTCACTGATACAGTGCTGCAATAGAGACACTGAATTTAGAATTAGACCAATAACAGCTAGTATAGATTTCGTAAATAGTCATTTTTCCGTGAATGGAAATGAAGGAAACTGCAATACATAGTACAAGAACTGCTGTTAGACTTTCTACAGTGACCCGCTGAGTGTAGATGCATCTGATCAAAATTATCTGGACACCCATCAGTGGAAATTAATATGGAGTGTGTCTACCTGTCCAGTTCCTGACGGCTTGATCTCTGCTACAGACACTTTACCTGAGGTGTCTGAAAGTAGGTGGAGGTATGGCTGGCTGATGGCAGCCGAAACCAGAGAAGATAGTGATTAGTGATGTGGTACGTTGGAGTCTGGAACAATGTCGACGTTTCAACTCGCTCCAGAGGTGTTCCATTGGGTCGAGGTCTATACTCTGGACAGGACAGTCCATTTTAGCAACGTTATTGTCCACAAACTAATGTCTCACAGATGCTGCTTTTTGACATGGTGCATTGTCATGCTGATACAATCATAGTATCCGAACTGTTCCTCTACAGTACACTGTACACAATGTGTAAAATGTGTTCAAATTTTTCCTTATTTAGCGTTTCCTTAAGCGTAATAAGGTAAACGCAACCTAATCCTGAAAAACATACCCCCTACGTCCTTTTACGCAGGAGGGTCCGCCTTTCGTGACATCTAGTGGTCAATTCAGCGTTACATAGGCGTATCAGAACACTTTTGATCAGGTACGTATGTCATTTTCTACAGAATTTCTGGTAAATAGTGGTACAAAAATCACGAGGGTTTTCCTGAGACCCGGAAGAGAATAAAAATCTGACGATACACGTCCACATATTTATCTACATCTACACCCATACCCTACAAACTTTCCGGGCTATTATGCCGTAGTCGAATGGATTTCATATTTAAACCTAACCTTTCGTATCCATATGCGGAGGACATTTTCAAGTGGAACCGTAGCCTCTTTGTTCGATTCTCACCCTGGTCGCTACTGACATCAGCAAAATTCCGTTTACGCGTGCTCCCGCGCAGTGGCGTAATGTCGCATTCTTTGAACATCCGAGCGCAATTGGCCGTTGTCGACTGCCGTCGTCCGCTGTTGCTGGACACTGGTATACATCTTCTTCAGCGCCGGAATCCAAATGTCTTTCGGTTTCAGACCATCCTCCTTCCTCTTACAATTCCTTGTTGCGGAGCATATTTTGCAACCAGGAGATCATCACATTCATTTTGACGGGACTCAAGTACTGGCAGCCACAAGCGAATATCATGAAAGGAGGCCATCGAGATTGTAAAACACCCAAGGAATTTCAATTTGAAGGAGGAGGGCCTGAAACTGAACAACATATGGTGCTGAAGAAGATATGGACCAGTCTTATAACACGAGGTGACAGCACCAGCTCTCGGCGGCCATCGACAACGTTCATTTGCGATCGGATATTCAAAGCATATGTCACGGCACTGCGCGGGAGCGCGCATAAACACAATTTTGCTGCTGTCAGTAGCGATCTAGGATTTGAATCGGACACTCAAAAAGTCTACGATTCCCATTGAAAATGTCCTCCACAGATCTGGACGATTGGGTTTAGATGTGAAATCCAACTGACCACGGCATAATAGCTCAGAATGTTTTATTAGTTGTGAGAGGGTACTTTACACTCCACCATGTAATGGCTGTTATTCCCGTCCCATTGACGTATGGAGAGCAGGTAAAATATCTGTATAAATGCAACTGCGCGTACTGTAATTAGTCTAACCTCGTCTTCTCAGTCCTTACGTCAGATATGCATAGGGCCCCATAGTACATTTCTAGATTCCTCATTTCTTGACATTTCATAGTAGCTTTTTGCGGGATAGTTGGCGCCTCTCTTCAAGTGCCTCCTAGTTCAGGTTTTTCAGTATTTTGTGATACCTTCCGGAGGTCAAACAAACTTGTGACCACTCGTGTTTCCCTTCTTTGTGCACGTTCAACGTCCGTTGTTAGTTCTGTTTGGTATGGGTCCCATACATTTGAGCAATATTCTTGTGTGGATCGCACGAATGTTTAGCAAGCAATCTCCTTTATATACTGAGTTTACTTTTTCAGTTTCCCGCAAATGGACGGAAGTCTGCCAGCTGTTTCACCGGCGACTTAGCAGAAGGGATCATTTTAGTCAATATCCTGTCAAATTATTACACCCAGATACATTAAAGAAAAGACATTTAAAATGTTTAACGCCAAAGCTGCATTTTATTTACATCTGTCAAAATTTACCTACAATAAATTAGTCAGTGTGACATACGGTATAATCCAATAAGAACAAATTCTTCATTGTATGTAAAATATCGTTGTCACGTCGACCACGTCGTGCCGGATAATAAAGATCTGCGATAAATTTGAACGTGATGACATACAGAACTGCCCATACCAAACATATCCTAAACACAAATAGGTAGCTTTTGAAAATGGGCAAAGCCTGAAACTAGTCATCCAGTAAATAAATAGTAGATTTGGTGTTAAACGTTTAAAAATGTCTTTAATATCTGAGAGTTGAAGGACGCAACGTACTGAAAACATTTGTACCCAGGTATACGTATAAATTGACTGACTCTAGTTGCGACTCGTTGACATTGTAGTCATAAGATAATGATTTTTGACTGTTTGTCAAATGCACAATTTTACATTTAAAAATATTTGTAGCCAGCAGAAAATTTTTGCGTCGTTTTGAAATCTAACGAAAATCTGACAAACTTCATGCAGCTTCTTTCAGGTAATGCTGCTTTATAGATAACTGCATCAGCGGCAAAACGTCTGAGGTTACTCTTAATATTGGATGCCAGGCCAACAATACGCTACACCCGCAGCAAGTACCCCAACTCTTCCCTAGAGCACGCCTAAAGTCACCCCTACATGGGTCAGTGAATCTCCAACCAAGACAACTTGCTTTTTCCTCGCTACCAACAAATAATCCGTTAAGACACACATTTCGTTTCATACCCATATGTACGTACAGGGTGGCAATTACTGAACTATAAGAAAAAAACGTAAATTAATTACAAAACTACGGCGTTCATACAGTTTATTCAACAAGTAAACGTCACTACAGATATTCGGATTTAGGTTATGATATGTTCGATATGCCTGTCATCACTGGCGATGATGTGTCGCAGACGAATAGCGACATTATGCATGAACCGCGGAAGTTCGGAACATCGATGATGTCGATGACCTCCTGAATGGCTGTTTTCAGCTCAGCAAGGGTATTGGGGTTATTGCTGTACACCTTGCCTTTAATACAGCCCCACAAAGAGGAGTCGCATGTGTTCAGACATGGGGAATATGGCGGCCAATCGAGACCCGTGCGGCCGGCTGGAGTGGCCGAGCGGTTCTAGGCGCTATAGTCCGGAACAGCGCGGTCGCTACGGTCTCAGGTTCGAATCCTGCCTCGGGCATGGCTGTGTGTGATGTCCTTAGGTTAGTTAGGTTTAAGTAGTTCTAAGTTCTAGGGGACTGATGACCTCAGAGGTAAAGTCTCATATTGGTCAGAGCCATTTGAACCATTTGAGACCTGTGCGAGTGGCCTCTGGATACCCTAGAGCCGAATGCAGTCCCCAAAGTCCTCCTCCAGGGCATCAAACACTCTCCTGCTTCGACGGGTTCGAGCTCCGTCTTGCATGAACCACATGTTGGCGAAATCAGGATCGCTTTGGATGATTGGGATGAAATCATCTTCCGAAACCTTCACTACCGTTCGGTAGTCACCACGCCAGCAAAGAATATAGCGCCGATTATTCCGTGACTGGACATTGCACACCACACAGTCACCCGCTGAGGTTGAAGAGACTTCTCGACCGGGAAATGCGGGTTCTCAGTCCCCCAAATGCGCCAGTTTTGCTTATTGACGAACCCGTGCAAATGAAAGGGGCTCCGTCGATAAACCAAACCACGCATGTGCATACTAATTCCCATCATGCCCCGCGGCTAAGCGTGCAGTTTGAAAGTCCTAACGCAAACCGTTCAGAAGTTATGACGATTTTATTTCGTGTCGTTCACTAATTGTCACTCTGTACCTTCGTTAACAAGCGTTGGTGGGGTACTGATTGAAAAGTTGAAGTTGGGTTTCGCATGACCTAAGTTTTTTGGATCCCTGCTCGTTGGCATGAAGGGAGGACATTCTGTTCAAAATAGCTTATTATGTCTGAGGTCAGTGTGTGTTCTAAATGTGTGTAAAGCCTGTGCTAGCCGAGGGATTCATGAACCGCTCGCTAATACGCCGCTCGCAAGTGTGTACCTCGCTCGCGGGCGGCTCATGAGCTGCTCTGCGAGAGGCGCTTTCTGTCGGTTTTTCTGGGGAGTATAAAGGGGCGCTCCGGCCCAGTGAGGGCGGCGTGGTGGATCGCTCATAAGAAACTGCGTCTGCACGCTCAAAGAGTGGTCGGTGAGGCTTTCAGTTTCAGTTCTTCCCGAGCGGCCGAAGAGCCGCTTGCAACCGTATTACGAGGTGCATTCAAGTTCTAAGGCCTCCGCTTTTGTTTCTAATTAACTACTCACCCGAAATCGATTAAACTGGCGTTGCTTCTCGAAGTAATCGCCCTGCAGACGTACACATTTTTCACAACGCTGACGCCATGATTCCATGGCAGCGGCGAAGGCTTCTTTAGGAGTCTGTTTTGACCACTGGAAAATCGCTGAGGCAATAGCAGCACGGATGGTGAATGTGCGGCCACGGAGAGTGTCTTTCATTGTTGGAAAAAGCCAAAAGTCACTAGGAGACAGGTCAGGTGAGTAGGGAGCATGAGGAATCACTTCAAAGTTGTTATCACGAAGAAACTGTTGCGTAACGTTAGCTCGATGTGCGGGTGCGTTGTCTTGGTGAAACAGCACACGCGCAGCCTTTCCCGGACGTTTTTGTTGCAGTGCAGGAAGGAATTTGTTCTTCAAAACATTTTCGTAGGATGCACCTGTTACCGTAGTGCCCTTTGGAACGCAATGGGTGAGGATTACGCCCTCGCTGTCCCAGAACATGGACACCATCATTTTTTCAACACTGACGGTCACCCGAAATTTTTTTGGTGGCGGTGAATCTGTGTGCTTCCATTGAGCTGACTGGCGCTTTTTTCTGGATTGAAAAACGGCATCCACGTCTCATCCATTGTCACAACCGACGAGAAGAAAGTCCCATTGATACTGTCGTTGCGCGTCAACATTGCTCGGCAACATGCAACACGGGCAGCCATGTGGTCGTCCGTCAGCATTCGTGCCACCCACCTGGATGACACTTTTCGCATTTTCAGGTCGTCATGCAGGATTGTGTGCACAGAACCCACAGAGATGCCAACTCTGGAGGCGATCTGTTCAACAGTCATTCGGCGATCCCCCAAAGCAATTCTCTCCACCTTCTCGATCATGTCGTCAGACCGGCTTGTGCGAGACAGAGGTTGTTTCGGTTTGTTGTCACACGATGTTCTGCCTTTATTAAACTGTCGCACCCACGAACGCACTTTCGACACATCCATAACTCCATCACCACATGTCTCCTTCAACTGTCGATGAATTTCAATTGGTTCCACACCACGCAAATTCAGAAAACGAATGATTGCACGCTGTTCAAGTAAGGAAAACGTCGCCATTTTAAGTATTTAAAACAGTTCTCATTCTCGCCGCTGGTGGTAAAATTCCATCTGCTGTACGGTGCTGCTATCTCTGGGACGTATTGACAATGAACGCGGCCTCATTTTAAAACAATGCGCATGTTTCTATCTCTTTCCAGTCCGGAGATAAAATATCGGAGGCCTTAGAACTTGAATGCACCTCGTATTTCTATCTATAAATTCACTCTAAGATTCGATAAGACACAGATGTCAATCATATGGGACGTTAATTTTGTGGATCATTTCCTCTACCCTTGTAGACAGGTCTGATCCGAGCTTTCTTTCAACTACTGGGTACGGATTTTTGTTCGCGGGATCTACCATATACTATGTTTAACAGAGGCTATCTCAGCCGCAATTTCTGTACAAGCCGGCCGCTGTGACCGAGCGGTTCTAGGCGCTTCAGTCTGGAACCGCACGACCGCTACGGTCGCAGGTTCGAAACCAGCCTAGGGCATGGATGTGCGTGATGTCCTTAGGTTGGTTAGGTTTACGTAGTTCTACGTTCTAGTGGACTGATGACCTCAGCTGTTAAGTCCCGTAGTGCTCAGAGCCATTTTTGAAATTCTGTACAGATTATGAGAGGAGTTCCATCGGTCCCTGGGACCTTGTTTAACTTTAGCTATTTCACCTGTTTCTTAACGCCGCTGACACTGTCTGCTGTATATAATTCATCTTAGCATATTTTCGAGGATTAAACTAGGGCGATATGCCTGGGTTCCTCTTCCGTAAAAATTAATAAAAAATAAAAATAAAAAAAAATAAAAAAAGCGAAAGCACAGGAATATACGACGTAGCAATAAGTGTAGGTGAGAGGCCAATAAGTGAGGTTCATTTGAGAAGGTGATGTCGATCTTTGATCATTACTCCTGTGTCTGCGGCAGAGGGGTCAGGAGATACACCACAAGTTTAAACACAGCTAGTGTTACGGACAGAAGTGATTGGTCTAGACTGCTCATTAACATTTATTTATTTCATTGTCATCATCATTATATCACCACCACCACCCCCACCATCAGATCACCATCATCACTATCATCCATTAGCAGTAGTGAGTGTTTGAGGTCCGAATCTGTATGTCATGTGCCATTTCCTCTACATGCCATTGCTTTCTTACATTGCCACTTCTAACTCCGCCCCTCAAAGTTATGTCACTTAGGGAACGTACGAATCTCACTTGTGAGTCTATTACAGCTAACATTGCAATGTAAATACGAGGTGCATTCAAGTTCTAAGTTCTAAGGTCACTGATTTTTTTTTTTTTTCTAATTAACTACTCACCCGAAATCGATGTAACTGGCGTTACTTCTCGACGTAATCCCCCTGCAGACGTACACATTCTTCACAACGCTGACGCCATGATTCCACGGCAGCGGCGAAGGCTTCTTTAGGAGTCTGTTTTGACCAATGGAAAATCGCTGAGGCAATAGCAGCATGGCTGGTGAATGTGCGGCCACGGAGAGTGTCTTTCATTGTTGGAAAAAGCCAAAAGTCACTAGGAGTCAGGTCAGGTGAGTAGGGAGCATGAGGAATCACTTCAAAGTTATCACGAAGAAACTGTTGCTTAACGTTAGTTCGATGTGCGGGTGCGTTGTCTTGGTGAAACAGCACACGCACAGTCCTTCCTGGACGTTTTTGTTGCAGTGCAGGAAGGAATTTGTTCTTCAAAACATTTTCGTAGGATGCACCTGTTACCGTAGTGCCCTTTGGAACGCAATGGGTAAGGATTACGGCCTCGCTGTCCCAGAACATGGACACCATCATTTTTTCAGCACTGGCGGTTACCCGAAATTTTTTTGGTGGCGGTGAATCTGTGTGTTTCGATTGAGCTGACTGGCGCTTTGTTTCTGGATTGAAAAATGGCATCCACGTCTCATCCATTGTGACAACCGACGAAAAGAAAGCCCCATTCGTGCTGTCGTTGCGCGTCAACATTGCTTGGCAACATGCAACACGGGCAGCCGTGTGGTCGTCTGTCAGCATTCGTGGCACCCACCTGGATGACACTTTTCGCATTTTCAGGTCGTCATGCAGGATTGTGTGCACAGAACCCACAGAAATGCCAACTCTGGAGGCGATCTGTTCAACAGTCATTCGGCGATCCCCCAAAACAGTTCTCTCCACTTTCTCGATCGTGTCGTCAGACCGGCTTGTGCGAGCCCGAGGTTATTTCGGTTTGTTGTCACACAATGTTCTGCCTTCATTAAACTGTTGCACCCACGAATGCACTTTCGACACATCCAGAACTCCATCACCACATGTCTCCTTCAACTGTCGATGAATTTCAATTGGTTTCACACCACGTAAATTCAGAAAACGAATGATTCCACACTGTTCGAGTAAGGAAAACGTCGCCATTTTAAGTATTTAAAACAGTTCTCATTCTCGCCGCTGGCGGTAAAATTCCATCTGCCGTATGGTGCTGCCATCTCTGGGACGTATTGACAATGAGCGCGGCCTCATTTTAAAACAATGCGCATGTTTCTATCTCTCTCCAGTCCGGAGAAAAAAAATCGGAGGCCATAGAACTCGAATGCACCTCGTATTTCTAACTGTAAACGCACTCTAAGATTCGATAACACACAGATGTCAATCATATGGGACGTTAATTTTGTGGATCATTTCCTCTACACTTGTAGACAGGTCTGATCTGATCCGAGCTTTCTTTCAACTACTGGGTACTGATTTTTGTTCGCGGGATCTACCGTATACTATGTTTAACACAGGGGCTACCTCAGCCGCAATTTCTGTACAAGCTGGCCGCTGGTTAGGTCTACGTAGTTCTACGTTCTAGTGGACTGATGATCTCAGCTGTTAAGTCCCATAGTGCTCAGAGCCATTTTTGAAATTCTGTACAGAACATGAGAGGAGTTCCATTGGTCCCTAGGACCTTGTTTAACTTTAGCTATTTCACCTGTTTCTTAACGCCGCTGACACTGTTTGCTGTATATCATTCATCTTAACATATTTTCGACGAATAAACTAGGGCGATATGCCTGGGTTCCTCCTCCGTAAAAAAGTAATAAAAAGTACACCACCACCATCACATGACCATCATCCATTAGCAGTAGTGAGTGTTTGAGATCCGACTCTGTATGTCATGTGCCATTTCTTCTACATGCCATTGCTTTCTTACATTTCCACTTCTAACTCCGCCCCTCAAAGTTACGTCACTTAGGGAACGTAAGAATCTCACTTGTGAGTCTATTACAGCTAACATTGCAATGTAAATAGTAACTGAGCTGTATATTATAGTAATAACAATAATAATAATAATTATTATTATTATTTCTTTCTTGTCTCAGATGTTATGTCAGGTTAAAAATGGAAGGTGACGCGGACCTTGATCAAGCGTGACTTTCTTTTAACTGTACGGTATATGTTACATTGCATTTAGGAACTTTCGGGTAATTGAACAAGTGTCAATAATTACAGATTTCTGTAGTTGTATATATAAGTTTGGATGTAGCTATATTGCATTGATGTACTTGTGGATATTGTGTGGTATGACACCTGTAGTTGATAGTATAATTGGTATAATGTCAACTTTATCCTGATGCCACATGTCCTTGACTTCCTCAGCCAGTTGGATGTATTTTTCAATTTTTTCTCCTGTTTTCTTTTGTATATTTGTTGTAATGGGTATGGATATTTCGATTAGTTGTGTTAATTTCTTCTTTTTATTGGTGAGTATGATGTCAGGTTTGTTATGTGGTGTTGTTTTATCTGTTATAATGGTTCTGTTCCAGTATAATTTGTATTCATCGTTCTCCAGTACATTTTTGGTGCATACTTGTATGTGGGAACATGTTGTTTTATAAGTTTATGTTTTAAGGCAAGCTGTTGATGTATTATTTTTGCTACATTGTCATGTCTTCTGGGGTATTCTGTATTTGCTAGTATTGTACATCCGCTTGTGATGTGATCTACTGTTTCTATTTGTTGTTTGCAAAGTCTGCATTTATCTGTTGTGGTATTGGGATCTTTAATAATATGCTTGCTGTAATATCTGGTGTTTATTGTTTGATCCTGTTTTGCAATCATGAATCCTTCCGTCTCACTGTATATATTGCCTTTTCTTAGCCATGTGTTGGATGCGTCTTGATCGATGTGTGGCTGTGTTAGATGATACGGGTGCTTACCATGTAGTGTTTTCTTTTTCCAATTTACTTTCTTCGTATCTGTTGATGTTATGTAATCTAAAGGGTTGTAGAAGTGGTTATGAAATTGCAGTGGTGTAGCCAATGTATTTATATGAGTGATTGCTTTGTGTATTTTGCTAGTTTCTGCTCGTTCTATAAAGAATTTTCTTAAATTGTCTACCTGTCCATAATGTAGGTTTTTTATGTCGATAAATCCCATTCCTCCTTCCTTTCTGCTTAATGTGAATCTTTCAGTTGCTGAATGTATGTGATGTATTCTATATTTGTGTCATTGTGATCGTGTAAGTGTATTGAGTGCTTCTAGGTCTGTGTTACTCCATTTCACTACTCCAAATGAGTAGGTCAATATTGGTATAGCATAAGTATTTATAGCTTTTGTCTTGTTTCTTGCTGTCAATTCTGTTTTCAGTATTTTTGTTAGTCTTTGTCTATATTTTTCTTTTAGTTCTTCTTTAATATTTGTATTATCTATTCCTATTTTTTGTCTGTACCCTAGATATTTATAGGCATCTGTTTTTTCCATCGCTTATATGCAGTCGCTGTGGTTATCCAATATGTAATCTTCTTGTTTAGTGTGTTTTCCCTTGACTATGCTATTTCTCTTACATTTGTCTGTTCCAAAAGCCATATTTATATCATTGCTGAATACTTCTGTTATCTTTAGTAATTGGTTGAGTTGTTGATTTGTTGCTGCCAGTAGTTTTAGATCATCCATGTATAGCAGATGTGTGATTTTGTGTGGGTATGTTCCAGTAATATTGTATCCATAATTTGTATTAATTAGCATGTTGGATAGTGGGTTCAGAGCAAGGCAGAACCAGAAAGGACTTAATGAGTCTCCTTGGTATATTCCACTCTTAATCTGTATTGGCTGTGATGTGATATTATTTGAATTTGTTTGGATGTTAAGTGTGGTTTCCCAATTTTTCATTACTACGTTTAGGAACTGTATCAATTTAGGATCTACTTTGTATATTTCCAATATTTGTAGTAACCATGAGTGGGGTACACTATCAAAGGTTTTTTGGTAATCAATGTATGCATAGTGTAGCGACCTTTGTTTAGTTTTAGCTTGGTATGTCTCCTCTGCATCTATTATCAGTTGCTCTTTACATCCTCGTGCTCCTTTGCAACAGCCTTTTTGTTCTTCATTTATAATTTTGTTCTGTGTTGTATGTGTCATTAATTTCTGTGTAATGACTGAAGTTAATATTTTGTATATTGTTGGTAGGCATGTTATGGGGCGACATTTAGTTGGGTTTGCTGTGTCTGCTTGATCTTTAGGTTTCAGATAAGTTATTCCATGTGTAAGTGTATCAGGGAATGTGTATGGCTCTGCAATGTAACTGTTAAATAATTTAGTTAGATGTGAATGTGTTGAGGTGAATTTCTTTAGCCAGAAATTTGCTATTTTATCTTTTCCAGGGGCTTTCCAATTGTGACTAGAATTAATTGCTTGGGTGACGTCATGTTGCAAAATTATCACTTCAGGCATTTGTGGTATCATCTTGTATGTATCTGTTTCTGCTTGTATCCACCGTGCATGCCTGTTATGTTGCTCCAGAAGTGTTCCATGTCTGTTATGTTTGGTGGATTGTCTATTTTAATGTGTGTGTTATCTATTGTCTGGTAAAATTTCTTTTGGTTTGTGTTGAATGTTTGGTTTTGTTTCCTTCTATTTTCACTTTTTTTATATCTTCTAAGTCGTTTGGCCAATGCTTGTAATTTCTGCTTCTTTTCATCTAATTGCTCTATCACTTCTTGTTGTGAGATTTTACCTAACCTTTTTGTTTTTTTTCTGACATTTCATTTCTTATAAATTGTGTTAGCTGTCCGATGTCTTTTCTCAGTTTTTCTATTCTGATCTGTAGCCTGTGTTGCCATGCTGGTTTTGTGGGTTTCTTCTGTGTGTTGGTTGGTTCTGATCTCTGCCTAGTGTGTATATTTAGTGTAGTGAGTGCTCCTATATAAACCAGTAGTTGTAACTCTTCCGTAGTTGTGTTTCCATTTATTTTGTTGTGTATGATTGTGTTGATAGTTTTTATTGTTGTTTCGACTTGTGGGTTATTTGGCGGTCTATGCAAGAATGGTCTAATATCTGTATTTGTGTCATTGTCTTCTATATATGTCAGCTGAAATTTTTCTTCTATATCTAACATGTGTGTCACTTCGTGTTCTGTTTGTGCTTGTAGCCAGGGGCTCTGAATGTCGGACACGGAATCAAAGAGGGCCTGAATAAACGACTGGAGAACCTTCTGCCTCACGAATCCCCAAATCATCGACGGTCATTGCTGGAAGATTGTGGTGTAAAAACTGCAGACCAATCATAAACCTGACATCTTTGGTGGATGACGCGATAGCTGTATTTCCACGCCAGGGAAGCTGTGTCATCGGCTGTTCTTCGAAGGAGGCTAGCATTTCACTCGCTCATCCGGCGAGCAGCGAGTATGGCAGGGCAGGATGTCACCATCTAAAACTGCTCTCACGAAGACAGGAGGATACAAGATGACTTGGACAGGATTTGTGATTGGTGTAAAGAATGGCAAATAACTCTAAATATAGACAAATGTAAATTAATGCAGATGAATGGGCAAAAGAATCCCGTAATGTTTGAGTACTCCATTAGTAGTGTAGCGCTTGACACTGTCACGTCGATTAAATATTTGGGTGTAACATTGCAGAGCGATATGAAGTGGGACAAGCATGTAATGGCAGTTGTGGGGCAGGCGGATAGTCGTCTTCGGTTCATATGGTTCGTCTGTAAAGGAGACCACTTATAAAACACTAATACGACCTATTCTTGAGTACTGCTCGAGCGTTTGGGATCCCTATCAGGTCGGATTGAGGGCGGACATAGAAGCAATTCAGAGGCGGGCTGCTAGATTTGTTACTGGTAGGTTTGATCATCATGCGAGTGTTACGGAAATGCTTCAGGAACTCGGGTGGGAGTCTCTAGAGCAGGGCTTCCCAACGTGTGGTCCGCGGACCCCTTAGGGGTCCGCCGGCTCTTTCTAGGGAGTCCGCGGCCACCCTTCACCAAATCGTGTAAAATAATGAGTAAAATTATTGAATAAAAAGGTGAAAAACAAATTCATCACAATTTTTTTTCGTGTGAAAAATATGTGTATTTTTACTTCAGGTCGTATTCCCAAGCAGCCTTTGCTGTTCCTAAGTGAGAACGCATACACAGTTTAGTGCCGGAGAATGCGGCTTCTCTGATCGAATGTTTCGCAACAATACGGGGGTCAAGAATGAGATTTTTACTCTGCAGCGGAGTGTGCGCTGATATGAAACTTCCTGGCAGATTAAAACTGTGTGCCCGACCGAGACTCGAACTCGGGTCCCGAGTTCGAGTCTCGGTCGGGCACACAGTTTCAATACGGGGGTCGTTTGTGCGCCGGCTCGCGGCGGTAGATGCGCTGAAACCTTTTACGCATGCGTGGAGCGAGCTTTGTCGACCAATCACAGCGCTCGCTGGCACGTACGCGGCCCCAGGCATCATTAAATGTTAACTTGCTTTGTCAGTGCACTGCCTTTTTCATAAGTCGATTTTTGACCTTCAAGTTGCTTTCATTCATCTATAAACCAAAGACTATTGATACTTGGGGGGGGGGGGGGGGGGGGGGGTGTGTCATCGGGAACATGTAACTTGCATTAAGAAGCTTTCAGTTCCCATGGGTTTCGTTCTGAAATTTAAAGTTAATGTGCTCTTGACTGACTAGGGTTCCGCCATGGATTTTCGACTGAAGAAGGGGTCCACCCGCTGAAAAGGTTGGGAAGCCCTGCTCTAGAGGAAAGGAGGCGTTCTTTTCGTGAATCGTTACTGAGGAAATTTAGAGACCCAGCATTTGAGGCTGACTGCTGTACAATTTTACTGCCGCCAACTTACATTTCGCGGAAAGACCACAAAGATAAGATAAGAGAGATTAGGGCAAGTACAGAGGCATACAGTCATTTTTCCCTCGTTCTGTTTGGGAGTGGAACAGGGAGAGAAGATGCTAGTTGTGGTACGAGGTACCCTCCGCCACGCACCGTATGGTGGATTGCGGAGTATGTATGCAGATGTAGATGTAGAAGATATTTATCTTAAGAATGCAAGAGTGTGACACGTATGCGACCGTCACTGTGGGATCTGAAAACATAACAATTTGCCACTCGGCACGACAGCGACGGGATTCGCGTGCCCATTGCAGTGTGAGGCGCTGCGGTTAGTGGACAATGGAAGCCGCCGCAATGGCGCGTGTGCCACCGGTCAAGCAGCAGCAGTGCGTGTCGCGCCAGCGCTGCACAATCCGTGACGGCCGTGCCGACAAGATGGCGGTCACCTCCCGCGGTGGTCACTTCGGGTGGCGTCGCTGCGTACGATCCGCATCCAACCAGTAATTCCATACAGGCATCACACGATGCACTGTACGAGCCGAAATGTCACGATATGGCAGTCCCACTGCCTGGAGGACGATCGTTCTGCCACGTTCGAACCTATTAAAATTTTGTGGTGTCGTCCAGTGCGGTAGTAGGGTAGGAAGCACAGGCGCCGACTCCATGGGGCCTGAGGGGGGCCCGAGACCGTCAAAAATTCGTTTGGTGGGGCGGAGACCCCCCCCCCCCCCCCCCCCGCCAATAATTTAAGAAATCTATTAGTTATATTATGCTTTGTAAAATCACAAAATTATGATGGAATTTTTTATTTTCCTTGTTTGACGATAGTTATCTTTTAAAATACATTCAGTAATGAGCTAAATACTATTGAGTTGAATACTACAAAGCTATTTACATTGAACGGTATATTGATAATCTTTACTTATGGACCGTCTGACAGCAACTGAATAAAACACAATTTTAGTGCCATTCGCGTTTCCCCTTTATTTTCTGCAAGGCATCATCAGTGGCCTGGAATATGTTCATATGTTTGCTATTTAATTTACATTTTGGTCACTGTACCTATAGGTTATAGACAGTTCTGGTGCCGGCTGGAGTGGCCGAGCGGTTCTGGGCGCTACAGTCTGGAACCGCTACGGTCGCAGGTTCGAATCCTGCCTCGGGTATGGATGTGTGTGATGTCCTTAGGTTAGTTAGGTTTAATTAGTTCTACGTTCTAGGCGACTGATGACCTCAGAAGTTAAATCGCATAGTGCTCAGGGCCATTTGAACCATTTTTTGAATTTTTTGAACTGTACTTACAGGTTGCATGGACGATTTCCTACATATTGCGCTCCTGTTGCATTTTTGGTGTTGTTCTTCATCTTATAAATATCAATTTGGGTTTTTTCCCCACATTTCACAGCACTATGAACTTGTTTCGATGCAGTGTTTTGGTTTCTGTTGCCAACTGTCAGATGTTTTTGCTAAAGTTCGAATGTTATTGCCAAACTTTCGAGTGTAATTAGTGAAGTATCTGTGATCTTTTCGTGTATGCATTTTTGTGTGTGTGCATACACGAACAGATCACAGAGGTGAAACAAATTTGGAAAAAAACTGAGTTTTTCAAAAATGACCTAGACATTGAGAGATTGCGCGTATATATCGCTAATAATAAAAAACAACTGGTCTTAAAAAACATGCGTGATGTAAGAAAGTACATTACACAAGAACCGGCAGTTGGAGAAATGTTATGTGAAGTAGTGAAGTGCATTAAGCTTCTCCAAGTAGTTCCAATCACGACAGCAACAGCAGAACGGTCATTTAGCGCCCTTAGACGTCCGAAATCATATCTCCAATCAACAATGGGACAGAAGTGATTGAACAACTTGGCTGTTCTTCATGCCCACCTGGATGTTTTCGATGAACTGGATATCCAACCAGTCATCAACGACTTCACATTCAGTAACCCAGTCAGACGGTCGACATATGCACCTTCCTAAAGACACTCTAGCCCTAATAATGGCATTTAGAGCAATATTAAAAATCTTTATGAAATAGAGAATTAAATATATACATGATGTTAAATTTTCAGTTTCGAAATATTAGTACTAGTTTAGTACTGTATTAATATATTACTATAGTACTGTACTAGTTATTTTCAAATACCGATACTTAAATATTTTTAAGGCGTAAGACCCAATTAAAACCCGCTACTTTTTGACTGAAAGTATTAGGCATAGTTTATTAACTTCATTAACTGTATTAAAGCATTAACTTTGAGATATTGTTTTTATTTAATGAAACCTGAGCCTTATTCAGAGTAAGCTTAAATTAGCTATTTCACTTATTAATCAAAGTGCTATCACTTTGCGACAGCAATATTTTATGTTTTATTCTTTTAATGTTAGTTTAGGATTTGTTTAAGTATAATTTCAGTCTTTTCAGAGCTGTGTATTCACTGCTCTGTAATAGTCTATAAGCATGATTATTACTGTAAATTAAATTAGCTTTTTAGGAAAATAACGTGCGTGTTTATGTTTGTTTCTTTTTTCAAAGCCAAAAAATGTTTCAGGCTTCTCGAGTTTCCCGGAGTGTCGAGTTATCGAGAGTCGAATTTGCGGGGGCTCTACTGTTGATCATATGACTATAAAATGCTTAAAAAAAACTTTAAAACTCACTATTTTTCATCTAAAATTTAGAAAATTTTCGTGGCAAGACCCCCAGTATGCCCCCCCCCCCACCCAATACTTTTTATAAGTCGACGCCCCTGGTAGGAAGGGCAAGAGGAAAAGGGAAGAGAGAGGGCAAAGTTATGCCAAGTGAGTGAACACGACGAATTCGTATAGAGTATATTATACGTCTGTTGTTTTGCTTACTACAGCTTTACGTTGATAGGCCATGAAGCATTGAAAAAGAAATAGCGTTATTGTTGCAACTAATACGACTTTGGACTATGAGCTGTTTCATAATTTTATTTTCTCTTTAGCGCACTGGTAGCTCACTCCATCGTCCTTCGGGTCGAGGTGGTAGTGGTACAATGCCTCTCTTCAGCCGAGAGCATTAATGAAATTTTCAAATCATAGTTACTAAAAAATAATAAATGATGTAGTTGTTTTTAAACGTCTCATCTACATAATTAATCAGAAATTCACAATTAAGTGCGCGGCAGAGGATTCATCGAACAACCTTGAAGCTATTTCTCTACCGTTCCACTGTCTAACAGCGCGCGGAAAGAACGAACATATGAAACAATTGAATCTTTCCCTGCGAGATCTGATTTCTCTTATTTTATTATTATCATCGTTTCTCGCTATGTAGGTGGGCGCCAACAAAATATTTTCACACTCTGAGGAGAATGTTGGTGACTGAAATTGCAGGAAAGCTCCTGCGACAACGAAAAACGTCTTTGTTTAAAAGATTGGCACCCCAATTCACGTATCGTACCCCTCTCTCCAGTATTTTACGATAACACAGGACGCGCTGCCCTTCTCTGAATTTTTTGAGTGTCCTCCGTTAATCGTGTCTGATGCGGATCCCACCCAAGCCGCACAGCAGCACTGCACAAGAGTGCGGAGATGTAGTGCGGGGAGTCTCTTTAGCACACCTGTTGCGTTTTCTGTGTTCTGCCATTAAATCGCAGTATTTAATTTGTTTTCCCAACAACATCATCTATGAGATCGTTCCAATTTAAGTTATTCGTAATTGTAATCTCTAAGAGTTTAGTTGAATTTACAACCTTTAGACTTGTGTGATTTATAGTGTAACCGAAATTTAGCGGATCACTTTTAGTACTCCTGTGGATGACTTCACACTTTTCATTATTTACAGTCGAGAGTTATTAAAATAGGTGACGCGGGGGGTGGTCGCGTTCTGGGGAGCCATGACACGGATTGCGCGGCCCCTCCCGCTGGAGGTTCGAGTCCTGTGGATGTGTGTGTTGTTCCTTGTTGTGACTTGGCAAGACAGCCAAGCCACTATGAGGTAGCCGAAAGGCACGCGTTTAAGCTCACGCAGGCTGGCGTGAGGTCTGGAACAGTTAAAGGAGTTGAGTCTAGTAAAAACAGTACGTAGCTTCTGGAATACTTAACTTTAATCCATAATTGGTAAACATCGGCCTGACGGTACATGCATCACAAGATAAATAGCAAATGATAATGGCGCCTTGCTAGGTCGTGGCAAATGACGTAGCTGAAGGCTATGCTAACTATCGTCTCGGCAAATGAGAGCGTAATTTGTCAGTGAACCATCGCTAGCAAAGTCGGCTGTACAACTGGGGCGAATGCTAGGAAGTCTCTCTAGACCTGCCGTGTGGCGGCGCTCGGTCTGCAATCACTGATAGTGGCGACACGCGGGTCCGACGTATACTAACGGACCGCGGCCGATTTAAAGGCTACCACCTAGCAAGTGTGGTGTCTGGCGGTGACACCACATTCTTAGCACAAGTTAGTTTCAAATAGTTTAAGTAGTGTGTAAGTCTAGAGACCGATGACCTCACCAGTAGATGTGAATTCACCCACATTTGAACATTTATTAAAATAGGTGACTGCACATTGAAAAGTAAAATATTGTCGTCTTTTTTTTTAAAATACAGTCAATTGACGATACTGGAGTTGCACGAATTGAATAGTACATGAGGAGGATTGTTGGAAAGAAAATGGTCTAGAAAGGATTTTGGGAGGAAAAGTTGTGGAGGAGGGCCTCGAACCAAGCATTTGGAAAAAGATTGAGGAAAATGGGAGGGGGGAGGGAGGAGGGGGGGGGGCGCAGGAGGAGCACTGACACGGAGAAGAAGAGGAGTATTCTATTGAAGCTGAAGGGATGGCTACATCTGTGGGTGGACTTCATGGACACGTAGGGGGAGGTGGCTGCGTTGAGATAGGGTGTCTAATGGAGTGTCTGTAAGGTGTAAGGTTAGAGGGATGTGCAGCAAGGGTTAGGAATTAGAGATCAAACAAAATGCGGTTGGTCTCAAATCTGTGGCAAGTATAAGAAATCTGAAGGTGTTCATTATAGGAGACGAGAGAGTGGGAATTAGTAAGTTCATAGAGGATCCTAGTGGGGAATGACAGACGGATGCGGAAGGTGAGGCTCAGTAATGGCACTGATGTCCTACTAACTGCTTCCACGGTTCTCTTTCGTTTGACGGCTCTTCAGTGGTCTTTCAGGCAGTACAGGAAAGCAAGACACTATAAGATAATATTTTCATAGACCAAGATAAATTAAATCAAACAGTCTAAACATTTATCCTGTTAAGAATGGTCTTTCTGATCATGATGCACAGCTGGTGACAGTATATGACATAGCCCCATACAGTAATGCAAAACAATCCTCCAAGACGGTGCGTTCAGTCAAAGATTTAACGGGTGCAAATTTTATGGAAAATTTGCAGCAATTAGACTGTGATGAGGTGTACTGGGTACCTGATTCTGATTTAAAATATAACTTATTTCATGATATGTTTGTGAGTATTTTTGAAAACAGTGTCCCTAAGAAAACAGCGAAACATCAGTTAAGAAACCATGAAAAAAACCACAGCTTACCAAAGCGTTAAAAGTATCTTTTAACCGGTTAAGTGAAATGTATCTAACACCAAGAAAGAATAATGACCCATAAACAGTCAAATATTATCAAAACCACTGTACTACATTTAGGAAAATTATTAAAAAGTCCAGCAACTCTGAAAACAATTTGGAAATTGTTGAAAGGGAAACAGGGCAACCAAGGGCACAGGAAGACTGTATTACCATCAAACTGAATAAGAAGTGTATTAACAAAAGTCAGAGGTTGAAAATGTTTTTAATAATCATTTTTTAAATATTGTGGATAAAATAGGATCCAGATATTAATTAGAAAGGGCAAAGTTAGATATGAAAGAGGCAATACCTATGCAATTTGATAAAACTGAAATTCTACCCACCTCTCCTTCTGGAGTTAGTAAAATAATAAACTCACTCAAAAGTAAAAACTTGCATGGAATTGATGGCATCTCCAGCAAATTACTAAAAGCTTTTTTCAAACAGGTAAGTAGATTTCTCACCCACATATGTAATAGCTCACTGAAACAGGGAATTTTTCATGATACATCGAAATATACTATTGTTAAAGCATTCAAAAAGAGGGATGGGTCCGATAACAACGACAACCACCCAATCTCATTTCTGACAGCTTTAAAAACTAATGGATTTATGAGTAACTTCACATATTGGTAAAAATAAAGTACTAAAAAAATGCCAGTTTGGTTTTCAGAAAGTCTTTTCAACAGAAAATGCTCTATATGCTTTCACTGATCAAATATTAAATCCTCTGAATGTCCTAACATTACTAATTGGGATTCTCCGTGATCTCTCAAAGGCTTTTGATTGTGTAAGTCATGGAATTCTTCTAGGTAAGCCTATGTACTGTGGTACGAGTGGGGCAATGCGCAAATGATTTAATTCATATTTCACTGGAAGGACACAGAAGCTTAAAATAAACAATTCGCTTAAGGCACAAAAATCAGCAGATTCGTCAGTCTTTGGTCGCTTACCAAATAGCATCAAAAGTCTGACGAGTTTCTGAATAACAACTCCTTCTACGTACTAGATGAATTTTTCGATATAAATCAGTAATCTTTCAACTAAAAAAAGAAATAAATAAAAAATAAAAAAGCTTGAATTATGGCATGTAAAGAAACCATTCGTTAAACTGAGACGTTTCACATAATCACATTCATGATCTATGGACCAAGCATTAATCTAATCTAACACAGGCGAGGGCGATGCTGGCCTTTCCAGTAAGTCAACGCATAGCAGTTTTAATCAGTTATAGATATGTCCTTTATTTCTGTCGATTATATTACTTTTTTATACTATTTATCGGTTTCGTTAAGGAACTGAACAACTTCATATCTGTTAAAACTAAATGAGAAGCATGTTCCGAGTCAGCATACGTAACCAATCTAATATAAAACAGTATGTATGAAACCTCAATAGTTGCGCAGTTACCACAGCATATGCAGTCTGAAGGAATTTCCGATAATTTAATTCAGAATTTTGGATAAATCACCTCCTTGTGATCTTACTATCGGCTGGACAGTATTTATAGTACAGTAATTAAAAGAAGAAAGAAATTATAACTACTTTACAAAGAAACTACAAAATTTCAGAAGGAACGTACTGTTCTGAAGGTTGTAGTCACTCCTGCTCAGAATAATTCCTAAATTTGACCCTGGCACTCTGAATAAACCCGCTGGTTCACCGTATTTTACTACTTTGAAGTGACGCAGTATCCTTGGTAGCAAGACAAAGCTCAAACTAACGATTTATTTAGCAGTCCGTGTGGATTCGAAATGCAGATAGCAAAGGAAAAGTGAAATAAAAATGCTGATCGTGTAAAGATGTATGTAGAAAAAAATTAATGTCACAGGGTGCCACGGAAGTGATTTTTTCAAAACAGTGTAATCAGTGTTTCCCATTTGGAACATAATGAAGAGCAGAATAAGTATTGAGAGTCAATGAGTCTGCAAAACCACAGTAGAAGGTCAGCTTGGAGTCTAATTAGAAAGATGCAGATGGCGCACACAGTTCGTGGAACACAGGCTGAGAGACAATGAGTTTGATATATACAGGGAACTGTAGTCGTTACGCTGGAAATAGAATGTGGAGAAGTATTGTAAACTTGCTCGTGATCTCATAACGACGAAAACCACGAAGACATAAAACATTAACTCTGTAGAGCCTATTGTTGGTGATTCGGGGAATATGTGAATAAAGGACATCTACTGAGGAACCATCGACTACATACTTCGGTTTGTTCCATTAAGATCTCATAAAATGCACAGCGAAAACCTTGAACAGACCTATCCTCAGAAGAAATACCATTCTAATTCGCAACAATGAACGGGATATAGTGGTAGACATTGATAATGTATATTTCAAGAGATAGTCGGAGGTATGTTATATGAACGCAATGCGCGTGCCGATATATGGAGCCTTACAGCTGACTGAAAACTAATAGGCATACATACCTACGCTGCTATTGATTTTATTGCTTCTGGTTTATCATAATACTGATGGTTTTTATCAGAGCTGTTTCTTACGCCGAGTTAAAAAAACAATAGACTGCTGGGATTTGATGCCCCGTTGATAATTTGAGTTTTTTGTTATAAATGGGAATCAGTATTATAAATTTCAAGGCTGTTCACTTAATCATGCATAATTTCGTGACAAAGTCATCTGAAAAGGAAAAGGATACTCACTGTATATCTACGCAGTGAGGAAAAGAAGTAGTCACTAATTCCAAATGAAACCGCCAAAATTTCTTTAGACGCAAGTCACTTACTTACCAATTCGAGATTTCAGAAGACATTCAGCCAGTCCAACATAGAAACTGAAGACAATTTGTTTTACTTCAGTTCTACAGCTCAGTAACGTTTAATAATAATATCACTGACTTACTTTAACCATCAGCTGTTAAAACAGAAACCATTACATGTAAGTATCAAAAGTTGCAGAAAGATGCACGTGATTGCGAGGTGCTTTCAGTGAACAGTTTCGTATATGGAAAATAACTTGTAAAATATTTAGTACTATTGTACAGTATCACTTCATAGCATTTTAGTTAGGGTTGTTACGCTAAATCTTTTTCTGGTTTTAGAATATACACAAGCGACACTTCTGCATAAATGACTGTCAGTAAATGACTATCACTTAGAAATAATTTAGTTTGATACTAGTCAGACGGAGATGATACATTCTTCACACATTCACACAAACTTTCTTGCAAAGGATTAGCTTTAAGAATAAGCAATGAGATAAAATAACTGTGCATGCTGGATCCACTTTTTCTGACAGTTGAAATTAACACACATTGTGTTTCTAGTTACATAAAAAATTTTGGGCAGCTTCACAAAAACTTTTCATTGAAAAAACAACACTGGTTTCGGCCTCATGCACAGCCATTTTCAAGTGAAGTCAAGTACATGTGCAATGAGATAAATAAAGTAAAAAGTTTTTATTCGCTTGACTTTGATCATGTGATTGAACGTTTGCTTGGTGTAACTTGAAAATGGCCTTATTTGCGGCCAAGACAGGTTGTACTTTTTAATAAATAATCTTGCAGTTAAATTTGTTGTTGCTGCCACTTGTTATCTTCAGTTATAAAACTGGACACCCTTCCAATGAAAAATTGATCAGACACTAAAATGTAGTTAAATCATATCACATTTGTGTTCATGTGACAGTAATATTTCGTATTAGTTCACCAGGGAAGTCTTATTAAAACAAATTAAAAATAAGTCCGTTAAAAAGACACATGTTATCGTCTTAGCGTGGGAGTTGGTCATTGCCTCCAGCACGTACAAGAGGCAGTTAGTGATGTCGGGCATCGCATGCGCAGCTGCACAATGCCGTATCGCAATATAAATCACGTTTGCGGAAAGTAGTAATATTTATGTTTTATTGCAATGTCGTTTGAATATTGTGAAGAATCGGACGAAAGTATTTTTATGTGAGTGTACTGTATTCGCTACAAATGGAAAAGGTTGTTGATCATAGTGTTTATTTTACACGCCACCTTAATTATTATTAAGATATTGACAACTGTATCACTAAGAAACTTCAGTATCGTTACTAAACTGAACTATTTTTCTTGTGCATAATAGTGTTTACCAACAGAACGATGCCAATACTTACAGCCTTTATTGCAGTACTGGGTCACAAAAAGTCTAAAATCACTTACCTTGATCCAGGAACAAACATTTTCAATAAATTGCCAGCAATCATTAAAAGCGTAGTTTCAGACACAGCACAGTTTACAAAGAGTTTGAAAGATCAAATGGTTCAAATGGCTCTGATGGGACTTAACATCTGACGTCATCAGTCCCCTAGAGCTTATAACTACTTAAACCTAAGGACATCACACACATCCATGCCCGAGGCAGGATTCGAACCTGCGACCGTAGCACCAGCGCGGTTCCGGACTGAAGCGCCTAGAACCGCTCGGCCACACTGGCCGGCAGTTTGAAAGATCTTTTGATAGGCAACTCCTTTTGTTCTATAGGGACTGTTAGACCAGCTTAAGTAAAAATGTCTGTTAGATTTCAGTTCTGACAGCAGTTGGTCACAACAGCGAAGATTGGGTATTCTGTGTATGATATGTGTATTAAAAGTGCATAACTATGTTTCCTTCTGACAGTGTATTAATTCTGTAAATATTAATAGTTCCATTTTACTGTAATGTATTCAAATATTTTGACAATCTCCTGACAAATGATCAGGGAAGTGAGTATTATATTCAAATTTTTATGTTTTTGTTATACTTTCTGACTTTTTCCACACCCACGAGAATCAACTCATTTTTGGGTCTATGGAACGAAAACTGAATCTCATCTAATCTCTAATTTAAGATTATTCTGAATTTGCTAGTACAATTATGAACAGTCAATAATTATTTCTATCCATGCACATACGATTAATAGTTATCAATCCTTTGGTTACTTTCATTAAAGGATATTCACACTATACACGAAAGCACTTTCAAGTTTGTGGTACGTTATTAGGTAGTTAACACTTTCAGGTACGATCTGTGGCAGTGCGAACAGTGAACGGTCGTAGACTATGCACAGTCGAAATATGAGTAACTGTTATGAAATGTGTCGTACTGTGCATGGACACGCCATTTCCTGAGGCATCCACTTTATGCCTTCGTTATAACGGTACGGCATTATGCCCATTAAAATATTTTTCAGTAAAGAGAATATTTGTTGAAATTTTAATTTTAACACTTATATTCATGTACAATTATTTCTTCATAAACTATTTGATCTGCCCACCTCCCGTCGTATGCCAATATAGTGATAACTAAACTCAGTATTTTTAATGTAAATACAAAATAATGTTTTGCGTCATTCTGGGAATACTGTTTATAGCTCTCTGTGATCGATGTTTAACTTAGGTACTCCAGTAAAAGAAAGTATGTTTTTGTAACCGTCAGTGTTCTGAGGACTCTGCATTCTGTTCTTCTCATTGATTAAGAAGGAGAATGTAGCCCCTATGAGGTAAAAAAAGAGACTACAGCTTCCGGTTTTTATTTACTGGCGAAAGTGAGAACTAATTTTAATTAGTTTGCGCTATTAGCGTAAAATCATTAACGAACAAAACTATTCCTTCTAGTGGATGCAGAGTGCTGCAGAAAGAGGTCGCTGAGATTTGTGTACAGTTCGTCTATCGGTGAGCCAAGTAGAGAAGGTCAACAACATCTTTCGAATACTTCGCGACGAAAAAAAATTGTGACCAGACCCAGGGTAGAATACATTTATTTCTTCGCGCCGAAAACACCGATAGTACTAAATGGCAGAAAAGGAAACGACATTATTCCGGCATTTCGCAGAACAGAGCTACGCTTTTTCAGATTTGACAGCGAAGTGGCACAAAAAATGCAAAAAAAACAGGAAACGACTCTGAGATAAAAGGAAGCACGCGACGCAATTTCAAGGCGAACGCCTCAAATAATCAGCTCCCTCCAAAACGAGCTGGAGTCGGATTTTAAATATGCCGAACCGCAATCGGCTTGCGCATTTTTGTCGGTACGCACGGCCCATTGTGTCAAGCGCGGGCCCGGCGCAGCTTATAAATAAAGGGGAATGCGAAGCGGCGATCGCGACCAATATGAGCCAAAAAGCGCTGCGCGCATACCAGGGCGCCGGGAATCCTGCATTGCCGTAAAAACCGAACGCCTTTAGAAGTCATTTTATGCCAGTAAACGAGAATTATATCTCATCCGCGACGGCAGAGGTCTTTTTACATAGTTGTTTGTGGATATTTATGGGTGTTTCTTGCGCGTCGGTACCGAGACACGCGCGTCGTGCACGCATTGCCGCTGTACTAACAAGCCCCATTGTCTCTCCGGCGCGTTCCCACAGTCAATACTCCCGGAATTTCTGACCGGTTCCTGTCCAAAATCCGCGTCAATTCCTTCGTTTTCTCCGGCTCTCTCTGCTCATTTTCCTTCTGCTGCTGCGACCACTCTGTGCACTTTATGGAAACCAAACTTGGATTTGAGAGTAACGGTAAAAACGGCAAGGAAGTGCTGCAGGACTGTTCGTCTCGGCGTCTGAGTGCTCAACGTGCCTTACCGTCATATGGAGGACCGGCTTTCGATCCCCGACGGCGTCAACGAATTCCCCTCGGCGGGGGAACGGGAGCGGAATCCCCTCAACCTCGCATTGAGGAGCAACCTTAAGCAGAAGCGGCAGCTCCGGTTTCGTAAACTAGCATTAACGACGAGAATATCAGTTTGCAAACCACATGCCTCTCCATTGCTACTGTCGGTTAACGCCTAACGCAACCGCTAAGGAGCGGCAGAACCTCGCCAATGTACTATACTGAAGCGCCATAGAAACTGGCATAGACATGCGTATTCAAATGCAGGCAGAATATGGCGCTGCGGTCGGGATCGTTGGCATTTCTGGAGTGTAGGATAGAGAGCGAGGAGTGCAGTATCATAAGCATACTGAAAGAGTTGGTCTGGTGGAGGTGTAAAAGCAAAAGCATATGGTGGTATAAATTTCGTAAACTGGCATTAACGACGAGAATATCAGTTTGAAAACCACATGCCTCTTCATTGCTGCTGTCGGTTAACCCCTAACGAAGCCGCTAAGGAGCGGCCGAACCTCACCGATGTACTACACTGAAGCGCCAAAGAAAATGGTATAGACATGAGTATTCAACTACAGAGTTATGTAAACAGGCAGAATATGGCGCTGTGGTCGGGATCGCTGGCATCTCTGGAGTATAGGATAGAGAGCGAGGAGTGCAGTATCATCAGCATACTGAAAGACTTGGACTGGTGGAGGTGTTGTAAAAGCAAATGCATATGGTGGTATAAATTTCGTAAACTGGCGTTAACGACGAGAATATCAGTTTGCAAACTACATGTCTCTTCATTGCTACTGTCGGTTAACACCTAACGAAGCCGCTAAGGAGCGGCCGAACCTCGCCGATATACTACACTGGGGCGCCAAAGAAACTGGTATACTACTACTACTACTTTGGCACTGAGGAGAAGAAGAGTGAAGACCCTCTTCCATCAATAGAACTTTCAGAACAAGTTCTAATAGTTCAAATGGCTCTGAGCACTATGGGACTTAACAGCTGAGGTCATCAGTCCCCTAGAACTTAGAACTACTTAAACCTAACTAACCTAAGGACATCACACACATCCATGCCTGAGGCAAGATTCGAACCTGCGACCGTAGCGGTCGCGCAGTTCCAGACTGAAGCGCCTAGAACCGCTCAGCCACTCTGGCCGGCTCAGAACAAGTGACCGATTATGCAAGTGAACTTGAAATAATTGTATGAGTGAACAAATTTTTGTGGAAAATTATAGCTTTATTAAATTTTACTCATTCGTTGAAATTTTGTAAATAACAAAGGAAAAAAGTAAAATGTTTAATAAAGAAATAGCCAGCACGGTAGCTCAGCATGTACGGTCAGAGAGCTGGTTGGCCTCTGTAATAAAAAAAAACTGAGTGGGGAGGATCAACAAACGAACTTGAACGGATGTCATGTGACGTCCGCAACGACCAAACACAGGGTCCCTGGTTCGATTCCCGGCCGGGTTGGGGATTTTTCTCTGCCCGGGCACTCGATGTTCGTGTTGTCCTCTTCGTGACAGTGGCTAGAATAGACTGTGAAAAAACTGAGATTTTGTACGGGCGCTGATGACCGCTAGTTGAGTGCCCCACAAACCAAACATCATCATCATCACTGCGACCTACATCCATTTCAGCATGCTTGCTGTAGTCAAGCCTTGGTCTGCCTCAACAGTTAAAAAAAAAAAAATGGTTCAAATGGCGCCAAGTACTATGGGACTTCACATCGGAGGTCATTAGTCCCCTAGACTTAGAACTACTTAAACCTAACTAACCTAAGGACATCACACACATCCATGTCCAAGGCAGGATTCGAACCTGCGACCGTAGCAGCAGCGCGGTTCCGGACTGAAGCGCCTAGAACCTAGGGCCTCGACCACAGCGGCCAACCAAAAGTTTTCACCCTCAACACATCCCACCATTACTGCGATCCATCTACGACACGTGCTACACGAGATTTTGACTTAAGTGCTTGTCATATCTGTCCGATGGAGCGTAAAACGTGATTCATCTGAAAAGGCCACCCCTTGCTACTCAGCTGACGCCCAGCTGCGGTTTTGGCGTGCAAATACTGGCCTTTGCGCCGATTAACAGTAGTCATCATGGATGCATGAACCAGGTGTCTGCTGCAGAACAACGTTCGCTGAGCCATCGTTGGGGAGACACTGTTAGCTGTTGTTGTTTCCTCTGGGCGGTCTATTTGCACGTACACATCTTCGCAGCCGTCGTTCATCCCTGGCATCTATCGCCCATAGTGCACCACAGTTACCACGGCACCGGTTTTGGATAGCGCCGCTTTGCCGCGCACGGTATACTTTAACTACGGCAGCCTGCGAATAGTTTAGAGACTTAGCCGTTTTGCAAATGCTTCCACCCTTGCCCTGCAAGCCAATGATCATGTCCTATCGGATGTCAAGTCAATCGTTCTGTTTCCGCATTACGACAACGACAGCACTGCTTACCCTGTCCTCCCAACACCCTTTTTATACCCTACACTGCTAGTAGTGCCACATGCCGTCCCTGGGTGGTTATTGCACGACATAGTCGACGGTCACATTAATGTGACCGGATCGTGTAGATATAGACCACTGGATCCCTACCTGGGGTAATTACCTCCTCAGGGGTAAAATGAAACTTTCTGAGGGGTAAAAAATAACCTTTTCGATTCTGCTTCAGTGACGAAACTCAAAAGATCATTACTATTATCATAATTTTCTAAGACTCTAATAGTAATTATATAAGTTATCAGTAACTACTTTTTCTCAATTAGTAGCATGAATGCGATGGAGTTTACACTTTTCTCGCATTGTCCACTCACTACACGTGTGTGTTGTTCTTTGTCCCGTACATCGCTGATGATAAAAGTAAGACATATACGTAACAAATGCTAAATATCTCAAGAAAATGTCTTCTCCAGGTTGTAGACAGTACCTGCAGTAATCCAGAAATTGCTTCATTACACGCTTCTAAACAGATAAATGAATTAATTGCCAGAACGACACAGCAGTAACTACATAAGTGCTACTATAGTGCTGTACACAGCATTATTATTATCATTATTATTATTATTAGGCGTTGAGAACAGGAAAGAATGGTAAATCACCGGGACCAGGCAATATCAATCTGGAGTGTCTGAAATATGGTGGTGGCAAAATTGTGAAATTGATAACACAGCTCTTCAACAAAATGATACATGGAGATTCAATACCCAACGAGATGAAGCTAGGTTACATTAATACAATATTTAAGAAAGGGGATCGCAAAATTTGTTCAAACTATCGAGGAATTTGTGTTACAAACACATTAATGAGAATTTTTGCGAAAGTAATTAAAAACAAACTGGAAAAAAATTTTAGAACCCAAGAAGAACAATGTGGATTCACGGCTGGGAGATCATGTGTAGACCATATTTTCACATTACGACAGATTTTGGAGAAACATAGGGAAAAATCAAAAAATATAGGATTAATTTTCATAGATATAGAAAAAGCGTATGATACTGTTCCAAGAAAATTACTTTGGAGAGAACTACATATGGCAAACATAAACCCTTCCTTGATTAAAATAATACAACAGATGTATAAAGATAACATTTTCCAAGTGAAAGTTGGTAATAAACTTTCACAGAAATTTTGAACAAGCAAAGGCCTTTTACAGGGCTGTCCCATGTCACCATCATTATTTAAAATCTATATAGATATTAGCCTTAGAACATGGTTTCGTAAATGTAATAGTATGGGAATAGAAATAAGAGATGGAGTTTACCTACATCATTTATTATTTGCTGATGATCAAGTAGTCGTAGCACAAGATGGGGAGGCTGCTAACTATATATGCAATCAGCTAGCAGTAGCATACAAAACTTGGGGTTTGAAGATTAATTACCAAAAAACAGAATACTTGACTAATGATTCAGATGAGCTATACATTGAAGGAAAGAAAATCAAAAAGATAAACACTTTCTGTTATTTGGGATCCATTTTAGAAATCGAGGGAAAATCAGAGTCAGAAATCAATAAAAGAATTAGTAGCGGACGGAGGGTCATTGGGATGCTTAACTCAGTCTTATGGAGCAGGAATGTAATGAGCAGAACCAAAAAATTAATATACAAATCCATATTAGAGAGTGTGGTTCTGTATGGAACGGAGACCTGGACCATTAACATGAAGCACATTAAAAAATTACAAGCTCTAGAGATGGACTTTTGGAGAAGATCGGCAAGAATCTCCAGGAAAGAAAAGATAAGGAACACCGAAGTAATAAGGAGAATGGAAATAAAAGAAAGAATATGTGACGTAATGGATAGGAAGCAATTACAGTGGTACGGGCATGTACGACGAATGGAGGAAGCCAGAATACCATAACTGATACTGGAGTGGGAAGCGGAGGGGAGAAGAAGAAAACGACCTATGACTACCTGGCTCCAAACTGTGCAGCACACAATGAGGAGAGTGGGCGCAGAGGAAGAGGCCACACAAGATCGAAACACCTGGAGAAATATTTTGAGAGTATAGTTTAAGAACGTTTATTGTTTGTATTGTAATTTCCAAGTAAATTATTATGTTGGAGATAAGCCTCTGTAATGAGGAAAAGCTCAAAAAATAATAATAACAATTATTATTATTATTACTGATACTATTACTATCAGTGGCTGTCGTCAGACGCAAAGCATTATAAGACTGAAGTGTTCCGATTTCTGCCAGTTCAGAAGTACGGAGTGCAGCAACCAAGTGACTTACGAACAGTAAGTATAGTGCACGCATTTTAATTTGGTTGATTTTAAATGGGGTTGCAGTGTGCAGGTCAAGCAAGTGCCACAGTGGAGAGGAGTAATGCAGGGGGAGTCTGTGTGTGCCCTGACTGTGGATAGTTCGTTTCCTTATCTGAGAAGGAGTTGTGAGTAGCACTTGCGATGCACCACGAATTCCTTCGTCATTGATTCTAATATACGCACACACACAAAAAAATTTCATCCATCTTTCATCATTTTAAAAATAAAAGTGCTCCAAGAAAAGTATTTCATTCTACAATTATGCTAAATTTGGTGGTAGTGTGCGACAGGGGGTGGGGGGGGGGGGCGCGGTGCTAACTATTGCCTGATTGCACTCAGGGGTAATGGTCTAAGAAAGGTTATGAACCACTGATCTAGAGTTAAAAGATGTTGCTTTCATCTTTAAAACATTTTACGTCCCGAGATCTTGATTTCCGCCGTGTCGCGTTTATTCAGCGACTTAAAACACTACAGTACGAGTTCAATGTTGTGGTAAGAGCTCTATAAGTACCTATAGGTTAAAACAGAGGTGATGACATCCAGTTTACGGAAGTGGAATTCTCTTTTTGAGATGATAAATGTGAAAATGTACTGTGTTGGCTGTGCTCCACTTCTACTATTTTTCATAGAAAAAAAAATGGTTTGCTACTTTGCAGCGTAAATATAAAGTTCTCATGGTAGTTACCAAATATTATTATGAAATTGATGATTTGAAATTTTAAATGTTAACATTTTTTATTAAACTTTAGCTTTAGCGTGAATGTTACGAATAGCAATTGAAGCTACAAGTTTATTCTTAGGTTCACAATTTATTTATGTTCTTTCTAAATGTTTCAGAATTTTAAACGTTCATAATAAGGTGAATTTATGTTAATCATGTCTTATTAACCATCATGAGGTGAATTTACGCCAATTATGCCATTAACTGACATAATTCCGCTTGATGATGTAAGTGCGTAGTGGAAATAAAAAAAAAAATGCCTGATTAGAGCAGACTCATAGTTTCACTTGATTTGAAATTGTTCATGTAATCATAAAGTTAAGTCTAAATGGTTCAAATGGTTCTGAGCACTATGCGACTTAACTTCTGAGGTCATCAGTCGCCTAGAACTTAGAACTAGTTAAACCTAACTAACCTAAGGACATCACACACATCCATGCCCGAGGCAAGATTCGAACCTGCGACCGTAGCGGTCACGCGGTTCCAGACTGAAGCGTCTAAACCGCACGGCCACACCGGCCGGCAAGTCTAAATTCTCTTCTTTTATATAATGCCATTTTCCCGTAGGTTATAGTCTTTATGCAGCCTACATGATGTAAACCTATCATCACGCAAATTACTTGTTATGCAGAGTAAACTGCGAGACTCTTAAATGTCAGTTTTAGTAGTTTATAGTTACACTGCTTGTCTTGCTGTATCAAACTGTGATGGTCCTTGGGTGTGTGGGACAACGGCAACCAGTCATATGGCTACGGGCCAGTTTCTTAAACTGGGGCAGACATTTGATTAATGAAGTTCTTGAATTTCCTGTTAAAGTTCTACCCCGCTCTTAGCTTATAACTGAGTTTTATTTTAGAGGATTGTATAGGGCATGGATAAGACTGCGGAAGTGTTTTTGTATCTGCGTAACAAATGTCTCACGGACACCAAAGTTAAATTACAGGGTTTCCTCTGGTCAGAAGATGTGGAAACTGTTGTGCTGTCACAGGCGAAGAGAAGTTAGCCTCGGACTACTTCATACATGTGCTCGATACCTTCCTTGAAAGTACAGCGGCAGAAACTATATGATTTAATACAAAACCTTCAGTGACGCTGTAACATGTCTTAACATTGCTCCCGTTCGAGTTGGATTCCCTCTCGCAAATCTGCCGTGTTTTGAGCGACTAATATATATAAGTAGGTTCGGAGGGCAAATGGACTGAATCGTATTAACCGTTTCCTGAACACTCATCAGATTTTCACCAGGAACTGTACACGAACGCCGGCCGGAGTGGCCAAGCGGTTCTAGACGCTTCAGTCTGGAACAGCGCGACCGCTACGGTCGTAGATTCGAATCCTGCCTCGGGCATGGATGTGTGTGGTGTCCTTAGGTTAGTTAGGTTTAAGTAGTTCTAAGTTCTAGGGGACTGATGACCTTAGGTGTTAAGTCCCATAGTGCTCAGAGCCATTTGAACCATTTGTACACGAACGGCAGGCCAAGCAATACTTCCTTCAATGAAGGATAACAGATACACGCATAGATTTTTAACAGATCTACAAAATTTCTAAAACATGATGTAAAGACAAAGCTAAATTTTTTTTGCTTGTACTATATCCCACTGCAACACACACATTCGCTTCTATAATTAGTTCAACGTCATTCTGCAATTGGATGTTGGAATATGAAAGATAGCACAGTCGTGTCTAATGTATATAAAGTTTTCACCGTAGTCAAATTCAAGTGCTGCTCGTCCGAAAATACGACTTGACGTCTAATTTCTCTACTTTCTCTATGTTTATGTATACATTATTGTATCTGCAGAACTGCTGCCGCTGTAATCTGAAAGAAATGCGTCCAGTCGGATTCACACGCCTTTAGCTACGATAACGCATTTGTAAACTGACTCCCTGCACACTCGGTGTGTTACTTGTAATCCACCGCGCCTGCACATGACGCATACTCGATTAGTCTCGGGTGCTGGAACAATTGGCGGCCATACTACGCATTGCGACTGACTGGTAATATTAAATATGAACAGCGTATTGAAGTCAGGCGCGGAATGCTAAAGCTCCTTCTTTATGAGTTTTAATATAAATCACTGTTGACTTATCCGCTTCTCTGTTGAGTTTCTCGCGAGGTGAATAACTGATTGTATTGGGGAAACATTCCTACAATACAGTTCTCCCATGGAAGAAGGAAAAGGGCTTAGAGTACTAGAAACAATGCAATAGCTCAATTAGTCGAGAATAGAGGACATACTTGACCGTGGCTTTGTCGAAGTAATAGCAAAGTTTTCATAAATTCGGTTAACGATCAAACGATGAGATATTTACATATTAATTGCTAATCGCTCGTCATTAGCAACTCCTCTCTCGTACTTAGGGATAGAATTTTGCCGGCCTCGGTGGTCGAGTGGTTCTAGTCACTTCAGTCCGGAACCGCGCGACTGCTACGGTCGCAGATTCGAATCCTGTCTCGGGCATGGATGTGTGTGATGTCCTTAGGTTAGTTAAACCATTTAAACCATTTTTGATAGAATTTTCATATCTTCTGCCAAAATGAGTTAAGGGCACTGGAGTAATGGAGATGGAATGTAGGTAGGGAGATTACGGTTTAACGTCCCGTCAAGGACCAGGTCATTATAGACGGAGTACAAGCTCGGAATGGACAACGATGGAAGGGAAATCGATCGCGTCGTTTCCAAAGTAACTATTCCAGCATTTTCGCAAAAGTGGCGTAGGGAAGCCGCGAATAAGCTAACTCTCGATGGCTAGTCCATGGTTCGCACGCAGTTCATTCCGACTGCAAGTCCAATGTGCTATCCAATGCACCACCACCCTGGGTTAATGGAGATGAAACAATGTGAAAATGGATGAAGGAAAGAAGATTAGGGCATAATGTCCTGTCGAACACCCGATATGTAAAATTATGAAGACCAAAATTCTAAATTCTGCATCTAGATGAACAGGCAAGCCACCTTAAGTGAGTGGCGGAGGGCACCTTATCACTACTAGTTATTTCCTTTCCTGTTGTACTCGCAAATAGAGCGAGAGACAAACGAATATTTATGCCCCCGTATGAGCCCTAATTTCTCGTATCTTGTCTTCGTAATCTTTACGCGCAATGTATGTTGGCGGCAGCAGAATCGTTTGGCAGTCAGCATCAAATGCCGGTTCTCTAAATTTTCTCAATAATGTTTCTCGAAAAGAACGTCACCTTCTCTCCAGGGATTCCCGCTTGAATGCCCGAAGCATTTTCGTAACAGTTACGTGTTGTTCGAATCTACCGATAACAAATCAAGCAGCCCACCTCGGAATTGCTTCAATTTCTTCCTTCAATCCGACCTGGTACGGATGCCAAACACTCGAGCAGTAGTCAAGAATAGGTCGCACCAGCGATCTCCTCCACAAAAGTCCTTTCAAAACTGCTTCGCCAGACATCACAGTGAATTCTCCGTATTAGACCGTGGCACGGATGTGAAAATGATTAACAGGAGAAGAAGAAGAAGAAATGAACGAGGAACTGAAAAACAGCTCGAATCCTCGATAGAGGAAAGGCCTCAAGAGTTAGTGTGGCTCCCGCTAAATTCTGCAGAAGTCTAGGCTGCACTTCTAGCACTAGTTCACCTTAAATCGCTGGTTCAACGGAGCGTCCCACGTTACTGGGAAAGGATGAAGGCCGTTACAGTCAATAAGAGAAGTGGAAAGACCGACACGCAGAAATTCCGCTCTAACTCACTGACAACGATTCTTTGAAGAGTTGTTGAACACTGTGAGGATGTTCGAAAACGACGTTTGTGTGTAGAAGATGGAAGGGGTACGCCAGGCTTAACCTTCCGGTGGGCGCGCCTGTGAAACTCGCAAGAGCGGCCGCGTGCGGCACTGACAGATGCCTCCAGAAAATCGGCTTTACCGCTCATGTAGCAGCCCTGTTTTCGATGTAAGGTAGGCAAAATCATTAGAAACAAATCGCGATATCGAACGGAATTATATGTTTGGTTCTTGAGCATGACCCAAACACCTTCACTACCGCTCATCACCTACACATTAACGTGGTAGCACTCCGTGCTGCCATGCGCCCGCCGGAGGGTTAATAACCTCATCCGAGGGACAAATCACTATCAAAATTGTTACTACATGAGACACTGTGGAGAAGTTTGTCAATTAATCTAAGACACTGGTGAAAACTACGGGCCGGCCGAAGTGGCCGTGCGGTTAAAGGCGCTGCAGTCTGGAACCGCAAGACCGCTACGGTCGCAGGTTCGAATCCTGCCTCGGGCATGGATGTTTGTGATGTCCTTAGGTTAGTTAGGTTTAACTAGTTCTAAGTTCTAGGGGACTAATGACCTCAGCAGTTGAGTCCCATAGTGCTCAGAGCCATTTGAACCATTTTGAAAACTACGGTGGTTAGGAACTTTACCTTTTCGGCCACATTATTCCCCAAAGGTTTTCACTGACTGAGGTGAAAAAGTATTGATATCACGTTCAACAGAATGGCAAACACATCAGTTTCGGAAAGGTTACCAAATGAATATCTTCTGTATTGGTGAAAGCAGCTATGCCTGTAATTAGCAGCAACACGAAATGTAGCTTCTAACTGAGGGTCAGCGGTACGCCTTCCGATCTAATGATGATCGATAGTACAGGCTCTTACTACTGCAGTCCGCAGCTCGTGGTCGTGCGGTAGCGTTCTCGCTTTCCACGCCCGGGTTCCCGGGTTCGATTCCCGGCGGGGTCAGGGATTTTCTCTGCCTCGTGATGACTGGGTGTTGTGTGATGTCCTTAGGTTAGTTAGGTTTAAGTAGTTCTAAGTTCTAGGGGACTGATGACCATAGATGTTAAGTCCCATAGTGCTCAGAGCCATTTGAACCATTTGAATCTTACTACTGCTGTTACTTCTACTCGCATTACAGGACTATTGCCGACGCCTAGCAAGAGCCCCATTGATATGAACACTGCCTGCCCGACGCGCATGTTACGTGTTAGTTGCTTCTGAATGCCAGCCGCGGTGGTCTCGCGGTTCTAGGCGCGCAGTCCAGAACCGTGCGACTGCTACGGTCGCAGGTTCGAATCCTGCCTCGGGCATGGATGTGTGTGATGTCCTTAGGTTAGTTAGGTTTAAGTAGTTCTAAGTTCTAGGGGACTGATGACCACAGCAGTTGAGTCCCATAGTGCTCAGAGCCATTTGGAGACTGAATGATCTTGCTTGGTCCTATTTAAAAATTCAAACCCAGCAAGTAAGCAGTATGCCAACTTGATTGACACTATTTTCAATTGTCATCCACCATTCACGTTTTTGAGAAAAAATATGCTACTTGAACTAACGCGTTCTGAGAGAACTTTACAGAGCTCTTATGTTTCAGCGATCTAGCTAGTGTTAATCGTCGACTACTGCCACGCAGAGGTATCCTTGTGCTCATGACGTCATCCATCATACAAGGAACTTACATGTAAACGGTGGAACGCTTCACATTTTTGCATATCACCCTTGTACTGCGACCAAGTTAAACTTCTATTTGTCGTTACAGTATTAGCATATATATTTCCGACGCGAGTGCATCTAAGCCTAAGGGGCACACCCATCTTGGAGAAAACTAATAATTATGAAAGAAAGGGGTTACATCCCAGTAAAAATCATCCAAAAATACTTCCTCACCTATAGAATAACACGGTTTCACTTCCGTCTCTCTCTCGTCTCGAGAAATCATAGAAAATTATAATGAAACTTTGTAACTTGTTAATTAATAATTGGACAAAAATCACTCTTCAGTTTACTCTGGGGCCCCTATTTCCTGGTTATATCCACCCCATTGATTGATGCATGCGACAGAACTGCAGCATCAGTCTTGGGTTATAGAGTCGTGGCCTGCTTTTTAACTTCTTCATAGTATAATTTTAGGAAAGGCACTAACTTTCCTGTAGGAATACATACGAGGGTTGGAACTTCAATATTGGCAACTACTTATTGACAGCTCGTACAAAATAGAAACGTGTTTCAAAGTTTTACTGACCTTCAAAGTAGTCACCAGTACTGTTTATAGCCCGTTGCCAGCGATGTGGAAGTCGTAGGATACTCTTAATGATGTGGACTGACAAGGCAGCCAGTCCACAGTGACGGGTAGCCGAAAGAAAGGCACGCGTACACACACGCCGACTGGCGTGAATTCTGGAACAGGATAATTATTGAATGCTAATAAGAAAAGTATGCAGCTCCTCGAATACTTAACTTTTATTTATCCTTGTTGTATACATCGTTCTTCTTGTTGAGACATTTCATACGATAACTATCAAACTATGTAAGGCTAATGGTGCCTTGCTAGGTCGTAGCCATGGACTTAGCTGAAGGCTATTCTAACTGTCTCTCGGCAAATGAGAGGAAAGCTTCGTCAGTGTAGTCGCTAGCAAAGTCGTCGTACAACTGGGCGAGTGCTATTCCGTATCTCGAGACCTGCCTTGTGGTGGCGCTCGGTCTGCGATCACCCAGTGGCGACACGCGGGTCCGACATGTACTAAATGGACCGCGGCCGATTTAAGCTACCACCTAGCAAGTGTGGTGTCTGGCGGTGACACCACACTTAACAGTGCCAGTTGTGTTGACATTCGAGCGGCGCGGTCTATTGCCGACGAATTTGTAGCACTTCTAAAGCGAATGCCGTGAAGTGTTTCCTTCAGTTTAGAAATCGAGTTGAGCTTACGAGGGCTTAACACAACCTACGACCAGCTTAGAGACAGAAGTGATGACAATTTCTGCAGGATCTGACCATCATTTTGCAGGACAACGCTCAAGCACGTACAGTGCAAGCTGTTACTGATTTGTTTGACTGATGGGGCTGCTAAGTGCTATACCACCTACTGCACTCCCCTGGCTTAAACCTTCGTGAGTTCAATTCGATTTCTAAGCTGAAGGAAACACTTCACGCCATTCGCTTCAGAACTGCTACAAATTCGTCAGGCAATAGGCCGCGCCGCTCGAACTGTCAACACAACTGGCACTGCTAAGAGTATCCTACGACTTCCACATCGCTGACAAAGGGTTATACACAATACTGGTGACTACTTTGAAGGTCAGTAAAACTTTGAAACACGTATCTATTTTGTACGAGTTATAAATAAATAGTTACCACTATTAAAGTTCCAACCCTCGTATATTGGTTTTCCCAAAGTGGAAATGTCCTCTGTACGCTCGTATTTAAGTGTCTTCATAACGTCTCGTCGAATTAGAAACTGAGTACTAGCTCAGCTGGAGATGTACAGAAGTGGCATGTTTAACGAGAAGAGCACGGCAAGGGCCATAACCGGATTTCGGAGAAACTTCCCTCAGTCGAAGAGGGGTCAAAATAAGCGAACACGTATCTCGCGTTACCCGTACATACTCGACCGTTTCAGAGAAAACGGCGGTCAAAGCTTTCGAGGTACTTTATGGGCCTTTCAGTGAGTAAACTGTTCATTCGAAGCTGTAGTCTGCCTTTTTTTTTAAATTCTTTATTCAAAAAACAATTGATACATGATCAACCCACTGCCTAACTACATTAGTGGGCCCTAATTCTACATTTACATTGTAATTACTGCAGCTACATTATTTACTACAGGTCCAAGATGCTACTCCAGGCGGGTGTAAAAATGAATGTGCGCAACGGAAAATAATAAACACTAAAATGATGATTTGGTCGTGTCTGACTACTCCCTGAAGCAGATATTAGGACCTCTTAATCCTCTTTTTTACATATAAATTACAATCTAAACATAAATGAATGGTGAAGGCAACTAATACTACTAAATGATAAACGTTGTTGTTCAATATATATTTATTATAGGTTAAAATCAATCCCTTAAGTACAATTGTCTATATTTCCCAACTAAAATTATTAATCAATGGCCCAACTCTGCCCTTTATTATGACTGCGCGGTCTATCACTAACGCGAAATGACTGACATCATCTACGTACCAAACACTAAAGACACTACTTTCAAAGATGATCTACGGTGATGTGGAACCTCAATGGAAATAAACTAACGTTATCACAGTTGTTTAGCTATATAGCCCTAACAAGCCGAAACAATTTGTGATATCACCGTATGTACTGCGTCTGGTGCGTCGATGGAAGAAATCCAGCCACAAATAATCTCTTTCAAACACTAGGACGGCAGAAGATGGTCCTCTGACTAGTGTAATCTAATACTGTCTTCTCCTTTCTGTGTTCTACAGATGAGAAACGCCAACTCGAAGCCACAAGGAGGGAGATGAGATTACGTCTCAACGTTAAGTATAGGCAGAAGAAGTGCTCTCAATTACTGAACACTGCGTACTCAACGACGACTTCCAACCCGGAGGCAAAGTCCAGAATCCTATAGGTTCGCAACAGTACATGTCTATCTGTTCTAACTATAAACGCTCCTGAGAGCAAAGACAACACGTCCGTCTGTAGCAACAAAGCTGATACCGAGCGACCGTCACACATGGGCGCTCACAACGGAAGACCTCGCCTCTCCACCGCTGGCTTCCCAGCAAGGCTCGGCTCCCCATCCTCGTAATTCCGAAAACGAATCATATTCCCGAAACCACAGAATATTCTCCCTCTCTACAGATTATTCCGAACGCCGACCAACCATAGCCGGCCGCTGTGGCCGAGCAGTTCTAGGCGCTTCAGCAGGGAACCGCGCTACTGCTACGGTTGCAGGTTCGAATCCTGCCTCGGGCATGGATGTGTGTTATGTCCTTAAGTTAGTTAGGTTTAAGTAGTTCAAAGTCTAAGGGACTGATGATCTCAGATGTTGAGACCCATAGTGCTTAGAGCCATTTGAACCAACCATATTTTAGTCTTTTGTCGTCCAGCGCGGAAAGTTTGCGAGGAAAAACCTATACTCGTACAATGGTACACTTCTGAGTAAAACTCCTTGGAAATAACCCAGCCTGCGTGGTTTCCGAGGTGCCGCTTCTTCGTTCTCTCACCTGCGTCCAAGATTAGCAGAGCTCCCGATTATCCTTCTGCTCCTGCTACAATAGCAGCCGACAGTCACCCTATTGTGCTCCAGAGCTCAGGTGGTCCTGTTTTTAAGCAGGAGCAACACCTGTGTAGGCCTTCCACCCAGAGCTTGAGTTCTGCCTGCCGTTTCATCTCCACTGCCGATCCAACCTCTACTAGTATAGGCAATCATTCATTACGCTGTTCCGTTAATAAAGACACTCCCTCACCTTTCATACAATAAGCGTTAACAGATATTTACAAGGTGTACGTGACAATGTCAGTCTCCTTTAAATATTCATATATTCGATGTACAACCTATCAAGTGATACCTAATTGTGGTTGTAGTTCATGGCAAAATATGTGGATGAGTGCTTGTAAGGTGCGAAATTATAGCTACCTTACACAGGTTGTATTTATATTGCTGTTACTATTCCGCTATGGGCGTTTCCAGAGTATGCTACTGTTATTGATTCTGCGTATTACTTGGACCCACTAAATTACCTATGAGGTTAGTTCATTGATGTCTGTTTCTAATAGTATACTACACTGTGCAATCTTAAACTAATCTACACTATATGCAGTGTTCCAGGTGTGCCAGCATGATATACAAACCTACATTATCGGCCGTGCCCACCCAGCTAATCCAGTGGGCATGACGCTAGCACCGGGCTGGCCCAAGACCTTAAATTCGCTGCAGTTCTATACTAACAATTTATCCTATCTTAACCCACATCTAACCTAATTACTGTTTCTATTGTCAGGTTCAGTGCTTTGTCAAGATCGGTGGGTTATGCACCATCCCCCTAATCCGAGACATGACGGATCGCAGCCGTGAGGCAGTTGTGGCCTAGTTGTGGTGCAACGTCATCGAAAAGGGGGCACTCGTACACCACATGGTCTGGAGTGCCCTGTATGGCGCCATAGTCACACGATGGTGTAGCCCGTTTCCCGAACCGGGTACTGTCCACGTCCAATAAGAAAGAGCAGCAGTCCTCTGGTTGGTTTAAAACACCTGAGGTGCAGACTCTCCTTGATATTCGGCAGCCAGCCGGAGTGGCCGTGCGGTTCTGGGCGCTACAGTCTGGAGCCGAGCGACCGCTGCAGTCGCAGGTTTGAATCCTGCCTCGGGCATGGTTGTGTGTGATGTCCTTAGGTTAGTTAGGTTTAATTAGTTCTAAGTTCTAGGCGACTGATGACCTCAGAAGTTAAGTCGCATAGTGCTCAGAGCCATTTGAACCATTTGATATTCGGCAGCAACTCATATGTTCTGAGCCCAGTTTCATCACGATCCCACTCCTCCTACTATAGCTCCTCACTCCTTCATTTGATTCCGGCTTTATCCCCTACGTAAACTCCCACTGTTTGAACTATTTTTTCTCTTTTTTCTTTCTTTACTCAATACCAAGCTGCCTGCTCTCTGATCTTTATATCAAGGGGACAGAACCCCAATAATACTAACAGTGCCCCCCCCCCCCCGCCCCACGAGGAGTTGTCCTATATGCCCCTACGAGGCGCAGGATCATACTCCGCTGCACACTTCTCACGGCCATGGCAGGCATTACTCTTGCGAGCCTCTGTGCCCAGACTCCTAACCCATATCCTACGATGGAATTTAGGATACTGTTATGGTACAGCTTTATTAGGTCCGGTGGTAGGTGGAAATGTTTATGGCCTGTTCCAATTAGTTTGTTAAGTGTCTCAAGCGACATCTGTGACACAGGATCAATGTGTGTCGCTTAATTCCACCATTCGTCAACTACTAATCCCAAGTATCGGGCCTCACGGCGCCGATGAAATGGTGAGCCGTCTATTCTGACTGTGGGATTTCTAATAAGCTGTCCTTTTAGTAATAGAGGAGTGGACTTACTGAATGCTATTGTCATTTTCGCTCTACGGCACCATACTGTCAAGATTGACATGGTCCTTTCCACTTTTGGCTCCAAATCTTCACGGCTGCGACCGCCAACCAGCAGGAGGAGGTCGTCTGCGTAGGCCTTTGCCAGAGAAGCGCTGCCGATGGAGCTGTTTACTTTCTCGCACGGCGCGTGCTTTCGAGGTGTTTACGTACTTCAGCAGCCTTCGCGAGAGGGTCTTTCGAAGTAAATGGTCAAATCCTATCAGAAATCGGCGTTGAAATTCAGCTTTTCGACTGAAAATGGACCCCCCTTCCCCCAAGCGATGGAAGTAGAGCGATTTCTTCGAGAAGATGTGAAGATCCCTTATGCTGATCGTATTGGAATCCATCTCTCAGTTGCGGGCAGCGTGATTTATGTTAAATTCGAAACTGATGCTGCATGCGACGCGATTTTAGAGAAGACGAGGGATGGGCTCAGGTTCTGACATTGGTCAGGTGACTGTGAATCATGCAGATCTCAGTCCCGGAACGATCCGCATATTTAAACTCCCATCCAAAGTGCCAGCGGACGATGTGGTGTCAGCTTTCAGGCCCTATAGAACGATTCACATGCACGTCACGCGAAAGTGGGCATAGTTCACCACCTACGCTGTACTGAGTGGAGTGGATGTTCTGTCCTACCTCTACACAGGGGGACGCAGAGTGACCTTCTCGAGTCGCGAAAGAGAGAGCCACATTCGTTCAGAGTGTCTGCAGAGATAGAATTCCCAGCTCCGACCAACAGATGATGTCTTCCACCAACCAGACATCTTTACCTCTCACATAGTCCGCCTCCGGTAGCTGAGCTGTCAGCGCGACAGAATGTCAATCCTAAGAGCCCGGATTCGATTCCCGGCTGAGTCGGAGATTTTCTCAGCTCAGAGACTGGGAGTTGTGTTTTCCTAATCATCATCATTTCATCCCCATCGACGCGCAAGTCGCCGAAGTGGCGTCAAATCGAAATGGCTCTGAGCGCTATGGGACTCAACTGCTGAGGTCATTAGTCCCCTAGAACTTAGAACTAGTTAAACCTAACTAACCTAAGTACATCACAAACATCCATGCCCGAGGCAGGATTCGAACCTGCGACCGTAGCGGTCTTGCGGTTCCAGACTGCAGCGCCTTTAACCGCACGGCCACTTCGGCCGGCGTCAAATCGAAAGACTTGCACCCGGCGAACGGTCTACTCGACGGGAGGCACTAGTCACACGATCTCTCACATATGTAGTGGCACTCTGGATGGATCCCAGACAGATGTGCGGGCCTGACCAAAAGCGTCTCTCACCACCACTATGAGTGAGCAGCAGTTGAAGTTTGAGGCGTGTACCGAACATGTTGAGATTGACTGAGGTAATCTCGTAGGCTTGGAGCTGGGTCGCAGGCAGTGGGACATTCATAACAGCTTCCTCGGCCGAAGATTCGGGGACAATATAATCCACGCACGCTGTCGTGTGAATGGCAAGATCTTCAGACTCCTCCCAAACGGGACGTGGCGGCTGCTGGGTACTTAGGTGGACACAGGGCATCATTTGTCGCGTTGGTTGGCAATCAGTGGTTGCACGTCCGACATGAAAGAATTGGTGGCAGCCCGGTGGAAAGAATCAGTGGGCACTGGGGATTCGGCGAGAGCAATGTCATGCAGTCTACGCCTTGGAAATTTTCGTTGACCTGCTCGATGTGCTCAGGGCAACGGACGTGGATGTTGCACTAATGCAGCATGTTTTACTGGAGACTTCCACGGGTTTACTGCTTACGTTACACCTGCTGCTATGGGAGGCAGTGGAAAGGCTGTTCTTGAGCGAGATGGAACAGAGGTAACCAATGTGTTGTACTTGCTGTCTGCGTAGGGGCTGCCGCTCAATATGCTGGGGACTCGAACTATTAATGTCTACGCTTCTTCTTGGACAGATAAAAGGCGAGACCGGTCATGGTTTTATACGGAAGAAATTACACCTCTCTTCTTGGGCTGCTATGACCACATCGTTATTGGCAGAGGCTTTAATAGTATGCTATATCAGAAAGACCAATAACCAAACTACGCTCAGTGCCCTGAACTGCATCTCTTGATACAACACCTGTGTCTTGCTAATACTCTGGAGGTGTAGTGACATTTCTGTAAGGGGTGGTACGTGCGTGGTGATGCTGTAGGTGGTGGGAACCGGAGAAAACGCTATGGACAATTTATAAATACAAATTTATTGTTTCTTCAGTTCTACACAAGGCAGGCACGCGTCCACTCGTGAGCTCTGGAGGGTGCAGCTGGCACCGGCTGCCCAGCGATGATGCTTCAGGACTGTGGCCCATTGGCGAAGGCAAGGCCAGGGCGCTTCCCAGCGAAGCGACGCGCCAGCCGGCGGCCCCACTGCTCTTGGCTCTGCGGTGGCGGAGGCGGCTGTGTGCGGGTCTCGACCCGCGACCCTTGGGCAGGCGGCGGACGTGGCTGGCGATGTGGTGTCGAGTCCCTCCCTGGGCCTCAGCGTCGGCGGAAACAGGCACGGACTGCAGGCCGGCGGGGATGTTTGACTGGAAATTGTTATGTTCGGCTACTTGTAGACCATTTACAGCCATTCATGCACTTCATTTTCCTGGACAACGATCCAAATTTTTTTTAAAAAAAGAGGCTGTGGGCACTCATGGTCCCAACAATAGAGACCATAATAAAATTAAAACACAAAATAAAACTTGCGAGTCAGCGTCGTATTTTATTAGAAAACGGTATAAAACAGAATACAACCAGACTGATGATACACTTGCGGTAGTACAACATAAGACCAATGACTACTCGAAACGTCTGAATATAAACGCTCTCCGTTCGCAGGTACGTCTTCTTGGAGTACATTAGTGTTGAATGATCCATTGCTAAATGCGAATCAGTGGGCACTGAGGATTCGGCGAGAGCAATGTCATGCAGTCTACGTCTTGGAAATTTTCGTTGACCACGAGGTACCAAGTGGCACGGATCTCTGTCGCGAAATATGTTTGGTGAATCGCAGGACACACTGCAAGCGCGCCAGTTCTGAGTGGCGTCTCTCAACTACAGCATACCTCTGCTGCTTACTCCAACATCGATAAGTAACATTTTCAATCGACATCATCGTTTTTGAAAAACTTATCGAATGCAATGTAGAAAACATTTTTCTCTCTCCTCCAAAAAAATAAAGAATTTAAAATATGGAAATCTTAAATTATGTTGTTGAACACTTCTATATTTGAGTTCTCAGATGCAAACTACTGACGGTTGACTGTTGCGAGGGGATACGAAGAGGAAGGTAGCGACTCGAGCCGCGTGGAGTGGCCGCCCGGTCTTATGCGAAATGTCACGGATTGCGCGACCCCACACCCGGAGGTTCGAGTCATCCCTCGGGCATGGGTGTTTGTGTTGTTCTTAGCATAAGTTAGTGTAAGTCTAGGGACCAATGACCTCAGCAGTTTGGTCCCTTAGGAATTCACACACATATAAACATTTTGTAGCGACTCGAAAATTATGACACTGGTTCCAAAAGCAATAAGATACTGATGTACTGAAAATGTACTGTGTTAGGCAGGAGTGTACATTAATTTGCAACATAATGAAGTTTTAGAGTATGAGTCGGCAATTCCAGTTTTTCTGTCATATTGCTCTTAATGTAGTGTATAATATGCATTCTATCCGTCATAGCAACACAGCGAATGTCCTTTGTATCTAGTTGCTTTTTTTCTGTCCTCTGTCAGCCTAGAAGCTTTGTTTCTAGACTGACTCCTCCTTCTCAACATACATTTTTCTTAGTCATATAGAGACACTGTCACACCTCCAAGGACTTCGCGTCATAACATGGGATTTACACTACTGGCCATTAACATTTCTACACCAAGAAGAAACGCAGATGATAAACGGGTATTCATTAGACAAATATATTATACTAGAACTAACATGTGATTACATTTTCACGTAATTTGGGTGCATAGATCCTGAGAAATCAGTACCCAGAACAACCGTAATAACGGCCTTGCTACGTCTGGGCATTGAGTCAAACAGAGCTGGGATGGCGTGTACAGGTACAGATGCCCATGCAGCTTCAACACGGTACCACAGTTCATCAGGAGTAGTGGCTGGCGTATTGTGACGAGCCAGCTGCTCGGCCACCATTGACCAGACGTTTTCAGTTGGTGAGAGATCTGGAGAATGTCCTGGCCAGGGCAGCAGTCGAAAAATTTCTGTATCCAGAAAGGCCCGTACAGGACCTGCAACATGCGGTCTTGCATTATCCTGCTGAAATGTAGGATTTCACAGGGATCGAATGAAGGGTAGAGCCACGGGTCGTAACTCATCTGAATTGTAACGTCCACTGTTCAAACTGCCGTCAATGCGAACAAGAGGTGACCGAGACGTGTGACCAATGGCACCCCATAGCATCACGCCGGGTGATGCGCCAGTATGGCGATGACGAATACACGCTTCCAATGTGCGTTTACCGTGATGTCGCCAAACACGGATGCCACCATCATGATGCTGTAAACAGAACCTGGATTCATCCGAAAAAATGACGTTTTGCGATTCGTGCACCCAGGGTCGTCGTTGAGTACACCATCGCAGGCGCTCCTGTCTGTGATGCAGCGTCAAGGGTAACCGCAGCCACGGTCTCCGAGGTGATAGTCCATGCTGCTGCAAACGTCGTCCAACTGTTCTTGCAGATGGTTGATGTCTTGCAAATGTCCCCATCTGTTGGCACAGGGATCGAGACGTGGCTGCACGATCCGTTACAGCCATGCGGATAAGTAGTCTGTCATCTCGACCGCTATTGATACGAGGCCGCCGGGATCCAGCACGGCGTTACGTATTACCCTCCTGAACCCACCGATTCCATATTCTTCATAGGCTACAATCCGACCTTTATCAAAGTCGGTAACGTGGTGGTACGCATTTCTCCTCCTTACACGAGGCATCACAACAACGTTTCACCAGGCAACGCTGGTCACCTGCTGTTTGTGTATGAGAAATCGGTTGGAAACTTTCCTCATGTCAGCACGTTGTAGGTGTCGCCACCGGCGCCAACCTTGTGTGAATGCTGTGAAAAGCTAATCATTTGCATATCACCACATCTTCTTCCCGTCGGTTAAATTTCGCGTCTGTAGCACGTCATCTTCGTTCTGTAGCAATTTTAATGGCCAGTAGTGTATATTTGCTTCTATGTATTTTTTCGAGTGTGCACTTTTTCCATATGTAGAAGTTGCACGAAAGTGTGAGATTCAATCACACATTTTCTTCTACACTGATGAGCCGAAACATTATGACCACTCTCCACCGCGACTATGGATGGTGCCTGTTGGCGTTGCATCCACGTGACGCGGTAACAAAAGTACGTAAGCGGAGCAGACACGGACGTGGGATCACCCTAGCGAAGGTATGAGCTGCAACTGTTGAAATATATTGGGATAAGCGACTCTGACAAAGGGCAGATTATTATTTCGCATAGTTATGAACGAATAACTCGAAAACGACGAAGCTGGTCGAATGTTCACCTGCTACTACCGTGAGCATCTAGGGAAAGAGGTAGAGGGACAGCGAAACTACCACTATGCGCTGAATGATTGGATGTCCACGACTCTTCAAGGAACGTGGTGTTCGAAGGCTTGTCTGCTCTGTAAAGTAGGACAGATGGTGGTTATCTGTGGCATCTCTGCCGAAAGAGCACAATTTTGGTGCACACACAAGTGTTTCGGAGTACACCGTTCATCGTACATCGTTGAACATCGAGCTTAGCAGTAGACCAACCCTACGTGTTTCCATGTTGATCCAGCGACATAGTCAATTACGACTGCAGTAGGCACGGACCTTCGCGGTTCGACCGTCGACGAATGGAAACGGGTCGGCTGTTCGCGTAAATCATATTTTTGCTACAGCAGGTCGATGGTCGTCTCCACAAATTGCGTCATCGAGGTTTACGGCGGCTCGAAACGAGCAGCGCGCCACGGACGGAGATTGGTGGGAGCAGTATTATGCTATGGGAGACATTCTCCTGCGATTGCATGGAACCTATGGTAGTACTCAAAGCACCTGGATCCCTCCATGCTTGATGTCTTCTGCGATGGCGATGTCATCTTTCATCAGTATAACTGTCCGTGTCTCGGAGCCAGAACCGCGCTACAGTGGTTTGAGGAGCATTATAGTGAACTAACGTTGGTGTCTCGGCGACCAGATTCGCCTATGGAACCCACCTGGGCAGCTACCGGCCGCCATCGCCACGTACGCAAACCAGCGGCCCGCTATTTACGCTAATTACATTACCTATGCTTAGGCATCTAATACCACATACCTCCACAAACATACCAACAAGCTGTCGAATCCCTGATACTCAGAATCAGTAACATACTTCGTTCCAACGACGGACGAGCTATTAAGCGGGCGGTCAAAATGTTTTGACTCATCAGTGTATATGGGCAGTGACTGGTAAGCCAATGAGACAAGCTGAAGGACATATTTCCCTCGTAAAACGACTTCCTGCAATAACGCGTGAGCTATGTATGACCAACACAGGAAGGACAAATCAAGACGCAGAGCATTTTGTGTGGCCCTATTTATAGTGCGGGAGATGCGAGACGACCTGAATGTTGCCGGTAAGAGATGTCCCTTACCCCGGCCTACAGAAATAGCAGCCACTTCCCCCGGTCGTCAACCTCCGCACCATTCTTTCCTTGTGCCCCATCAAATGAATCTTAATAAGCTATTCTTCTGCACCGACTGATATATTACCCTCCGTGGCACTTGACGAACATGCGGTGTGCTGTGAATAGATAGTTTTGTGGTTCAAGTGGCTCTAAGCACTATGGGACTTAACATCTGAGGTCATCAGTACCCTAGACTTTGAACTACTTAAACCTGACTAGTGAAAGGACATCACACACATCCATACCCGAGGCAGGATTCGAACCTGCGACCATAGCAGCAGCGGGGTTCCGGACTGAAGCGCCAAGAACCGCTCGGCCACAGCGGCCGACGATAATTTTGTGTTGAATCTGTAACAGCTGATGGAACTAAAGAATACTGCAATATCAGAAAGTTTTGTTCCAAACAGAAATTAACCTATATTACTGCTTATAGTGAAAAAATGAAATTATTGTTGATTTGCGATGCCGAGAGAGATTGGGACAGTACTTGTTATCATCCCTATGCTCTTTGAGCCAGGACTGATACAACAAACCTAAAGAAGACAAGAAGTAGGGTGGCAGAGCTCTGGGGACCATGCTGCATCTAATTAAGAGTCCTTTTTTGCGCTATATAGCCTCATTTCAAAATAGGGAGCTAACGTGGGAAACTCCATGTGCTTTTATACTATTCCACGTTCTCATTTATACTTGATGACTATTTCAGTGCAAGTGTCCTGTTTTATAAACAAAATATAAAACACTCTTACGGGGAAAGAAAGTCATCTGAGTTCTGCGTATTGTTGATTGTATCTTTTTGGGTGCACAACCAAATTAAAGATACCATTTTTGCTGAAGTACTTTGTTGAGTAGCGTAGTCGTCTTCATCATGTGGGAATGTATGTTTCGTGGAATGATGATCCGTGTAGTGAAAACAAATGCGCATCAAAATGCGCGACGGGCGCAGGGAGTTGCAGTCTGCTATAAATAGATGTGAAGACGTGCGCCGGAAAACAAATACGTGTCAAATGGCGCTACAGACAGCGAGGATTCAATAAGTTGTTTCTCGTATATTACGCCTTACAGCACAATGGTGACGTCATAGAAATAAGGCACCTGCAGCCGGACACCTACATAAGGCAGCCGCACATACATCGACCATCAAGCACTTACAAAATGAAAATGCTCAGTTCACGATTGTGTGTAGTTTAAGCTGCTGTCGTTCACAAAGATTCACGCTGTCCCTCTTTGTTACGCCGCAAAGTTTAATTACGAAACTGCTTGATTTCTGACTAGTTATAAGCCATCTACAATGCCTAAAAATTTATTCCACAGAATGTGAATGCTAAAGCCTAAATACACGACAAATGGATATCACACTTTTAACAGCGTATCTGAAAAATAACAACAATGGTATCTGATGTTGTTACCAGTGGAATTTCGATAAGATACGCGCACAAAATTCTAAACATTTATCACAAAAATTTTTAATATTTCTGTCAAAATAACCAGATCTTTATCGGCATGTAACCACACAAATATACCTCATGGGGGTGCTAACTCTAATGCACAAAATAGCAGGCATCCAAACGTTTATAGATTTTTCATCGTAAAATGTTTATGGACCCTCCGTTACGGATGACAATTTTCTCTTCGCTAGATTACTACTGTTATGAATGTCAATAATTTTTCTAATAGTAATTTTCACACCTCTCAGATACCACAGTTCATTCGTAGCCCCGAAAAAGTTCAAAATGACATAATTTTGGGACAGTGCAGTTCTCTCCCGGTACCTATTCTCATACAGTCATTTTCTATCACTGACAACGTTTTTATATGCTTTAGCACAAAACTCCGGTAAATATGTGAAAATAGTCTAGTACGCTGATGTGACAGAAGACATGGGATATCTTACAATATCGTGTCTGACCTCCTTTTGCCCGATGTACTGCAGCAACACGACGTGGCATGCACTCAGCGAGTCGTTGGAAGTCCCCTGCAGATATACTTGCCCATGTTGCCTCTAGAGCCGTCCATAACTGCGAAAGTGCTGCCGGTGCACGATTTTGTGCACGAACTCGGCTCTCGATTATTTCCCATAACTGTTCACCGAGCGACGTGGCGCAGCGGTTAGCACACTGGACTCGCATTCGGGAGGACGACGGTTCAATCCCGCGTCCAGTCATCCTGATTTAGGTTTTCCGTGATTTCCCTAAATCGCTCCAGGCAAATGCTGGGATGGTTCCTTTGAAAGGGCACGGCCGACTTCCCCGTCCTTCCCTATTCCGATGAGACCGATGACCTCGCTGTTTGGTCTCTTCCCCCAAACAACCCAACCCAACCCATAACTGTTCGATAGAATCCATGACGGACGATCTGGGTGGCCAAATCATTGTCCAGAATGTACTTCAAACCAAACGGGAACAACTGTGGTCCGTGGACACGGCGCATTGTCATTCATACAAATGCCATCGTTGTCTAGGAAAATGAAGTGCATGAATGGCTGTAAATGGTCACCAAGTAGCCGAATATAACCATTTCCAGTAAAAAACTGGTTCAATTGGACCAGAAGACCTGATCCATTCCACGTAAACTCAAACCACGCCATTATGCAGCCACCAACAGTTTGCACAATGCCAGATTTAAATTGTGTCCTCTTCAAAGTCTACAACTGAAGTTTTCAGTGACCACCCAGGCATCTTATTTTTCAATCCAGAAAAAGGTATTTCATATGTTTTTTGACTTTTCTCTGGGAGCAAAGCACATAAAATAATATATACCTTCATCTCTTCTTCTGTAGACACGATGTCAACGTGTTTGGTGTGCAGTTTTCTGAACTGTTTCGAAGAACTGTCAAATGTCCCGTCCATAATAATAGTTCCATTTTCAAACACGACTTATTGTACTACTTCACAACCAGACCCAAAGATTCTTCTGTAAGGAACAGACCCATCGTCAGATTTCAAAAAACTTTTACCTTCAGTTAATTTCAAAAGTCTTAGCTCAGACGAATCTCCAAATTAGTGCAAGGTTCATGGGACGTACCAGTAGCTTCCTCCTTGCTTTCTACAATGCAATACCTTTATCCTTCATATCTTGAAACTGCTCTTTGGAAAACAGCCACTTTCTTTTCTTCGTGGAGTGTTTCCCTGCATTTATGCGTTCTTCTCCTAATCTGCACATGTGTTTTATCTGATGGACAAGAATGGTACTGTTCAGCCATGATTCTGCCATTTGCAATTTTGAACGGCCTTGGCACTTACTTCAACGGAACTGACGCACATCAATTCATATACTCATAACATTTTCTTTGCTCCCGGTAGAGGTGACCATCCTTGATCAGACACGGCTTCCCTTTAGTTGTAATTATTTCCATTGTAGAACCCATGTAGTTTAGGCCTACGGATCTACACTGGAGCGCCAAAGAAACTGGTATAGGCACGCGTATCGAAATACAGAGATATGTAAACAGGCAGAATACGGCAACGCCTACATAAGACAAGTGTTTGGTGCAGTTGTTAGATCGGTTACTAGTGCTATAATGGCAGGTTAGCAAGATTTAAGTGAGTCTGAACGTGGTGTTTCTCCGAGGTGGCGATGAAGTGGGGATTTTCCCTTACGACCATTTCACGAGTGTACCGTGAATATCAGGAATCCGGTAAAACATCAAATCTCCGTCATCGCTGAACCGGAAAAAGATCCTGCAAGAACGAGACCAACAACGACTGAAGAGAATCGTTCAAAGTGACAGAAATGCAACCCTTCCGTAAATTGTTGCAGATTTCAATGCTGGGCATCAACAAGTGTAAGCGTGCGAATCATCCAACGAAACATCATCGATGTGGGCTTTCGGAGCAGGAATCCCTAGCCTTGTTGATTACACGACACACAGCTTTACTCCTCGCTTGGGCCCGACAACACCGACATTGGACTGTTGACGACTGGAAACATGTCACCCGGTCGGACGGGTACGGAGACAACCTCATGAATCCATGGACGCTCCATTTCAGCAGGAGACTGTTCAAGCTGGTGGAGGCTCTGTCCCGGAGTGGGGCGTGTGCAGTTGGAGTGATATTGATACGCCTAGATACGACTCTGACAGGTGACACGTACGTAAGCATCCTGTCTGATCACTTGTATCGATTCATGTCCATTGCGCATTCCGACGGAGTTGGGCAATTCCAGCAGGACAATGCTACAAATCACACGTCCAGAATTGCTACAGGGTGGCTCTTTGAACACTTTTCTGAGTTTAAACACTTCCACTGGCCACCAGACTCCCCAGACACGAACATTATTGAGCATATCTGGGATGCCTTGCAACGTGCTGTTCAGAAGAGATCTCCACCCCTTCGTACTCTTACGGATTTGTGGACAGCCCTGCAGGGTTCATGGTGTCAGTTCCCTCCAGCGCTACTTCAGACATCAGTCGAGTCCATGCCGCGTCGTGTTTCTTGACTTCTCCGTACTCGCGGGAGCCCTACACTATATTAGGCAGGTGTACAAGTTTCTTTGACTGTTCACTGTATATAGAACCGAAGGCTGTTGGCAAGGGCAATACCGAGTGACGGTGACAACACTCCACTGCTGGTGAGCGACCTGTGAAAATTAGCGGTGGAGGAGGCACTGGCCGGAAAACTAAAAGAGCAGAACTGCTTGGCGGAAGTCCCACGGTACGGCAAAGGGTCGGAAACACCACAGACGGAAAGCCCCGGTAGCCTTCTGTCCGGTGCTCGCCTATAGGAACCTCAAGACTCTTAGCGCGGTGGCTGATAGGAGTAGTTCTTTCGAGACAAGTCGAATGGCATCCGTCGGTAACTACAGTTTTCTCGGTGCAGTCAACTTAGGCAATCTTTGGTTGCAGGTCACAATGTACACAGTGCGTAAACATACTATAAAACGAAACTGCATTATTATTTTCATATACTGGGATGCGGACGCCCACCGTACATAATCACAATCAGAGGGCGATGTTAAGATGGAAACATTACGCAACGGTTGCAGGTTCGAATCCTGCCTCGGGCAGGGATGTGTGTGATGTCCTTAGGTTAGTTAGGTTTACGTAGTTCTAAGTTCTAGGGGACTGATGACCTCAGATGTTAAGTCCCATAGTGCTCAGAGCCATTTCAACCATTTGGAAACATTACGGCTGCAACAGTGTCAGTGTAGGAGCACTAAGTATTTTAGCTAACGTTGGAATAGAGACCAAAGTCACAGTCTCTTCCGACATCTGCCAAAACAGCTACAGGCCATAAGTCTTTTTAGAGTGGAGTGGTATTATGTAGCCGACTCCAGTTTGTAGTGAGGTTTGTAGCGCGAACTCGTCTATAAATAGGGACCCGTCACAAATAATGCCTTACACTCTTATCGAAATCTAGCCAACAGGTACACGTAATACCAACGCTCTCAGCGCAAAGTGAGGACGACTAGGTCAGTTGTTCAGGTTTTGTGCGCAAAAATGGACTCGGAAACTCAGGTGGAAACCCTGAAACACATAGTTTAAAGCAACCTAAACAGCATAAATGTACCCTGTATTTGAGTTCCAAAATAGCAGGTTCTCCTAGCGGCACATACAGCCCCATGCACTCAAAACTTGTTTTTACTGATTTAAAAAAAAATATAAAACAACATAATCGTTAGTCATTTCATAGGTTTACTAAAACATGAAACTTTGTTGGCGTATACCCTTGCTTTCCCTGAAATGTGAAACAAATCTCCGATCAACCAGTGACACTTACAGTTCAACGAATACGCTGTACCACGGCGAGACCATATACAAAAGATAAAGTGAATATCACTTTAAGTGTGACAATGAAAGTCTCTGAACACTTAACTTGAATCTTTAATATCCCAACCAGCACTATAAAGATTCATATCATTTATTACATCTTATAGAAAACTCGTGGTATAGACATTCATGTACTCGCTGCAGAATTTCAGGTAGCCTTCTGGCACTTCGAACAGTCTTCTGTCTTTGACGGATTTTGACAAGACGTCCGCTTGTTTTCTTCTTTAGTACAGTGCGAAAACAAATAGATTTGATCATGTAAATTATATACACAGCCTGAACAAAGTGAAGTACCGACACAGTATGGTCTAACGTCAATGTAATTTCAGGCTCATGTACACCATAGCTTCAATACTCTGTGACTGGTAGAATGGACACCAGAGTGCATTAGTGTCGTTGGAATGTAGTGTTGTTACCAGGGCTGGTAGGATATATAACGGGCTTGAACTGCGCCACATGTTGAGTAATCGCTTTGAAGGACACAGAAATGACACATACTAGTGTGAGATAACGCTATCAGATCCTATTTGAAACAGGCCTCATTGTGAGTCTCGTTTGAACGGTTGGTCGAATTGTGCAATATCCAGATTTGTGGGGCATTTGGATGCTACAGTGACTAATTGTTGGGCTAAATGTGTACGCGAGGGCAGGCATACTCGTAGTCAAGATTGCTGTCGACCACGTCTGACTACCACAAGGGAGGATCATCATACTGTGTACCAACGACACTGTAGCCTCCTCACATCTGCGTCTCCCATCCGAGAACGACTGATGGATCCCCTACCACTGGTCGGAGACTGGCAGCAGCCACCTCACTAGGGAATCACCGTACTATATGAGTAGGCAGCCTTTAACACCACAGGTGTCTGGAATGACCTCGATGTCGATGGAACTTTAATCACTTATCTTCCTTCATTTTAACACCACGGCGTACACGACTTCTTTTAGAGTGTGCTGTGACCGGGAAGCATGAACTGCTGACGATTGACGCATTTTGTTCAGTGATGAATCACGATTCTGCTCTCACCTGGGTGTCCATCGCCGGCAAGTATGACGGCGACCTGTGGAAAGGTCCCAGTCTTCCAATTTTTGGAGAGACACAGTGGCGTTACCCCTTACCTTCGGGTAAGATTTCAGATCGCGTCTGGGAGTGAGACATCCTACATCCTCGTGTATTACCTCTCATGTGACAATATCGTGTTGCCATTTTTCAGGAGGACAATGCTTGTCCACATTTGGCACGTGCCTCTGTGAACTATCTGCGTGATGTTACCAGTAAGTTGCAAGATCTGTCCCAATCAGAACATGTGAGAGATCAACTCGGGCATCAACTCCGTCCTAGTGGCAGTATCCAGGTTATCAAGGACCCGTTACAAAGGCTGTGGCCAGCTTCCCTCAGTACGGGATACAACGGATTTGCGACACTGTTCCCAACAGAATCAGTGCATATATCCCGGTCGACGCGGGTGCAGCGTCATACTGGTAAGTAGGCCCATCTTGCTATGTTATTATAAATTTGACTCAGTTTTGTAATTACTAAAATAATATCACATAACCTCTGAACCCCCTGAAGTTCCATTTCGTTTTATCCACCCTTTCTGGGCAAGGGTGCCCAAGGCAAAAATTTAAAAGCCCATATTATGCAGACGTTTAACAACGCCAGAACTGGAACTTTTTTACGGTCACTTTGAAGTAGCGATTTGTCTTCCAAAATATTAACAATACTCCGAACCCCCAAGTCTAGCCTCCCGCTCCCCTACAAACTACCGTACGAGCTCCCTTGTTTGAGGTGCTCCCCTTTTTTTGTCATCCAGTGTATATAATTACTAATTCTGTGCCCAAGCAGCTTTACCTCACACGGTTCCTTGAAACCCGAGAAGGAACACAAAATACTTTCTCATATGCTACACGTTGAATTTATCCCTGTTCGCTGTTTATGTCCTGTTCATGTTCCCAAGAGCAGTCTGTTACGACGAATTTCTTACGTCAATGTTAAGTTGACTTTCCGAGTGCAGGGTTCTTAACATATGGCTACCTAAATTATCTTCCTGAGTAGTTAGCAGACTCACGTTTAACAAATACCGATGAGTTTTAAGCTTACATTCAGATGAAAACGTTGTCGACTATCTCCAGCTGACCGTGTGCACGAAGGACCAAGCGAGGTGTAGGCTAATGATCGGCAGCTGCGCTATATTTTGAGGAGGGCGCAGAGCGCAGGGCCGCTGCCCGCTTTGACGGCGGCATACCAACCACAGCAGGCGTCACGCATTCCTCATTTGTCAGTGCGCGCGCTCGGCTGCCTACACTCTGGCGGCTCCGCCGTGTAGTTATTCACTATTATAAACAGCGGCGACCTTCGCGTAATTATAACCGCCAGGTACGGACCGCTGCCCATTGTTTTGTGCGTAGAGTTACTGGAGCTATCACCCAGAACAACATTTTACTCACTAGTTTATTTTAAGAAATAGTGTGACCAAAGGAGTGTAGCGAGGGAAGGAGGGGGGAGGGGGGGGGGGGGCAACCGGGATATCTGCCCTGGGCGGCAATCTCAGTGGACGCCAAATTCATATTCTTGAAGAAAGAAAACTTGTCTCACAAAGCGCTTAGCATCTAGCGCACGTTGGTCTATAGATGGTTCATATGGGTTTGAAACGCATCTCTGCAGGTTTTGAACACATTATAAGTTGGTTTCTGAAAGAATCACAAGTTGATTTTTGAATGCATGCATAGTATGCGTAATATCTCTGCCAAGGGAATCCCGGTCGCATCTAGAAATAGAAAATTTTCCCGCAGACAAAGGGGGACAGGGCTATACGAACTGAGCTGAATAAACCAGAACGGGTGAATACCAATCGCTGTTTGTTTACGTGGTTGACTGGGTGAGCGAATGATTAGCGTTGTTATCATTATTAGCAAAATCCATAGATTCAGACTACCAGAGTGCCGGTCGGAGTGGCCGCGCGGTTGTAGGCACTGCAGTCTGGAACCGCGAGACCGCTACGGTCGCAGGTTCGAATCCCGCCTCGGGCATGGATGTGTGTGATGTCCTTAGGTTAGTTAGGTTTAATTAGTTCTAAGCGACTGATGACCTCAGAAGTTAAGTCGCATAGTGCTCAGAGCCATTTGAACGATTTTTGAACCAGTTGAGTCCCATAGTGCTCAGAGCCATTTGAACTACCAGAGTGGAAATAAACGACTATCACGAATAACACGTAAGGCGTATAATCTTCTCCGTATATCCAAGAAAATGAAATTTTGACAGAAAATTTTGCCAGATCGCTACACTACTAAGGCCCAGTTGTACTGTCCCTGGTTAGCAGCCGCTTAAGTTCCATTCTCCGAACAGCGCGGAAAACGTGTTGTACGAACACGTAATAACTCCTAACCGGAGAATAAACGCGGTATAACTGAACCGGTGGTTCAGGCAGGGTTAGCGATGTTAACCAGAGACTAAGTTTCGAGAATGGCAGGAATAGTTACAGAATTAGTGATGACAAAATTGTTTGTTAGAACGAAGAAGGAGAAGAAACGGAGACGTCACACACATTATATGGAAGAATATCGCAATTCCAAATCTAAATAAAATTTTTGTGCTATTACTACTTCTCGATCTCATGCTTGAGAAACTCGAGCATATGAATGAAATGTAAAACTATTTCCTAAGATAAAACTTTTTGCTCGTAGTAGGCCTAATAGACATTTGATATTGTGACTTCGTGAATTATGTTATGTCGAGAAACCACACCAGTCTTTGTATGAACAGCTTTTTCAGTATTAGACAACGTGTTATAACGCGTTATGTAGGGAAAGTTTAAATACAACCACCCATTATATGAAAAAGAAACTGACAATAGTAGAAGCAAAGGTGACTGCCAATGCCAAGAAGACCTTTACTGACTTTTAACGTATAATATAATTTTAAGCGATAGGAAATCCTAACTGAAAGTAATTGTCTGGAATTTAGCCATGTACAGAAGTGAAACATGTATGAGATGCAGGCGCTTTTGAATTGTCGTGCTGCATAAGAATGCTGAAGATTTTATTGGTAGATCAGGGCTGTCATGGAAAGCCCACGTTCAGGATCTTGTTCAAAGACTTAATACTGCCATTTTTACTATTCGAACGGTATCAGAAGTGAATGATCGTTCGACAAGAAAATTAGTCTACTTTGCTTATTTTCATTCGCTTATGTCGTATGGTATTATGTTTTGGGGTAACTCTTCCCATTCTAAAAGGATATTTTTGGCTCAGAAACGGGCGGTTCGGGCAATAAGTGGTGTAAGTTCACGAAACTCTTGTCGACCCCTCTTCACGAGCCTGGGTAATTTGACATTGGCGTCTCAATATATATATTCCTTACTGTCACTTCTTGTTAACAATATTAGCTAATTCCCAAGAATAAGCAGCTTTCACTCGGTTAATACTCGGCAGAGATCAATCCTGCATTTGCATCGGACTTCCTTAACTCTTGTGCAAAAAGGTGTGCAGTATACTGCTGCATTCATTTTCAATAAGCTACCACTCGAATTCAAAAACCTTAGCAGTAATCCAAGCGCTTTCAAATCGAAACTGAACCGTTTCCGCATGGGTCACGCTTTCTATTCCGTCGAAGAGTTCCTTGAAAAATTAAGCTGATCTGATTGTTGATTGCGTTTACTTAAACTTATGGACTGACTTTTTCAGGTTCATGAACATTTATTTTTATCTGTTACTACTTTTATGTTGTAATTTCATGTACTGACATGTTTCACGACCTTGGAGATTTGCTCCTCAATTTCGTCCTACGGAACTTGACGTGTAAATAAATAAAAATAACATTGTGATTTTTTCATGTAGCAGAACGAGTGACGAACTTTGATGAGGTAATAGATTCTTTCGCAGGAAGGAAAGCATGCCGCGTAAAGCTGTAGCAGGATTAGAAAGACAAAAATGCTGGGACCTAAGGAGTGAAGAAATGTGTACTGTCCTGCTTGTCTCTTGTCCTCCTGCTTTTATGTTTCCTATATTTAATTTTATGTCACAAAAAAGAGGAAGTTATTAACTAATAAGCAATAAAGAGTGCAAATTTGCTGAAGAGTTCTTATTCTCCCGGTCACAAATAATCGCACAAGGATGTCAAACCGCCAACTGGGAGCAGGAGAGGTAAACACAGCACATTTTAATTTCCACTGTCCTAAATATAGGTTTTTGATTGCCTCTATTACAAAATATAGACGTTTGATTTCTACAGAGCGATAGAAGAATGCTGTGTGAGGAGGCCTGGCACTGCACTTTGGCACACATAAGACCAAATAACATGTACTACATTTGCTCGAATATATACGCTTTATATAATCGAATAGACAAGTAAGTAACAATACGAAATGTTCAAATGTGTGTGAAATCTTATGGGACTTAACTGCTAAGGTCATCAGTCCCTAAGCTTACACACTACTTAACTTAAATTATCCTAAGGACAAACACACACACACAGCCACGCCCGAGGGAGGACTCGAACCTCCGCCGGGACCAGCCGCACAGTCCATGACTGCAGCGACTGAGACCGCTCGGCTAATCCCGTGCGGCTAACAATACGATTATAAAAATAAATTACCCACTTGCATAGTGTGCATTCTGCTTCTATGTCTGTTCGACCCTGGCGCAGAAAATGAAACTTTAAACGTGCACTTATCTTTTGGCATCCTGATTCCTATAACGATGTACCGGATACCTTACAATTAGACCTCCGACTATTAGGTACTAAAAGTCTTAAATTAAGTACATAAAATAGGTTCTATCGATTACAAAAATAAGTTATAAAAATCAGAAAATAGGTGACCAAAATCTGACATTTTATTGTCTAGAAAGGTAAATAGATCGACAAAAATCAACCTTATATTATTGTCCATGTCCATAATCACAGTCACAGTAAATAACATACACTTTCTGCAGATTTTCCATTGAGAAACTGCGTCTCTTGTCTGTTAATAGCATCTTATAAGCCGAGAATGAGCGTTCCACGTCAACAGATGTCACAGGAGCGTATTTAAATGACGGTTTTAGGCGCAATGGGACCGCACACTCACGTTCTCTTGATTTACCTGATAAGATGTCAGCCACTGTGCAGCGGGTGGGCAGTCCTGGTTTTATATATATATATATATATATATATATATATATATATATATATATATATATATATATATATATAACACTCTCTTTAGTTCCTCACCAACTTTCATACCATACTGGGACCAAGCTGACTTTTTCTGTCACCTCTTCTATCAATCTTCCCTTATCCTGTTCAATGTATTTTCATATAAAGTATCTAAATATATCTTTCTCAGTGTGGATACTAATGGAATGATGCGGTGACAGTACGTCTCTACAAAACTTACGGACTGGTTATTTCAACTGCATTGAATGGCACGTTTGCTGCAACAATGGCTCGACACAGGTCAAGATGAAATTCGTTTTTGTTTGTTGCTTTTGGTTTAGTTACAAACGTTTGTTTCAAGTTTGATTTATTTTTAAAATTTGCCTGGTGTTTAACCCCTGCGACATTCTGTCTTAAATGCGACCTCTGTTCAGAACGTACGAAAAAACAAAAAGAAATGAGAAATACTTTGCGGCAGAATTTACGTACGAGATCTACCTAGAAACATTAATCTGCGTTAAGGGTTTAGAAACAATATTTTTGCATTCGCATGTGTCTGGTCCAAGTTAACCCGGGAAAAACAGTATCATCACTGTTCTCTGAGTGGCCCTAGTAGAGAAAAGGATAACATTTTATATACGTCTTTGTTGCACACACTGCAGTGAATAACTCTTCCGTCTGTAGAGAAATCAGGAAATTCTTGTAACCACTGACGAATCAGAGATGATGCTTGACTTTCCACAAATACACTGTCGCTGTGAATATTTCATCACATCAGAGTAGCACGCTGATCAACTGAATGAAGACAGTGTAAGTGTTTAAACAGGCTGTTCCGATAGGGCAGGAAGGCGCCGGAGGCAGATCACCAGGCTCCTCCGTGCCCTGCCGGCCCATTTGACGGTTCACAGCGAGCGACAAGGCTCTGCTGAGCAGGGCGGGCTGGAACAGCCTGGCGAATGCTGCCGTACTCTGACTCACGATTGGCGTTCACGCACAGCAAACAAACCAGTATCATTCAGTTACTGTTTTTTAAGTAGCCGGGAAGACCAGAAGAGTAGTTTTAGTCATACAAATTTCATTTCACTGGATTTTTAAAAACTAGATACAGTCAGGTTCTAACATGAAATTAGGTATTTTTAGGATTTTCAAAAATGAGATACAATCAGGTTCTGACATGAAATTAGGCATTTTAGGTACTATAAAATTACAGTTTTCGATAAAATGCTTGGGTAATTCTTAGCTGGGAAGACCACGAGAGAATTTTAGACATGGAAAATTTTATTTACTTGGATTTTTTAAAATTTAGGTACAATCAGGTACTAAACTGAAATTAGGTATTTTTAGGTGCCATAAAACTAACGTTTACGATCATAAATTGGTGTAAATCGTGTACGTACAACTTTCATTATCGTTATTTAATGAGGAACAAAACAGGTTTTTGCCTAAAATCCGGGGTCTATTTATAATACACTAGTCAGTTCAGTCTCCAGAATATATAGGTTTGCTGAAAACTTTACTGTGAAACTTGTTTACCACTTCTTCACAGTCCGTAGCTCGTGGTCGTGCGGTAGCGTTCTCGTTTCCCGCGCCCGGGTTCCCGGGTTCGATTCCCGGGGGTCAGGGATTTTCTCTGCCTCGTGATGACTGGGTGTTGTATGCTGTCCTTAGGTTAGTTAGGTTTAAGTAGTTCTAAGTTCTAGGAGACTGATGACCATAGATGTTAAGTCCCATAGTGCTCAGAGCTATTTGAACCATTTTGAACTTCTTCACAAAAGCGAAGAGAAAACAAAGATTAAAGAGACGCGGTACTGTAAACTTTAAGCATAGTTCAACAAAGACCCGTTGGAGAGCAAAAATATCATAGCAAAATACATTTACAAAACAACTGCTAAAAGTCAGATTAAATCCTGGATGCCTGTTGCCAGAGGATTCAACATAAATTAGAGTGATAAATAAACAATACGTTTTATTGTATAATAAAAACTGGTCGCTTTGCAGAAAATTCCGAAACTGAATGGGGTGTCAGGGAAGGGTTTCGAAAAGCAGTTGGTCCCCAGTAAAAACGGGTAATACGGTAACACTTTACTTCACTGCACTCGACAGCAGTCGCCTTATGTTCCGCGGGAAGGAGAATAGAATGATGTAACAACACACAAGAACAATATTGATTTGGATGTTAAGCCTACAGTGAACGGAGTAAAACGCTGCGCTACCTCGTATCTGTTTATACCGGGCAAGTAGCACGCAAGAGATGCGCTCACATCCACTGGTGGCGGGAAAGTGTAGCAGTAAGCGTCCGCCGGCAGTGACTGCAAGTTCGGTGTTCCCGCAGCGGGCTCGAGAGCACGGTGGCTCGAGTCGGTGCATGTGCGTGCCCCTGCACGCATCTGCGTCGCTGTGCCACCCACGGCGACCGACACGTGTCTGCGCAGACACGTTTTTCCTGCGCCCAGCCACCGAAGTTGCCAGCGGGGCCAATATAAAGTGTCCTGCCGCCTGCTGGCTGCCGCCCGCTCGCGTTCCGAGAGCCCCCTGCAGCCTCTGAAACGTCGCGGGCTTTCATTATTCTCAGAGAATCCCACTTCACACTGAATCATTAATATTGCGATGCAGCTTCTGATCACACAGGGACCATTCAAATATTTTTGTTCTTAGTCGGTTAATCTTCGCTTGGCGTGCTTGATGAGATGCATCTTCTGCGCATCCTGTACATGCTCTCGGTCCGTGAATGTCATTATCTATTTGAAGTGTGGAAAATGAAAATGTTTTCAGACACAAAGGAATAACTGACACTGGCTGCGAGTGGGCATTGTTTTAAATCAGTGAGGAAAGGTTGAAAATTTGTGCCTCCCTAGGCAGATGCGCTCACCACTACGCTATCCGGACACTGGTCATCGCAACTGCACGTACTACCCAGGGACGGCTCACATCAGATCCAAATTCGCAGTCTATCCACGCACTACGAATGTAGTGCCCCATGCGTATTATCCTCATTGCTCGCGTCATTTCACCGATTCCTCTAAGAGTTAGAACATGGTGTGCATTCGCACTGAAGAGATCATTGTCCGTCCTCGCGTTACTTGTACACTATGTGATCAAAAGTATCCGGACACATGGCTGAAAATGACTTAAGACAGCGTGGCGCCCTCCGTCGGTAATGCTGGAATGCAATATGGTGTTGACCCACCCATAGCCTTGATGAAAGCTTCCACTCTCGCAGGCATACATTCAATCGGGTGCTGGAAGGTTTCTTGGGGAAAGGCAACCCATTCTTCACGGAGTGCTGCACTGAGGAGAGATATAGAAGTCGGTCGGTGAGGACTGGAACGAAGTTGGTGTTCCAAAACATCCCAAAGGTATTCTGCAGGATTCAGGTCAGGACTCTGTGCAGGCCAGTCCATTACAGGGATGTTATTGTCGTATAACCACTCCGCCACAGGCTGTGCATTATGAACAGGTGCTCGACCGTGTTGAAAGATGCAGTCGCCATCCCCGAATTGCTCTTCAACGGTGGGAAGCAAGAAGGCGCTTAAAACGTCAATGCAGGCCTGTGGTGTGATAGTTCCACACAAAACAACAAGGGTATAAGCCCTATCCATGAAAAACACGACCACACCATAACACCACCGCCTCAGAATTTTACTGTTGGCACTACACACGCTGGCAGATGCCGTTCAGCGAGCATTCGCTATACCCACACCCTGTCACTGGATCGCCACATTGTGTTCCGTGATTCGTCACTCCATACAACGTTTTTCCACTGTTCAATCGTCCAATGTCTACGCTCCCTACACCAAGCGAGGCGTCGTTTGGCATTTAGCGGCGTAATGTGTGGCTTATGAGCAGCCGCTCAACCATGAAATCAAAGTTTTCTCACCTCCCGCCTAACTGGTTCAAATGGCTCTGAGTACTATGGGACTTAACATCTCAAGTCATCAGTCCCCTAGAACTTAGAACTACTTAAACCTAACTAACCTAAGGACGTCACACACATCCATGCCCGAGGCAGGATTCGAAACTGCGACCGTAGCGGTCGCACGGTTCCAGACTGAAGCGCCTAGAACCGCTCGGCCACCAACGGCCGGCTCCCGCCTAACTGTCATAGTATTTGCAGCGGATGCTGATGCAGTTTGGAATTCCTGTGTGATGGTCTGGACAGATGTCTGCCTGTTACATATTATGACCCTCTTCAACTGTCGGCGGTCTCTGTCAGTCAACAGACGAGGTCGACCTTTACGCTTTTGTGCTGTACGTGTCCCTTCACATTTCCACTTCGCAATCACATCGGAAACAGTGGACCTAGGGATGCTTGGGGGTGTGGAAATCTCGCGTACAGACGTATGACACAAGTGACACCCAATCGCCTGACCACGTTCGAAGTCCGTGAGTTCCGCAGAGCGCCCCATTCTGCTCTCTCACGATGTCTAATGACTACTGAGGTCACTGATATGGAGTACCTGGTAGTAGGTGGCAGCACAATGCACCTAATACGAAAAACGTATGTTTTTGGGGTGTCCGGTTACTTTTGGAACAAATAATGTATTTATGTAGTGTCAGTTCTTTCCGACATGTCTGAGATAGATTGAGAATTTGGGTCTGACGAGGGGCGTGCTATTGCGATTAACTGTGTCCGGATGGTGCAGTGGTCAGTGAATCTGTCTAGGAGGCAGGAGACCTGGGTTCGAGTCACAGTCTGGCGCCAATTTTCAACCTTCCACATTGATTTAAATCAACGCCCAATCGCAGCCAATATCTGTAATTCCTTTATGTCTTAATTCATAGTAGCTGCTGGATCAGAATGGTGTCTGTTCTTTTGGACATGTCTGAAAGAACAGACACCACATATATAGAAAATGTTTTAATTGCCATTTTTCCACAAAAGACGTTTCCGGTACTATAGAGTCCTTGGTACTCTGTTGCACGCCCCTAGACTTGATCTGGGTGCCTAGACTTGATATAGGTGCCGAACCTTCAAACATGCGTTAGTAGACGGCGCATCGTGTGACAAGCTGTGCTTCCCTCTGTAGTTTCTACAGGGTGTTTCAAAAATGACCGGTATATTTGAAACGGCAATAAAAACTAAACGAGCAGCGATAGAAATACACCGTTTGTTGCAATATGCTTGGGACAACAGTACATTTTCAGGCAGACAAACTTTCGAAATTACAGTAGTTACAATTTTCAACAACAGATGGCGCTGCGGTCTGGGAAACTCTACAGTACGATATTTCCCACATATCCACCATGCGTAGCAATAATATGACGTAGTCTCTGAATGAAATTACCCGAAACCTTTGACAACGTGTCTGGCTTCACATGCAGATGAGATGTACTGCTTCAGCTGTTCAATTGTTTCTGGATTCTGGCGGTACACCTGGTCTTTCAAGTGTCCCCACAGAAAGAAGTCACAGGGGTTCATGTCTGGCGAATAGGGAGGCCAATCCACGCCGCCTCCTGTATGTTTCGGATAGCCCAAAGCAATCACACGATCATCGAAATATTCATTCAGGAAATTAAAGACGTCGGCCGTGCGATGTGGCCGGGCACCATCTTGCATAAACCACGAGGTGTTCGCAGTGTCGTCTAAGGCAGTTTGTACCGCCACAAATTCACGAAGAATGTCCAGATAGCGTGATGCAGTAATCGTTTCGGATCTGAAAAATGGGCCAATGATTCCTTTGGTAGAAATGGCGGCCCAGACCAGTACTTTTTGAGGATGCAGGGACGATGGGACTGCAACATGGGGCTTTTCGGTTCCCCATATGCGCCAGTTCTGTTTATTGACGAAGCCGTCCTGGTAAAAATAAGCTTCGTCAGTAAACCAAATGCTGCCCACATGCATATCGCCGTCATCAATCCTGTGCACTATATCGTTAGCGAATGTCTCTCGTGCAGCAATGGTAGCGGCGCTGAGGGGTTGCCGCGTTAGAATTTTGTGTGGATAGAGGTGTAAACTCTGGCGCATGAGACGATACGTGGACGTTGGCGTCATTTGGACCGCAGCTGCAACACGGCGAACGGAAACCCGAGGCCGCTGTTGGATCACCTGCTGCACTAGCTGCGCGTTGCCCTCTGTGGTTGCCGTATGCGGTCGCCCTACCTTTCCAGCACGTTCATCGGTCACGTTCCCAGTCCGTTGAAATTTTTCAAACAGATCCTTTATTGTATCGCTTTTCGGTCCTTTGGTTACATTAAACCTCCGTTGAAAACTTCGTCTTGTTGCAACAACACTGTGTTCTAGGCGGTGGAATTCCAACACCAGAAAAATCCTCTGTTCTAAGGAATAAACCATGTTGTCTACAGCACACTTGCACGTTGTGAACAGCACACGCTTACAGCAGAAAGACAACGTACAGAATGGCGCACCCACAGACTGCGTTGTCGTCTATATCTTTCACATCACTTGCAGCGCCATCTGTTGTTGAAAATTGTAACTACTGTAATTTCGAAAGTTTGTCCGCCTGAAAATGTACTGTTGTCCCAAGCATATTGCAACAAACGGTGTGTTTCTATCGCTGCTCGTTTAGTTTTTATTGCCGTTTCAAATATACCAATCATTTTTGAAACACCCTGTACATTTAAAAAACATGGGAAGTGGTTGTTTTTGACTACTGTTAAAACATCACTCCGGTATAAAACTTGGTGCCACGTTATTAATGGCACTTTGAACAAAAACTGCTGATTTGTTGAAAACAGACGTTTTTGAGACCGTGGCTGTGTACAAAATACAAGCTGATTCTTTTCAAAGAAGAAACCACCAACCAGTCACCGTTAATAATACCACTTCTTTACAGAAATTGCATTGTTACTACTTTCGGACCGACACGTTCATCTTCAGACGGGTGTTCGTGTTTATATTACATTTTATGTTGTTTACGTTAGTTGGTGGAAGGAACAGCCAACAACTACTGTGAAAACAACAAATGTAATATAAATACGAATAGCTTTCTGCAGATGAACGTGTCGGTTTGAAACTAGTAACGACGCTACTTTTATTAGTAAATGGTTTTATTAACAGTGGCTGGGTGCTGTTTCCTTCTTTGCAGGAATCAACTTGCAAGCACTTTCGTGTCGGCACTTAGAACCAGTCAGTTTCCTGCTATGGCTCTTACAAGGAACCCCTTGAGTGCGAGGTAGAAAGTTCGTTTAGTAAGGCTCATTTCAAAGTGTTGTGTTAAAAATTATTTACGCATCAGGAAAGCGACGCAAAATGAGTGTCCGTAAGGTGCAGAGACAAACCTTCTGTGGGATGTGTACTTATGCCATAGCTGTAGTTGTCTTACGCCCAATTTCCCACTCTTGCATACTGTGACGTAAATATTCCCTACCGCCATTGCAAGATCACGCACAAGAGAAAGAATCATAGGGGGCAGAGCACCTCCAACTTCTCGCAGCAGAATAAATAACTTTCCAGACGATTTACCATCCAGATTAACAGTCGGCATAATTTATACGAATGCGTTAAGTCGTTGATGTTACTTGATCATGATTCAACTCTGTTGATATCTCTAATTTCCAGGGTTCATTTCATGTACATTTCCTGTTCAAATCTCGACTGGGAGGATTTAAAATCAAATCTCTTACTGAATTTTGTGGCCGATTCCGTATTTTGCTGTACATCGTCAAGTTGACGCTTTGTTTGAAATTTCGTTATCCTACGTCTTCCAGTTCTGTAGCACTGTTCCAAGTTCTGCAATCATTCACTGCCTCCTTTGAAATCACTGTAATCTACGTCGTGTGCGTAACGTAGTCGGTTACTATAATTCGCATCCTTTAAATTGTATCGAGCATCCTTGAAACGAAGAAACTCCAGTTTTTGTAACGAGTGTGCCTCGTCCTCCCTTGAATATCCGTCGTTTTCCTGAAGCACATGCAATCATATTGCTGCGGATTTATTCGAAATCTGTTCATAAATGCTTTTCACTATGCTGCGGATGATCTTCCACGTACGTAATTATGTTTAGTACCCGCTCCTTGTACAACGATTGTCCTTTACTACGTTTAACTGGAGACGGGATTTGTTGCTTTCTGTCCGACTAGGATGATGAACTACATGGCTCGACCCTGTTTCAATATCGTTTCCACTCGTTCAGCACATGTAATCATCATTGTATTCCTCCTGTACATTTTCCACACAGTCGAGCGTATACGACACCATACATTCCACTGACTCATCTTCCAAAAACGCTAATATTTCATGCGACATTTACTTCTAACTGCCGGCCGCTGTGGCCGAGCGGTTCTAGGCACTTCAGTCCGGGACCGCGCTGCTGCTACGGTCGCAGGTTCGCATCCTGCCTCGGGCATGGATGTGTGTGATGTCCTTAGGTTAGTCAGGTTTAAGTAGTTCTAAGTCTAGGGGACTGATGACGCCAGATGTTAAGTCCCGTAGTGCTTAGAGCCATTTGAACCATTTGAACCTTCTAACTCTGCGAAATCGCTTGGATTCCTTTCCGAAGAAACGCTGACATCGGAAACTTTTGTTATAGATGAAATGCAGTGTTTGCTTTGTTTATTGGTGCCATTTCTCTGCTTTGTATCAACACCGCTAGCACTGCAGCACCGTTGTGAGTTACTTGCCGACTGAGGAGTTCAACTACGCTCCGTAACTTCATGCTGTGCTCACGATTGGATACCTCCAGTCCAGCCCTCTGTTGCAATTAGCTGCCAATATTGTAGTTGCATGGTAGACAATATATGGGGCATCGAATGCCGTATACGTCATTGGCCTTTTACGACCTCTCACTCAATGAGTTCCCTGTTAGAATGTTCTTAGTAAAGTGTTACTTTTTCCGGTGAGCCACAGATTTCTGTGGTATCACAATATTTTCTCAATTCTTTGGATACAAATCAGATATGTGCAAATACGGTTACATTGTTTCTTTTTTTTGTCATTCACCTGACAAATTTCAGATTTCGCACTTACAACGTTTTCCATTTCCACTGTTCATTTGTTTTTCGACAGTGCCCTCTTTTCAACATCCGTCAGTGTTGCTAAAAAAAAAAAAAAAAAAAAAAAATTCAAATGGCTCTAAACACTATGGGACTTAACATCTGAGGTCATCAGTCTCCTAGACTAGAACTACTTAAACCTAACTAACCCAAGGACATCACACACACCCATGCCCGAGGCAGGATTCGAACCTGCGACCGTAGCACCCCCGCGGTTCCGGACTGAAGCACCTAGAATCGGTCGGCCACAGCGGCCAGCCAATGTTGCTGATCCAGTGCATTTCACATGGCTTTGTTTAATATGCACGAGAGTGTCACTGAGATGCTGATCGAGCTTCAGTGTCATACGAAACAACAGCAGCACAGTGCATTACTCAAATGTTCACCGTTAAAATTCCAATTGAGTACGTTCCAGAAAATACCTAGCAACATATTACTTCAACGTACATTTCTTTCACGAAATTACGATAACAGACTCAAGCACACACTGAGGCTAGACTACAGCTGTTCTTCGCAAGAATCATTTCCCGACTTACACAATAAAGTCCATTAAGTACCCTCCGCCAATTTCTGTAAGACGACTTGCGGAATATAGACGTAGATCTAGGAATTTGATGTGACACTCGGATGATAGGTGAGGAACCAGCAAATGCCTTGGTTATTTCCCAGGATGTCTAGTCAAAGCAGAAAAGTTCGGTCGAAGTCATTCAGTGGCCACAGGTGTAGTTCGGAAGCTATTTATTAGTTTTGGTTGTGGGTGATATTCGCGCAGAAGGTCGCCCTTTTAGAAATTAGAACCGTGGCAGATTAATACACTGCCACAACACACAAGAAATACGCTGAATAAACAAAAGCAAACTACATTCACACCTGACAGTACTCGAACAGCTAAATTTTGAAAAATGCCATACTTTGGTTTAAGGCCTAACAGATTAACTAGGCCATTCCAAAACAGAAATGGAAGAATAAATTTCTGCACCTCTAACAACCTTAGTACAATACTTGTTGATAATATAAAATTCACACGTACCCATCTGGAAATATTCACCATCTGCAAACCCACCTGTAGCCAGTGCAAATAAATTTTACATACTCTCGACTGGAAAAAAATTCAATGTATGATTTAAAGACCTCATGGTTTGTTACAGGATAGAAAAATACAACAAATCAGCAGCATCAACACAAATAACAGGAAAAGGCCTCTCATTGAAAATTGAAGACTATCTGGATACCCTGCACAAAATAGAAGAAGTAAAGAGATGGATACCAGGGAGGCAGTCGAAATATTAATCCATAACATGAAGATACTATTGTAAATAAAATAACGCAGTTTAGAGGTTCAAAATTCTTCAGTTGCAAAAAAATGGCTCTGAGCACTATGGGACTTAACGTCTGAGGTCATCAGTCCCCTAGAACTTGGAACTACTTAATCCTAACTAACCTAAGGACATCACACATCCATGCCCGAGGCAGGATTCGAACCTGCGTAGCAGTCGCGCGTTCCTGGACTGAAGGGCCTAGAGCCGCTCGACCACCGCGGCCGGCCCAGGCCACAACTGTTCGCGATTAGTTTCTAGAACAGTCTGGACAATTGGAGCGAGCAATGTGGCCACCCACATCGCCCGACACGAATCCCATAGAACGTTTATGAGACATAATCGAGAGGTTAGTTCGTGCACAAAATACTGCACCGGCAATACTTTCGTAGTTATGGACAGCTACAGAGGCAGCAGGCAGCATGGCTCACTATTTCTGCAGGGGACTTCCAACGACTTGTCCAGTCCATGTGGAGTTGCTGCACTACGCTGGGCAAAATTAAGTCTGACACGATATTACGAGGTATCCCATGACTTTTGTACCTCAGTGTACGATATATGAATAAAGTAAGCTGTGTTTTACACAGTGTAACGGCCTTGCCGCAGTGGATACACCGGTTCCCGTGCGATCACCGAAGTTAAGCGCTGTCGGGTCGGCACTTGGCTGGGTGACCATCCAATCCGCCATGCGCTGATGACATTTTTCGGGGTGCACTCAGCCTCGTGATGCCAATTGAGCAGCTACTCGACCGAATAGTAGCGGCTTCGGTCAAGAATACCATCATAACGACCGGGAGAGCGGTGTGCTGACCCCACGCCCCTCCTAACCGCATCCTCCACTGAGGATGACGCGGCGGACGGATGGTCCCAGTACGCCACTCGCGGCCTGACGACAGAGTGAAGTGAGTGTTTCACACAAGTGGTTTTTTATGAATATTTGTTGATTCTTTGAGAGAAACTTGTTTTCTCCAAAAAGTCATAATTTGTGTGTTCATGATATGGTCTGTAGTTCTTCGCGTCTGATCTATTACCCCCTTTCTAAGTAGGAATGACCTGTGTTCTTTCCTAATCACACAGGACTATTAACTGCACAAGCGATTCTCGATAGGTATGAGCTAGGAAAGGAGCTAATTCTGTGACGTAATCGATGTAAAATCTAACAAGAATTCCTTCTGGGTCCTGTACCTTGTTCACTTTATGTAGCCTTACCTCCTTTTTTTTTTTTTTTTTTTTTTTTTGAAAACCGGGTGTGCTAAAATCGATATCACACATTTGTGAATACAGGCGTCGGCCAAACATGGATGGTTGTAGGCGACGAGTGTTGGTGGGAAGACTGGCGAGGGAGTGGGTGAATTGGCCTAAGAGAGATCGGAGGATGCCGGCACGGTAGCTCAGCGTGTTCGGTCAGAGGGTTAGCAGCCCTCTGTAATAAAAAAAACCTGAGCTAAGCGATCAACAACGAACTTCAACGGATATCTTACGACGTCCGCCCCGAGCAGATGCAACGAACAACGCGTACAAAATGAGATTTAAAAAAAAAATTAAAAAAAAGTGGCAAGTTTCCTCACTACACTGCGTAGACAGAATTGCTGAAGGCCACTTGGAGGGGAATACGCAGGAAGTCCATTATTTGCGATAACAGTGGAGATACTATCGAAGACAGTGCTGCCAGAGCAGAGTAAAACACAGCCTTCTGAAATGCCTTCACAAAAGGAGCCGAAGTAAATATTCCAGAATTCGAATCGAGAACAGCTGCCAACATGAATAAAGTAGAGGTGAATATCCTCGGAGTAGTGAAGCAACTCAAATCATTTAATAAAAGCAAGTCTTCTGGTCCAGACTGTATACCAATTAGGTTCCTTTCGGAGTATGCTGATGCATTAGCTCCATACTTAACAATCACACACAACCGTTCGCTGAACGAAAGATCCGTACCCAAAGACTGGAAAGTTGCACAGGTCACACCAATATTCAAGAAAGGCAGTAGGAGTAAT